>NC_057852.1:92286445-92897516 GCF_015237465.2 Chelonia mydas | reverse complement strand
CAAGGCTACAAATAGGAACATAACATAAGAATGGCCATACTGGGTCAGACCAATGGTCCATCTAGCCCAGTATTCTGACCTCTGACAGTGGCCAATGCCAGGTGCTTCAGAGGAAATGAACAAAACAGGCAATCAAGTGATCCATACAATATATGAGGCTGGTGTTTTCCCAGGGGATCCCCTGGGGGGGGCAGCCATCTTGTGACACCTATCATCTCTTCCCTTCATCCTCTCTTTTCTAAGCTGAGCAGTCCCAGGTTTTTTAATATCTCCTCATACGGAATCTGCTCCATACCTCTAATCACTTTTGTTGCCCTTCTATGCATTTTTTCCAATTTTAATTGGTTTTGAGATGGGGTGTCCAAATCTGCACATTATATTCAAGGGGTGGGTGTACCAGGGATTTATAGAGCAGCATTATGATATTTTCTGTCACTCTATTCCTTTCCTAATAGTTCCTAACATTCTGTTTGCTTTTTTGACTGTCACTGCACACTGAGTGGATGTTTTCCCGAGAACTATCCACAATGACTCCAAGATCTTTCTTGAGTGGTAACAGCTAATTTAGACCCCATCATTTTGTACTGGGATTACGTTTTCCAACGTGCATTGATCTGCATTTATCAACATTGAATTTCATCAGCCATTTTGTTACCCAGTCACCAAATTTTGTGAGATCCTTTGTAACTCTTCGCAGTCTGCTTTTGCCTTAACTATCTTGAGTAGTTTTGTACCACCTGAAAATTTTGCTACCTCACTGTTGATCCCTTTTGTCCAGATCATTTATGACTATGTTGAACAGCACTGGTCCCAGTACAGACCCTGAGGGGACACCACTATTTACCTCTCTCAATTTTTCCAGAATAAACTGGCCATTTATTCCTACCCTTTGTTTCCTATCTTTTAACTAGCTAGTGATCCATGACAGGATCTTCCCTCTTATCCCAGAACTTATTTAGCTTAAGAGCCTTTGGTGATAAACTTTGTCAAAGGCTTTCTGAAAGTTGAAGTACACTATATCCACTGGATCACCTTTGCCCACATGTTTGTTGACCCCTTCAAAGAATTCTAATAGATTGGTGAGACATTGTTTCCCTTTACAAAAAACCATGTTGACTCTTCCCCAACAAATTGTGTTCATCTGTGTGTCTGATAATTCTTTTTACTATAGTTTCAACCAATTTGAAGCTAGGTTTACCAGCCTATAATTGCTGGTATCGCCTCTGGAGCCTTTTTTTAAAAAAATACATAACACATTACCTATCCTCCAGTCACCTGGTTCAGAAGCTAATTTAGATGACAGATTACATACCACAGTTAGTAGTTCTTCAAGTTCATATCTGAGTTCCTTCAGAACTCTTGGGTGAATAGATAACATTAAAAATAGATACCATTCAGATTACTGTGACAGACGGATTTTGCCTGTGTCCAGCTCTGATATTTGTAGTCTTTAGGGATTATCACAACAGGGATCCACAAAGCTGAGAACTATGCAGTATGAATAATTCTATTCTGATGAAGTCACAACACTGAATGATGGTGCTTTATGGATGCAAAGACAACTGATTCTCTGAAGAGGTGCAACATGGAAACATAGGTTCAGTCAAATGCCTTCATAAATCCTGACAGGCCAACCTAAATAAATAAAAAATGGGGACTTGTTGAAGCTGCTGGCTTGTCAGACTTTCAATAAATTAAGAAAGCCAATAAACCAATGCTGCTGTTACCTGCTCTGTGATCCATGGCACTGAAGACACCCTACCAGGTGTGTAGTAGTTATCTGAATCAGTAGAAAAATTGCTTACCTGATACACACAGGATGGCAATCTGTGAGCAAAGATTTATAAGTAACTTAACCACAGAACATATAATACTAGTACTGTGCACAGAAATGATGCCTGTGGGCAATGTTCATCCCTCTTACTTTCTGCTACTCTTCCTCAGTAGCACTGCCTGACAGTGACAATGTCAGAGTTTGACTTTTCTTCTTGCATATACTTGGTCTATTTTTCCAGTATATAAATAGCTGGAGGAAAGGCAAAGTGTTATTTTAACTATTTGCTACCCAGAGCAATAGCCAGCACTAGAGTAGAATAAATGTGGAACGTCAGATGAACTTTCATTTATTTTCTCTGATATATTAATAACAAAGATAGGATTGCATTAGTGTCAGGCCAAAATAGCCTCATATTCCTTTCTATTATTCAAAAACCATAAAATCACTCTAGTTTTTCTAACTCCTTTACAATGATCCCATTTAATTTACAAAGTCATACTAACATCATGACTTTCCTAAACACTTGTGAAGGCTGGTAATTAAATCTCACATCACACCACCAGTAGAGGCCCAATGTCCTGATAATATTTATACATATTACTATGTGAAGTGAAATTGCATCTAACTAACATAATAATGATGAAAATACCTGATCAAACACCCCACAGATTGAACCAATTTGCACAATATTACCTGTGGAGACAAGAGAACCAGATTAACAGAGGAGTAGGGGTTACGTTTAACTCAATAAAGCAGTACAGAACTATTTTGTGACCTATACAAACTGAGCTGGTTATCTCAGTCTATTCCCTAGTTCTGGCCATATCACCACCCAAATTTATACCCTTGTTATTAGACTTAGCAAAGAAGCCAAGCACTGCAGAGGCTTCAGGCCAGATTTTCAAAGAGACACAAATGCACCTAAGCAGGTTAGGTGCCTGTCCTAGGATCCACTTGCCACTAAGGCATCTCTTCCTGGATGCCCTGGGGATTGGCTCCATGCAGATCTGATGCTCCCTTCCACTGTCTCATTCTTGCCATGTCCCCAGTCATTCTCTGGGACTCCAGGCACTTCCTCATCATGACTCAGCCCTCTGGCGAGGTCACTGCATAGACCTCCCTTTTCAGGGTATCAAAGTCTCTCCTTAGAAACCATCCCAGGCAGTCTTCCCATTCACTGCCCAGTCTGTGCCATTTTTCTCCTGTGGCCAGTAAGGGAACCCAGGTCCACCCTCTACACTGGGTTCCAGCTCAGGGACCCTCTAATCAGCAGCTAAGTTCTGCACTATCTTAAACATTGCTGCTGTTTCCCTTAGCCTTTTCCTACACCTTCTCTTTCTAGATTGCCTCCCTTTCTAACATCCAGAGAGTGGTTGCAGGCTCCCACACTGCAGCCCCTTCTGCTGCCAGCTTCCTGGCTTTATATTAGCCACTCCTGTTCCTTCTCAGATGGGCTCCATCATCATTCAGGGGTTACTTAGGCCACCTAATTCCCCTCAGTTGTGGCTTATCCAGTTAATTGGCCCCTTCTCAGACTCATTAACCCCTTCTAGGCTAATGTGGGGTGAACACCCCATCACAGTGCCTAAACTACTTAGGCACATTTGTAAATCCCAATAAGGTAAAGATTAAAATGTAAAATTTTCAGAAGCACTTAAGACACATAGGAGCCCAAGTCCAATTTTCAAAAGTGACAAGTACTTAGGACTGCAGGTCGTACTGAAAATCTCCTGAGTCTCCAATGAGAACTGGTGCTTCAGCGCTTTTGAAAATCCATCTTTAGGCACCTAAATAGCTTTGAAAACCTAGCCCTTTGGCACTTTTTCAAATTTTATCCTGAGGCACTGATGAAGCTGTGTGGGTAAACTAGCACTTCTGCTGTTTGTGCTGACTTCCTTCTTCAGTTTGAGGAGGCAACACACAGAAGGGTTGTCAATCCAACATCTTTTATAAGAACTAAATTCATTTAATTAAGAACATCTCAATGTCATTAGAAGAAAGGTACTTTGAAAATATGATTCTGAGTGAATAATAAAGGTTCAATAAACAAAATAAAGATCAGTGTGAAGACAGATGATATCATATGCTATTGTGATTCTTATAGGATGGACGCAACAACATGCCACAAGTTATTTCAAACTACATTATGCCATGTTCTTTGTATTAACAATTTAGGAATAAAACCAGAAATGCTAAAATATAATCTGATTGAGCATTGATAATAGTGCTTAATGCTTCTGTGCCTTTAGAGTTAATATACAGCAGCATCTGTTCTGTACACATTACTGTTATAGGAAATAATTGCATTAACCTGTGTAGGTGCAATTTGTATAAATTTTTAGAGAGATGTTGTAGCTACTTTCCTCATGTATTTTCATACTACTGTAGTATCTGCAATAGTTGTTAGAGATTTGCAAAGAACCAAAACCATCTTTGGTATTGTCAAACCAAACCCAAAATTTCAGGCAATTTGGATATGAAGTTAAGAAGATTTGGGTAAATGTTTATTATAAAACGGTTAGATGCAAATAGGCTGTAAATATCAGTGTTTATGAAGTATTTATTCTGTTTTGTATGTTAGAGTATGTAGAATAGGAAAGCTACATGTGTTTGCTCGTAGAGTTTCTGCATCTTATGCTAGGGTTCACTGGTCATTAAAGTCGAACATTAATGTCAGACCTTGCAAGTCAAGGGAACTATAGTCAGAGATTGCACTGAATGCTCTTAAGCAGTCTTGATGTGTTCTCATTCAGCAGGATGTTTGTGTGAAAGCAGTGGCAAATGGATCCATTAAATGCAGCTGATCGGCTGGTCTGATTTCAGCTGATTTCATCCTAGAGTCAGTTCAGTGAAAAGTATAATGCAACAGTTTTCTACAATCCCCCTTGGGAAACATAGCAGGAAACACCTTCAAAAGATCCATGAAGAAAACAAAACAAATGTTGCAAGAACGCACAGTATTTTCATTCATACAATGCAGACCAGCATCTTGGCAGATGATAGAGTCAATTTCCAGAAATAAGATGGCCCTGCATGGCTGGATATACTGTACATGTGTGACAACAGGTTGATTTCACACCCACTAAATCAGAGGTCCAGATTCTCAACTGGTAGAAATCAACATAACTCCACTGAACCCTCAGTGATTAGTCTGCTGTTTTGATTATATTATTTCTAATGTATTGGTTTAGGAACATAGCCTGAACCCACCTCACAGCCTGAGAAACTGGGCTTTGCCCTACAGAGATTGATTAGGTCCTGGGAGGGTGGAAGTCCTTCTCTGCACTTTTTGGGCTACGCAACCCCATTTCAACCACTGACGCACCATCATGGCTGTAGTAGTACCTCCCTATATGCCAAGTCTAGTGCTGAAGGTATTAATATGGACTATATTGCTACACCTTGTTAATAAAGCATTAACTCAGTACTTATCTGTGTGCCTGGATCTGCTTCCATAGAACACTACACAGGGGCTGGAATTCTGAAAGCCAATGGCAGAGCCAATAGCTGAATGCAAATCCCTTGAGTCCCAGATCAAATGCTTTAACAAAACTATCCCTTTGCTCATCTCTTTGCTCTATATTCATACTGTAAATTTGATTCTAAGAGCTACTCTGATCCAATCAGTGAACAGAAACATGCCAGGTGACCTGTGTAGCTAATAAAAACATCTTGAATTTGATCAAATCCTCACAATGAACTATTCATAAACAAGCTACAGACCAAGAATGATCCATAACAAAATTTTAATGACTACTTTTGAATAATACATTTGAAAAAATCTGGTCACAGATCATTCATGAACAGAAAAAAAAGAAGGGAAATTTGATAAATAATTTGTTATGAAATATCTGAAATACAATTGATACTATCATTTCTGCCTTGCCGCCAGGTCTCCATCTGTTAAGCTTTGTATAAAAGAAATGAATAAAAGTGTGCCATAAAATCAGTTTAAATGTTGCTTTGCTAATTCCTTTGAGGAGTCCAGAGCAATGGATCAAAGCTTCACTTTTTACACTATGCCTTCTTATCGTGACACTGGTGACTCTGTTCTTAACATAATTAGTGCCGCCTCGTCTTAACATACAAATATTAAAAACAAATTATATTGAGTCACTGAAATTTAAACTATCCCAAGCAATTTCTGATTTACATGAAATCTAGTCTAAACAGGCAGGAGAGCCATATTGGGCCAGATTTTCAAAAGAGCTCAACTACCATATAAATACTTAAGTAACAGCCATGTTTTCAGAAGAGCTCTGCACCCAATACCTTGCTTGAGAAAGGCGGGGAGGGGGAAGTGTTATTTTTTAAAATCTGTTAGCTGTATCCCATAGCTTAACTCAATACCTGGGCTTTTTAAATACACAACTTCTGTGTAAATGCTAGCTGCTATTATGAGTTAAGATCACTCAAGATTTCTCAAGGTAACCTGAGAGTCCCCTGCTGGGAGTCTGCCTTCATGAAGCATGCAAAGAAAAAGTGTCAGTATGAAGGTATAAATACCACAGATGTTTTAGTAATAATTAAATATGGTACATATGGTGTGTTGTCCATCAGATTGACTGAATCCTTCGCTTTACATAAGCAAATCCCTGTGCAGCAAAAAACAACTGTTTATTCCATGCCTCAGACTCATCCAGTTCCCTTGACACTACTTAAACTATATTATATATACACATTTCTATAGCACTCATCACTGTGGTATCTGGGTGCTCTCTAATGTTAACCATACACTATTATTATGATTTTGTGGGCTCTGCAAGCCAGCTGCAGGCCTCCTTAGGAGGAGGGATTATAAGCAGTTTGTACCACTGGTTCCTGGACAAAATGAGGAGCGAGGCCTGCATGAGACCCACAACCTGGTTTCCACTACTGGAACCCAATGAATGAACCTGACACAATGAATACTTCAGAGACATGGCTTTAGCACAGTAAATTGCATGAGAGTCAGTGGGGATAATTTATTAGTTTACCCAAAGAAACATTAAAGGCCATGGTACTGGTTAGTATGTGAGTATGCAATTAGTATGCAAAGGTGATGGTGTAATACTAGTATGGGAGTGGGTAAGCTATTTTCTGCATTAAAGCATTGAGAGTGCCCAGAGTAAACAAGAGGTTTCCAGAAACCTGTGCTAATTCAGTGTGAACTAAGTTCTTATGCAATTAAATGCTGTGTCTTCTCTCCTGACAAACCTGACTCCTGAGAGCCTCAACCCTAACACACCACGGCTGAGATCTTTGGATCTACGTAGGGGATTTAGACACCCAAATTCCATTACTTTTAATGAGAATTCAGAGTCTAAATCCCACAAATAGCTTCACAAAATCTCATCTTATGACTCTAGCGCTGTAGTGACCACAGAGCTTATTCTTGCTTTCTCGAGTAATTTACTGTGCATATTACGATGCTGACACCAATCAGTAGAAGAGTTCCTTATAAAGAGAGAGTATTATAAAGCTAGTAGCATTATTATCTTTTGGAACAAGTACTTCACATTTGGCAGATGGGGACTTTTGTGCCTTTTGCCATACCTGTGAAAATCCACCCAAATTTGACCAATTTATAAACCTTTGGAAATAATCTCAATTTGCACTTGCTCATGACCAATTTTCTAGAGTTTCACAACTAAAAATTCCAAAGATTCCATCCACACCGAGTTTGTTCCATCCTGGGGACTCAAGGAGCTGATCAGGACTTTCCCTGAAATTGTAGATCTGGGCTGCTGTGGGCTGGAGCTGGACACCAGAGCTGAAAGTCAGGAGACTCTGTCCTCCCCTGGTCGTGTCCAGACAACATGGAAGACAAGGAGCCTGGAGAGAGCACGCAACTGAGACTGGAAGCTGGCAGGGAGGGAAAGGAAAACTAGGACTGGGATAGTGGGGAAGACTGGGACTGGCTGGGCAACAGGGTGGAGGAGCATGGAAAATTTATAGATACTCAGATTTTAAAGGATGTAGTGAACATTAGTCATCTAGTCTACCCTCAGAGGAGATTGTTATGAGAACCAGTGGGGTACAAGGAAGGAGGTGAGGGGGAGAGACGGATCTCACAAGGAATCAGGGTGGAGAACCCATGATTTTTAAGTCTCACCATTCCTTTGCTGTCACCAAATATCTATGAAACTGTGACACGCTGTACCTCAGAGCAGCACCCTGGAACCCCCATGTTCACCACTGTCACATAATTATGATATGTTTTGTACAAAGTATACCTTGTGAGATATCATTCTAAAACTCTTGATCTGTTGAACATTAATATCCTGTGCTATCATTGTATGTGAAGTTATGACGTTTGCTATGTGTGTGTTACTGAAATATGTTGTGAGGTTGGGAACACCCCACAACCAGCCTTTCACGTACAACAATGGAGTAGCCAGACAGCACTGGCTACTGTCTTTCTGTAATTAATAAATCTGTTTTATATTTTACTTAAAACAGCATGTTTTGATTGAAGTGCTTGGGAAATCTCAGGTCAGTTTACAAGGGTTAGCATGTGTCCTCTCCACACTGAGGGAGGGGCAAACTGGGTAATGAACAAAACTTCTGACCAGTGCAAGATGATACAGTTCTGGGGTGCAAGGCTGGGGAGAATTGGCCAGAGCCTCTCTATTGTTGGTTCATGAGTGGCTGCGAGATCATTCATGTAACTCAGTTGGGCGTGTCCCTGCCTGTGAACGGCTGTGTACGTGGAGTGCCTGTCAGTGGCTTGTAGTTTCACATCAGCATCACATTTTGAGAGGCAACCCAGGTTGGTGAGTAGTGGGGCGGGGCTCAGTGGGCTCACAGTCCAAGTTGCACTCCAGAGACCCTGTCATAGAAACTCACTAGCAAAGTGTCTCATCCCCCTCTTTCATATAGAGGATGACAGCCTACTACTGCTGTCAAACTTCAGAGGGGTAGCTGTGTTAGCCTGGATCTGTAAAAGCGGCAAAGAGTCCTGTGGCACCTTATAGACTGTAGTGTAGTGGAAATTTCCAGAGGCAGGCATATATATGCAAGCAAGAATCAGGCTAGGGACAACAAGGTTAGTTCAATCAGGGAGGATGAGGCCCTCTTCTAGCACACCAGTGTGAACACCAAGGGAGGAGAAACTGCTTTTGTAGTGGGCTAGCCAGTCACAGTCTGTGTTTAATCCTGAGCTGATGGTGTCAAATTTGCAAATGAACTGAAGCTCAGCTATTTCTCTTTGAAGTCTGGTCCTGAAGATTTTTTGCTGCAGGATGGCTACCTTTAAATCTGCTATTGTGTGTCCAGGGAGGCTGAAGTATTCTCCTACAGGTTTTTGTATATTGCCATTCCTAATATCTGATTTGTGTCCATTTATCCTTTTACTTAGGGACTGTCCAGTTTGGCCGATGTAAATGGCAGAGGGGCATTGCTGGCACATGATGGTGTGTATATTACATTGGTGGACATGCAGGTGAATGAATCAGTGATGGTGTGGCTGATCTGGTTAGGTCCTGTGATGGTGTTGCAGACTTTAAGGTCACACTAGTCACCTCATTTGGCCTTCTTGTGCATGTGCATTGTGATACAGTCTTTAATTACATGATCACACACTATTTTTTCCATAGGACCTCTGATTCATTTGGTGCACAGAACAGACAGTGTTCTTTAACGAACAGCTATTCAATGTTTTGTTTTTTCCTAACTGTTCAATGTGTGGCCCCAGGCCTTCTTTACTGCACACTATTCAAACCCTGCTCTGAAAACAGAATTATTAATTTGCTCCTGGGTTTTTCTATGGCACTGATCACTATAGTATCTGAGTGCTTCACAAAACATTAATTTTCAGAAAACCCTGTTACATAAAGGGGTAGTATCCCCATTTTACTGATGGGGAACTGAGGCACAGAGAGATTAAGGTTAAAAAATATCCAATCTGAGATGCCTGGGACCTGATTTTATAGAGCACATACCTATAGCACTTTATTTGTTCAAATGACAGCTTCCATTGACTTCAACTGCAGCTGTGAGTGCTCAGCATTTCTGCAAATCAGACCATAGGGTCTCAAGTCAAGCACCCTGAAAATAAGGAATATACAGTTAATGACCATCTGTGAAAAGTTTGGTTTAAGTGACTTGCCCAGCATCACACAAGAACTCTGTGGCAGAGCTAGGAATAGAATCCAGTTTTCCAGGGCAGCATTCAACTGCCTTAACCATGAGGCCATCCTTTCTCTTCCTGAAACCCTCACCTCATTCACTACACATCTTCCACCTTCTGTAGGGATCCTAACAGGCAGCAGTCTTCTTTCATTATACTACAGTCCTGAGTCATCCCCATAGAAGTTCTTGCCTGTGCACTGAATGAGGCAGGGGACTAGTGGAAGAAATAGTATGAGATCATGTAATTAAACATGGTATCAGAATGCATATCCACAAGGGGGCCTAATTAAGGTTTCACAGACAACCTCAATTCTGGCACGCCCTATCTTTTGAGTGCTTGACTTTACAGCCTTAATGGTTTTAACATCACTTTATGTGCCTAACCTACAGAGGTTTGGATCACATGGTGAGAAGTTCACTTTAAACAATACGCTAATAATGGTAAACACGCGGTCTAGAAATCAAGAATGCACTATTACTTCTGTTGCCTACCCAGAAACAAGACAAGGAGTAGCCTGCTTCCTTCCTCATTTTTCCTTCAGGCTAAAGGCAGCTGGGGGCTAAAGGTTTCACTGGGGATTCTGCTGGGCCAGCAGGAACAGCTAGCTCAGGAAGCCCAAGAATGCATAGATAGGAAGCGGTGTCAACCAAAGCAGCATTAAAAAAGGAAGCTGAGTGGACTTTGTGTCACCTAGTGTTTTGGAGCCAGCTTCTCTCTTTTTGGAGTCTTGGGGAACAAGTATTAAGTTGCATATGGTAACTAAGGGCAGTACCGGATTTACTGTGGCACCATGGCACTGAGCCCACACTCAGAAGGGGCCCTAGTGTCCAGACTGTGGCTCCGCTTGGCCTCTTGCCCCCTCCCCCTGTCCGCCGTTTGCTCCTCTCCTCCCCTTCTCTCCACCCTGTCCCCTGTCCCCCCATGCGAGTGGCAGACAGAGCCTCGGGGGGAAGAGAGAAAAGAGTCTGAGTGGGGATGGGACCTTGGGGCAGAGTGCAGGCAGAGTGGGCGGGGGGGCACAGTCCAGGCGCCTTGGCCCACAAAAGGTCAATCTGGCCCTGACTATGGTAATGGCCATTTTGGGCACCACCACCAGGATTTTCTCATAGTTCCTATAAAAACTGATTGAACTGTAGAGGCAATTTCTAGAGCTATAAGGAGAATTTAATCTCCGGACCAGCTCAGTCCTTGGCCTGTCTACCTAGACTTCCGATAAGGTTGCCACTTAACCCAAATTCTTGGTGACTGTTTTGTGGTATGATCCCATGTTCACTGAGAACCTGATTAAGAGTGCCAAACAGCTGTCACATAAAAACTCTCTCGTTACTACTGACCTGAGCTGCATTTGAACTAAAAATCTAGCCATGAAGGACTTCATAACTTATTGCAAATTCCTGCTCTGCACTTTCTTGTGTGAGAAACAGACATATTTTAAAGGCATCAGTGAAAATATCAAGAATGTTTTGTTGAAAACTAGATGCTCGCATGCCAACAACAAGAATCTAACTAAAAGAGGATAACTATTAAACACCCTTACCCCACGAGTTTTCAGTTAAATTTAAGTAACTCACTTCTGCCCTGCTTGCAGCCGTTCTGGGCTCACTGGCCATGAACATTCAAATCAGTGAGTTTTGCTAACATGAATACTTGTGGAAATTATATGTTAAGTTTGCATATCCAAGTACTCAGAGTACAAATTTTAAACATTCAGGTGCAACTACTTACACTAGAAGGGACATGTTTTATGCTGGATGGGATTGATTCCCCTTATTCAATAGGGTGGTGAGGATACTCAAAACTCCTTATCAGAGCCCTGGCAAAAAGACAATTAAATGTGCAAGCAAGGAATTTACCACAGTCTTCACAGCCAGAACCACACATGTAGTTATTCTGTATCAAAGTGGCAAAGAGAAATTAAATTAAGGCTTATTGTGTGATCCAGAATAAAAGAGGTTAAAATATCCTAATCTGAGCTATCAGCTACCACTCCCAGAAAGATTCCAAACCCTCTCCTTGGTTATAGGAATTCAACATCCAATCAAGGAAGAGAAATCATTCCATGTGATTTGTGTGACCAGTCACAATTAACCAACTGTTTGAATTTCAGTACCATTTTATGGATATTTATAGTGAACTGCTTACAATCAATCCACAGAGGGACAACGCTCAACACCTACAAGCAATTTTGAACAAGGGCATTTGAGGAAATCATGGCCTTCTCAAAGATGTTCCAGAAGTAGAAAAAGGAGCTAAATTCAGTGTGAATAACTGTCTACAAATTATGCATTCAGTTCTTATCTTAATCATTATTTTTTAAATAAACCACGCTATTCTCCACAGAAAGGGAGAGATGAAAAGATACAGTTCAGAAAGTAATCCCTCATAAAGGCTATTCACCATTATTGTAGTCCCTACTAGGATTATTTCTGAGTGCCCAGTAGCGTGTTAGGTACTTCACAGAAACAAGGCAGGCCATTTTCCCTGTCCTATGAGCTTGCAATCTGAATTTAGATAGGATACTGGTAGGGAGGTCAGAATTATACAAGTGAGGAAGGAAAGAGAGATGAGAATGATTTCTTTCATAAATTCTTAGAAGTGTGCATTAAAGCATTGTCTTAATGAAAGCATGCCCATATAAAATGATAAAATGTGGTTCAACTTTTCAAAAGCAGGGGGAGGAGGAGAACTGCTGAATCTTGAAATGCAGAAGGCAATAATATTCCATGGTCGGGCAGCAGCTTCCCATTTCACATCGCAGTCCTGTTCATGAAGGACTAACAATCCTTTAAATCCTTTAAATACCCCCCTCATACTTCTACAAGGCATGAAATAGCACCAGAGACAGGATGGAACGACACAGAAAGAGTTAAACTTTGTAAACATCCTCTGTGTTGGTTTTAGCTGAAGATTTTCCTCACGGTGATGGAAAACTTTGAATGGAAAATAA
The DNA here is from genome assembly GCF_015237465.2 of Chelonia mydas. NCBI lineage: Eukaryota > Metazoa > Chordata > Testudines > Cheloniidae > Chelonia > Chelonia mydas. Next base: position 92,884,679 of record NC_057852.1, on the reverse strand, counting down.
ATGAGGCTGTTCATAAGAACTTAATAGAGCTTAAATCTTAACTCAGTGTTTTAACATTCTGAGAAATAGCAGCTCTATCATCTAAACATTACCGTCTGTCACAAAAATCAGGAGAAATAATTGAATGCATTATTTCCATCTCATTTATTTTTTTCCTTCAGAGACAATTTGCTCTTGTTACTCGCTGCCTCATCTTAGTTGGTTTTGCAATGCTCCACTGAAAACAAAGGTCTATTTTTTATCATAATTGGGTTGTAAAGGACATGGCTCAGTTCCTGTATACATCATGGTACTTGCTTCTTGTACACACATATATATTACACATGAGTCACCAGAGATGTAGGTAATTCAAAATACCATTCAATCTCCGAGAAATCATGCAGTGCTGGTGAGATGGGGGTTCACCTTGTCACTGAAAGGAATGTAGGAAATAGCTACTAATTAAAATGAAAAGATTAACCTGAAAATATAAAATGTATATACACATTACCTGTACAGAAATAGCCTTTAGGGACAGGGAGAGAAGGGGAAAGCAGCATGAGGTCAGTGAGGTGAACCCTCCCCAGACATGTATGCATGAATTTATTTTTCTGGCTGAAAGTTTTCTCTTTCCTGCATATCTGGTTGTGAAATCTTCTGCCCCAAAGCTATTGATTCCCCCAAACCCCTGGGAATTTTACAATCGGAGTGAAGGCTGTGAAGACATTACATATTGTCCACACTGAGGCTCCACTGATACACCAAGCAGTGCAGATGAACCGCTGATAACACCAGAGGGAATTTTTTTTTTCCTCAGATCCCCTACTGGAAACAAAGCCTTTAGGATGTTGATTTTCTCAGATCCAAAGGAACAAAACAATAGAAATGAAGCGTTTATAAAGAAGCCCTGAACCTATTACATAAAAGAGTGGAAGCCATTAACTGGCTTTTACAATACTCCAGCAGAAAGCTGGTTTGGGGTGGTGGGGAGAATGAAACAGAGTGGCTGCCCCTGAAGCAGCTTTAGCAAAAGAGCCACATCTTGATTGTCTGTAGAAATATGAAATAAAATACAGACATGTTCCCAGGGGAAAGGAAAATAGAGAGTTTTCTGAGTCTGCAGGGTTATAAAAGCTCACTCAGAGTAGAAGGAAGGAGAAGGGGAGCAACGGGGAGAGGGAAGCTTCCTGGCAAAGACCAAAACAAAAGTTGGGTTGGAGAAAGTCCATCAGGTTCAAGGCAGCAATACAAACATGAGTACTACTCATGGGGCTACTTGATTGTAATGAGACCGTAAAGGACATGGCTAAGTCCCCTGTATACATGATGGTACTTGCTTCTTATACACACTTGTACATTATACATATGCTACGAGAGATGTAGGTAATTCAAAATATCACTTCAATCTCTGAGAATTCATGCAGTGCTGGTGAGATGGGGATTCATCTGGTCACTGAATGGGATGTAGGACTCCTTACATACTTAAAGGAAAGCAGCTTTGCTGGATCAGGGCCAGAGCATTCAGTAACACCTTGCAGGATTGCGTCCTTACATCTGCGTAACACTATTGTTTTCAGATTAACCTCTGTTACTCCTGTTCAAGTGCACTGGAGGTTAATGGGGTTGGTATGGGCATAATTGATGGCTTAATAGGAAAACAATGGGATTACACAGATGAAACAGATGGATCACATCATTCATCCTGCAGAACATCCCCTACAAGCCTGACCTTTTTTCCCCTGGTACCTACAGCCTGTCTTTGTCCCAGTCTCTCCATCCCAACCCCCACTCCATATCCCAGTCCCATCCCATCACCCTTCACTCCTCATCCCATTCCCACCCAGCCCCTTGTCCCAATCTTCTCTTTCACCACTTTTCCAGAACCATCTCCTCACCATGCTGTATTCAAGAGTTCCAGCATTCCAACAAACTTGCCGTCCAATACAAAACCTCAAATGCAACTTCATACTCTCCAATATCAAACACCTCAGCTCATCTGGCTGTTACACATTCCATGCATTTGGGAAGTTATTCTGCCTTAACATGGCCAAGAAGGAACCAAAACTGATAGTGATATTTGAATGACTAGGTTATATGCCCTTTCATGTAGCTCTTCATTCTCTCACGCTGTTTAAAAAGCGTGTGTGTGCACATTTACATATAGAGAGATATAAATGTACACACACAACATAAGGTGCCTTAATATCTAGAAGAAAGAATTCATACAGTGCAACTAGATATTTATAGACTATACAGGATTCTTTACATTTTGGTTTATATTTATTTCATTCTGAAAGAGACTGTTTTTCATAGTGAGCTAGTACGCTATGCTTTAGTATTTATGTATTTGAGAGGGCGTGCCATGTGTATGGTTGGGCAGATGTATGCTATGCACTGTATATACATTAACTATTTTGGCTCCATAGGACATACGCTAACTAGTTAGATGCTTCTTAGAGATGAAGTGAAGCGCAGTATAAGACAGTACTTTAGAGTACAAGAGTAAACAGAGAGAATATGTTGATGAGCACCACCCAGAAGCCTTCAAACAAATGAAAAAACAAAACCTCAGCATTAGAGCTGGTCAAAAAACAGAAAATCAGTTTCGCAGAAAATTTTGAACATGCTTCTGATCTGCAGGGCTTGAAACATCCATTTGGCATTTTCAGCACACAAAAGTGTTCAACATCAATCACAATTTCCATTAAAAAAATTAGAAATATCAATAAAAAGTTACTAGAACTTTCACAAGCTCTAGAAAACATCAAAGGTGTCAGCATTGCCAGTATTTTTTTGTGAGAAATGTGGGTGCTAACATTTTCTTCTAAAAAAACTGATCCACTCAGGCACAGCCACACCACTCTCTCCATACCCATGCCTCACCCATGACTGTTAATTGGCAAGCAGGAGGATCTAGTGTTCGAGGCATGACCGAACCACTTCTTGAGTGACCATGAAGTCATTGACCTCCTTGCATCTCACATAACCCCAGCAGTAAAACTGGGTAAAAAGCAGGATTATGCTTAAAAATAAAGAAAAGAACTGAGATTTGCTGTAGTAAATGGTGCATGGGCGGGGGGATAGGTGTATTAGAAATACGAAAGACATAGAATCATAGAATATCAGGGTTGGAAGGGACCTCAGGAGATCATCTAGTCCAACCCCCTGCTCAAAGCAGGACCAATCCCCAGTTAACTCATCCAACCAATTTTTGCCCCATATCCCTAAATGACCCCCTCAAGGGTTGAACTCACAACCCTGGGTTTAGCAGGCCACTACTCAAACCACTGAGCTATCCCTCCCCTGAGGCCCCAATAGAAAATAGAAATATAATAGAACATAATAGAAAATAAAAGTCAGCACCCTATGGTTACTTAAATATTATGTATTAACTATATATTCCTTTTTTAGGAATTTTAAATAGAATTAATATGCTATCCTGCCTACACCATGGGTATCTGGGTGCTAATAATCTCTACAATGTCAAATTGATCCACACTGATACAGTCTCTCTTGGGCAGAGCAATCATCATTTCTTCTTCCCTGATGTGTCTTGTTTTCTAATTAAGATCAATTGACAGGGCATGATCATTTTAGGGCTTGTCTACACTGACAAGTTTTGTCACCAAAAACTGCCTTTTGGCGACAAAACAGTGATAGCGTACACACTGCAATGGGACTTTTGTCGAGAAAAACGCCCAGTTTTGGCGACAAAAAACTTCCACCCCACAAGAGAATGTTTTCTTTTCCTCTCCCTTTATCGTCGACAAACAGCCAGTGTAGACAGTGTGCCTTTTTTTCGATTTTATTGGCCTCCAGCAAGTGTCCCACAATTCCCCTGCTGCCACTTTAGTCAGTGGTTTGAACTCCGCTGCCCTGCAGCCAACCTGCCCCTCGCCCTTGCAAGCCCCGGGAATTTTAAATCTCATTTCCTGCTTGCTGGCTTCCCATGTGATTTTCCCAGGTGGTTTCCCAGGCCAGCATGGCTGGCTATCGCACCAAACGCGCTCCCACTTGGACCACCGCTGAGCTGTTGGATCTAATCAGTATATGGCGAGAGGAGTCTGTTCAGTCGCCGCTGTGAGTGACCCGAAGGAAATGGGACACATATGGGCAAATTTCTCGAGGCTTGTGCGAAAAGGGCTATGATCGGGACACGCAGCAGTGCAGAGCGAAGATAAAGGAGCTGAGGCAGGCGTACCATAAGGCGCAGGCGGCGAACCATCGCTCCTGTGGTGCACCTACGACCTGCTGCTTCTATAAGGAGCGGAATGCTATCCTCGGTGGTGACCCCACCTCCATCGCCAGTAGCCCCTTGGGTACTTCGCAGGCAGCAGAAAGAGGGGTAACCCGAAGGCTGAAATTCTGGATGAAGAAGTGGAGCTAGAAGAGGATGTGGAGCTTCCAGTGGGGTCACCCGGTAGGGCAGGCAGCCAGGACCTTTTCTCCACTCCAGAAGTGCTCTACGGGGAGCAGGAAGCAGATGAGACGCTGGGTAAATTGCTGCAGCTTGTGTAGGGAATCGAAAAGTGGGAGGCAGGTAGTGCTTTATGTGAGCTGGACATGGCCCTGTGTAGCTAATCTGCATGGCCAAGCAAGGTGCTGATGGACATCAAGACCTGCAGGGAATCCTTTAGAGAGAGGCTCTGGAAAGTTTTCAAGAGGTACTTGTTAATCCTCTGCCGCAGATTCCAAAGGGTTGCAGCCTTGTTAGTTCCCCCACTGTAGGAAACTGTACCATGCCTTTTAGCAATCCCTGGAGCTGGGACCAAAGTGGCACATAGCTGAGCTGCATATAGACCAGGTTGAAAGCCGCAAGCATGCAGTAGTTGTGGCCTGGTTTCCCTGCTCACCCGCAGCAGTGAGATGTCAGCAAGCAGGTTGGCCGCCTGTGAAAAAGTGTATGGAAATTTTAGAATGAGTTCCCTGCAAAGCTGCCCTGCAAGCCGTGACCGTTTTGTCCGTATGCACAACCGCCTTCCCCCCGCCCCACTCCCAACACTCACCATGATTAGGGTGCTCGCAGAACTGTGTGCCTGCCCAGAGTCAGTGAGAAAGTGATTGCTACAAGGTGCAAAAGGCCCTTGTTAGTGAAATGTTTCAGTCGTTTGCTGGAATGTAACGATCCCTCTTCTGTGCAACGTCCAGAGCAGCAGAGACCTTGAGGAACACACCACACACCCCTGACAACTGCTTCAGCAGATAAGAAAGAATCCGAGATGCAGCAAAGACGACATGTTCCGGGAGGTGCTGCAGCGCAATGAGACAGAGACCAGGGAACGTGAAGTGTGCCGGGAAGCCAATGCAGCATTTGCTAGGCAAGCAATGGAGCGGATGATAAAAGCGATGGAGGATCAGACAGAGCTGCTCAAGTCTTTGATACAGCTGCAGACTGAGCAGATCCGTGGTTGACCTCCACTACAGCACATGCACGTGTACAATTCTTTGCCAACCCCACCCCCTCCCTCTATGCCCACACGTTCCTTTTCACTTCACAGCACTCCTGAGTTTTCTCATCACTCCACCCCCTCTCACAGCTTGCACAATGATAGCTGGAGCTACACACCGTCGTGAGGTTTTGCCCTTTTTAACAATAAGTAAAGGCTAAGGTAATTTAATCGTACAGCATTTTTATTCTGTGTTCTACAAAAGCATATAGCAATCAATTCAATATTGGGAACAGGCTTCTAAAGCATTTTGTTGCATGGAGCTTGGGCCCCAAAATTGTACATGGATGCACCAGGGAAGCAACTCCAAAGCAGATGTGTGAGTGCCCCTCATTGTCAGAGTGGTTCCTCAAAGCCTCTCTGATCTTACTAGCAGCCCTCTGGGCTCCTCTGACAGCCCTAGCATCTGGCTGTTCAAACTGTGCAGCCAAGTGCTCTGCCTCAGTGCTCCACACCTGAGCAAATATTTCACCCTTAGATTCATACACATTATGCAAAGTGCAGCACACGGCTTTGACCACGGGAATATTATCCTCAGTAAGGTCTACCCTGCCATTGAGACACCTCCAGCGACCTTTCAAAAGGCCAAAGGCACATTCGACTACCAGGCGGCACCTGCTCAGCCTGTTGTTAAAATGATCCTTGCTGCTGTCCAGGTGCCCTGTGTAAGGTTTCATGAGCCAGAGTCATAAGGGGTAAGCCAGGTCTCCCAGGATTACTATGGGCATTTCCACATCCCCCACTATGATCTTGTGGTCTGGAAAGAAAGTCCCTGCCTGCAGCTATTCCTGAAGATGCCACTACAGGCCACTGTTCCTGAAGATGTGTGTGTCATGCACCTTTCCAGACCAGCCTGCATTGATGTCCGTGAAATGCCCCCTGTGATCCACAAGCGCCTGTAACACCATGGAGAAGTATCCCTTCCTATTGATGTATTCTGAGGCAAGGTGGTCTGGTGCTAAAATTGGAATGTGTGTGCCATCAATTGCCCAGCCACAGTTACGGAAACCCATCTCTGCAAAGCCATCCACTCTTTCATGCACATTTCCCAGAGTAACAGTCCTCCGCAGCAGGATGAGATTTATTGCTCTGCACACTTGGAGAAATACAGCCCCCACAGTGGACTTCCCCACTCCAAATTGATTTGCAACTGACCAGTAGCAGTCTGGATTCACCAGTTTCCACACAGCAATTGCAACACACTTCTCTGCCAAAAGGGAAGCTCTCATTCTGGTGTCCTTGTGCCACAGGTCGGGGGCCAGCTCAGGACATAACTCCGTGAGGGTTGCTTTATGCATCCTAAAGTTCTGTACCCACTGGTCGTCATCCCACACCTGCATGACAATGCGATCCCACCAATCAGTACTTGTTGCCCTAGCCCAAAAGCGAGAGTCTACCGTATGCAGCTGGTCTGTGAATGCCAAAAGCACTGATAAGTTGCTGCTCTCCATATCACACTCGAGTGCCTGCGATTCATCCTCGGTCAGTAACTTTGCGAGTTACTCTGCTGCCATGCGCAATGTTCTCACGACAGTTAACAGCGCATAGGAGAGAAGTGCGGGACCCATCCTCTCACTGCAGATGCAGGTGCGCACTACAAAGACTGACAGCTGGAAAAACAGTGTGAAAGGAAAGCCAGAATGGCGCGAAAGGAAGTCAGAAACTGTTGGAGGGCTGGGACACAAAGCAGTGCATGACGGGACATTTTGCACATGCCAGTATGCACCGCGCTCTGTTTTTGCCTTCCCACAACACCTAGCGACAGATGATGTCACCAGGCACCGTGGGATACATACCCACAGTGCATTGCTCATGCTGTCAATAATGTGCTCTGAATGTGGACAGAGGGAGCAAATGTAGACTCACTTTGGCAACTTTGATTCTGTCAATTTTTTCATGTTGACATTAGTTTCATCAACAAAACTTACCAGTGTAGACAAGCCCTTAGTCAGTTTTCCATATGGAATTATGTCAATGTTCCTCCCAATTTGGTGCCGTCTGACAAGCCAGCCTCATTTCCTTGTTCACACTTCACACTGCCACTGAGCTCAATATTCTGGCAAAGGCAAATCTTTTTTGCATACAGTCCTAACGTAAGATTTTCATTTTACTTCTATTTCTCTAATAAAATTAGTAACTGCACTTTGTAGATTAGCTGCAGCAGCTGGCCTCTTTAGATTCGCTTGAGTATCCTCTCAATATACAAAGCAAGACATAATTACGCAACAAAATCCAATCCCTAGACTTGTTAGGAGTTTTTACTCATTCAGGTAACTAGCTGGGACTGGATTTTTGTTTTTTTCTGAATTGCAATTTCTGACTATTAGGGAGTTGTGCAAAAATCATGTTATGAAAAATCAATCACACCTTAAATTAAAGATGCATTCATAAATGGTTTATAAAGGGTTAATAAATGTTCACTAGATATTATAAGCATATTGCTGACATTAGCATTATGTGTTATGGATCATCATAAGCACATCAGCAGAAGGTATGATAGACTGTTATAAGCAAACTGTGGACTCTAATAATCTGCATTTTCCCCCTTTTGACTTGAGCGGTTAGCACAAAATTTGGGGATGTTCCAGAGGAGAAAAAAGAGCATTTCTTTAAGCAACCCTATTTATTTACAAAGTCCTGTTTCCCTGAATACAGTAGGAATGAAACAGGAGAAGATAGTTTTTTACTTGTAAGTCCCAAGCCTCCTTCATCCAGCACTGAGCCCAAAAGTTCTTTCTATGCTTTTTCTCACGGTTACACTCTCACAGTGCTTCTCCAAGCTGTGTCCTGGACTTTTTGCTCCTTCTGACATCTTTCTCCCCATTTTTCTCTCTCTCACATCCCCACCCACCCACCCCCTCCAAAAAATACCCTATGAAGAGTATGAAGACCTTCGACCCACACAGTTCAAATTCCTGAGAGGCCTCAGTGTGCCTTTGTTTTGGGCTGCGATATGTGCCTATGGGTTGATCTACACTGAAAATTTACATTGGCATAGCTACATCTCTCAGAGGTGTGAAAAATCCACACCCCCAAGAGACGTAGCTATGCTGACCTAGCTACTGCCTTTCAGGGAGACGGATTAACTGCAGTGATGGGAGAACCCCTCCCATCACTGTAAGGAGTGTCTACACTGAAGCGATACCAGCTATAGCATTTCGAGTGTATCGTGAGCCTGTATTTTGGCTGGTGGCTCCTATTGTTTCAGCTACCTGGTTCCAAAAAGTAGCATAATGGCTTCTTACAAATATCTTAAATGAAGGGCAGCAGTTACACCCCCTACTTTCAATGAGATTTAACCCAGTCTATAACAATAGTAACTGATTAACCATTTGTTAGAACACCTATTAACACTTTTAACCCTTCATAACCTATTAATAAGCGTACCCTTCATATAAAGCATGGCCATGAAATCTCTAACTCAACTGAGATTCATTGCTAAGATTTGTGAACCTTTCTAACAGTCCTGCGTTCCTTATGTGGTTAAGTGCTGAAACCATGCAAAATGTTTGGTTTTGACATGACACTCAATTTCATCTAGGCTCTTCTTTGAGTTTCTGGGTTTATTTGAACCCAACAGTTAGGAAGCAACAACTCCTGTGAATCACAGCCAAAGAAAAGGTTCACATGAAACCATGCAAACTGCAACCACTGAGGGCTAAATTCTACCACTGTTACCAGTGTTGAGGCATATCTTATTCCATGACTAATCCCACTGAAATCAGTGAGACTACTTGCAGAATAAGGTACTGCTCGACATGAGTAAGGCCTCATCTACACTTATGGTGATATGTAAGGTACCTGTAGCTACACGCCACAGTGAAAAGCTGGCTGTGTTCACACTGATGTACAGCTACATATGGCAGTGAAAGGCTCTGGCAGGGGGAAGCCACAAAGGAAAGGTTCCAGCAGCTCCCTGCAGCAGGGGAAGGCCCAGCAGCAAGAAGCTGCCGGACCCTTTCTCCACTGTTTCCCAGCTAATAGACCTTTTCACTGCAGCAAGGAAAGGCTCTGGCAGCAGGACACTACACTGATTCAAGGTGGCTTCTCTGAAATTCATTGCTCAGCTACTAGCCAGTGGCTGCCAAACACAGCATCCTCACTTACACAAATCAGCCCAATCGCACATCCAGAGGAAAGTGCAAACACCACACACAGTTTAGACCCACGCTCCTCGCAACTGGACACCACCAGAGAGAAGCATGAGGTGCACCTGAGCCAGGCCTGTAAGGATCCGCTCCACCCCACCACTGCATTTTCCCAAAAACTAAATCAAATCATGGATCACACATTTTGTTTCAAATCAACTAGACCTTAAATACTTTTTAAAAAGACAAACAGGATTAAAACATCACACAACTGCATGTGTTAATACTCTATTGCATTTTGACCTTAATCTACAGAGTTTAAAATAACTATAATGAAGTCCATAGGGAATGATTTTTTTATGGTCCAAAATTGCCATAACTTTAGTATAAGACTTAGTGTCTTGCCTTTATATGCACTCTTCAGGAAATTATTAGAAACAAACACAAGTTAAATAACATATTCAGTAACTTCTTAATACCTATCATGGGGCATTCTATTGTTAGTAATTCAAAACCATAATCCTGCCTCCTACTTATATTTGACAGACAGGGAAATAGTAAAAAATTGGGTTGAACTATTAAATTATTGGAAAGGTTTCCATGCCAACCATGAGAGTTTGGAACATTTAGTTCACTTCTCTTTAAAAATAACCATTCTGTATATTCAGTAAAGGCTTAGCGATAGTGGATCTCTCCTTTCCAAACCATTTCTAATGGCTAGAAAACTGGCTCACTCCCCACATTGAAAAAACCTACAGGAGCAGACCAGAAAAGCAGGAAACTGAAGTGGCTCTTGGCTCAATGTGGTTCCGCTGGCCCCTTTCTCTCTGGCAGCATGATTCCTGCAGGAGCCATGCTGCCATTGACTAGTTCTACCCTGTGGATGCTACGCAGTGAGCCATAGTGTATATCTACACTTGGAGCTGGGGGTGTGATTCACAGTTTGAGAAGACATACCCATGCTAAAAGAAAAGGAGTACTTGTGGCACCGTAGAGACTAACAAATTTATTTCTGATTGAGCAAGCGTGCTAAAAATAGAGTGTAGCTATGGGCAGTGGCAGGAGGGGCTAAGCTAACTCAAGTGTGTCTCCTCAAACTTGCAATCACACACCCCGGCTCTAGTCTCTTCTCATAGACTCAGACTTTAAGACCAGGACCATCATGATCACCTAGCCTGACCTCCTGCACATCTCAGGCCACACCCATTCCTGCAATAGGCCCACAACATCTGGCTGAGTTCCTAAAGTCCTCTAATCTTGGTTTTAAAACATCAAGTTACACACAACCTACCATTTACTCGATTTCAAACCAGCAAATGACCCAAGTTCCATGCTGCAGAAGAAGGCAAAACCTGTCCCTGGGTCTCTGGCAATCTGACCTGGGGGGGAATTCTTTCATGACCCCAAATATGGCAACCAGTTGGACCCTGAGGATGTGGATGAGACTCAGCAGACAGGCAGACATCTGGGAAAGAACTCTCTGTAGTAACTCTGAACTCTCCCATCTCCAGCCACTGGAGATATTTGCTAACAGTAGCTGCCGATAGACCATACGCCGTGGTAGGCAACCTCATCATATCATCAAACTCAGTCTTGAAACAGGTTCAGTGTTTTGCCCCCACTACTCCTTTTGGAAGGCTGATCTAGAACTTCACTCCTCTGATGGCTAGAAACCTTCATCTAATTTCAAGCCTAATCTTGTTGGTGGCCAATTTATATTCATTTGTTCTTGTGCCAACATTGGCCCTTAACTTAAAGAAGTTCTCTCCCTTTTTGGTGTTTATCCCTCTAATGTATTTATAGAGACCAATTGTATCTCCCCTCAACCTTTCTTTGTTAGACTAAACAAGCCAAGCTTCTTAAGTCTCCTCTCCTAAGAGAGGTTTCAGAGTAACAGCCGTGTTAGTCTGTATTCGCAAAAAGAAAAGGAGTACTTGTGGCACCTTAGAGACTAACCAATTTATTTAAGCATAAACTTTCGTGAGCTACAGCTCACTTCATCAGATTCTCCATTCCTTTGATCATCCTAGTAGCCCTTCTCTGCACCTGTTCCAGTTTGAATTCAGCTTTCTCAAGTATGGGAGACCAAGTCCTGCTCCCAAAGCCCCAGGGAACCTGAAGGAAGGGGCTTCTACAGGTTGCAAGGGAGAGTGGATAGTGAAGGCTCAGAGGCAGCTTTTCTCACTTCAGCTGGTCAGAATATCTGTGGTGAAATAAAGTTTTTTTGTTTTTTTGAAGCTGAAAGTTTTTGGAGGCATCAGTATCAACAGAGTTTTCATCAGCACAGGGAGTGACAGAGCCTCTCTCTTGCACTGTATTGTCCAGCGATTAGGGCCCTGGAATGTGGGAGACCCAGATTCAAGTCCCTGCTCTGCCTGATATAGAGTGATCTGGGATGAAAAATTCTAATTTGAAGTAGGCAGAGCATGGTCTTGAACCTTGGGTGTCCCACATCCCCAGGTGATGCCCTAACCACTATGTCACATTCACACCCTGCTGTTTCCTGAATCAAAAAGCTCAGGTTTTGGTTAAAAGATGGACACTTTGCTGGCTTGGAGCCACAATACATAGGGCATGGGGATGGAGGTGAACTGAGTAACTTAACAGAGGGGGGTGAGGGGGAAATGCTCTTGGGAGAGCTATTTTTACTTTGTTTCAGCTGCAGGTTTTAAAATCCAATTTGGACTGTCTTGAGCTAGATAATGAGGCCTGGGCAGATTACTACTGGGATGTTTGATGAAAGGAGTGAGTTTTGAAGAAGGAGAGTGAATATCACCAACTGGCACAGGAAAGGGGGGAAACGGTTTAAGACACCCAGGGAAAAGGTCATGGAATTGTGAACTCAAGGAGAGAAGGGGGGTATCAAGGTGCACAAAGATAGAGCATAAGATGAGCAAGAGGATATAGTAGGAGACAAAGGCAGAGATGGTGGGAGGAATTAGCAAAAAGCTTGATGTTGAAGATGAGGTATTTATGAAAAAGGAGACTGAAAGCCTCCAAGGGAGAAGAGACGTGATCAGAGTCATTGGAGCTCCGTAAGTGTACAATGCAGGTGTTTGTTTTCCCTTTGTACAGCCTCAGAAAGGTCTCCAACATACACTTATTTGCAGACTTTTAATGTAGTTAAACTCAAACCTCTTCCCAGTAACACTCCAGACACAGCCACAAGTAGGAGTGGAAGCCTCCTGTGATACTGGAGCAGTCCCTAAACAAGTCCATCCACGATTCCTCCCAGTGAAATAGGAGATCAGGGCATGATCACTTGCTCCCAAGATCTCAAGCAATTTCAATGGGAGGTTGAACTGCTAATACTGCACCTCCCTTCTCCAAGAATGAGTTTTCCCCAAGATTTCTCACTCCCAATGGTTTGGCCCAGGTCCTCTCAACCCAAAGATCTCCTGCACTTCCAGAGAGTGGCTGGCTGAGGGTGCAGGTTGGACTATTATCTGCTTTGTTATCCCTGGCCTCCATTTACTGGCTCCAGGATTTACCCTTAAATCCTCATATCACCACAAGACTGGGCTCCATGTGTCAGATTATTTAATTAAATTCCATATGTAAGAGGGAATAAAGATTCTAAAAATCAATTTCAGCTCCTCTGAATATAGAATTAGGGACTCCTGCAAGTATCTAATGGGTATTAATTAGAGATTGCAATGCACTTTGAAGATATAACGAAATGCTGAAGAGATACAATACACACAAATTAACAACGTTCATTACTTTTATTATTTCCCTTTAACATTAACAGTAAAAACCCAAAGGTCACATTTGAAACCACTACCACAGACAAGAAAGCAGGTGGTGGTCAAGGATAGATTTTAACTTTAGTTCAAAATGAGATCTCTATTAACACATATGTTAACCTTTATGCTTAATCTGTCCCAGTTTGTATTCAGCTCAAACACTCGGGTTTCCTTTCCCCAACCTGAAGAAGAGCTCTGTGAGGCTTGAAAGCTTGTCTCTCCCACAACAAAAGTTGGTCCAATAAAAGATATTGCCTCACCTATCTTGGTTTATCTCCAGTAATAGTCAGACTAGATATGGTCCTGAGCCAAAACCCTACATCCAAAACAACCTCCTCCCTTCCTTCAACAATGCGAGGTATGGAACTCAATCCAAATGTTATGGCTTAAGACCATTCCAACATTTTTTGGTTTGCTAGCAATTCCAGAAAGACAGAAATACAGAAGCTAGCTTGCTTTGGGTAAAATGAAACATGTTTTGTTTTGATTGAGCATTTTAAATATTATTGTAACGTTAAAAGAAACTTTAAAGTCAAAAGTTGTTTAAATCAAAAGAACCAAAACATTTCATTTCAAAAGCGTTGAAACAAAATGTTTTGATTGTGGGGGGGAGAGGAGGAATCTGGGTCTTTTCCCCAAAAATGAACAATTCGGCAAAAACGTGAATTCACAAAATGTTCCCAGGGGCACTGAATCTGCATTTTTTGCTGGAAAAAGTTTTGGTGAAAAAAAAATGTTGCCCAACTCTAAGGGTATGTCTACACTACGAAATTAGGTCGAATTTATAGAAGTCAGTTTTTTAGAAATCGGTTTTATATATTCGAGTGTGTGTGTCCCCACAGAAAATGCTCTAAGTGCATTAAGTGCATTAACTCGGTGGAGTGCGTCCACAGTACCGAGGCTAGAGTAGACTTCCGGAGCGTTGCACTGTGGGTAGCTATCCCACAGTTCCTGCAGTCTCCGCTGCTCATTGGAATTCTGGGTTGAGATCCCAATGCCTGATGGGGCTAAAACATTGTCGCGGGTGGTTCTGGGTACATATCGTCAGGCCCCCGTTCCCTCCCTCCCTCCGTGAAAGCAAGGGCAGACAATCGTTTCGCGCCTTTTTTCCTGAGTTACATGTGCAGACTCCATACCACGGCAAGCATGGAGCCCGCTCAGCTCACTGTCACCGTATGTCTCCTGGGTGCTGGCAGACGTGGTACTGCATTGCTACACAGCAGCAGCAACCCATTGCCTTGTGGCAGCAGATGGTGCAATAGGACTGGTAGCCGTCATCGTCATGTCCGAGGTGCTCCTGGTCGCCTGTGTGAGGTCGATCAGGAGCGCCTGCGCAGACATGGGCGCAGGGACTAAATTTGGAGTGACTTGATCAAGTCATTCTCTTTAGTCCTGCAGTCAGTCCTATTGAACCATCTTATGGTGAGCAGGCAGGTGATACGGATTGCTAGCAGTCCTATTGCATCATCTTCTGCCGGGCAGGCAAGAGGTGAGGATGGCTAGCAGTCCTATTGTACCATCTTCTGCCGAGCAGCCATGAGATGTGGATGGCATGCAGTCCTTCTGCACTGTCTGCTGCCAGCCAAAGATGTAAAAGATAGATGGAGTGTATCAAAACAAGAAATAGACCAGATTTGTTTTGTACTCATTTGCAAACCCCCCCTCCCCGCTCCCGTCTAGGGGACTCATTCCTCTACGTCACACTGCAGTCACTCACAGAGAAGGTGCAGCGAGGTAAATCTAGCCATGTATCAATCAGAGGCCAGACTAACCTCCTTGTTCCAATAAGAACAATAACTTAGGTGCATCATTTCTTATTGGAACCCTCAGTGAAGTCCTGCCTGAAATGTAAAGCCTTGATATAAAGCCACCCCCTTTGTTGATTTTAGCTCCCTGTAAGCCAACCCTGTAAGCCATGTCATCAGTCGCCCCTCCCTGCGTCAGAGCAACGGCAAACAATCGTGCATCTGAGTTGAGAGTGCTGTCCGGAGCAGTCACAATGGAGCACTCTGGGATAGCTCCCGGAGGCCAATACCGTCGAATTGTGTCCACGGTACCCCAAATTCGACCCGGCAAGGCCGATTTAAGCGCTAATCCACTTGTCAGGGGTGGAGTAAGGAAATGGATTTTAAGAGCCCTTTAAGTCGAAATAAAGGGCTTCATCGTGTGGACAGGTGCAGGTTTACATCGATTTAATGCTGCTAAATTCGACCTAAAGTCCTAGTGTAGACCAGGGCTAAGTAAAGCTGAAGAGGGCCTGGTAAGGCCAAAGGGGAGGAACAAAATCTAACCTTTACCTCAATTGCCTAGCCCATTGCTGACCTTCGCCTTCCAAGCACACATCTGTAGACGACTAGCTAATGAGTAGCCTTTGTAAAGTTTAAAAAGAAGAACTTAACCATTTATTTGAAAGTTAGTTTCAGTTTGTCACTGGTAGTTCTCATTCAGCACTTTCCTGCAGATCACTAGCATGCAACTAATGGAGCAATGTCAAGACTAAGGGCATGTCTACGCTTGCCATTTAAAGTGGAAAAAGTCCTTTTTTTGCACAAAAACCATGGGAGCATCTAAACTTGCCAATGACTTTTTGCAGTGAAACTCAGAAGTTTCACCGCAAAAAGAAAACCACCTCCACGAGAGGCGTACAGCTCTTACCGGTGATGCTTTTGCGGTGATGTGCAAGTGAAGACACATTCTTCCTGTTTACAGAGCTTTTAGCCTCCGCAGGATATCCCACAGTGCCTAAGTGACCACTCTGGCCAGCAGCTCTGCTGCCAGGTAAACAGACATCCACTCCTCCCCCTGTAAAGCTCCGGGAACTTTGAAACTCCCCTTCCTGTTTTCTTGGCAAGTGCTCACTTATGATCTGGCCAGGTGACAATGCCTGCTCCACGGAACAAACAATCCCCTGCTTAGAGCAATGCTGAGCTACCGGAGCTGATCAGTGTTTGGGGAGAGGAGGCTGTACAGGGACCCAAGATGCCCCACAATCACACACCCCCTTCCCACAAGACCCATCGTCAAAATGGAGAGAGCTGCACTGTGGGATAATTGCCCTCAGTGCACTGCTCTCATCTGCGATGGAAGTGCTGCAAATGTAAACACTCTCTGATGTCTGTGGAAGTAAGTGAGTATACAAACCAGTGCTTTTCTTTCAACGGTTCACTATCACCAATGAAACTGACAGGGCAAAAACTCTGCAAGTGTAGACATACCCATACAATATCAAGACTCAGAGTTTGATAAACCAAATCCCTGGAGATCTAGCAAAAGTTCAAAGTCTTAACTCTGAAAGGGCCTCTAATCATTTCTGTACTTAATGATCCTAAAACAAGAACAGCAGTGACTTTTTCTAGCACATAGTCCTTCAAAACAAAGACTAGACACTTATGGTAGATTGAAAAGAAAGAAAGAAAGAAAGAAAGAAAGAAAGAAAGAAAGAAAGAAAGAAAGAAAGAAAGAAAAATAGCATACTAAGAAAATAATGGTCTTCTCTAATGCAGACTTTTGATATATGCCAAGAGGGTATCCATGATCCCCATAAAAAAAATTATGTTCCTCAAAAGGAAAATTATGAAAACATTTGTACACCCATCCAAATTCAGGATTAGCACCCAAAACATATTCTGGAATGTCCAGGAAACAATCATCTAACAGAAAAGCAGGAATTTTCTGGATTAGGATCCATTTTAGAAGCACTAGACGCAAACTGTACATGGTTGAGAAACAAGATATTTGTCCCCTTACAGATTTAAGACACTTGAGTAATTTGCAATTTTTTGTTTAAGATTATTTATGTTTTTGATTAAAAAGAAAAACATAGTTATGCAACTAATAGCTGCAATTATACAAAATATTTTACCTAATTATTACACTTCCAGATATGCAGCTCTGCTCTCACAAGGAATGACTGTGCTAGGATTTAAATAAAACAAATGAAAAAGTGGAAGAGGATTAAAGACATGGCCATTGCTTATTTTGTCTTTTCTCCAATTCTCCGAGAAAAGTATGGACTGCAAGGTTTTCCCTAGGGCCAGATTTTCAAAGTCAGAAACACAAAATTGAACTCCTGTCTTATGCACATAAACACCCATTCATGCAAAGTGGCCTTGCACATGTGCAGATCCCAGAGTGTGTGTGCAGAGGTTAGGTTTGGTGCCAAATATATGTCTCCAGTTATGCAAGCCTAACTGAAAAAATCTGATCCACTCTGTATTATTGCCATTCAAAACTCAGTTAGTCCCTAGCAAATAATATTTTAATAATATATATTATTTATTTGTATTTCAGCAGCACCTAGGAGCAGCAGTCCTTTACCACTGTGCTAGTTGCTGTACAAACACAGAATAAAAAGGTGGTCCCTGTCCCAGAGAGATCACAATCATGTTCTTTTTTGTCTTTAGGGTGCTCTTAGATCACATTTTCAAGCTTTTCTCCACAACCATGAGGACTATAAGTGTACCTCTTTTTAAAATGAAAACTTAGATTTTCACCTAATCATCTGCCTCCAGGAGCTGGGGATTTAAGAAAAAAAACAAATATGGCAAGACTTGTGATAAAACATGTTGCCAGCTCTCTCATTATGTCAAATATGACAAAAGAGTGCTAATAAGTACTGTAGTTTGCATTTGTGGAGGGCTTGATTAGCCCCTGGGTTACAACTGTTTTATTTAACTCATATGGCCTAGGCCAAAGCCCACTGAAATCTATCGGAGTCTTCCTTGACTTCAGTGGATTTTGCTTTTAACACTTCACTGTGAGCCCAATGCAATCAATAAAAATTATTCAAACTCCAGTGAAATTACACACCAGTTGCAAGGTTATTGACTTTCCTAAATACAGCTCTCAAATAAACATGAAAATAAATCTTTAGTGGGGGGCTGGAGTGAAAATTTCTACTTTAATTCAATTTCCTTTCTGTCCAGATAAGATATGTCAGTGTTTTAATTTGGTGTGTAAAGTGTCTTGTAACAGTTACACCTAACCCCTGAAAGATATATTTGGAGGACACAGTTTTAGAGTAACAATTCAAAGTGAAATGAAGTACAGTAACATTCCTTCCAATTAGTGAGAGCCTCCCAGGAAGTGGTGTTGCAATGGCTGAGCAGGGGCTCAGAAGATACTTAGTACAAAATTTCAAGGGTGCTCCTAAATGTTCCTGTTTAGGCATCTACACCATTACCTTTCTACTCTTGCATTAGCCTTGCCAGTATTTTCTTTATCTATGATGTGTAAGATGAACTATGAATGAGTTGTGAATTTTTCAGATCTTGGCACATGGGAAAGTCCACATGTCATCCCACATATGATCTCATTATTGTAGTTTATGCAGGGATTAATTGACAAGCATTGTTGAAGTAATAAGGAAGATATGGTACATTTATCTATCTATCATGCTTCACTGTGCAGACTATGGGCCCTGACCCTTTACTGATACAGCTAGCCGTTGCTCCCAAGAATAGTTCTATTGACTTCAGTGGGACCATTCACGTGGTTAAGGGTTTGCATGACTGGACCTTTCAGTGGCATCATTCAACTATGGTGTCAGTGAACTTGGGGATCAGATTTGGGGATAAACCATGGTAAATGACTACAATTTCTGTTGGGTACTAAGGAACGTTTGAAATTTTGTACTTAGTGTTTTTGAGCCTCTGGGTTTACTTTTTTTTTTTTAAACTTTAAATGCTGCATATTTTCTAATGAATCTTGCTTTGGGGTTGGACAGGACTAACAAAACTAGAAAGTTTGGCCACCAGCCCTCCCATCCTCCAGCATCTCTCAGATTGTGCTTTACTTTTAGGCACTTGATTCCATAAAGTAGGGAATAGACTTTTCTGAGAAGAATGTCCATGTATAAACATGATAACAGGGGTTAGATGCAGCAATGACTTTTATAAACAATTATCTTATTCCAAGCCAGTGCAGCTGATTGATTTGACTCGTATATTAACTTTTCATGTCCCTTTTTACATTTGACAAGAAATGTATTCCTCCTATGAAAGTTATTGGGTGTATGAGAACTGATGAGAAACTCAAAATGAATCCTTCAACCCAAAGAACTTCTTTCAGCATTTCAATCTGCCAAAAAATTTTGAAACATTTTCATTCCGCTTGACCTGGAAAAAATAGATATCTTTTGGACATGCAACAAAACCAAATGTTCAGTCATTCACACAGCCCTAGTCACCAAATACTTGCCCCAAATCTACATGACTGCTGGTTATTTTGACTTTGTTCATTATGACACCAATGACTGGTTCAGGACAGCAACATTACTTAAAAATAATTAAAACAGTTTTCACAAGTTTTTGACAAGTGGCTTTGGGTTAATGCTTATTCCACACCTTGAAAATATAATGTTTTTAAAATAAAGTTGTCTGGCATTGCAGGTGAGAAATATACGGACTAGAAACCCAGAGGGGAATGGGAAGGAAGCAAAAGGCACATGAAGGGTGGCTTAGGATACAAGAAATGGGATTAGGCACTGGCTCCTAAACTTTACTGGTTCATGAACCACCTTCTTAAAAAATTGTTGTGAAGTGAATGAATTGAACATCAAGCTCACAGACCCAGTTTGGGAACCCCTGGATTAGAGGTTACACTTTATATTAAGGTTCTATTTCTAAAGAGTTTATAAAAGGATAATAAATGATTAACAGACATTTTACTAAATGGTAAATCTATGGTGATAGATAGTTACAGAACCCAACAGGTTTTATGCACCAGTGGCTTACAAACATCTATAAGAACTTCTACTGATGCATTTATAACCATCTGTAACACATTACACAAAACTTTCAAAAGCGCTTAAGTGACTTAGGAACCTACATCCCATTTCCCCACCTGTTAGTGAGACAGGATCATAAATCACTTAGTCTGAAAATTCTGTACCATGCTTATAACAGCCATTATTCATTTATTAATCCTTTATAAGCTATTTATAACTGTACTTTTCATATAATGTGACAGATAAGAGATACTGAGGGTAGTTGATTTTGTAACCATATATTATAAAAATATTTGATCCGGCAAACTTCAATTAACACCAAGCATATGTGCAGCACATATAAGTAAATGGGAATACTCACAGTGCATAAAGTTCAGCAGAGTCATGTTTTCAGGATCAGGGCCTATTATCAATCCTGGGGTTCTGGTGGCTATGAACAAAGTGCCCAGGCTTTGCTTTTGTAATGTATGATGTCACCAGATTCTCTGGAATTAAAGCCTTATATGAGGCATATATTGGTAAAGGATGCTGGTTTTATATTGTAAATCACATGCATCATTTTCTCTTATGCAAAGTACTCTATTGGGAAAGGAACAATCAGTTGCACACATACAAAATGGGGAGTGACTGCCTAGGAAGGAGTACTGCGGAAAGGGATCTGGGAGTCATAGTGGATCACAAGCTAAATATAAGTCAACAGTAGAACACTGTTGCAAAAAAAGCGAACATCATTCTGGTATGTATTAGCAGGAGTGTTGTAAGCAAGACACGAGAAGTAATTCTTCTGTTCTACTCCACGCTGATTTAGGCCTCAACTGGAGTATTGTGTCCAATTCTGGGCACCATATTTCAGGAAAATTGTGGACAAATTGGAGAAAGTCCAGAGAAGAGCCACAAAAATGATTAAAGACCTAGAAAACATGACCTATGAGGGAAGATTGAAAAAATTGATTTGTTTAGTCTGGAGAAGAGAAGACTGAGAGGGGACATGATAATAGTTTTCAAGTATATAAAAGGTTGTTACAAGGAGGAGGGAGAAAAATTGTTCTTAACCTCTAAGGATAGGAGAGGCAGTAATGGGCTTAAATTGCAGCAAGGGAGGTTTAAGTTGGACATTAGGAAAAACTTCCTGTCAGGGTGGTTAAGCACTGGAATAAATTGCCTAGGGAGATTGTGGAATCTCCATGATTGGAGATTTTTTAAGAGCAGGTGAGACAAGCACCTGTCAGAAATGGTCTAGATAATACTTTGTCCTGCCGTGAGTCCAGAGGATTGGACTAAATGACCTCTTGAGGTCCCTTCCAGTCCTATGATTCTACAATTCTGCGTTTCTTGTAATAATTTTGCCAACAAGTTGTCCTTCTGAAACCCACGCATAAAACAGGTTGTCTTAGACTTACATTTTAAACAGAAAAATTAAGCAGTTATTTCCAGAGATGAATCCTTGGCCTGATTCTGATCTCACGGCAGCGTGATGGAGTTATTCCAGAGTCAATGTGTACTGCTGATACAAGATCAGGAAGAGCAACTTTTCCCCTTGGTGTAAAAG
This sequence comes from Chelonia mydas, assembly GCF_015237465.2. NCBI lineage: Eukaryota > Metazoa > Chordata > Testudines > Cheloniidae > Chelonia > Chelonia mydas. The sequence goes on along the minus strand of NC_057852.1, from coordinate 92,863,143 downwards.
TTCACTTTCAAACTGCAGTTCAGGCTGAGTTTTTACAGTGTGCACAGGAGACTTTTAAAAAACAAAAACCCTCGTCTTCCCCAGTTCATAACCTTATTCACATTTATAATTTATACTATGTTGGTTGAAAGAGGTGGCAAGAACACATTAAAATTTTATTCCTTCTTCTCCAAGTGGGACAAGACTTTTCATGACAGGATTTGTATCATTTAGCTCTGGGTCCTCTCTATATTTAATCGTTCATGCTATGTTAAACATTGCTTCTTTTTCCTCTATAGAGAGCTCTGAAGAATAGACAACAGCTTTTTGGCAATGCTATTGTGGTGAAATGCTCTGACCAAGTATTAAGCAATAGCTACACTTCATGTTACTGCCTCTGTGTTTATTTTAACCCCGGTAGTCTACACTGCAATTACACAGCCCTGCAGCCCAAGCCAGCTGGCACAGGCCAGCTGCAGGTTTTTAATTGCAATGTAGACATATCCATAGTAAGAGAGAGTCCCAGAGCTTGCCGTCTAAATAGAAACAGCAGACAAAGGGTGTAAGGGGAAATCAATCCAACTTTTACACACACAACTAATTCCATTGAAGATAACAGGACTAGTCACATGTGTAAATGTCCACAGCACCTTGCCACAATTCAGTATTGTCATGAGAGTTGCCTGTTCAATGAGATTTTTAGGGATAATCTTTCTGCCTACAAAATTCTTGCAGCTTGTCCTTTTCTTTTGTCTGACTGAGAAATACAAAAATTACATAGTTCTAATACAGTCTATTAAGCAGTACAATCTCCCTAGAGACAACTTGGGAAATTCTATGGAAAAATCAATTAAAACTGTATCATAATACATGTTGCTTTGTGCAGAGAAATTTGGTATTATGGTAATACCTAGAGTCTTCAGTACAGTAGGCATTGTACAAAATCCATAAGAGACAGTCCCTTCCCTGAAGAGTTTACCGTCTACAGACAACACAGACAAGAGGGGGTGAGGGAACAGAAGAGGAAATAGGCACAGACACATGAAGGCACTTGACCAAAGTCATGCAGCAGGTCATTGACAGAGCTGGCAACGGAACCCAGGTCTCCAGACTCCCAATCCAGTGCCATTAGAACACACAACCTCCCAAGAATGGTTTTGCACAGAATCTCACATGCAGTATCCGATTCTTCTTCCACTGCAGTCAACGAAACCAGTATCAGTCCCAAACAACATTTTTCACAAGTCATCACAAACTCTGTACCATAGCAGTTCCCACATGTTAGCTACTTATAAGACAATTCATACTTGTCTGTTATGCTAGCAGCTGTTTCCTTTGGAGGTAAGAGAAAATCGGTTATATTTATATTGGTCTTAGGTTTGGTAAAAACTTGTTTTCAGAAACCTAAGTATTGGGCTCAATTTCAGTTGACAACAAACTAAAACCAACAGAGCTCAGAGTATATTCTCTGTCCTACTAACTCAACTAGATACCTATTGCAAGGATGAAATATGAAAAAAGGATGAAAAGGATACAAAAATTTCTGTATTATTGAATGCCTCAGTGTATACTGAATTAGCCATTTCCTGCCAGGGCTGGCATCACCGATGTCCCAGACCAGGAAAAACTGAAAGTCATTAACCTGAATAGCTTTCCATTCAAATGGGAGCACCTTTGAGCAATGGGACCACTGTAGCCTACAAGAAAACCAGTTCCACCCAGGTTGCCTGCCAGAGGCTGAAGCAGTGGAAAATTCCTAGCAAAAAAAAAAAACAACCCATTTTAAAAGTGCATTAAACTAAACAGGAAGAAGACCCTCTTATTCTGGAATAAAAGTATCCAACATGGAGTTAATCAGAAACAAGTCCATGTGTATACAAGCCCTCCAAACTGACACTTAACAACGCTGTCTCTGGGAGATTGAGAGAACACAAAGGGGACATCTCTCTGAGCTGGGAAACGTTTTGACTGCTGGATCCAAACAAGCTGAGGGGAGGTTGTTGCAGGAATCAGAGGGGGCTTCATGATCAGGAAGAGAAGACTGAGCCAGAGAAGTGAGATCCAGAAGAGAGGACCTGGGACCCCTGAGGGCACTGACCAAAACCCATAGAATGTTCAAGAATGGTGAGGACTCTGAGGGAGGGAATTGCATACTGGCATTTCTGATTTTTCCTAGATCAATGTATCTCCTGTGCTTTGTCTATGAGTAATGAATTATTGATTTAGAAATTCCTCTGCAAAGTGTGTGTCTTACTTCAACTGTCATGTTCCCAGAAGGGTTAAAATATAAATCAGAGTACCCATGGGGGTGGAGCTTTGGTGACGGTGTATTGGAGGGTCGCACTGGTCCTGGAGCCCATTCCTTAGAAGTGACACCAGACAAGGTCTGTGCCCAGAAAGTATGTCTGAGAGGCCAGAGGCTGGAGCCTATCAGAACCAGAGGAGTGTAGAAACACATAGATCCAGCACAAAAGTCCAAACACAGCTGCTTGGTGAGCAGCCACAAGGGGGAGCTCAGCCAGGACTGACTATTTTCTTGCCATTTTTGATTTTGTTTCTTTTTCCCTCTGATTCACTAACTGTTTTTCAAATTCTTAAAGTGGTTCATGAATCATTCAGCCTCAGTAGAAATGAATAATAATGAGCCCATTTACATTGTGTTCAGTATGCAACTAATTACCTGAAAATGACTGCCTGGTATTGCATCAAGGATTGTCTCATTAGCATTCAGTGCTGCTGTTATAGCAGAAAGGAGGAAAGAAAAGAAGAGGAAAAAGGGTAGTAGAGAGCAGAAAATCATTTTTTTACTGTGCTTTGGGCTGCTCATTAACCCTTTCCCACAAATACACCAAATGGTATGTACGATACCATGTCTTGCAGGAGGCATGATAGAGGTTGCAGAATGTGTAGAGAAAGTAAGTCCAATGCTCTATTTCCCTTCTCTCAAATTACAAGAGCAAGAGGAAATGCAATGAAAATTAAGGGCACCACATTTAAATCCTACATAAGGAGATATGGGTAAAAAAAAAAATAACTTGTGAAATTCACTGCCATAAGTTACCACTGAAGCCAAGAATTTGGTTTATGCAGCAGAGGAAACCTACCTATTAAGCAGTCTCTTGCAAGCTCCACTCAAGGTCCAAATACAGTAGTAATATAGTGTCTTACCACAAAAACTGCACAACATTGCTATTTCTTTATTTGTATTACAGTCGTGCTTAGAAGCCTCCATTAGGGATTGGGTCCCACTGTGTTAGGCACTGTACATGCATAGAATGAAAAGATGGTCCTTGCCCAAAAGAGTTAATTCTGCTTTACAGAGTACTTGTATAAAAAAGTTGCTCAGTGGAACATTTAAGGCTTATAGAATAATTGACCAACAACCATTATATCAGTTTTACAGTGGATTAGTTGCATTAACATAAAATCCTTGAAACTATGGAGTAAACTGGCATTAAAAATGTACTACTATTTATAGGATGGGATTTTCAAAAGTGCTTAAGTGACTTAGGAGCACAAGCCCCGTCGTCAGTCAATGGGACATGTGCTCCCCTTGTCACTTAAGCACTTTTGAAAATCCTACCTTATAATCATAAGAAAGCAAGTTGGCCACTATAGTGCTATGATCATTCTGCCATCCAGGAAATCTTGTATTGATGTCTATGGGTTGTGCAATCTTTCTGAATCAATCAATCTACTGCAAATGAGCTAAATTAAGGCTGATTAACTGGGAACAAAAGAAATACTGTTTGGAATCTTCATAAAAAAGCATTTAACTGGACTAACACTAATATATGCAGTTGTGTCTAGAATTAAGTAGGAAAGAATGAATACCTTTTACTGTGCATTCTCAATGAGTCCTTTGGCATAAGGTTTCTCTGCCACAAGGATGATACAAACTAGCTCCTATCTTCACTGAAGTCCTTGACCACCACAATAAACACAACCCTATTAAGAGAAGCAATTCAGTTTAATATGCAAAATCATGTGGCTCCCAAAACCAGCCTTCCAGAAAGAATGCAATTTGTTCAGAGCATATATTTGCATTGTATCTGAAACAGATAATCTGAAATATTCCAATGTATTGTGATGGTCTGACTCACATAACAATGCTATCTGCAATTAGTCCTTAAGCATAGAGTTTAAAACCATGTATATATATCATTTTTATAACTAAGAAACTTTAAACACACTGCGGCACTAAGGTATGCAGCATATTGATAATTGTAGCAGATTATTGCCCAATTCTAGACAGAACTTAAATAGTTGCTTAATTTACAGCACACCAGTAGTAAATTTCTGTATGTCTTTCTAGGTACTTCCATGGCACTTGTCACCACCGTATCTGAGTGCTTCAAAATTATTCATGAATCTTATTCTCACAATAAGCATGTTAGGTAGGGAGCTCTTATACCCATTTTACAGATGGGAACTGACCATTGAGATATTAAGGGTAAAATTTTCACAAGTACCTAAATCTCATTTTCAAAAGTGATGTAGGCATTTAAGAGCTAAAGTCTCACTGAAAGTCAATAGGACTTAGGCTACTAATTCACATGGGGTAATATTTTCAAAAACACCAACTGTCTTGCCCAAGGCCAGACAGGAAGTCTATGAGCAAGTTTAGGATTTGAACCCCAATTTCCTGGTTTAGCGCAGTGATTTATCCTGCCTCCCATTGACAATACTCCCATTGGCTTCATGTGCTGAAAATTAAATACCTGCTTAAGTTCTCTGCAGAATTGGGACCTAACCAAAGTCCAGAAAGAGAGCTGGTTCCCCTACAATCATAAAAATGATACCACCAAAGATACACTGAAAGTAAATTACTGAATCTCAACCCAAATGACAAACACTACGGACAGACAAATGATACATCAATGTTTTATTTGCTTAACGGAAATGTAGACATAGACAATCCCATCTTTTCATACTACTTGCCAGAGAGATTTGGCAACACAAAAAGGGACAACTCGAGTGCTTTCATTTCACTGCTACCTTTTGCTCTTTTCCCATTTCAATTCTGTGCCAATTTCCTGTTTGGTAGCTCTTAGAAACATCTCTCCCCAGCTTAGAGATAAGAATTCATCCTTTCTGAACTACCAAACCATAAAAGTGAAAAATGGTAAAGGCCTCCTAAATCATCCACTACACATCTCTATATGTGTAGGATTGTTCCCTCCAGTAGAATCACTACTGTTTCATCTAGTCTCATTTTCAATGCCACAATCACTTCTCTAGGACTGCTTTAATTAGTAAGAAGCAGAATCTAGCCCATATTGTGGCTATTATCACAGAGAACAGTTGTTTGGAGGAGAACATGATATCTTTATGTTATAGTACATCATCTTTTGATAGCATAACTCCATTTTGGAGAGGTCTAGTCTATTTATCACAGATAAATGATGGAGTGATTTATGAAAGTATATGCTAGTTCACCGTCTATTATTTAAAACTCTTCCTTCACTAATGTCATAAATATAAAGGGAAGGGTAACCACCTTTCTGTATACAGTGCTATAAAATCCCTCCTGCCCAGAGGCAAAACCCATCCACCTGTAAAGGGTTAAGAAGCTAAGATAACCTCGCTGGCACCTGACCCAAAATGACCAATGAGGGACAAGATACTTTCAAATCTGGATCGGGTAGGGGTGGTGAGAGAAAAGGGTTCTGTCTGTCTGTGTGATGCTGTTGCCGGGAACAGATCAGGAATGCAGCCTTACAACTCCCGTAAAGTTAGTACGTAATCTAGCTAGAAAATACGTTAGATTTTCTTTTGTTTAATGGCTGGTAAAATAAGCTGTGCTGGAGGAAATATATATTCCTGTTTTTGTGTCTTTTTGTAACTTAAGGTTTTGCCTAGAGGGATTCTCTAGGTTTTGAATCTGATTACCCTGTAAGGTTTTTACCATCTTGATTTTACAGAGTTGATTCTTTTACCTTTTCTTTAATTAAAATTCTTCTTTTAAGAACCTGATTGATTTTTCATTGTTCTTAAGATCCAAGGGTTTGGGTCTGTGTTCACCTGTACCAATTGGTGAGGATTATTATCAAGCCTTCCCCAGGAAAGGGGGTGTAGGGCTTGGGGGGATATTTTGGGGGAAGACGTCTCCAAGTGGTCTCTTTCCCTGTTCTTTGTTTAAAACGCTTGGTGGTAGCAGCATACTGTTCAAGGACAAGATAACGTTTGTACCTTGGGGAAGTTTTTAACCTAAACTGGTAAGAATAAGCTTAGGGGGTCTTTCATGCAGGTCCCCACATCTGTACCCTGGAGTTCAGAGTGCGGAAGGAACCTTGACAACTAATATTTAAAGCTTGGATGAAAATTGTTATAGAAGTGTTAAATATAAATGTACAATAACGGTAAGTAAAGATAGATCAGAAAGTTTTCATTTTAGGCGATACGCAATACATAGGTTATAAAAAAAAAACATTTATAATATAAATTTGAAGAGACCTTAACTGCCAATCTTAAAATGAGACACCCAAATAGAATTTTCACTAAAACATCAGAGCTTCTCTTATGTGTTGAGCTGCAATTTTCAGTAGGAATTTTGCTATTGTATTTTAATATTCGATAGATTCTCTTAATGGAATATATGGTTACCAGACATACAGAATAGCGAATAATATGTAACTGTAAGACACAAAGAGCCTGGTGATGTGGCTAGTGGGTGTAAAAGAAGCTGCCCATTAAAACAGTAAAATATTTGGTCACAGATACCATACCAGGGACTTTTTTCATGAACCCATCTTCTTTCCTTCTTATAGGATCACAACTACAGCTGCTTGCATGATGGATCTACGTAGATACCCTCTGGATGAACAAAACTGCACACTAGAAATTGAAAGTTGTAAGTTGTGGAAGGGAGAGGGTTGACCACACTGCATCTTTGAATTGAAAATAATTCATTGGTTAAGTAAAGTCTATAGTTGGTCTACAACAGAATTCACAGCCCTATTATATTCTTATCAGTTTGGTTTGTGTATAGAAACTATATAAATGCATAATAAAATGAATTGAGTAAGATGAGCCACATTTAATTCACATTATTTTGCTGTTCCAAGACTATCAAATTTCTGTGAAGGTCTCTTGCCTAAAGGAGGGAGTGCTGTGTAATGGTTAGATCAGAGTCCTGAGTCAGACCTTTTGCCTTCTCCATCACCTACTCACCATAGTATCTTATCTTGGGAAAGTCACCTCACCTCAATTTATTCATCTGAAAAAGTAACACTAATATTAGCATTTGCAAAGCACTTTTAGAACCTCAGATGAAAGACACTATAAAAATGAGGTCCTGGATCCTATATCATTAAAGCCAATGGGAGCTTTGCCATTGACTTCAATGAGCATAGTTTCAAGCTCTGTAAGATTAAATTCTTCTTTCTCGTATCTTAATAGTTCTCTGCAGATAGGAGACTCACAAAAACTCTATGGTGAGATTTAGTGAATGGCGCTTGTATACTCAACGTTGTTTAAGTCAATCCATTGTCTTCATAGAACACATTATCTCAACAATCTGATTAAAAACTTCCAAAGCAGAATATCTCAAATAGGACATTGCAGCAGTTTCTATGAAATAGTTCCAGTAGTCATATTATAACTTTTGTAAATTGACTATAGTAATGTGTTAATCTCTTACTGTAACTAGTATTTGTTTCTACTTTTTTGTGAAACTCCCGGTGAATGTCATAATACAGTAACTTTAACTGGAAACTTCCTTCATAACCCGCAAAGCTGCACATTATGATTGGCAGCTCTGCTACTTCAGACTTTGCAGTCCCAGCTCGCCATCTTTCTGGCACAAAACGCCATAATGACAGCTGCAGCGGCACAGGAGCGAGCAAACAGAGCTGTAAACAGGGGAGTTTGAAAGGGGAGTTTGTATTGCGGTGCTCGTTGGGGGTTTGTTTTTGCTGTGGGTGGTGGTGTTTTGGTGTGGTTTGTGTCTCCCAGATTAACAGGATTTAGGTGGGAAGGCTATGACAGATACAGAGGCAGCAGTGGGAGTGACCCATGTAGTGGAAGACACAATGAAGATGACTGGATGTGGAAGCTGCGGTATGATCCTGGAGGGGGTACCTGGAAAGATTTTCATCTGCATGAAGTGTCATCTTATAGAGATGATGGAAGAAAAGATCCGAGGATTGGAGATGCAGGTAGAAAGTCTGACTGAGTTTAGAAAGGTATTCGAGTGGATTATGGAGCAAAGACATGAGGAAGCGGAAGGGAAAAGCTCAGACTTGCAGATAGAAGCAGGACTGAAGAATTCTGAGGGGAGACTGCTGGGTGAAGAAAATGGACAGTGGAAGCATGTGACTAAGAGAACCAGGCAGAGGAAAAGACGGGCTAGTGAAGGAGAAATAGAGCTCAAGAACAGGTTTGCAGAGTTGGAAAATGAAGAAGGGGCTCAGCAGGTGGTCACTGAAGGTGGAAGGGCAAGGAAGAAGAGAAGAGCGGCTAGTCCTATAGGAAAAGGGGAAGAGTCAATTGAGACTACACCAAATATGAGCCCCAGGAGGATACAGGATGGGTTGAAGAGGATTACAATGGAGAATAGGAATGGAAAGAACCTGTAGCCAGAGGGAACAGGGGATAGACCGGAGAATTGCACCGTCACCAGGAAAAGGCAGGTCTACATGATTGGGGACTCCTTACTGAGAAGAATGGACAGGCCTGTAACCAGAGCTGATCCAGAGACTAGAAGGGTGTGCTGCTTTCCAGGTGCTAAGATACAGGATGTGGACCTGAGGTTGAAAAGAATCCTAAAGGGAGCGGGAAAGAATCCACTGATCGTCCTTCATGTGGGAACAAATGATACTGGTAGATTCTCGCTGGAACGTAACAAGGGAGACTATGCCAGGCTGGGGAAGACGCTTAAGGAAATCGAGGCTCAGGTGATCTTCAGTGGGATTCTGCCTGTTCCTAGAGAAGGGCAACAAAGGTGTGACAAGATCATGACTATCAACAGATGGCTCAGGCAGTGGTGGGCTATAAGGAGGGCTTTGGGATGTATGACCACTGGGAGGCATTCATGGACAGAGGATAGTTCTCTCGGGATGGACTTCATCTGAGTAGGGAAGGAAATAGACTTCAAGGATAGAGGCTGGCACAACTGATTAAGAGAGCTTTAAACTAGGAATCTGGGGGAGATGGTTGGGAGATGTCCAGGTAATCTCCACGCCGGATTTTAGCATTGAGAGGGAAGAAAACAAAGTAAGAAAAGATACAACCGTGGGTAGGAGAATGGACAAAAGGAGGAAGGGCAATGTGGATACCAGTGTAATAGGTCATACTGGCTGTAGAATGTCCGTGCCTAATCGGGTAAAGAATGTGAGCAAGGCCAAACAGCAAAAATTAAGATGTTTGTACACCAATGCAAGGAGCCTAGGTAACATAATGGAGGAACTAGAGCTACTGGTGCAGGAAGTGAAGCCAGATATTATAGGGATAACAGAAACATGGTGGAATAGTAGTCATGACTGGACTACAGGTATTGAAGGGTATGTGCTGTTTAGGAAAGACAGAAATAAAGGTAAAGGTGGTGGAGTAGCATTGTATATCAATGATGAGGTAGAATGTAAAGAAATAAGAAGCAATGGAATGGATAAGACAGAGTCCGTCTGGGCAAAAATCACATTGGGAAAGAAAACTACTAGAGCCTCCCCTGTGGTAGTGCTTGGGGTGTGCTATAGACCGCTGGGATCTAATTTGGATATAGATAGAGCCCTCTTTAATGTTTTTAATGAAGCAAATACGAATGGAAACTGCGTGATCATGGGAGACTTTAACTTTCCAGATATAGACTGGAGGACAAGTGCTAGTAATAGTAATAGGGCTCAGATTTTTCTAGATGCAATAGCTGATGGATTCCTTCATCAAGTGGTTTCTGAACCGACAAGAGGGGATTCCATTTTAGATTTGGTTTTGGTGAGTAGTGAGGACCTCATAGAAGAAATGGTTGTAGGGACAACCTTGATTCAAGTGATCATGAGCTAATTCAGTTCAAACTGAACGGAAGGATAAACAAACATAAATCTGCGACTAGGGTTTTCGATTTCAAAAGAGCTGACTTTCAAAAATTAAGGAAAGTAGTTAGGGAAGTGGATTGGACTGAAGAACATATGGATCTAAAGGCAGAGGAGGCCTGGGATTACTTGAAGTCAAAGCTACAGAAGCTATCAGAAGTATGCATCCCAAGAAAGGGAAAAAAATTCATAGGCAGGAGTTGTAGACCAAGCTGGATGAGCAAGCATCTCAGAGAGGTGATTAAGAAAAAAGCAGAAAGCATACAGGGAGTGGAAGATGGGAGAGATCAGCAAGGAAAGCTACCTTATTGAGGTCAGAACATGTAGGGATAAAGTGAGACAGACTAAAAGCCAAGTAGAGTTGGACCTTGCAAAAGGAATTAAAACCAACAGTAGAAGGTTCTATAGCCATATAAATAAGAAGAAAACAAAGAAAGAAGAAGTGGGACCGCTAAACACTGAGGATGGAGTGGAGGTTAAGGATAATCTAGGCATTGCCCAATATCTAAACAAATACTTTGCCTCAGTCTTTAATAAGGCAAAAGAGGATCTTAGGGATAATGGTAGCATGACAAATGGGAATGAGGATATGGAGGTAGATATTACCATATCTGAGGTAGAAGAGAAACTCGAACAGCTTAATGGGACTAAATTGGGGGGCCCAGATAATCTTCATCCAAGAATATTAAAGGAATTGGCACATGAAATTGCAAGCCCATTAGCAAGAATTTTTAATGAATCTATAAACTCAGGGGTTGTACAGTGTGATTGGAGAATTGCTAACATAGTTCATACTTTTAAGAAAGGGAAAAAAAGCGATCCGGGTAACTACAGGCCTGTTAGTTTGACATCTGTAGTATGCAAGGTCTTGGAAAAAATGTTGAAGGAGAAAGTAGATAAGGACATTGAGGTCAATGGTAAATGGAACAAAATACAACATGGTTTTACAAAAGGTAGATCGTGCCAAACCAACGTGATCTGCTTCTTTGAGAAAGTTTTTTTAGACAAAAGAAAAGCAGTGGATCTAATTTACCTCGATTTCAGTAAGGCATTTGATACTGTGCCACATGGGGAATTATTAGTTAAATTGGAAAACATGGGGATCAATATGAAAATAGAAAGGTGGATAAAGAATTGGTTAAAGGGGAGACTATAGTGGGTCGTATTGAAAGGTGACCTGTCAGGCTGGAGGGAGGTTACCAGTGGAGTTCCTCAGGGATCGGTTTTGGGACCAATCTTATTTAATCTTTTTATTACTGACCTCGGCACAAAAAGTGGGTGTGCGCTAATAAAGTTTGCGGATGATACAAAGCTGGGCGGTATTGCCAATTTAGAGAAGGACTGGGATATCACACAGGAGGATCTGTATGACCTTGTAAACTGGAGTAATAGTAATAGGATGAAATTTAATAGGAGAAGTGTAAGGTTATGTATTTAGGGATTAATAACAAGAATTTTAGTTATAAGCTGGGGACGCATCAATTAGAAGTAACAGAGGAGGAGAAGGACCTTAGAGTATTGGTTGACCACAGGATGACTATGAGCCGCTAATGTGATATGGCCATGATAAAAGCTAATGCGGTCTTGGGATGCATGAGGCGAGGTATTTCCAGTAGAGATAAGGAGGTGTTAGTACCATTATACAAGGCACTGGTGAGACCTCATCTGGAATACTGTGTGCAGTTCTGGACTCCCATGTTTAAGAAGGATGAATTCAAACTGGAACAGGTACAGAGAAGGGCTACAAGGATAATCCGAGGAATGGAAAACCTGTCTTATGAAAGGAGACTCAAGGAGCTTGGCTTGTTTAGTCTAAATAAAAGAAGGTTGAGGGGAGATATGATTGCTCTCTATAAATATATCAGAAGGATAAATACCAGAGAGGGAGAGGAATTATTTAAGATCAGTACCAATGTGGACACAAGAACAAATGGATATAAACTGGCCATCGGGAAGTTTAGACTTGAAATTAGATGAAGGTTTCTAACCATCAGAGGAGTGAAGTTCTGGAATAGCCTTCCAAGGGAAGCAGTGGGGGCAAAAGACCTATCTGGCTTCAAGATTAAACTCGATAAGTTTATGGAGGAGATGGTATGATGGGATAACATGATTTTGGCAATTAATTGATCTTTAACTATTCATGGTAAATAGGCCCAATGGCCTGTGATGGGATGTTAGATGGGGTGGGATCTGAGTTACTACAGAGAATTCTTTCCTGGGTATCTGGCCGGTGAATCTTGCCCACATGCTCAGGGTTCAGCTGATTGCCATATCTGGGATCGGGAAGGAATTTTCCTCCAGGGCAGATTGGAAGAGGTTTTTCACCTTCTTCTGTAACATGGGGCACAGGTCACTTGCTGGAGGATTCTCTGCACCTTGAAGTCTTTAAACCATGATTTGAGCACTTCAATAGCTCAGACATAGGTGAGAGGTTTTTTGCAGGAGTGGGTGGGTGAGATTCTGTCGCCTGCATTGTGCAGGAGGTCAGACTAGATGATCATAATGGTCCCTTCTGACCTTAATATCTATGAATCTATGAATCTATAATGCCATTTGCTGCTGGGCTCATCTCCTGGTTTGCGATTAAAAGGCCCTGCAGTCAGTACATTTGGAGAACAATTCCCCCCTGGACTCTCAATAAAGGGTCACCTTATCTGCAATAACTTTTCTCCACTACTAGCACTGAGAGTTAATATAAATATCTACAATACATAGTAATTAAAATTAACAGAGACATGAGCTCCCCAGTCTGCTTTGCTAGGGGAGCACTTGAATAATCAAGCCTAGTCATTAGCATTAATGACTAGAGTTGATCAACAAATATAAAAACTTCTTTGTAAACAGTCTAACGAATTAGAAACCAGTTTGTGACTTGGTCTGTTCATACTTCTTCATTATTTACTGTTTGAGAGCCTTCATACAACTGAAGCTTTGTTTGGTTTGAATGGTCATGACAGTGAACTTTAGTTATGCAGCTGAGATCTGTGTAATCAAGAAACAAAATAAATATTAGACAGAATATGGTGATAAAGATTAATTCAAATCTAATCAGGAAACATACAATACCATGTTTTGTCGGTAACTGGTTGCTTAAGTTTTAACTAGAGAATGTCAAATAATCTACTGAACACTTGCTATGGATAACTCAGAGCTTCAGCGTGTTTATAGTATTTGCTAAGCAGTTTCAAATTGACAAAATCTTTAAAAACTGATCTGTTACAGAAAAAGGGAAAAATAGATTGAATACATTATTTTTAGTCAGTAGGTAGACCAGCTCTACTAAAAATTAAGAGAGTGATTTTCAAAAGGCACTGCAAGACCTAACTCCTTCTGAAAGCCAATGTGTTCAGATACCACAGTGCTGTTTGTGCCTTCGAAAATCTCCCTCAGAAATGCCTCTCTATCATTATAATAGTTTCTCCTTGGTGTACTGTCTCAGATATACTAACCTTTTAAAATAATGGAAATAGTGTCTCTAAATAAATTATAAGAACTCAACATTATAGGCAGTGCACCTGAAAATATGGGTATATGATCTAAAAAAATAAAAATTATGCCAAAAGTTAGGCTCCATAATCCATGTTTTAATTTTGGCAATTAAATAAGTAGCCTGATTTTCAAAACTGCTGAGCACTCAATTGCTCATATTAACTTCACTGGGAACTGCTGGCCTCCCTCACTTTTCAAAATCAGGGGCTAATAATTAGTCACTTTTTAAAATCTTAGAACAAAGATTTATCATTTTCATAATCTTATTCCAGTGTTAAAAAAATCACTAAACAACAGTCCCAATGGGATTACACGGGAAGTCCGAGAAGAATTTGATTCTTGAATTTAAGGGTTGTTGGGAAATCAAACTTCAAACAGCATTAAGCAAATTGAAATAGCCTGAGTACCAATGAACTGCGGCATTCACCACCATGTAGAAATCCAGAGCTGATCCACAGCATTTTGGCACTTGAGGCGGGAAACTTAAATGACACCCCCATGCTCCCTCGCTTGGGCCAAAACTTTGAAAGGTCTCAATTCTGCCTTCTTCCTGTTCTACTCCTCTCATGGTACTGCTCTGCTACCTACCCCAATAAAGGAGAACTAACAACTGAAAATGCCTCGTTCAAAAATTTTAAGTAACACTTAACTTTCAAATGCCTGAACAGCAAATGTAACTTTTCTTGTCTGCATAGTAAACACTGGCATTTTTATCTGTTTGAATAATCAAAGTGATGCTTTCCGTGCCTTCTTGGATGCAAAGATTTGAACTGCTTCTTGCTGCAGGTCCACAGTCTGGGCCAGCTCATGCTCTATTGAGATGGCTGCAAGGCCGATGAGCCTCTCCTGTGTCATTGTGGAGCATAGATGTGTTTTTATTAACTTCAGCTTGGAGAAGCTGTGTTCTCCACTGGCAACTGTTATAGGAAGTGTTAGAAGTATGCGCAGAGCAACAAAAGCATTTGGAAAGAGGGTGGTCATCTTATTTGTGCACATATATCCAGAACAGCCTTTGGAGTTGATCCTGCTGAAATGTATCTTGAAAGGACTTTCAGTTCATCACCTAAATCACTCGCATCAATATCGCGCATGTCATCATGTGTCAACACTGTCTCTAGTGCCTTGCATTGCTGGTGTAGGTCTTCTTCAGGTATAGTGAGGAGTTTTGGAATATCATAAAACATCCCAAATATACTGCTGTGTTCCTTGAGCTGCATGAAACGTTCTTCAACAGAATGTATTGCACAATCTAGCACCTGGTTAAAGAATTCAACTTAGCATTGTTGTTTGGGGTCTCTTATGGGATTATCCTGTGCCTCGTAATCCAAATGTCTTCTTCTTTGGTGACTCTTGTATTCTTGAATGGGTGGGAAAATAGCTTCAGTGTGAAGTTCCTCTGCCAACTTCCCATGAACAGTTCCTGTCATAGCATTATCCGCCATAATGGCAACTATGGCATCATCTATCTTCCCAATTTGGTATTTGATAGGCTTTATCGCCTCCACTCGACTTTCCCATTGCGTGGCACTCAGTGGTTTCAGTGTCAGAGAGGATGCTCCCAGATGCTGCTTCAAAATTTGCCATCGATGAGTTGACGCAGAGAAAAATACAAAGATGGTTTGAATTACATTAAAAAATTCAGCAGCCTCACTAGAAGCTGATGCTGCATCACTGACCACCAAGTTCAGTGAATGAGAACTGCATGGGACAAAAATGCTTGAGGGTTTAACTCTCAGATCCATGTCTGCACTCCTCTGTTCTTTCCTCTCATGTTGGCATCATTATCGTAGCCCTGACCTCTCATGTCAGCTATCGCAATTCCCGTATCTTCCAGCTTTTTAAGAAGCACATTTGTCATACCAGCTCCTGTAGTATCACCAATGTCAGTAAATTCTAGAAAATGCTCTCTGACAGTTTCCATTGCAGGGACATTTTCACTAGGTTCTGTTGTTGTTGTTACAAAGCGCACCATTAAAGGCATTTGTTCCGTATGGCTGATGTCAGGTGTGCAATCCAGAATAACAGATTAATATCTTGCTGACTTCAGATCTGCCACAATCTTCTGTTTGACTTTTGTTGCCAGTAACTGTATGATCTCATTTTGATTGGTTTTTCCAAGTAGTGGTGTGTGTACATTTCTTGGGTGGTAACTTCTTAGATGCTCCTGGAGTACAGCATCAAACTCAGCCATCAGCTCCACAGTTTTAAGAAAGTTTCCATTGTTTGGCACATACAGCTGATCTGAAGTGCCACGCAGTGCTAGGTTTTGGGTAGCAAGCATTCTCACAATGGCAATGAGCCTTTTCAGAACATTTTGCCAGTAAAGAGACTGATGCAATCTTCTCTTGATGCTGATCATCTATGGTGGCCTTTAACCTTAGTCTCATCTCAAGCTCTTTCCACCTATGGAAATCTCTCTGGTGATTTGCTGTCATCTCATGGCATGCCAGATTTCTAGCCAGATTTTTCCAGTCCTTTGTTCCTGTAGAACCCAATGTGACTGGAACATTAGACTGGAAGAATTTGCAACAAAAACAGTATGCAGCATTCTGGGTTTTTGAGTACATAAGCCATGGCCTCTCCACTTTGTCACCATTGGGAATTTCACACCAGTAATGTGTTGGATGGAAACTTCTATTTTCATTGTTTTGGGGAAACATGAAGTTTTTCACTTGCTGTGGCCCAAGCAGTACAAGGAATTCCCTCAGGCTACTGCTCAAGTGGGTCCACAGTCCTGGATCATCTAGACTTAAGGAACTAAACTCAGCAGCAGTTGTTTCTTGTGCCTCCAACACACTCTTCTCTGATCTACACTTTTCTTCAGGAATGTGCATAGTTACGTCCTTTTGAGATGGAGATATGGATGCTGCAGTAGCTGCCAAGTCACCTGCACTCTGACTAACTGGAAGATCAGACATCTCCTCACCACTCACATCCCTCACTGGGGCCGGAAGGCTCACCGTGAACATTTGTGTCTATGTATCTCAGGAGAGCTCCTTCCCGCTTAGATAGAAAAGCTTCCTTTGCTTTCTTTCTTTTTCTGAATGCTGCCCCAGAGGGGTATTTTCTTCTTTCACTCATGACCGCTGTTCTGTGCCAGTTATAGTTGCTCTCAACATTCAGTTGAAGGGGACAAATAAGCAGGCTGGTAGCAAGGCCTGAGTGAGGGAAGATATCAACATCTTAAGGGCCTAACTGTCTCCTACTACTTCAGTTGACTGCCTGTTCTCCTCAAGTGGGTTCAGGGAAGCAGCAGGAAACAGGAAGCTCCCTGAGAAGCTGGTGTTAATTGTCCAGACTCCTGGGGGTGCTACAGAGGGTACATAAGAGGCTCCTCCTCCTCTCTCTCACTGCATCTCCTGCTGCTTTCTGTTATTCCCTCTCACCTTTTCTCCTGCCTTCCTGTTATGTCTCTTGTGCCCTCCTTCCTCCAGCACAGCAATCCACCATCTCTGTGCATCTAGAGCAGAGAGAATACATATGCACTGTTAGGGGGCTTATTCCTTCACCCACTTTACTTCCCTGGTCCTTCTCGCACGAACAGAGGGCAACAATACCCGAAGTCCAAAGGTTCAAACAATTCGATGTTTATTGGGGTGAACTTCCTGCAAGCAAGATTCCAGTTTCCTTCCTTAGTGTCCCCCTTCCCACCTCTGACACTACAGAGCCTTACACCTGTGTCCCTGTTCCCATTCCTGCCGTTAGCCAAACATGATTCCAATTTCCCCACCCCCATTCCCTGTTCCCATTTCCCCCTTTAGCAAAACATGATTCCAATTTCCCCACCCCCATTCCCTGTTCCCATTTCCCACACACACACACACACGCCCGCTTCCTGATTGACTGCAGACTATATAGTAAAACTTGAGTTCTGCTTAGCTATACCTTAACCAATCATTTTACTGAAATTTAACTAACCAATCCTAACATATTGTAACATGATTATGTAACCAATTATATCCCACCACCTTAATTAGTTTACACCCAGCAAAATTAATTATACAGCAGACAGGAACAATCACAGAACCAGACAGAGATTATACAGACAAACAATAGCAAAGTGGGAACTATAATGACAAAACAATACAGAAGTGAGGATTTCACATCCCAGCTATTGATAAGTGAGTTCTTGCCAGACAGAATGCTATCAAACTAAGTTTCCTTTTACATTTTCTAGGCATTTCCCTTTCACTGGAGGCGATAGGCATTATCAGGACAGGATTGTATTCCTAACAGCCCACTAGCACCTTCTTTCAATGTGACTAGTGTGGAATATGAGGATGTGACCGGTTGCTTCCCAGCTTATGGCTGCCTCTGTTGCTTAGCCAAAAGCCTTAGCCTAAGCACAGGGCCTCAGACTGTCACAGTAAGAGAAGGACCTTACACTGGAAGACAGTGATTTTGATTCTCTCTTTTATACCTCTATAACCAGCCAAGTGATAAGAATACACCTAAATTCTTATAGACCTTTACAGACAGGCCTGAATATCTATATCCTAACATGCACCAGCAGCAGACACAATTTTCTACACTCTGGGTTCTAGTGCCCCCCCGCCAATTTGGTGCCTGAGGCAGCCACCTCAGTTCACCCCTTGGTAAGGCCAGCCCTGTAGAAATTACACACCACATAATTTATCAAGCCACCCATTCCAGACAACTGAAAAATGTTTCTTCTCAATTTTACACCCTGTTCTACAGTTGCAAGAATTAATACTCTTGGGACTGAGTTCAGGGGCAAAATGGATCATGGAAATCCTCACTGAATAGCCATCACCACTTTGGATGACAAGCTCCCAATTGTCATTACCTTTCTTCTTTTGCTGCCAAAGCTCCCATTGACTTCAATGGGAGCAGAGTTAGTCTAATGCTGACTACTTTTGAAAATCCCTTAACTTCTTAAGTATCTCTCACCCAGCCTCACCATCCTGTGAGTTATCATCATCTCTGATACTATTGATAGATCAGTGTATCCTCCACACATGTAGGATAGACATGAAAACCAGGCAACTGAGTGAAAGAAATGCAGAGAGCAATATCCCCACTCAGCGCGAGAATGAACCACTAAGCATACAGCACTCAGTAGCATGTAATTCAAATAGACTTTAAGGGTCCAGCTCCTCAGCTGATGTAAATTGGCATGGCCCCATTTAAAATCAGAGGAGCTCACTTCATTTACACCAGCTGATAATCTGCCTTGTGTTCTTTATTCACCCATTTTATCATGCTCTCTAAGTGTTGGGCCACCAATGGGCACTAGGTCTCAAACCCCCTCACCCTGAGGCTGACCAAAACAGGAGATATAGTAAAAGTCATTTTGGAAACAGGGTGAAATATTAAGAGAAGGTTAGGACAGCCTTTGCACTGCTATTACCTGACTGAGAATCAAAATTATCCTGCAGCATCCAAAATTAAACAACAGGAAACTTGCATGACAATTAAGAATGTAAAGAACATGATGAGGGATGCAAAATAAACACGTTTAAGGTTTAAATGAGTGATATGTCTTTAGAGAACTATATTCTCAATTTAGAGGGCTTTTTTTCCCAGGAGCAACAACTACACTGATCTAAATTTACTCATAGATGAAACAAGGTGTGGGGGAGTGAACATACAAAGGAAGTTATATAAATATATAGTATGAGCTAACGATTGCAAACAAAAGCCTTAGAGACTGCTTTACTAATGGCTTGGTATCAGATCGCTATTTCAGATTGGCACTAAAAATAGCATCTGATCCTCACACATGCTATTCACAGATGTTAAATGCCAACAAAGAGAAGGAAATTTAACTCTGTGAATGATTCATGATTTTTTTTTTTACAAGCTCATCTAGTCCCATGGTCGGGGAAATTAGTGCTACTGGATAGCTCCTTAAAGAACACTGATTTTGCAGAACTCAGCTGACTGCTAAGAGAAGATGGATGTTTTAGAGTTATGTTCACAGAAGCATCTCCCACTGCATTCTGTCTCCTCCACATATTGTTAGTTTTGTCTTACACCTGGATTAATAATTTATATATTAATTGTGGGTCAGATTGTGACTGAGCGCTGCATGTGGGAGTTCACCAGCAGAGAGGATGCTGGAGCAATCCTTTCCCTCCCTTCGCTATGTGGAATATCTACAGCTACAGCCCATGGTTTCCTGAGTACAGACACTCCAAAGGGTGTCATCTCTCAGCTCACTGGCCAGCTGAACTAGCTGGGTGCAAAATGGGACAAATGCTTCACCTTCTAAGGGTCCCCTTGTACCCAGGAGTTCTGGGAGGCATTTTGCCTCCCTACAGTTCAGTGGTTTCAAGTGCATTCACTGGGGCAGTGCAGCTTTGCACCAACCCCAATGTAGACCTGTACTTTAACCCCACAATCTAGCCCTATCTAGGGAAACTGTAGATACGTGAATTACTCTCATGCCATTTCAACAGTGATCTTCCCCCCAGTTTAGAAGGCCCCATAGGAATTAGGCTGCACAACAGACAACTTATTCCTAACTATCCATAGAAGAGACAAACATATCACAGGGTGTCAATAGAAACAGGCCCAGTGAGTCATTCTGTCTCACAGAGGGGTTGGGAGAATTAGCTAATTACAATGCTCTGAAGATGTAAATTGTTATATAAAGGCTGAGAATTCACACTTTTGTTATTTAATATTTAGTAAATGCAATATGTTATGGAAAACTGTTACAACAGCCACACTGGATAGGAACAGAAGTTGACAATGGGCCTATCATCTATTCTGGTATCATGCCTCCAGCAGAGCAGAGGAAGAGAAATAGAATTAGCCAGTAGATTATTTTGGTATTTTTATAAAGCTTTTCAAAGTCAGCTTTTTAAAAATTTTCTTACTTGTGTCTGTGCAGGCCAGTATTTCCATTAGTCCATAATCTGCATAGCTACCAAACAGAGAAAAGTGCCGGTTTAGGCACAGAAAAGGTGATTAATTTATGCATGTTTCTGTATACAGAATTATATGATCTTTACTCAATTTGTTCACTAAATCCTGAGTTTTTAAAGGGAGAAAGCTGCTCTGAGATGTCACCATGCCTCCGAGAGTGACAGCCACCATCTTGGCTGACACACAAGGGATTAAATTAGGGACCTCCAGAACTAAAACCATGAGCTGCTCCAACATGAGCATCAAGTCAGTGTTCCCTACTTGGGACAGCAACAACTCATATCCTCTGTGGACTGGCAGAGAGGGCGACTTGTAACATCTACTCAGCAGTGAGTTACAAGAGCACTTAGGCAGTGCACACAGCAGCCCCAACTGCTGCAGTTCACCTTTATCATGCTGCACTGCCAACATATATGATGACCTAGCTCTGCTAGCCAGTGCATAAGGGAGGGCAGGACTAAGGCGGATATACCAGTGCCCTTCTTCTTCCACTCTCTTTGGGGTTCCTAGTGTCACTGTTATGGCAGGAGCTTAAGGGCCAAATTTCTGCCAGCCTGTGTAACCCACACACCTCCTAGGTATGGTGTTCTGAGCTGGCTGGCTGGCTGAGAAAGAGATTAATGAGTCTGCTTTACAGCCTTAGCTAAGAGCTAGTTGGCTTTTAGTTCATACAGTAGAGGCTCATGCACAAAGCTCCAGAAGTCCCAGGTTCGATCCCAGGGTCTGTCGGTGTTACGCCTGCACTCAGCAGAGTAAAGGGTTGGGAAAGGGTTCTGCTTCATTTGTATGTCCTACTCTACTGCAGCAACTCTGTTATACTGCAGCAGCCCTGCAACACGGGTGAAATGTGGTTCACTATTGCAAGATAGACAGGACTAAACTGTGTGCCTACTCTGCAGAATTATGGACTTGATGCAGAAATTTCTGGGTGAGTTTCTATGGTCAGTGTTATGCAGCAGGTCTGAACAAATGATCAGAATGGTCCCTTTGGACCTTAAAAATCTGTGACAACTTTAAGGCTGTAGCACGGTTCAGGAATGCAATTAAAATATGGTTTAGACGCTTCTACATAACACTGAATTATGTTTTAACCACATCAGGAGCTTTCTTTTTGTACCCATAACCAATGTGGTAGGATTGAGCAGACCCAGTGAAAACTATTCCCCAAACCTAATTAGAAAGGGGTGGGAAGAATGGAGAGTAGTGCTTTATTAAGCCAGTTACAGCATGAGAAAAGGCATCCCACGTTGAGAAAACAGTCTGTTTTTCTCCAGTCTCTTTATATCTATTTCTGTACAAAGTAGAAACAACCATAACATTAAATACATGTAATGCTTGAATGAAACAGCAACCAATTTCAAGTAATATTAGAGTGAATCAATAAGATATTCCACTGGACTCTATAGGTGGTTTGTTGTCAGGAAAGAAGAACCGTGTTCATACCTAAACTTTCATTATCTTTTCTGTTGGCGCAGAGTGTTGTGACAAAATGAGATTTGAACAGATTTATCACAGCTCCCCACTTGAGACAAGATTGCATTGATCTGGAATAGGATTGCATTTGAACTACATGGGTGGTAGAACCTATGCTTCAGAGTAAAAGGTTTTCTTATTAGAGCCGAAGAACTGTCTTAAATTCAAGCCTTCCTAGACAGGGGGACCTGCTTGTCAACAGACACAAGAAATGTAGTACTTAAGTGCCTGATGCACTAATCACATCTAGCAGGGTGAACACCCATCCCGAATTGGGAAGGATAGTCCCGAAATGCAGAGTTCAAGAGTCAGTCCTGGGCTGAATGAGTCCGGGACAGCATGTGTCCCGGATTCCCTGTGGTGCTGCCCTGCAGCTGCCTGAGGCTCAAGGGTAGTGCCAGCCTTTTCCCAGTGAGGTGGGGGAGGGATGTGAGGTGGGCCTTAGACCCCTTGCCACAAGGCCCCCATCCTACTCCTCTTTTCCTGCAGCTAGGCCAGAAGCCAGAGCCAGGCAGTAGTAAGAGCCGCCCAGGGAGTCCAGGCTGCTGTGCGGAGCCCCAGACCCTCCACTTGCCCTGGACAGTGCACCCTGGGGTTGGGAACACAGGCTGGGGGCTGCTGTCAGACACCCCAGCCCCCCACCTAGGGCAGGTGGAGAGTCCAGGGCTCCCCACTGCAGCCTGGGCTCACTGGGCAGCTCTTACCTCGGCCCCACTCCTAATTCCGGCCTGGCCAGGGGGTGGGGCCACAGAGGAGGGCAGGGCTTAGGGTTGCCAACTTTCTAATTTCAAAAAACTTAACACAGCCAATGTGCATTACTTTGCATTTATCAACACTGAATTTCATCTGTCAATTTCTTGCCCAGTCACCCAGTTTTGTGAGATCCTTTTGTAACCCTTCGCAGTCTGGCTGAGACATAACTACCTTGAGTAGTTTTGTATCATCGGCAAATTTTGCCACCTCACTGTTTACCCCTTTTTCCAGATCATTTATGAATATGTTGAATAGGACTGGTCCCATTACAGACTGCTGGGGGACACCACTATTCACCTCTCTCCATTCTGAAAACCGACTATTTATTCCTACCCTTTGTTTCCTATCTTTTAACCAGTTACCAATCCATGAGAGGACCTTCCCTCTTATCCCAGGACAGCTTACTTTGCTTAAGAGCCTTTGGTGAGGGACCTTGCCAAAGGCTTTCTGAAAATCTGAGTGCACTATATCCACTGGATCCCCCTTGTCCACATGCTTGTTGACCCCCTCAAAGGGACACTAGATGAGGAGGGATCTGAGTTACTATAGAGAATTCTTTCCCAGATGTCTGGCTGGTGGGTTTTTCCCACATGCTCAGGGTTTAACTGGTCACCATATTTGGAGTCAAGAAGGAATTTTTCCCCAGTCAGATTGGCAGAGACCCAGGCGTTTGTTTGTCTCCTTCCTCTGCAGCATAAGAACTTAAGAACGGCCCTACCGGGTCAGACCAAAGATCCATCTAGCCCAGTATCCTGTCTTCTGACAGTGGCCAGAGCCAGGTGCCCCATAGGGAATGAACAGAACAGGTAATCATCAAGTCATCCATCCCCTGTTACTCATTCCCAGCTTCTGGCAAACAGAGGCTAGGGACACCATTCCTGCCCATCCTGGCTAATAGCCATTGATGGACCTATCCTCCATGAATTTATCTAGTTCTTTATGGCATGAAGCGCAGGTCACTTGCAAGTTTAAACTAGTATAAATGGTGAATTCTCTATAACTTGAAGCCTTTAAACTATGATTTGAGGATTTCAATAATGCAGCCAGAAGTTAGGGGTCTATGACAGGAGTGGGTGGGCAATGTGCAGGAGGTCATACTAGATGATCATGATGGTCCCTTCTGGCCTTGAAGTCTATGAGTCTCCTCTCTCCACTTTTGTTACATCATGACTAATTTACTTTGTATGCTCATTGG
Organism: Chelonia mydas; assembly: GCF_015237465.2. Classification (NCBI taxonomy): domain Eukaryota; kingdom Metazoa; phylum Chordata; order Testudines; family Cheloniidae; genus Chelonia; species Chelonia mydas. Next base: position 92,839,332 of record NC_057852.1, on the reverse strand, counting down.
AGCAGCAATCAAGTTTTCTGTTTCTGGAGATGCCTAGCTCACCCTTGGATGCTGATAGAAATGATAGAGGAAATAATTGAAATAACCATTGTGTCTACCCTTCATTTGCATAAGTAATTTGTAACAAAACTAGGGGGCTCAGAGGGAAAGCACTGGAGACAGAGACAGACTCTTGCCCCCAGTGCAGTCTCTATGCACTGTTCTAGCAGCGCAAGGGACTGTTAATCTGTCCTAACCAGACAGCTGAGGATTTCTCTGGGTGGCATAGTTGCTGTAACCACAGCATAGGGAGCATATTGGGAATGTGTCCCAGGGAAAGGGTCTGGCCATTTTTCTGCAATGTTTCAGTGTTCCCTAGTTGGCTAATGGCCCCATGGGACCTATTACCACCCACTAGCATAAGTTAGAGTAGCCTCAGGACTGCTCTAACTTACACTGGCCTGAACAGTCTCCTGATGGCCCCAGAGACAACAAAAGCTGGCACAGAAACCTTTCCATACCAGCTCAGTCAGGCCAAGAATTAGGATGTTATGTTCTGTTATCAGGCTAATGCTAGGCTGAGAGGCAAAACGCAGCCTGTTACTCAGAACTGAAGTTCTGGTGGAGGGAGGGAGGTATGGACTTGAACAAGAGATAAGTTGTTCCCCTCGCACAAGGGATTAAAGACTGTATATTGGAAATGTATTCTAACTGATTCCACAAGTCCTTTTGTGAATCTTGAGAAACTGATCCAGATTCTGCTCTTAAATGAACTTAAGGGATTCCCATTGAATTCATTTGGAGATGTACATATGCACCTGAGATGAAATACTTTTCAAACTGCATTATCTCCAGATGGCATTCTAAGGGAGTTTAAATTGATGTAGTTCCACTGCTCATTAGGTACAGTCGACTATTACATCATTGTGAGCTATAGAGTTTTGCCAGATATACCTAAGTGCCTCAAGCATTCTCACATTATACAAGTTCTGACATTCACATCCACAAAGAGGGCAAACAAGCCCTACACATTGATGTCACCAGAACTCAGGATTGCTGCTCTATTGAGTTAGCTCTTGGCAACTTTTTAGTTGAAAAGGGAAATATTAAATCTCTTTAGTTAGACAGAGGCAGACAAAATAAGCTCTGAACCTTGTCATTTCACATTTTGGAAGGCCAGGCATGCACTGTTTTGAGTTAATACAATTGTCGTGGTATTTTATGGCCTTTAGCAGAGTTTATGCATTTACTGGTTTTCTGCCAAGGTGTGAACAGCTGCTTAAAATGTAGACAATTAAAACCCAGGATGAATTTAAAGATTCATATGTCTATTGATTCAGTTCAGGTTATGAGAGCCGAGTCCAACCCCAAATATATCTGAGCTTACATGCCTCAATCATTTATTTGATGAAGGCACAGCTGATTGTATATGAATATACCTGGTCACTCAGCAAGGTCAGTTAATGCTAGATTAATATTTAAGATATTTAATATGGAGTTAGAAGGGGTAATAAACAACTCTCCCAACTATGGACAACCAATGGTCATAACTTGAACAGCATTTTTACCTGAGAGTTATCAGTCATAGGAAAAATTCTTATTAGTACTTCCTCCATGTACAGCTACTTCTACTAGCTTTATTTTGGTAACGATTTTATTTTGCTATAAACATACAGCAATAAATATTTCAAGAAAGAGCAGAAACTTTGCTCTTTATGAACAAACCAAAGTGAGTGGAAAACTTTTAAGAAGAAACATTAAACATTTCAATCTTGTCCAAAAGGTCTGTCATACTAACTATTATCATCGTTAACTGAATGTGTTCTTTGTGAAAGGTGCCTTTATGACAGCCCCAGAGACTCGAGCTCTCAGTATATTCACAGAACAATGCTGCTTGGGCAGCAGCAATACAAGCTTTCTCCCACTGTCACGCCAATCTCCATCAACCTGGCTGTGCCGGGACACGCCTCTGTAAAGGAGCGCATTCCACTCTCCATCTGTATTCAGGACGAGGTTTTTCTGCTAACGTTACCAGCCATCCCAGTAGTGCCGATTCCAACAGTGTTTTTCATGAGGCGGACAACAGTCCACTGGGACCCAAATGAAAATTGGGTTAGATAGCAACTCATTTCATAGGAGATACTCTACCACCATCTGGTGGCAATGAATTTAAATCAATATAGTTATGGCCCATTCCCTTGAGCCATCTAGTTCCTTCATACTCCTATCTTAAAAATAGATATGAACTTCTCCGCGACCAAAAGGACAAGCCTTCCCCTAAATCCTATTGTTATCTGCAGAGAACTCTACTGAAGAAAACTTAATGTTATTCAAAATATCCCCTTCCCTTCCACTCCCAGCCACACACAGGATCACTTTCTGGACTTGAATTCAAGTTTTAGTGCCAAAGGATCTCAAATTCCATTGAAAACCCCATGCAACAGGGATATTAATTCAAACACTTCACATGGGCAGGTTTCGTGTTAGTCAGGCTAGGGGCATAGGGTGGAATTTGTGCAGAGTCTAAGGATCAGTAAGGAAATTCAGCCCAAGTCCTGCAGATCTTGGAGCTTCTTTGTGTGGAATGCCTGCCCTTCTGTTGTCCTTACAGTCCACCCACCACTCTGATATCTGGTAGTGTAACCCACTGGTAAGCAAGGTCCCCTACTGTTCTGATCCACACAAAATATGAGTTATTACAGCCCCCCACTAAGGAGCTTTAGCTCAAGTTGTAGCAGCTCATGATTTTAGCTCTGAAGGCCCCAGTTCAATCCCATGCTGACAGCCAAGATGGCAGCTACCACAGTAGCTTGACCAGCTTGGTGGACATGATACCAGTAGTCCCCTGCTCTCTTCCAATGTATGGCCACACTCTGCTCCTGACTCCAATAGGGATAGAAGCCAATGTTTGAAAGTTAACGCTGCTCTGAACAGCATTAGTCTCTCTAATTTTAATCACTATTATAGCCTATACAGTAGTGACACCTATTAGGCTAGTAAGGCCTAAAACTTTCCATTATAACCCTCTCCTTTCATTGGCTTCTCATTTTGACCTTTCAGGGAGAAATTTTCCTTAAGGTTGAGTTACTAGATAGTATATTGTGTTCTAAAGAAATCATGACACCTCAACTTCCTGCTCCCCAGTTCTCCCCTTTACATTTGATCACATCCCTTTAAAAAAATAAATCACATGCGCAGTGTCATATACACATTGTTCAAGCAGAGAGACCTCTGGCAACATGAGCAGCAGAGTGTACCCAGAACTTCCACCTCTCACCTCTAAACTCAGCCTCATTTTGTTGGTATTTGGACATATTTCCTCTAAACCACTGCAATAGAGAATAGGACTTTTAATTCTTCTCTATTGTAATTTTGCAAAATTTTCCCCACCATTGCTAGCACCAGCTCCTCTCCACCACAGTTAGCAAAGTTGGGAGCCTACTGTAGATGGGCCACCAGCATTTCAAACACTGTGTTAATTAGCCCGGCTCTGAACTGAGTTAGATGAAAAAAGTGTATAAAATGGTCATGGCTCACCTGCACAAGGTCTCTCCCATGAAACTGAGGTCAGAACTGAATTCTGATTTATCCTATTATAACAATAGATGTGATTTGGATCTGGATTTTAATCAGGATCTGATCTTCCCTAATTTTCAGGTCTGGTGCTCTGAATAGGCTTTTCTTTGCTCCTAGTAATTGTAAAAGTGCTTGATTAATCTTTAACTGTGGTCACAAAGACCAGCTAGATGAAAAAAAGTATTTGAAAACAAAGGTCAAATAGATATATATTGGACTGTGTGGTCATTGCATCAACACTGAAGTTTTCATGTTATTTTTATTAATTCTTTATTATAGGTCACCCTTGGTTAGTAGGACATAGGGCAAGCATCAACCTAAAGGGTAACCTTTTGGTCAAATATAAACATCTGTATTAGGATTAAAATGAAACTGTCTTCTCTACCATGATCATGGTGACACTAACACTACATGCAAACAGGTTATGCCGACATATTTTATATTATGACATGAGTAAACAACATGCAGCGTTGTGCATTGGTTCATAGATTGGATCACCAATCAATCAATTCTGGTCCCACTGAAATCAAAACTCTTATCGACTTAAACAGAACCCGGTTTTGGCCCTGAATTCCCAATGCCTGCATCATGGAGAAAGAACGGTTGCATCTAAATTTGGAGGAATCTGCCTGGGAACAAAATGTGCGTGCTATAGAAGTAGATCTTAAGCAGTCAGAATAAATGAATGCTCAAAGGCAAGATGTATTTACAATATGAGTAGACAAAATTATGTACCATGCAATATTGACTGGACTAAATTAAATGAATGCCAAGCAACTGGACATCTGTAGCCAATGTTGACCTAATGTGCTTACAAATAGGTTTGCTTCATTTTGTTTTTAAATTTCTAAAGCATTTACAGTTGGAAAAACTTCCAGGATTATGGTCCAGCAATGACATAACCACACATTACAAACACCAAGGGAGTATGGCAGTCCAAAATGGGGAATAAAAGATGAACTAAGGGGGACAATGATTGGGGAATGCAATGATTTCTATCGGATGTATAACATATAAAGAAAGGAAGATTTTGAAACAAGGGATAGAGTCAAAGGGCTAGAACTTTGTCTGGTATAAATTGGTGTAGCTCCACGGAAGTACATATTGAAATCACTGAAGCTATACCAAATTACCAGCTGAGCAGCTCGCTCAAATATGTAGGAACTAGTGGATGAAGATTGCATATATAAGGGCTGATTTTTAAATGTCAAGTGTGCATCTGTGCTCAAATATTGCATATACAGTTACATACACAATACCCAGTTTGTGGAAGCATAGAATGGTAAGTTTTTTCTACTAATGAGAGGCAAAAAATGCATGCCTGATTTGTTTAAAAAAATAAAGACCCAAAGAAAGCTGTTAATATCACTGCTGTTCATTTCGGGAGAGTAACAATCAAAATGTCTTTGAAATGGAAGTTAAATAATGGACAATATCTGCAGAAAGGTTCATTTGAATGTGGGAAGAGAAGAATCTAAGTTTTCAGTCATCTTTTGCCTGCTGGGTTATGATGATAATTAAAATCAAGTCTTTTCATTGATAAGCAAACTGTGAAAACCAACAGGATTTTAGAAATAGAGCTTAAACTTAAATGAATTACACACACAAAATTGAGGAATTGAGGGCCCTGGACATCTGGTTAAAAATCAGCTTACACAGAGCAATAGTAAAAATGTGGCTTATAAAGGCCAAAGATCAAACTGACACCAATCTAGTCAGCAATGGGTCATATCATGATATAACGCTCCTGTACATATATGATTGTATTCTTGGAAATAGGAAATTGCGGCAAGAACAATATTTGATGTTTGTCTGCATTATTGCAAAGGAAAGAGGAGCCAGTAAAGAAGTTATGTACTGTTGTACAGGGAAAAACTTATGGGGGAAAGAATGGTAAGGAAGTAATTAAGATCGTCAAGGTGTCCCATAGTGATCAGAGGGGGCATCCCTCATACTTGAATTCCTTAGCAGATTAAAAAAATATCAGTATGTAGGTCCTGGCTGTCCTCTCCCTTATATCTATCTGCTTTACACTGGTGGCATTCCATTGAAGTCACTGGCATAAACCCAGAGTAGTGGAGTGATGTATTGGACCCAGTATTTCCATGGAATGCCAAAAGTGTTACAATTTGTATGACTCTCCAAAGTACCAAGAAGGTAGCTTAAATCTTCTGCTATATAAAGTTTCCATCTATAGCTCCATTATTATGATTACACCACCACCTAGGGCTAGATCTATAAAGGGGACTTAGAATCGCAATGCTGAGTCTAACTTTTAGGCACTCTGACACCTAGTGAAATCTACAGTCAGGTGCCTAAGTTAGGCACCTAAGAATGGGATCCACAAAAGCCAACATGCTGAGCAGGGATGTGCCTAGAGTTAGCCAAGGAGAAATGCTGAGAAGAGCGGTGGGTCGTAAATCCTGCCCTTCAAAGGGACTTAGGCTCCTAACTCTAGGCCAAAGGGAGGTGCCACCTTCTGCTCAGGTTTCACAGCTGTGAAACCGCTCCTGGAATCATGTGCCTGAACCCTTTCTTGCAAAAGTAACTAGGTTAAGGAGGGGGTGCACTTTTTATTACTTTAGCCCAGTGGTTAGAGCACTCACCCAGATGTGGAAACCCAGGTTCCAGTCTCCTCGTTACAGTGCACTTAATAATTTATGCACAATGGAACAGCTTCAATAAGAGAGACTGAGAGCAACCAGCCCCCAGAATACCCTACAGCCCCGTGATTACAGCACTCTCCTAGGAATGGGGTAATCCCAACTTCAACTCCCTTCTCCCCATCAGGCAGAGGGGGGAATTGAACCCAGGTCTCCCATGCCCTGAGCAAGTCTTCTAACCTCTGGGGTAAAAGTTATAAGGAGGGTGGGGCCACAGGCCGCCAACAACAACTGGTGAGATAGAATTTAGGCATCTAAAGTTGCAGTTAGGCACCTAAATCCCTTTGTGGATCTAGCCCTTTGACCAGATCCCCATTGTGCTAGGTAGCGAACTGATATTAAGCCTAGACTGGCATGCCGTATGGTGACTTTAGGCAACATGCGGTAGTAACAGAATGGGAAGTCCCCAGCTGGAACATCACACATGATATTTGTTTGATGTATTATTGTTCAAAAAGTACACTGTCTTTTTTAGGTAACTGGAAACTCATTTCCTTGTCAGACTCTGGCCATCTGCCAAGTGCCCTCCATCAGCATCTGTTTGAGACAATGCTGTCCCAAGTTCTGACTCAAGTTCTCAATTCCAAACCACCATCTGTCATTAGACATTACAGGAAGCCTTCCTTACTATCAACTTGTCCAAACTTCTTAATGAAAAAAAGCACATGCGCTCAATACATTTGTAGATAAACAGACCAGTCCTAAAACAAATCTCTGAGCTGGCAAAGAAGCAGCTATGTGGGGTAATACCAGCTTAAGAACAGCTTGGGGCTTCTGCTTTCCAAACTGAACCCATTAGATCTTCGATTTCTTGGTCATGTTTTGGGGAGTGGTAGTGCTGTTCATTGTATCAGTGTATGAGCCATTTTCTCCCAGTGGCAAGTGCTTTGAGATGTATTAATGGCAGAATGAAGAGAAGCTTCATCTTCCTGTTTCTGGGTGGATACGAATGGAGTCATGATGGTGGCAATTAGGTAAAATAAGGAAATACTGTAAAAATGTAACTAGCAGCAGAGATCAGAATGAGATAGTCTGCTGGAATTCCAAGCAATAGAGCACTGACAGGAAGGATGGTTTGATGGTTAAGGCATCTGAAAGGGCCTCAGGAGATCTGGAAAAGTTCCTTGCTCTACAACAAAGCAACCACAGGTTAATCACTTAATCTGTTTGTGCCTTGGTTCCCCATCTGTAAAACAGGGATATTAAATACTTCTGTTGTCTGACTTGTCTATTTAGATTGGCAGCTCCTTGGGACAGAGAGTGTATCTTGTTGCATGCTTGTAGAGTGCCTGACATAATGGATCTCCAGTCTCAGTTGAGCGTTACTGTGATAAAATAGGAATGGATCTGCAAGGTAAATGTAGACTTTGCATTATTTTATCCTGTAAGGAGTCATGACAGATATAAGTGGCAGAGAGGAAAAAAGAGCCCAATTATATCAAGAAATGGAGTAATCTCTAGCACATCGCTCATTTCCTGTCTCGTGTTGATAGTAAAACTCCTTCTATAGCAATTGTTCTTGGAATAGTAAGATTTGTACCTTACTTCTTTCACAACCTACTTAAGTGTTGTTACTTTTTAGACATATGGAACTTGTGTCTATATACATGCTAAATAACTTCTCAGATGCTGATCTAAGAAAACGTAAAGCGGCTGTATTGACAATGCTGTATTGCATTGACAATTGCTGACAATACAAAGATACAGTATTGTATTATTGTGCCTATACAATAGCTTTTCTTTTGTCTACATAACTGAATTGAAAATATTGAAGTCAGAGTGTATCAATTCTTCTATTTCTAGAGAGATATTGGAGCTGGAAAAAGATTTTTCCCCCAGCAAATTAACTCTTAAACAAGGCAGGAGGCTTCAGTATATCTGTTTGTTTCTGCAGGAGAACATTTTTTCTAAACAGCTTAAAAACCTTTTCATTCTTTACATGAACAAAATGCGCCAAAACTAGGTGAATCAGCTGAATGATAAATATGGACTAGCCTGTTACAAGTGTCAGTGTAAAAACAGGCCACATTCTCTCTGAAAGTATCTAGGAAATTTATTAAACCCAAAATTAATCTTCTATATGTAGCATCATGATTAGTTACAATTTCACATATTAAACTACTTACATTTCCATCCTGAAATCCTGCTTTTTACTAACTGCTATCATGCAAAATTAGCTAGCATGAGTAATCCTTTACGATACACACTTTGTAAGGGTGAATGATCCTAAATTCACACATGGAATGAAATGTTTGATTAAGTGTGAAGGATAAATGAAACTGGATCCCAAACCGTCAGGGACTGCATGGATGCAACTAACTAAAGCAGATCTTGAGTGCCCCCTTGTGCTCTATTTCATCTGGTAATGCTTGACTAATCAAAGAGAAGAGATGATGATGATGATGATGGAATAAGATTTCTAAGTTTGTTAAATACTTGCACGCCTTGTGGTTAACATTCTTTAAATGCATTTTAAAATACTTTGTGTTCATGCACTGGCTCAAGTAAAGTCAGTTATTGTTTTTCTCTGTTTGGAAGAATACACCTGGACTGGGATGGAGAAGATTCGTGTTCACAGTTGCATATTCTGATCTTGGGGAGCAGAATGTAATTGAATAAATAGGATTCAACACACACACACACACACACATACACACAGAGTAATTATGACTAAAAACCATTACTCGGCACTTCAGATTCCCAGTTCTTGACCTTGTTTTGAAATCAGTTAAGGATTTCATTAGATTTTGTTTGGGCACCAGCATAAATATTGTCTGGATTACGAATACTACTTTTTCTATTACAAAAAAATTCCATCATTATATATAGTGACAGGTATATATGAAAGAGAAATCACACCATCGAGAAGAACAGCTGGTGAAGGAATTGTACAGTATAGAAGTTCAGTGAACAATCAGCATATTTTAGAGCCATGTTTAGCCCACACTAGTACCAATTTTCTATCATTTTTATTGCTATTCTGGGCTTGGGAACCCCGGAAAGGAGGGCTTATTATTATTTGCTAGCCAGAATTAGTAGCTGCTCCACACTGTATATTTCTTATTGTATGTACTAACACTCTTCACCATGAATTAAAAGACACATCCACTTTAACAGGGCAGTGCAATGATTGATTATCTGTCCTACCTCAATTTCTCTTTTTGAATCTGTCTTGTTCTTTCCAAACCACAAACCTCTTATTGAATATTGAGCCTGATTCTTCGAAACCCTGCTAATGTGAGTAAACCTTAGGCCTGGTCTACACTACAGGGGGAGATTGAATAATGTAGCTGAAGTCAACGTACTTAGATCTACTTACCACAGGGCATCCACACTACACTATGTTGATGGGAGACGCTCTCCCGTCAACTCCCTTTGCTCTTCTCGTTCATATGGAGTACAGGAGTCGACGGGAGAGTGATCTGCAGTTGATTTAGCTGGTCTTCATTAGACCCGCTAAATCAACCGCCGCACGTCGATCTCCCGGAAAGTGTAGACAAGTCCTTATTCATGACAGCAGTGCCACTGACACATCTACTGAAATGCATATATATCATAATGTAAGGCAATAACACAAGGTGAATCCCATCACACTGAAACATGTATTGCTCCCTAGAACACATACATCACATATTATTTAATACGGATATAAAAGAGGCCCCAATCAAAATAAGGACCTTTTGAGGTAGGGGGTCCTATACAAACAAATAATAAAGTCCCTGTCCAATTACTGTATTACAGGCAGAGCCAATATCACTTCCTATTAAGGTTGCCTGATGTTTCCCATTCAAAGACCCTATTTTCAGTTTCTTATAACTTTGCAAAACTTTAAACAATTGGGCTGAAATTTTCCATGCTGGATGTCTGCTTCAGGCTGAAACTCTCTGGAAAACTTAGGCCAACACAATTTGGCTGTTTTCAAGAATGAGATGAGGAAAAACACCTTTTGCCCATGTCAAAAAATTCTGGCAATCTCTTTGAAAAAGGGAATTGAAGTTTGGCAGGGGGTGGCCTGTGTGTCAGGGATGTGCCTTTTTCTGTCCCCACAGAAATCCACCCAAATTTGTCCAAGTTATAAGCCTATGAAAAATCTCAATTTGTACCAGCTCAGTGGAAATGTCTTAGATTTTAGCAGCTAGATTCCCCGAAGACACTGTCCACTGAGATGCTGCAAGCTGTGCCAGGTCCATGTTAGGATACCAGAACTGAGAGCAAGGAGCCTGTCTTTCCAGTGCTTGCAATGACACCCCACCACCACCACCTTGCAGGCCCAGGCAGCATGGAGGAGGAAGTTGCCTCATTCAAATGCAAGGGGATTAGACTGGGACAAGGGAGCCTCAGAATGGAGGCTGGGGCGGGGGAGGTAGGAGAGGAAAACTGGGAACGGAGTTGGGGTGAAGGGAGAGCCTGGGACTGGCTGGGCAAAAAACATGGAATTAAGAAGCAGTGGCGGGGGTGGAAGAAGTTGAGGAGAGAGGGGGAGACAGCTCTGGTAAATAGATGAGGTGCAGGGGGAGAACTAGGATAGACTGACAAAGACTGAGACAAGGAGTCAGGTGGCAGAGATTGGGTTGGAGGAGCCAGCAGGGATGGGGGGTTAACCCAAGGCCAGGATGAGGAGAGAAGTAAATTGGAAGAGAAGCCAGGAGGGAGGAACTGGGATTGGCCGCAGGCAAGGAGAACGACACTGGCATTAGAACAATGAGACCAGAGAGGTGAGTCTGGTGCTTTCTGGACACACAGATGGGGGCCAGGATGAGAAGCCTGAAGAGTGCAGACTGTGATTGGCTGGGCGAGGAAAATGGGATGAGGAGCCAGGGTTGGGGAAGAGCGAAAATCTGTACAAGAGGTCACACGGGGGGCAGAAGAGTGTGACCACTAGAGCACATTCCCCTCCAGAGCCTGCAATGAAACCCAGGATTCCCAAATCTCACTATCCCTTCACTATCAGCAAGTACCTATGAAATCCACTGGCAAAAATTGTGTTTATTGCCTTCTAATGCACATAGAGGTAGACAACTTATTATTGCTATCAGTTACTCCAGTAGCTCAATTGGCAGAGACCACCAGACTATTGGCTCTCACCAGGGATGTGAAACACCTAGGTTCAAATCCCTGCTCTAAGCAAAAAAGGTTTTGGCCCAAAAAAGTGCCCTGGCTCTAGCAATTATGCATCTATATAATAGACAAAAAAGTGTTATTGGCCATGGGACTTTTTGCCACACACCCAAAGCAGTCACTTCTAACTCTGACTTCTGAAAAGTTCTCCTGCCATTTTGTCCTATATATCTTCGAAGCTGATAATTGCAAAGTGATGCACATTGGAAAACTATACATATAAAATGATGGGGTCTAAATTAGCTGTTACCACTGAAGAAAGAGACCTTGGAGTCATTGTGGATAGTTCTCTGAAAACATCCACTCAATGTGCAGCGGCAGTCAAAAAAGTGAACAGAATGTTGAAAATCATTAAGAAAGGGAGAGATAATAAGACAGAAAATATATTGCCTCTACATAAATCCATGGTATGCCCACATCTCGAATACTGTGTGCAGATGTGGTTCGTCATCTCAAAAAAGATATATCGGAATTGGAAAAGGTACAGAAAAAAGCAACAAAAATTATTAGGTGTATGGAACAGCTTCCATATGAGGAGAAACTAATAAGACTGGGACTTTTCAACATAGAAAAGAGACAACTAAAGGGGGATATGATAGAAGTCTACAAAATCATGACTCGTGTGGAGAAAGTAAATAAGGAAGAGTTATTTACTCCTTCTCATAACCAAGAAACAGGGGTCACCAAATGAAATTAATAGGCAGCAGGTTTAAAACAAACAAAAGCAAGTACTTCTTCACACAACATACAGTCAACCTGTGGAACTCTTTGCTAGAGGATGTTGCGAAGGCCAAGACTTTAACAGGGTTCAAAAAAGAACTAGATACATTCATGGAGGATAGGTCCATCAATGGCTATTAGCCAGGATGGGCAGGAATGGTGTCCCTAGCCTCTGTTTGCCAGAAGTTGGGAATGGGCAAAAGGGGATGGTTTGATGATTACCTATTCTGTTTATTCCCTTTGAAGCACCTGGCATTGGCCACTGTTGGAAGACAGGATACTGGGCTAGATGGACCTTTCCCAGTATGGCCATTCTTATGTTCTTATCTGACTCTTGAATTAAAAGGGGTGGCTTTCCTTTTAATTTCTCTCTTGCTTAAAGTATGTTGTGACCATGAAACATTTTTAAATGGTAAAATGCTCCTCTGAAATCTGCAGAACTTAAAGCAGGGGGGGAAATAAAAAAACCTTTGTATTAACTGTGGGTTAAATTGTAACTTTACTTTCTGTCTTGAGTGGCTACACCCCAGGTAGCAGCACTGCACCAAGGGCAGACTTTGGGGAACAATTGCAGAAAGCAGCCAGCCATAAACTCCAGCTGATAGGCCCAGAAGCAGGGACTGCTGGACCTTTTGGTCAAAACCAGAGACTGTTCTCAGACTTTCTCTGCCGTGTGCTGATTGGCTGTTTCCCCAACCTTCCCCCTTCCTTGCAGGTTCTTCACCTCAGCAGCACTCCTCACCTGCCCCCTTGCCCTCTCCTATCCCCGCTCACACCTCTTCCCTTCTCATTTAGCTAAACCCCTCCTAAGTAAACCCACCCCAAAAATAAGCATGGAACTAACATTATGTTTGCCACCACCACATTGTTCACGCTGCTTGTGTTATACCAGTTCCCCCACCCTCTTTAGACACTATTGTCTCACTGTTTCCTTGTACTCCCCCATCGATCTGTCCAAATCCATCTGTTATCTCTTGTCTTATACTTAGATGTAAGCTCTTTGGGGCAGGGACTTTTTGGTTTGTGTTTGGACAGTGCCTAGTAGAATGGGCTCCTGGTCCATGACTATGGCTCCAAGTCACTACAATACCACAAATAATATAAGAAATAATAAAATAAATATAATATAAGAAATAATAAACAGAACCCTAACATTCTTTTAACAGGTTTTATAGAGCAGGGAGGAAAAAGGGTCTTGTAGGTAAGGCACTGGACTGAAATTGGAGCATCCAGGTTCAATTCACAGCACTACCATGTAGCCTTGTGCAAGTCACTTAGTCTGGAATTAGTCTCACAAAATTAAGGTACCACTTAACATAAGTAATGATGGTGGCTTCCAGCCCCAAGACATAATTAGCTATAGTACTTTGATCAGTTGTAGCAGAGTTGTAATATATTCTATCCCTTCAAAACCAGTATGTCTCCTTTACCTTTTAACACTTGTGCAGAGTAAATTCACCTTTTAAATTAGAACAATTTCCATTAATCACTTTCTACCACAGACCATTTTAGCATTATCAAACAATTTGGTTGAGCACTGAAAGTGAAGCAAGGTACAGAAATTTGACAAACTGACCATTTTAACCAACTCTAAAATTGTCATTTTGACCTAGCAGAGGACTCTGAAAAATGTATGTAAAATGCACCAAAGGAAGAAACAAGCTGCTATTTTTAGATATTTCATTTTTTACAGAAAATCAAATACACAACATTTAGCTTTTTGCAAAATAAGGTATCTCTCTCCCTCACCCTCCCCAGACCTTTACTGTAACCAGTTTTGCCAGCAGACAAAGAGTCTGATCAAGCAATATGTCAAGCGCCCTTAACTCCCACTTGAAATCAGTGGAAACCAAGGGTGCTCAGCACATTGCATGACAGCCCTAAAACAGGAGATCCCTATTAACTATGAGGTCACTTGAGTGCTGTACGCATGAGCAACCAGAAGCCAGCAGTTTCATCTTATCTAACAGCAATGATCTGTGCTAAAAGAGTACTAAACTATCTAGAAGCGATTCAGATGGTCAACAAACAGTGGCATTCAGTAGTTCACAAACAGCTAATACATGTTAGCATTTCCCTTTGTTCAATCCATCACAAATATTTGCATCAAAAGATATTTATTCAGTAACTTCAACTGCTAAGCAGTCCCATGAGTCAAAGAGCAAGCTCTGAGAGCTCCTGCGTCATTACTGTTGCTAAGGAAACTACACCCACCCTATCCATGCCTTTAAGAGAGACGAGACTATAGTAAGGCACTGGCATAGATAAATTACATTTTTGACTTTTCTTGCTATGTAAAAATATATTGCTGGCACACATAAAACATGTTTTTAAATCTTTACCATCTAAAGTATCCACCCTGGCCAAGGTGCAGTTAACTGTACTCTAAAGATTTGAATTCAGATACATGTTTTCATTTAATTTGTGCAGTGTAAATTAAGTCTGACCGAATCTTTACCTTTTCCAGGTAGCAGATTACTTTCTCTCTGGAGTAAAGGGGAACCAATGACCATATGGGGAACATATGACAGAATCCTAATATGGTTCCTGATCCATTTCTGGAGCAGCTCAGTTTACTCAAGATAATTGCAAAAATTCTAAAAGAGAGCTTCTTTCCTGCAGCATAAATGTAAAACCAAAACCAACTGATCTGTTTTGCAGTTTCAGAATTCAAAGTTTAGTATTTGCAGAAGAAATGAATAAATGCCTCAAATACTCAGGGCTCAGTTTAAAAAAATAGATCAATCCCTTGGATACTTTGAAGACACAAAGTGACTCCAATAACCAAAAAGTACAATTACAAGATATGGAGTAAAAGGAGCAGTGAGAGTCCAGGTAGAAAAAAAAAAAGAACAAAACACAAGCCTAGATTTCACAGGCCTCACTCGGCTGTGCGGGCAAGTAAGGAGACATAAGGCCCCATTGGGCTACTTACCCAGTACTCCAGAGTGCAAGCAAAGTACAGCGGGATGGGTGTGCAAGGAGCTCTACTTCTTCCGTGACTTATCAGCCAGAGTAGCCGGCCAGGCACGCAGAATATTTACACTGCATCTGGGGGCGAGCCTCCCTGGCCGGGTACAGAGACTCACACTAGCATGCTAAAAACAGCAATGTTGATGTACTGGTGAAGGCTTGGGTTTGCTCAGACCCACGTAACCCCTGGGCCTAGGTATCTATGCAATCTTATTTGCCCCCCAACCTCTTTGCGCATGTTCATTGTGATGTAGTCTTTAGTTACAAGAGCATATACTATTTTTTCCCATAGGACCCCTGCCTCATTTACTGCATAAGATGGACAGAGCTCATTTAATGAACAGTTGGTCAATATTCTGTTTATTCCTCATTGTTTATTGTGTAGCCCTAGGCCTTATTTACCTGCACACTACTCTAACCCTGCTCTGAAGACAGAGCTTTTCATTTCCTCCTGGGCTTTTCTATTGCACTCATCACCATAGTATTTGAGTGCTTCACAAACAATTAATTTTCATGACTCCCCATAAGGTGGAGAGTATTATCCCCATTTTACAGATAAGGAACTGAGGCACAGAGATTAAGGTTAGAATGGTTTCCACTAATCATGAGTTCCTAATTTAAGACACCTATGGCCTTTTTTTCAGAGTAGTTAGCGTATATAGCACTTTATGTGTTCCAAGTACAGCTCCCATTAATGTCAGCTGCACATGGGAGAGCTCAGCACTTCCACAGATCAGACAAGATGTTTCAAGTTGGGCACTCAAAAAAATAAGGACATAGTTAGTGGTCACCTGTGAAAAGTTTGCTTTAAGGGACTTGACTAGCATCACACAAAACCCCTGTGACAGAGGCAGGGATTCTCCCGCATTCCCCTTAACCATGAGGCTGCCCTCTCTCCTCCTGTAATCCCCAGCCTCATTTACCACACACCTCCCAACTTCCGCAACAAAGGCAGGAGTCCTACAGACAGCCTCCTTCACTGCACAACCCTGATTCATTCCCAGAGCAGGTTCATCCGGTGCCTTAAATGAGGCAGGGGTCCTATGTTAAATATAGTATGTGATCATGTAAAGACTACATTATAATGCACAAGGGGACTAAATTATTTCCCAAACTATTCTCGAAAGTGGCTGAACCATTTTTGATGAAGCTCTCCAAAAAAATTTAGCCTGAGGCAAACACCCGGCATACAAAATGTTAACCTGAACAACTAAAGTTTGGCAAAATTGTGAGCACTGAAAACAGGGTCTAGTGGAAAGTGTTGGGCAACCTTAATTACAAGCAGTACTATCAGCTTCTCCTATAATTTTTCATCTTATTTCTGTACTTTTATTTATAATCTTCTGCGTATCCATTCGCTTAGAACAGTGGTTCTCAACTCTAGTCCACCACTTGTTCAGGAAAAGCCCCAGGAGCGCCGGGCCGATTTGTTTACCTGCCGCGTCTGCAGGTTCGGCTGATCGCAGCTCCCACTGGCCGCAGTTCACCGCTCCAGGCCAATGGGGGCTGCGGGAAGGGCGGCCAGCATATCCCTTGGCCCGCGCCACTTTCTGCAGCCCCATTGGCCTGGAGCAGCGAACCGCGGCCAGTTGGAGGCGCGATTGGCCGAACCTGTGGACGCAGCAGGTAAACAAACCGGCCCGGCCCACCAGGGGCTTTCCCTGAACCAGCGGTGGACCAGAGTTGAGAACCACTGGCTTAGATATTGCCTCTTACTAAAAAGAAAACAATGACTTGTATGTAACTTAGAATTCATGTAACAGCACATTGAACTCATGATTCAAGTAGCTACATTTTTAAAAACAAGCATTCCAAACCCAGAAAAAATAGATGATGGTTCCTTCCTCATTAAAAAGTGTGGCTTGGAAAACCAACTGACCAAAAAAACCACAAACAAGCAATAGTCAAATTGTGTTTCTTTGTTTTAGATGGATACACCACTGATGATATTGAGTTTTACTGGAATGGAGGGGAATCTGCAGTAACAGGAGTTAATAATATTGAGCTCCCACAGTTTTCAATTGTTGATTACAAGATGGTATCAAAAAAAGTGGAATTTACAACAGGTAAGCACTGACTATCTCAAAAAGTGCAACCGACACAGAAATATCAATGGCTGAAGTTTTCATAACGTCACTTTCATCCTTCTTTCAGGGGCATATCCTCGATTATCACTTAGTTTTCGGCTTAAACGAAATATTGGTTACTTCATTTTGCAAACCTACATGCCTTCCACGTTGATCACAATTCTATCGTGGGTATCTTTTTGGATCAACTATGATGCCTCTGCTGCAAGAGTTGCCCTAGGTAATTTATTTTCAAAGCTATTGAAGTGGCTTGAGTACTGACTTGTGTAACTCAGCATGGCTCCATAGTCAATGGGACTATGTTGATTCACAGTAACTGAAAACTTGACCCTGTGTTTCACCCACATGCCAGCTCATATTGTGATACCATGCTACCTGCTACAATTTTACCTGAGCAATCTGAAAGGAGGTCCTCAACCTGTTAGCATAGTTTATAAGGACTGTTTGTGGTTTAAGCCTATAATCTTTTCAAAAGCTAACTGCAGTAAATCATGTTGTCCCCAGTCTCCTTTAATTGGAGCACCTTATGACTCAATGAATCTAGAGCTATTCATTAGATATATTAACGGCCTGTGATTAGAACAGAATAGAAAATGGTTTCATTCTCGTAGACCAACATCAAAAATTAATAACATTGTGGTTGATAGATTACAAAGCCATGAGCTGGAAAAGTTTCACCTCATAGAATGAAGTAATCCCTTTGAAAATTAGTGAAGAGGGCTATTATGATGGCACCACCAACCTCCCTACACTAATGCCCACCATTCCGGTCTGGAGCCTTCATTTATCCCCTCAACTTTCGATCCTCAGTCAAAATTACTCCTAATACCTTTCCTCTGGCTAGGATACTTACTCTGAACTCCAAGAACACTGGTAAATTTAATTCCACTCTATGTGGATCAGGCAGGATGGCTACTTTAAGAATCAAGTTAGCAGCATTCCCTCACCTGACAAGACCAAGTGTCTTCTCCATAACCCTGTTCTGTAGTGACTACATCAGCCAGCACTGGAATGTGACTTTGTAAATCACATATTCTTTGGAAAGGGTCTTAAGTGTATTAAAAAAAAAGCAGGGTAGGCTACTAATGAGACAGGCAACTGGAGAAGAAAAGTGTTCAGGTAACTGATTGTCCCTCCTGCCATGGAAAAGGCAAGGGGTTGGACCCAAGGCCTGCAGAGCTTGCAGTTTAATATGTCACTTAAAGAAGGCAACTGCTGTTTCAAATTTCCCACTTTCCTCTTCACTGGCTCCCTTCACTACCAGTTTATATACATAAACCTAGCATGTTATATAGGTCATACTGTCTTGATGCCCGTTAATATTTTTTGCTAGATGACAAATGCATTCCCTTAATGGTTAGGAGTCTCTGCTGAAATAATTAAGCCAACTATGTCATAAGCCCAATGGCATTGTGTTTCAGCAATGATACAGGTTTTATGCCTTCAAAGTGACAAACAACGTACCAGAGTTGCCTTACCGACATTTTTTTTTAACTTCACAGGAATCACAACTGTGCTGACCATGACCACAATAAGCACTCATCTCAGGGAGACACTGCCAAAGATTCCCTATGTAAAGGCAATAGATATTTACCTAATGGGATGCTTTGTGTTTGTATTTCTCGCCTTGCTGGAATATGCCTTTGTAAACTACATATTCTTTGGGAAAGGTCCTCACCGTCAAAAAAAGGCAGCTGAGAAGGCTACTGATGAGGAGGGCAAACCAGAGATGAATAAAGTCCAGGTACTTGAGTAAAGCTAATGTTTCATATATTTTTATTTCTAATAGGGCATAAATGAAAGCATTAAACATTTTCCAAAGAAGTTAATATATAATAAGGGAGTTACTGCAACTAAACTATGGTGCCTGTCTTCAACTCAAATATGGTGCCACATTTCTGTCAGTGCCAATGAGCTCATCATCCTCATTGTACTACATGGCCAGATAAAAATACTTACCTACATTCATCTGTTGTCCAAAACCATACAGAGTGACCTCTTATGCTACATGGAAATTCAGTTCAAGACCCTGACACCTATAGGTACACCACAAAGGGTAACCCCTACACTGTTAAGGGCATAAGCCATCCCTTTATGGATTATTCGCTGGAGATGCTATCCATACCTATGCTGCATTCAGATGAGAAGTGGGGAAAACAAGTTAACAGAGGCCAGTTCCAAACACTCACACCTCTGCTCAAACACCCCAAAGCTATTCTGATCCAGGTGGAAGGTGGACAGTGAGGATCCATGAAGAAAATAGAGAAGCACCTCTTCTCCAGCATCAGCCCTGGCTGTGTGGACCCTGGTACATGAGCAGATGACTTTGTAGGTGGTCCATGGAACAGAGGTAAGTTACATTTTTTCTACAGATTTGGTGACACCAGTTACATCTTGCTGACGTTCACCAAAGCCAGTTTAAAACTTTCACTTTGATCGTAAACTGGCAGAAATATTACAGAAATTAAGAACGTCTGTATCAGACAATTGCTTAATTGAATTGCCTTTTACACACACTCAACATATGCCTGTGACACATAGGCATTTAAATTAATTGTTAAAGAGATCCGTCAATTAATGATTTTGTTGTTGTATTGGTGACTGTAGACATACTGCATGCATGATCCTCGTAAGTATCCTTTTGGCTTGCAGTATGGAAAATATTGATGTTCTAAGGTTGGCTTTATCTTTCAGTTTTACATAGGAAGAATACATGATCAGAGCTGCAGGTTGAAAGCTAACTGGTGGAGCTGGTGGAGCTGGAGTAGTTCATCTGAGCCCTAATCTACAGAATTTCCCTATATCTTTCATATTTCAGCGGTCAGTACCAAAATATAGGAAGCTGATTTCAGAGGGTGAGAGAAGAGCAGCAGTAAGTATGTACAAGCACAAGATATAGCTTCCTCTACCATATTGACCCATGTCATATATCCATATTAGTTACCACTGTAAACAACTGTGATGTACACATAACAGTTCTTCTCCTTTTCTCCAGGTTAATAGTGCTACTTATTTCTACCTGAGATGTGCCCTAGGTAAGGAGGATGAGTTTCTTCCTACAGCAGATTCAGCATATCTAATGGCATAGTGAGACATGCAATGAACTGATTATGAAATTGAACCAGCACCTGGAAGAGAAACTGGATAAGTTTATGCTCAAATAAATTTGGATGCAGATAATGACCTTGTAATGTTCCACACATGGTGTTTTTTCTTCCTCAACCTGACAGAGGAGGAATCCAGGATCACCACAGTCCTACATCAATGTGCCATTTTTATTTTTATAGATGACGGAAATTTTTTTATTCATTACAAATAAGCTCTCATTGTTCTTGGTTCTATTTTTGATGATAAAATATTTTAAAAATCCTTTATATCTCCCTGTCCTCTTATTGTCTTTTCATGGAGACTAGTTATAGCTTTGGATATCTGGGACAAAACAGCCAAAGGAGTAACACACTTGTAGGGTGTATGTTTCTATTTGTAGATGAGTAACTGTTAAAAAAAAAACTTCAAAAGGATATCTCACCTTTGAAGCTCAGTTCATATTCCCTTCACCATTCTATGTCTACGCTGCAACAGAAGACCCATGGCTGGCCTGGATCAGCTGACTTGGGCTGCATGTCTGTAAAATTGCTGTGTAGACCTCTGGGCTTGGTCTGGAGCCTGGGCTCTGAGATCCCAACGAGGGGTGGGATGTCCCAGAGCCCAAATGTCTACACAGCAATGATATAGCCCTGCAGCCCAAACCCTGCAAGCCTGAGTCAGCTGACCTAGGCCAGCTGTGGCCGTGTCATGGGTCTTTTATCACAGTGTAGGGGCAGATTGCAACACCTTTACACACTGACTATAATGTGACTATTTTTGTGCCTAACTGCAGGTTATTACGTGTAAGGGGCTTAAAATCTGGTCCTAAACTTTTGTCTCAGAACTCAAAGAAAAATTTATTACATCCTTCAATCATTTATATGCAATGGATGAACTCAATTCACTCTAGACAAAATTGAAAATTTCTGAGGCTAGTCCTCTGATAATAAATTGCAATGAGAGAACCATATTAGGTTGTTTCTATAGATGTCTGAGTACCCTTTACAGCCATCAGCAATATATTTTGCATATGTACATTACTTGCAGCCAAAACTATTTTGGACTGTCTTTCAGTGTTGCTTAAAAGCCACAAAGCTTGATACAGCATTCATCATCCTCTAGATAAATGAACTAGCTTAAGTTTCTTTAATCTTTACTGAGCAGTCACCCCCAAGGGATATCACTAATGAAGATTCATGCATATGTGGTCTGTCATGATTTAGGTCTTAAGCAGCTTCACTGAAGTTTTCTTAGGGTATGTCTAAACTACGAAATTAGGTCGATTTTATAGAAGTCAATTTTTAGAAATCGATTTTATACAGTCGATTGTGTGTGTCCCCACTAAGCGCATTAAGTTGGCGGAGTGCGTCCTCAATACCGTGTCTAGAATCGAAGTGGTGCACTGTGGGTAGCTATCCCACAGTTCCCGCAATCTCCGCTGCCCATTGGAATTCTGGGTTAAGCTCCCAGTGCCTGATGGGGCAAAAACATTGTCACGGGTGGTTTTGGGTATATGTGAAAAGCTCTGTGAAAGCAATGGCAGACAATTGTTTTGCGCCTTTTTTCCTGGGTTACCCGTGCAGACACCATACCACGGCAAGCATGGAGCCTGCTCAGCTCACCACTGCTGTTGTGAGCATTGTAAAAACCTCGTGCATTATCCTGGAGTATGTGCAGAACCGGGCTAAGAGATGCCAGCACGAGGACATGGACACAGACGTTCCTGAAAGCATGGGCTGTGGCAATTGGGACATCATCGTGGCAGTGGGGCTAGTTGATACAGTGGAACACTGATTCTGGGCTCGGCAAACATGCACAGACTGGTGGAACCGCATAGTGTTGCGGGTATGGGATGATTCACAGTGGCTGCGAAACTTTCGCTTGCGTAAGGCCACTTTCCTTGAACTTTGTGAGTTGCTTTCCCCTGCCCTGGAGCGCAGGAATACCAATATGAAACCTGCCCTGACAGTTGGGAAGCGAGTGGTGATAGCCCTGTGGAAGCTTGCAACACCTGACTGCTACTGGTCAGTCGGGAATCAATTTGGAGTGGGCAAGCCTACTGTAGGCACTGCCAATGCAATCACTGACATTCTGTTATCAAGGGTAGTGATTCTGGGAAATGGGCAGGTCATACTGGATGGCTTTGCTGCAATGGGGTTCCCTAACTGTGGTGGGGTGATAGATGGAATGCATATCCCTATCTTGGCACCAGACCACCTTACCAACCAGTACATAAACCGCAAGGGGTACTTCTCAATGGTGCTGCAAGCAGTGGTGGATCACAAGGGACCTTTCACCGACATCAATGTGGGATGGCCGGGAAAGGTTCATGAAGCTCGCATCTTTAGGAACTCAGGGCTATTCAAGCAGTTGCAAGAAGGGACTTACTTCCCAGACCAGAATATTACCGTTGGGGATGTTGAAATGCCAATAGTTTTCCTTGGGGACCCAGCCTGCCCCTTGCTCCCATGGCTCATGAAGCCATACACAGGCAGCCTGGACAGTAGTAAGGAGCAGTTCAACTATAGGGTGAGCAAGTGCAAAATGGTGGTAGAATGTGCCTTTGGATGTTTAAAAGCTTGCTGGTGCTGTTTGCTGACTAGGTTAGACCTCAGTGCAACCAACATTCCATTGTTATTGTTCCTTGCTGTGTGCTCCATAATATCTGTGAGAATAAGGGGGAGACATTTATGGTGGGGTGGGAGGTTGAGGCAAATCACCTGGCGGCCGATTTTGAGCAGCCAGACACCAGGGTAATTAGAAGAGCACAGCTAGGCACGCTGCACATCAGAGAGGCTTTGAAAACCAGTTTCATGACTGGCCAGGCTACGGCGTAACAGTTGTGTGTGTTTCTCCTTGCTGCACACCCGCCCCCTTTTTTTTTTAATTTTAATTCTCTGTAAGCCAACCACTGTCCCCCCTTCAATCACAGCTGGGAAAGGAAATAAAGTAACTATTGTTTTGAAACCATGCATTCTTTCTTTATTAATTAAAAAAAAAAGAAAAAAAAAAAAGAGATAACTGACAAGGTAGCCCAGGTGGGGTGGGGTGGGGGAGGAGGGAAGGACAAGGCCACATTGCTTATTGTAGCCACACTACAAATCAAAACTGTTTGAATGACAGCCTTCTGTTGCTTGGGCCATCCTCTGGAGTGGAGTGGCTGGGTGCCCGGAGCCTCCCCCCGTGTTCTGGGGCATCTGTGTGAGGAGGATATGGAACCTGCAGAGGAGGGCAGGCGGTTATACAATGGATGCAGCGGTGGTCTGTGCTCTTGTTGGCTTTTCTGCAGCTCCAACAGACGCTTCATCATGTGTGTTTGCTCCGCCATTAGCCTCAGCATCGTCTCCTGCCTCTGCTCTTCACGCTCACTTAATGCTTTCCTGGTCTCTGCCACTGAATGCCTCCATGCATTAAGCTGTGCGGGAGGGTTGCATGAGCTCAGAAAACATGTCATTGTGAGTGCGTTTTTTTTGCCTTCTAATCTGCGATAACCTCAGGGACACAGGTGATAGAGGGAGCATAGAAACATTTGCACCTGGGGGGGAGATAAAAAGAGAGAGTAAAATTTAAGATGATACATTTCTGAGAACAAAAGGGAGACTCTTTCACAGTGAATCAAGCAATTCACAGCAGACAGCACATGTGCTTTAGGTACAAGGTAGCATTTTGCCTTTTATATTGAGCACCTACTGGTATGGAGACACATCACAAACAGCTGGGCAACAGAATTCGGTTTCCAGGCAGCCATGGTAAGCTTTTGGTATGCAGGGTTGGCTTCTTTCACCTTCATAAAATGTGGGAATGATTTCAAACTGCCATCCTTTCCCATAGCAAGCAATGCCAGTTAGGTTTCACATTTAAAAGGAGGGGCTGTGGTTTTTGGGTGGATGTGCAGCACACACCTCCCCCTACCCCTACTGTGTGGCTATTCTCTGGGATGATCCCCTAACCCCTCCCTGCACCGCAGGGTTATTCTCCAGGATGATCCCTTTTAGCCAAGTGCAAACAACTCAGCATGAATGGGGTCCTTTTACTGTTTCCCTACAAAAATCCCTCTACTTCAACCAGGTGCCCATGAATGATATCACTCTCCTGAGGCTAACACAGAAAGATATAGCCTGAATGTTGCTTGAATGTGACCAAAACCCAGGACCATTCGCTGCCATGCTTTGTGCTTCAGTAATTCCAGACTACTTGCTACTGGCTTGGTGTGGTAAAGTGTCCTACCGTGGAGGATGAAATAAGGCAGCCCTCCCCAGAAACCTTCTACAAAGGCTTTCAGAGTACCTCCAGGAGACCTTCATGGAGATGTCCCTGGAGGATTCCCGCTCCATCCCCAGACACATTAACAGACTTTTCCAGTAGCTGTACTGGCCGCGAATGCACCCCAATTCTTCAGGGAAAATCAAACGTTAAACACTATTGCTTTTAAATCCTGTACGGTAGTTACAAATGTGCACTCACCAGAGGTGCCTTCTCCGGCTTCAGGGTCGGGTATCCCGCCTTGGGAGGGTATTGGCTCCAGGGTGACGAAAAGGTCCTGGCTGCCAGGGAGAACGGCTTCACCACTTGCCTGCTGCGCATTCTCTTCCTCTTCCTCATCCACAAAATCCTCCTCCCTGTTGTGAGAGACTCCCCCCTTGCAGGTGTCCACGGACAGTGGTGGGGTAGTGGTAGGGTCCCCACCTGGAACGCCATGCAGCTGATCATAGAAGCAACAAGTATGGGGCTCTGACCCAGAGTGACCGTTTGCCTCCTTTGTCTTTTGGTAGGCTTGCCTGAGCTCCTTGACTTTCACATGGCACTGCTGTGTGTCCCTGTTGTAGCCTCTGTCCATCATGCCCTGTGAGATTTTGGCATATATATTAGCATTTCTTCTTTTTGATCGGAGTTCGGCCTGCACAGATTCTTCTCCCCATACAGCAATCAGATCCAGTGTCTCCCTTTTGGTCCATGCTGGAGCTCATTTGTGATTCTGGGAAGACTGCATAGTCACCTGTGCTGCTGAGCTCACTATGCTGACCAAACAGGAAATAAAATTCAAAATTTCCCGGGGCTTTTCCTGTGTACCTGGCTAGTGCATCGGAGTTGAAAGTTCTGTCCAGAGCGGTCACATTGGAGCACTCTGGGATAGCTCCCGGAGGCCAATAACGTCGATTTGCGTCCGCACTACCCCAATTCGACCTAGCAAGGTCGATTTTAGTGCTACTCCCCTCGACAGGGAGGAGTACAGAAGTGGATTTTAAGAGCTCTTTAGGTCGACAGAACGGGGTTGGTTGTGTAGATGCATTCATTTTAAGATCAGCCTAACGCGGCTAAATTCAACCTAACCCCATAGTGTAGACCAGGGCTTAGAGTGAAAAACAGAGCGGACTAAAAAAAATTGTAAATTCAGCAGAGACTAAAAGTGACGTGTTTTCACCAGTGTTTTCACCAGGAATTGACATTGGGGTGGGGGGGTGGAGGTCAGGGCCGATAAGAGGTGAGACCGTGAGTGTGAAGGCGGGCTGTATGGCACCATAGTAAAACTGAAAAATGTTTAATGACCATTTTTACTAGATTTAACGCATGTTTTAAAATCACACAAATTAAAGTTGGCTACTCAAGCCTTCTATGAAGTACATCATCTACATCCTTCTTGGTTTCTTGTTATAATTTTGCACAACTCTGTTAATGAATTTCTTGAATGCAATGCGTTCATCTTTGGTGGCTTCTCGTGTGTCCAGTACTTCCATTCCTTCAATTGATATGCTCATTAGTTCATTTACATGATCAGGCAGAAGGCGACTTCTTTCAGAACACAAAATTCTATTCAATGATGAATAAGAATGCTCAACTGTAGCTGCTGTGACTGGGAGT
The DNA here is from genome assembly GCF_015237465.2 of Chelonia mydas. Lineage (NCBI taxonomy): Eukaryota > Metazoa > Chordata > Testudines > Cheloniidae > Chelonia > Chelonia mydas. Next base: position 92,813,270 of record NC_057852.1, on the reverse strand, counting down.
AGCAAGAGATGAATTCCTACTTCTTTCATCCCAGGAAACATAGCATAAAGATCAGGTCGAGCCACTAGTGATGATAAAAAAGAAGTTGAAGTCAAATCTTCATTCGTTCATTCATTCATATGATATTCCACTCTGTTCAAATTCTCTATTCTGTCCTGAGCACATGGCAGCCCCATTGCTGGTAGTGCCTCATTCCACTCAACTGTTGGTGTTTTATAGGACAGGGATCTGTAAAAGCTATGTAGAGGTTGAGTAGAATCTAGAAGTCACTGTTTTAGATTTTTAAGAATCAAGTCTGTGTACTTTTTCAGTTGTCTTAACAAACACTTCTTGTCCTCTTCACTTAAGGATTCGATATAAATGCCTTCATTGGTCAACTTCTGGACTGAAGTCTTTGCTTCTTCCAGTACTTTTTCAATGGATAGCTCTCGGATTGATCCAAATGTAGCTTCTATTGCTGGACAAAGATCTACTACGGTTGAAGCAGATGCCTGGATGGCATTGTTTAATGACCCAAGTGGTTTCAACAGTACGCTTACAAGAGAAAGAATGGAATAGTAGTCTCTGAACATAATAGCAAAAGTAATCCACCAGCCTCACTACTTAGATCCATCCCATCTTGGTAGATGCTTTCCAAAGCTAGTAGTAACGTCTGGAGTAATTTTTAAGACAACAGCCAAGGATCGATCATGAGAAAGCCAAAGGGTTTTCCCAGGTTGGACAAATTTGAACTTCAGTCAGTGTCTCTTCTATATTTTCCAAGATATTCAGTCTTTTTGGACTCTTGCTGAAAAAAGAATATAATGAAGAAATTAAATTTACAGCTTTTTAAATGTCTTTTGAAGAGTCTGCAGCTCGTACTAGCGCTAGTTGGAGTAGATGGCCTCTGCAGTGTGTATAGGAGAGACTAGGGTTACACTTTTCTCTGAGCAAAGCTCACCATATCTTCCAGAGAAGTTTGCAGCTCCATCAAATGCACAAGCAGCCATCTGTTTGGGGTCCAACTGACAAGCATTTAACTCTTCTAAGATGTGGGTTGTCACAGATGCAGCCAATGTGTCTTCCATAACTTGAACATCTAGAAATGCATCTACTGGCCTACCACTGACATCAAGATAATGTACACAGTGACTTAATACCCATTTGCGTCAGTGCATTCATCAGCCATGTATGCAAATTTTTTTCAATGTGGTGAGAGAGTTCTTCACTTTTTCAACTGTTGAGTCTTTCGCTGTTGTACCACATGCTTCTAGCCAGTCAATTGAGTTTCCTTGCAGAAAGATAGTGAGCATTTGCTGGTCTTGTTCGGAACCAGTGTTCAACTTCAGGATGAACAAGTGACAATGCACTTAACACTGGCCTTCAGTTTGTAGTGTGTGGTATCTCTTGCTTAAATAGAAAGTATGATGCCACAGCCATGTTTGTTCGCATGAACTGTGTTGTGTCTCCAGCATTCTTAACAGCCTCATTAACACTCACCAGTGTTGTCCTTGGTCTATAGAGACTCAGAGTTCAGAGGTGCTTTCACATCAGTTCACCTCCCAGTTGGGGGGCAAGAAGGCACCTTGCTCGTTCCTCCAGCTGCTCACTGTTCACTCTGGCCACTGTTGTTCATTCACGCCATTGCTCTGTTGCCAATGGCCCTGCGCTGTCACCTTCTGCTGCCACCTGCCACTGTGACCTCTGCGAGTTGCTCTCTTGAGGTTCCACCCAGCTCTCAGTGATTTCAGCTGAGCTCTCCGTGCGGGAACCTCGCTGCTAGTGCAGACTGGGCTGTCTCTTCCACAGAAACACTGTCCCACAGCAGGTCTAAGCACTGAGACCTGATTATCAGTGATTTCAGCTGTAGTGATCACTTAACAAAACAAAAGACTATCTATGGAGCCTAATCAGCTCTGTCTTTAAACAGTGGAGAGGGGCAGGTCAAATAGTACTTGCGACTCAGGCAGAACATCAAGCAAAACACCTGTCCTCACCCTCTCTCTTGATGCCCTCAATCAGCACAGGCTAAGTACAGTTCTACTGCCCTTTACTCATACAATAAGAACAACAACATTTCATCACCCCCCGCATTCAAGCGATTTGTAACCCAACCCCAGCCAAAATCTATCACTTCGGTAACACAGCTCCGTTTGCTGGATACCTAAGTAGATTAGGTGTGAATGTAAATACAATCTGGTCCTGATGCCTTTCCCCCCAGCTGCCAGCTTATCACTAACTGAGGGGGAGAGCTCATTTAGACTTTGCTTACAAATCATAATTTGAAGTTATCAGGTTGGCCAGCATTGCCAAAATGAACGCACTGACGTGGTCATAAAAAACAACAGCTGTATAAGGAAGCTAGTCTATGTTAATACTTTTCAAATCTATTACACTTTTTCAGATACACGTATTTTATCATACACTTTATATGTTTTTAAAGTGTGTATTAATGTTTCAATTTCAATTCAAATGTCCAAACAATCACTAATTGGCAACACTGCATGTAAGTAGTTCACAAACCTGGGAGTGGGGGGTGTTGGGGAAATTCAGGGGGGGATGTAGAGGAATCCCTGGTTTTCACTATAAAGAAATGTTCAATGTAAACGACATCATTTGTCTGAAATGTGAAGGATATTCAAACTTTTATTTTTTATTTTTTTTTAGAAAGGCTAGTTGATTTACAAGAGATCAGCTCAATCACATTTTATAATTCTCCTTATAAACCATTTAGGTCATCTTCAGATAACAGCCCAACAGTGTAACTATACTTTACATTTCCATAGCCACTGTCATCAGAGGCTTGCACAGTGTCTTACAAAAGTTAATTTAGGTTCAGATTATCACTGGGTAGGACATTATTATCCCCATTTTATAGATGGTGAAACTAAGACTCAGAGTTTACCCAAGGTAACTCCAAGACTGACCCATCTCTCCTGACTGTCAGTCCTATCCTTTAATCATAGGAACAATCACTCTCTATCTGGATCCCATCCTGCACATGCTTACACACACAGAGTCCCAATGAAGTCATTGAGACGTCTCACAGAAGTAAAATTACAGATCTGTATGTATGTTCTAGATGTAAGGACTTATGCAAATGTCCTTGGCTTACTGTAGGAAATTATTAGTTTACATTCATTCCTAAATGGGCAAAGTTGCATGTAACTCACTAAGAAAAATGTCAGATATCCATCACTCTACACAGCTTGATTTTCAGACATGACTGCTGATTTTGGATGTCCCAATTTGAGATGCCTTAAAGAAATCCCCAAAAGAGGTTTCTCTGCAAGGCAAGCATCACTTTAAAATCCTGGCTAACATTTCCAAGGTTGAGTATGTGTGAAGTCAAAATGTTTGTAAAGGATAACGGCAATATTTCTCTCCCTAGATAGCATTCTATTCTATTTATAGATCACCAGGAGTATATCTGAAAGGTTATATTGGGGGTTAATCCAAACTAGTAATATGCATTGTGAGGCAGGTCATGGTGCATCCTGCGTATCCATTTAGGAGAGTAAGTGAGTCGGGTGTACTCACTCTCTCTTGCAAGTGGGTGAAGAGTGGGCAGGCAGAAACACGGAGTGGGCAGAGCCTTGGTTGCATCCCCACAACCTCTAGTATTCTGGCCAGCACAAATGTGCCTGTGCACCAGGGGATGTAATCTGCACTAGGTATAGGGCTGGGATGTGTTCCCCAAAATTGAAAGGCAGATTGTGACCAAGTCAGAATCTGCTTCCTAGGCTGCTCTTGGGACAGCACATTACCCCAGGCACAACTAACTGTTGTCCAGAGTTAGGTCTGGGTGGTGGTAAGATTTTTTAATTATTTATTTTTTAAAGAAACACTAAATCTACATAGTTTTAATTTGAAATTTATAACAGATATTTCCATCTAAAATTAATGTAGTCAGGGATTGTCTGCAGTGTCGCTGTAGCCATGTTGGTCCCAGAATATGAGAGAGACCAGGTGGCTGAGGTAATATCTTTTATTGGATCAACTTCTGTTGGTGGAAGGTACAAGCTTTTGAGCTACACAGAACTCTTCTTCAGGTCTGGGGACAGAAGCAGAGTGTCTAAGACATTTTTAAATAAAAGATTCTCTCTGTAGTCAGGGATGACAGTTCTGCAAACAAGTCTCTTTTGGAGATTTCTTTTGGCAGTTGCCTATTTTTTCAAGATTCTTGTTATGCCTCAGTAATTAAACATCTGCTATACTTTTGATTTTTAAAAAGCAGTATTTTGATCTGAAGTTTAGTACACCCTGAAATGACTATTAAAGACACAGGGGTCAAATCCTCTGATGACCTAGTTCCATATCATTTGATCAGAGAATATTATATATATATGAACTAGTTAGCTTCTCTTTTGGATATTTTTCTTAGAGATCATAAACACTTTGCTATGAATTGTAAAACTTATAATTCTAAGGTGGTGAATTGCTTTGCTGATTATTCAAATCAGCAAGCTTAAAATGATTTAAAAACTCATTTAAAAATGTAACAGGATCATAACACTTAAATTAAAGCACCAATTCATATGGCACTTGGCTTGCAATAAACCGTGAGCGTATATTAGTTTACAAGGAAGCATCCATGTGAATCAATTTAAATTGTAAGCACTTACGAGTTATTTGTCTTTATAAGGAGAAGCTATAATAGAGTAACTTAATGATGCTTACACTACTGTTGCAACTGATTCTATATTACACAACTCAAAAACCCTTAATTTACACATAGGATTATACAGTAACAAACAGCCATGAGATATATTCAGCTCCTTCACAAGCCCTGTGAGACTTTAATTCCCAGTTTAATATACAGTCACATTTTTCCTCCCTCCAAAGGTTTTCTTGTGTCTAGTTCTCAGTCAGACTCTTAGCTCCTTGGGACAGGGGCTTTATCTTCCTTTTTGACTGAAAGTACCTTGCATGGGTTTTAGTGTCATCAGTTTACAGATGACACTCAGCTGTACCTTTTCTCATTCAAATGATGCAGATCGCTTTCCTCAGCGTCTGGTTGAGACTGGGGCACGGATGACAAACAACTGGATGGATGACGCTAAATCCAGATAAAACAGAAGTGACGGAGGGCTAGTGGAAGGAAGTGGAAGATATAGTAAAGTTTGTACTTTCCCCTTTTATTGAGTGTGGTTGTCACCACTTATCGCTTGTCTTCACAACTTGGGAGTCTGATTAAATTTCCAATTATGGTTGGATGATCAGCAACCAAGACAGCCTTTCATCATTTGCATCTGACCAGGAAGTTACAACTTATGATATTTCAAACATACCTTGCTACTGTGTCACTTGAAGGCTAGATTTCTGCAATGTGCTCAGCTAGGGGCTTTTTCTGAAACCTGTTCAGAAGCTGAAGTTGGAGTAGGATGAGACAGCCTGGTTGTTCAGCAGAACATCTGGCTGCAGGCATATCACACTGCTGCTTCATGATCTGGACTAGCTTTTTGTGAATTTCTAGATGAAGTTTCAGAGTAACAGCCGTGTTAGTCTGTATTCACAAAAAGAAAAGGAGGACTTGTGGCACCTTAGAGACTAACCAATTTATTTGAGCATAAGCTTTCGTGAGCTACAGCTCACTTAAGTGTTGGTTTTGCCTTACAGGAACGAAGCCCTACATGTCCTAGAACCTGTCTGAGAGACTGCTTCACTCTCCATGCCATACCACTGCAGTTAGTGGTGACTCTGAAGCAGAAGGCTCCTCTAGTAAAAACAGAGGGAGCTAGTGGCAGATCATTCTCTATGTAACTGTGTTCTGAATTTGCAATTCACTCCTTAACTTGGTCTGATACAGCCAGAACATGTTGCCCTTCAGGGAAAAGCCCATCATTTTTATGGAGGATTCTCAGGAGAAGTTGTTACAGGAGTAATTGTTAGGGAGGATGTGGCATTTTTCGTATAATTTCTTCTTTACTTATCATGGCGGATGCTGCTGGGTTTCATCTTTATTTATGTTGATAAACAACTGTTAATGGCAACGAGAGCCTCTTACTGGTTTTTGAAGAACAGGCAAAAATATTACTTCTCAGTTGGAAAAAATTATACAAAGAAAATTCAATACCTCCTTTGAAAAGATGTTTAAAATACTTAATTAAATGAGACAAGCTAACAGCATTGTGGACTAATAGAATGATATAGCCCTTTCCCTCCTCTTCACTCTCCCCCATATCATTACTATACGGTCTCTCTTCACAGTTCCAAAATTGGCTCCTAATTGTAATCATTTAAAAATCACGTCTTTTTTAAACTACTAAATACACAGAATTCTTGCCTGAACCATCCATACCCTAATTTTTTTAATCTTTTACATTTATAATGGTTTTATTGAAATAAAGTAATTCTGGATGACATTTCCTTAACTCCAGACATAACCATTTTTCACTTTTGGTGGATTCTTCCTTCTCTGATATTTGCATCTCTTTCCTCCTTCAAGAAATTCCATGAAGAAAAACAGAACCCGAAACTTCCAATTCTTTATGGTAACTTTATGGCTTAAAGTCGGGTAGGACAAGAAGTAATGGGCTTAATCTGCAACAAGGGAGATGTAGGTTAGATATCTATGGTCTAACTATACTGGTACTTAAACACTGGAATAGGCTACCAAGGAAGGTTGTGGAATCCTCCACATGGAGGTTTTTAAGAATGGGTTGAAAAAACACCTGTCAGAGATGGTCTAGGTTTACTTGGTCCTGCCTCAGTACAGGGAGCTCTCGAGGTCCCTAAACTTGTATTGTATGAGAATCTCAAGTCCTTGGGTCTTTTAAAAGTCAAGTATTTTAAGTTGACTATGAAACATGATGGGAAGTCAATGCAGAAGAAGAGGAGGGATGGGGGATGACATGCCATAATAATTTGAAGCTAGAAAGTAGCCATTCAGCCATAATTGCATCCTGTGGATTTATCAAATACTGCACTCCAGCTAGGAAAAAAAATCGTGACAGTCTTGCCTTGAGATGATTACAGCATGAACAAATAACTTAGCATGACACTGGAAAAGAGTTTCACTCTGGCAATATTCTTCAAATAGTGATAAAATCATAATCTATAGCTACATGCAACAAGATCAACTATTGAATGTAAGCTTTAAAATTGTATTTTAACATGTTAGAAAAGTCTAGGAGGAGGATCTAAAGGAAAAAAAACTGTGAGAACAGCATCCATTACTTAGAAACAATGCAAGAACTGATAGCCTCTTTGTGCAACTGGTATTTCCTAAGAGTTGTTTGAAGTTCCTAATACAGAGGTTCCCTGACCTTTCCATTGTGAGGCCCACATATTAAAAAAAATAAAAATAAAAAAAATAAAGATTTTCTTGGGGACACCTTTCATTGCCATTTATTGCTCTGTAGACTGTGCACTGATTCACAACTGCATGACATTCCGGTAGCAACTACAGCAATTGCTATCACGGAAAAATAATATTAAGGATATATTTAATGTATTTTGTCATATTTTAATGACTGGAAACAAGCAAACCCAACACTGTAGACCTAATCTCATTACCTACTGGCGTCAATGATAAGACTCCCACTGAAGGCCAGGCCCTAAGTGACCAGCCAGTTCCCTGTAGACCACCAGATGTTGCTCCACAGATCACCAGTAGTCCACTGACCAGTTTGGGAGCCTCTGCCCTAATCTTTACAAATATTGGAGTGACCTGTAGAAATTGAAGAAATGAGTTTCTGAGTGTTCCAAGGAAACAATGTAGGTTGGGTCCCTGTTCAATCAGTGGTAAGAGAATAGCTTTGATACTCAAAACTGAAAGAAGAGATTTCAAAAATCGTATGTCTGATGTCTATTTCCTGAATGAATTAGGGTGACCAGTTTTTGACAGAAAAATCTGGTCAAAAAGGGGACCTGCTGGTATCTGGTCAGATCTACTGACTGGACACCCAAAGTCCGGTTACTGCAGGTGGGAGAAGCAGGGAGGGGCTGAGTCATCACCCTTGCCAGTCCCTACTTAGCCAAGGCTGCTTCCTACCTGCACTGGGTAGCTGCAGCTCCCAGCCCCGGCTCTGCAGGCAAGTCCATCCCGACTCACACAGGGAGTGGGGAGAGGGTAAAAGCAGTAAGCAATGGAAGGAGGTGGAAAGAGGAGCAAACGGGGGGCAGGGCTTTGGGGGGAAGGTGTGGGACAGGAGTGGGGCCTTGTCCTCAGGGGGAAGGTGCGGGGCAGGGGAGGTTCTGGCACTCCTGCTGGAGTGTCTGGTTTTTAAATATTGCAAAGTTGGCAATCCTAGAATGATTCTTTGTCTAATATGAACTATTATAGGAGATTTCTCAAATATTTATATTCCTAACACTTTCCAAAATTAGGACATTATCCTGGAGAGGCCAAAAGCATTCCTACACCAATAGAAGTTTTACCACTCAGGAGTACATGCAAATTTGAGAAGGGTGAAGAGTGGGGGAGGGTGTCATTTGTGACCATTTTAGTGAATATAAAATCAACTATTCAATTTGGCCGAGCTTTTCATTCACAGCCAGGTTGGGAGGTGGCTTGCAAAGGACTATGTTACCAACATGAACAAGGGTTCTGAGATGCATACATGGCTGTAGTATTTGTTATTTGTTCCAGAAGTGCTAACTCCATTTGTAAATTTTGGGTCACCTAATCAGGGGCAGCAACAATGCTATGTACTGTAAGTGACCAATCATAACAGCATAAATAATGAATATCAAATAAGTGAAAATATAGTTGAAACAACTAATTCAGGAACAGGTTGAAATGCATCCACATTAAGCATCCATTGAACATTTTAGTACATTTGTAAAACAAAACTGAAGTTTGTTCACACTAATTCACACATAGAATAAACTCTTTGCTAAAAAACAGCTCACCTGCCTCTTCTACCCATACATTGGCAGCCTATGTATTTTAATACCCAGACTTTAAATCTATGCAGGACAATATACATTTATACTTATTTCTATCACTACAAAAGATGGCTAATACGCATTCTGCTGGAGCTGGTTGATAAGACACATCCATAGCCTGGGACATTTTTCTTGGGAAGGAAGCCCACTGTCATGAACCGTAGCAACAGTAAGTTTTAGAAATGAGTACACAGCCCTGAAACTGTAAAACAAACAAAAAAACAGAAAAATTATATGTTCAGCATAAGTACATGACAATGTCAGCGTGACGTGACACCCTTTGTTAAGTGGATGTCACATTTTTATAACAAAGATTGAGCCTTAAAGGTAAAACTAGGAGAATTTTAGAAAGGGGAGCAACTGTGCCCTATAAATGAATGAAGCAATCCCCAAACCAAGATACCATCTCATGATAAAATATATTTAACCACTAAACAATTAATTTCATCTTTAGCATCAGGCAGATTGGGAACAGTAGCAATATCTTCAGTAATACTTATTATCTTTAATCGTACCCTTCCTGAAGCAGCTTCCTCATTTGTAAAATCAAGTGAGATTTGCAAGAGGAAAAAAATATGCTGATGCAATGATAACTAACTAGATAAATTATCTAAACTACATTCCTTTCTTGCCACAGGTTGATGCCCATGGAAACATTCTTCTTACAACTCTGGAATTAAGAAATGAGATCAGCAGCTCAGAAGTGTTCACAGGTATCAGTGACCCAAAAGCCACCATGTATTCATATGACAGTGCCAGCATCCAGTACAGAAGACCCATATCAAGCAGAGAACTCTACAGCAGAAGCATGTTGGACAGGCATATGGTTCATAAAAAGGGGCGCTTACGGAGAAGAGCATCACAGCTCAGAGTCAAAATTCCAGATCTGACAGATGTTAATTCTATAGACAAATGGTCAAGGATGGTCTTTCCTATCACATTTATTATTTTCAATGTAGTTTATTGGCTTTACTATGTCCACTAATGTATGCACCTATCATCTCATCGCTAGATTTATTTTCTTCCCTTCATTTTGTTAACTCTCAAGGACTGCAGTAGCCATAATGCTACATTTCCAAGGTAAGATACGCAGCCATTGAACAGTTCTTGTTTAAAAAAAACAAAAACATTTAGCCATGTTCACTTCAGAAGAGTACAGTGTCTACTCCAGCATACTGTTATTTGAGATCTGTTCTTAAAGAGCATCTTCAACAAGGAAATAAGCGCTATTTCTTTACTTATCCAAAAAAATTGTGTATCTTCCATGATATTTTCCTACTTTTTTTAATCTGGATTTTTTTAAGTTAAATAAAAGACTGTCTTTTTTCCACCACATTCTGGTAGAATAACACTTGTCAAACAAGGCTGTATAGTGTCTCAAATCGGGCACTTGACAAGCTACAGCTTTCCAGCATAAACAGGACTCAAAGACACGTGGAAAAATACCTGTTATAAAGACTATGTCTAATTTACATAAAGTACTGTTCAAAAGTGAGCACTTATGCTAGCGCTGGCCTTTGACAATGTTTGCAGGAAGTACCAGTCAAGGGTACATAAGTCCCAGCTATCAATTTTCCATAAGGCTAGAATTTTCAAAGGAGCAGAAGGGAGCTAGGTGCCCAAATCAGGGTCACTGGAACCGGGGGGCCAGAGGCCCCTAGCTCCATCATTTTAAAAATGGGAGGGCTATGCCCTCCCACTTTTTACTGGCTGTAAGGGCAAGTGATGGGGGGAGGCGTTTCAGGGGGAAGAGGCGGAGTTGGGGCAGGGCCTTGGGCGGGGGGGAGAGGCAGCGCGGGGGTGGGACCATGGTTCAGGCACCAGTGGCTCTTCACTCATAGGGAGCTTCCACCACTCCTGGCTCAAATCCCATTGAAATTCTATCAGGCAAATGGCTGATCTGATCTTACCTGGAATTCTGTTATTTCCATGAAGGAGTGAAGTAGAGAATTGAAAACAACATTTTGGAATTTGGAAGTTTGTATTAAAAAATATTAAATGGATTAATTCTAGGTAGTTACTAACCATTTTACTAAGGAATAGTCTAAACTGAGGGGGATTTTGCCTTCTCTCTCATCTCTCCCTTTATTTAGGGATTGCTTCATATTTTTCCACTTGTTTTACTTGGCTGCTTAATACAACAGCTCTACTTCAGGAGGACAATGTAGGTTAATCTTCTTTTTGTGATGGAAAAATTTCATCAAGTTTTTAGGAAAGCAAGATGCACAGGCTGAACAATGCTGCATAACTATGAAGAATATGTCAACTGCCGTTCGTACTACTAAAAACAAATATTGAGATAAATACCACAGGTAGTTAAAAAGCAGGTGGCTAACAAAGATGACCCTTAACAGGAGCCAGCTAAAAGCTTTCATAACTGATCTCCATTGAACTGGAATGGATTCGTATTCTCAATTTGGTGGCCTTCCCGCCAGTTGACATTATGTCATTTAGTATGGTTTTGTCGTTAATGACAAGGCAATCTAAAAGTTATTTTTTGACATTCATCCTAAGGATTGACCCTTCTTCCAACTCAGAGAACAGGCTCCTGTGGCCCTTTCCTCCACTCTAGCAGCATAAAGGAGTCATAAAGGGCTCTCTGAGGAATTCCCCAGCTGCAGGAGAGATATGGGGTTAAACACAGCCATAGACTACGGGACAGAAAAGGGCCACATCAGAGGCAGAAGTGTCCATAGCCTGCTATGCTAGAGTAATTCTGGGCTGTGGAGCAGCCCACAGACAGCGACTTAAGGTAGCACTAAGTTAGAGAAGCCCTTGAGGCTACTCCAACCCAGAGCACTCCAAATTCCAAGCACAGAGGTGGCCTAAAGTCACCTTTGCAATCAGTCCTCCTGGACTGCGTCTTCTTTGTTGTGACTTCTGAGAGGTGCAGCACAATATCACACCCCAAACCTAGATCTTACCCATCAACCACAAAAAAGCAGAACATGTCATTAGGGTTGCTAGGTGTCCGGTTTTCAAACAGAACGCCTGGTCAAAAAGGGACCCTGGCGGCTCCGGTCAGCACCACCAACTGGGCTGTTAAAAGTCCGGTTGGCGGTGCTGCGGGTGTAAAGCAGGCTAGTCTCTACCCGTCCTACCACCACGCTGCGCCCTAGAAGAGGCCAGCAGGTTCAGCTCCCTAGGCAGGGGGGCCACGGGGCTCCACGTGCTGCACCCACCCGTAGCACCAGCTCCGCACTCCCATTGCCTGAGAACCACAGCCAATGGGAGCTGGGGGGTGGTGCCTGCAGGCGAGAGCAGCACACGAAGCATCGTGGCCCCCCTGCCCAGGAGCCAGACCTACTGGCCACTTCTGGGGCACAGCGCGGTGCCAGGATAGGTAGGGAGCCTGACTTAGCCTCGCTGCGCTGCAGACCAGAAGCCACCCAAGGTAAGCCCGCACCCCAACCCCAAGCCCCAACCCCCTGCCCCAGCCCTGAGCCCCCCCAAACCTGGAGCCCCCTCCCATACCCTAAACCCCTCAGCCCTGGCCCCACCCCAGAGCTGCACCCCCTGCAACACCGCAACCCCCTGTCTCAACCCGCAGCCCCCTCCTGCACTCTGAATCCCTTGGCCCCACCCCCCAGCCTGGATCTTCCCCTGCACCCCAAAGCTCTGCCACAGCCCAGTGAAAGTGAGTGAAGGTGAGGGAGAGTGAGCCACCGAGGGAAGGTGAATGTAGTGAACGGGGGACAGGGCCTTGGAGAAGGGGCAGGGCTAGGGTGTTTGGTTTGTGCAATTAGAAAATTGGCAACCCTACATTTAATGGAATCTCTGAAAGTAAAAGTCCTAACTGTGGAGGGCCCGGACTAGTTACTACTGGTGTGGAAATTGCAACAGAAGAGCTTTGCTGAGTTTATTGCAGTTTTTACAGCAAAACACTCACAAGACTAAAAAAAAGGACGTAATCCAGTAAAACCTGACATTTTGTGCAAATTGATATTTTTCAAGATAACTGCAGCCCAAATCAAAATGTCACTTCTGATCATAAATATGAACTCTGTAGTCAGCCCCCCAGCCTAAAATGACTCCAGATTTTTTTTTAAACAGTGAAAGCTTGCACTGTGCTAGCAATCTGAAATGAAAATCCGCATAGAGTGCTTCCTTTCACCCAAAATTACAGACTTTAGCCAATACCAGGTTTGCAGGCTGTTTTGCTAAAGACAATTTTCATAGTAAGTAACAAGAATTCTTTGGGATGTGGTAACATTCCATCAACAAGGCATACAAAACACAGAAAAATTATGTGTTATAAACGACATGGGATTTTTCTGTCTCAAAAATGTTTGAGTTAAGCTGAGGTACAGAGTGATAAAACACAGCTTTTCCTGTAAATTCAAAATGCACAGAACAATGCACCACTGAATAGTGCATGGTGTTCGAATCAGACAAACATAGAATCATACAATATCAGGGTTGGAAGGGACCTCAGGAGGTCAACTAGCCCAACCCCCTGCTCAAACCAGGGCCAATCTCCAATTTTTGGTCCAGATCCCTAAATGGCCCCCTCAAGGATTGAACTCACAACCCTGGGTTTAGCAGGCCAATGCTCAAACCACTGAGCTATCCCTCCCCCATGTACTAAACCTACTACAAGTAGGAGTTATCAGCAACTGCTACTTGCCATTTCCAAACACCTCAGATTTCATTCTCTACTTTCTATAGGCTACATTTCTTTTGAATACAACACACTATGTTTTGTAACATCCTGGCACACAGAATATTAGAAATGTAGGGCTGGAAGGGACCTTGATTGCTCATCATGTCCAGCACCCTGCATGGAGGCAGAACCAAGTAAACCTAGACGATCCCAGTCAAACCTCTTTCTAAAAGCCTCCAGTGATGGGGATTCCACAACCTCCCTTGGAAACCTATTCCAGTGCTTAACTACCCTTATAGTTAGCAAGTTTTTCCTAATATCTAACCTGAAATCTCCCTTGCCACAGATTAAGCCCATTATTTCTTATCCTACCTTCTGTGGACCTGGAGAACAATTAATCATCATCCTTCTTTATAACTGCCTTTAACGTATCTGAAGGTTTATCAGGTCCCCTCTAAATCGTCTTTCCTCAAGACTAAACATGCTGGGTTTTTTAACCTTTCCTCATAAGTCAGGTTTTCCAAATATTTTATCATTTTTATTGCTCTCCTCTGGACTCTCTCTAATTTGTCCGCATCTGTTTTAGTGTGTGGCACCCAGAACTACAAGGTAATATTCCAGCTGAGGCTTCACCACTGCTGAGTAGAGTGGTACAATTACGTCCCATGTTTTACATGTAACACTGCTGTTAATACACCCCAAAGTGATATTTGCATTTTTCACAACTACCTCACACCGTTGGCTCATATTCAATTTGCAATCCACTATACTCCCCAGAGCCTTTTCAGTAGCACTACCTCCAATTATTCCCCATTTTGTAGTTGTGCATTTGATTTTTCCTTCCTAAATGTAGTACTTTGCCCTTCTCTTTAATGAATTTCATCTCGATTTCAGACCAATCTTCCCATTTCTAAAGGTCAATGTGAATTCTAATCCTGTCCTCCAAAGGGCTAGCAACCCCTCCCAGCCTGGTGTCATCTGCAAATTTTATAAGCGTACTCTCCACTCCATTATACAAGTCATTAATGAAGATATTAATTACTACGAGACCCAGGACAGACCTCTGTGGGACTCTGATAAATACAGGTCCCAGTCTGACAGTGAACCACTGAACACTATTCTTTGAGTATGATCTTTCAGCCAGTTATGCACTCACCTAATAGTAATCTCATCCGGACCACATTTCCCTAGTTTATGAGAACGTCATGAGGGACTAAGACATACAAGCTCCCCTCCTATCCACTCGGCCAGTAACCCTGTCAAAGGACCTAAGAAGGCAAACTCTACCCTTCCCCAGGATGATTTGGGGAACTCTCTCTGAGAGTAACCTCAGAGTCCTCCTCCCCACCAGCACCGCCTGAGGCAGGGAAGCATTCACGCTTTTTGTTGTTAATACAAATATTTAATCAGAAATTATTCAGGTTTTTGCTCCCATGAACCAGACCGAGGTTGCCGCCTCTGACATGCGGAAAAAATAGCAACTACCCGCCACAACCAACAGAAACTGGCCACTGGTCACCAACTCCCCTTCCCCTCAACAAAAAGAGTCCTAAGGCTGACTATTGCTAATTATTGCTAAAATGTTTTAGAGAACCATTTTACACCAAAAAATAACACAAATGTGTATTTTTATGATATTTTCTTATCTTATCCTAACACAGCTCTGCAGTGCAGGCCACAAGGCTGTGAATTGAAGAGCAAACTGATGTATCCCAAGTGAAAAAAAGGGCACATCGAATTTTTTCACCATGAAGTCAGTACAAAAAGCAGCCAGGAGGCAACCCTAACGAGATGACCAAGATTAAGCTCCAGCTTCAGTGAATTAAGTTTTGTGGTATTAATGGATTTACAAAACCACCTGAACTTTGTAAAAATTTAAAGCTCATAGAACTTGTGAATGGTTAAATGAGCCGCATGATAGCAAACATTCAAATACAACCACCACATAACACAGGGCCACTCTGTGAATATGTCCAGTTCTTGTTAGGAAAAGAGACAGGGATGCAAAAACAAAGTATGAAAGACACTATTGTGCAAAATTCTGGAATTCTGTGACTTTGAACCATGAAGTGCAGAGCTGAGAAAAAGGTGTGTGAATGAAAGAGCGAGAGAGTCAAGTTTAAGGATCCCCAACACCCTTCTCCAGTCATTTACATCCCATTTTTGCCATGGAAAGTAGCATCTTGCCATATAAAAGTTCCTAAACATTTCAAGCTAAGCAAAGCAAGGGTACATGATTTTAAAAAGGCAAGAATCTCTTATTAAGAAACATAAGAATTGCCCAATCAGTGCTGTTTTAAAAAATATATTTTAAAGTTCTACATAAAATAGAGCTGTCCTATGTAGCTGTAAGCTGGCTAATATGTGCCAGTTTGTGTCTGATCTTCTGTGGGTGGGCAAGGGGGCAGGCACACACAAGAGACCTATCTACCCCTCTTTACACACCCTCAGGGATGACATGATAACAGTCTTTGCATTCCATAAAATACAGCTGCGCGAAACTATCTCCCACAGTCATTCATCACAATGACAGGCCCCATATTGCTAGGCACAAGGGGTAGCACATCCTGGGCCTTGTAACAAGGTGGCTCAGTGGCTGCACTCCTCCTCGGGCAGTTACACCTCCACGCCAGGACTCAGGTGCAGCTGTGTCTGTGAAACACAACCAAGTTCTGGCTCTATGCGCTATTCACCCTCTTGTATCATCATACATTAAATGGGCCAAAAACTGTGCTGACTTTCACAGTGCTCAGTGGTGTTGCAAGGGATGTAAATATTACAGAATTTGTCCCAATACATGTTAAACAAAGACGACATTCCATAATACATGTGAAATACATAGCAAAAAGACAAAACAGAATTTTCTCTGTTGATAACATACCGAGCACGACCTCCAACTGCATGTACATAATGACTATAAATTCACATAAATTGATTCATCAACCACCACAAAAAATTAGTCTGTGACACCAATCCACCCCTCAAAAGGCCTGAGTTAGGCCTTACAACATGCTCTGAAAGTCATTTTTCAGATCTTTCAAACCAAGAAGAGAAAATGAATTCCAGTGGAGAGACCATTGCTGAAGACACCCTGTGTCTCCAGCCTCAAAGACAATCAAATCTAGGCACTTTCAGATCAAGTGACTCAGCTAATCTGAACTGCCGGGCCCAGGGCATGAGGGGAGCATGAAGAGATAGGAAGTTTGCAGGATACACAGGACTCAAACCATAAATCTAACTCAACACCTTAAATTGCACCTGGAAATAAACTGGAAGATGACAATGCATTCTGTGGCACTCAGGTGTAAGATGCTCCATACACAAAACATTTAAAGTGAGCAAGCAGACAGAATCTGCACTAACTGAAGTTTCCCAGTGGTCTTCAAGGATAGGCCCAGGTAGACCACATTCCAAAAATCCCATCTAGAGTTGATAAAGTAATTACTACATCAAAGTCCCCATTAGGAAGGAGTTGCAACTTCCTCGCCAACCAAGGAAGGAAAAAAGCCCTCTGGGTCACCATTGTAATCTGGACATCTAGAAGCAGCCACAATCCATTGAGTCCCAGATTGCAAACATTAGTAACGAACAGTAGGCATTTGCCTTCTATTAAAAGAGCAGATATCATTTCCACCACACCCTCCAGCATTTCTTTCTTATAAACTCCTACTATCAGCTATGTCTTATCTATATTAAGTTTCACCCAGCTAGCTTTTATCCAAATACCAGACCCTAGGAAAACAATCAGTCGTACTATGGAGTTCCAGTGAAAGAGACAGAGACGAGTGTCATCAGCATATTGAAGGCACTGCAAACCCAAACCATTTCCCCTGGTGACCTCTGACACAGACGAAAATAGGCAGGTGACAAAATAGAGCACTGCAGTACCCTGCTTAGAAAAGACCAAACTCTAGTCTCACTCTGAGCAGCTTTATCCAAAACATATAACAGAAAGTCTGCAATGAGAAACACTAAACTCTACACCTGAGTAGACGCAACCATTTTTCCCCAAGCGACCTATCACCTGGAAGAGCTCCATTTATTGGGACTTTCCAGAACGTAATGGTGAAGAAGCTATTCTTTGCCTCTATTGTAGCCAGGGCATAGGATTGAATTAATTCAGAATACAATTTCTGCTAATGGTAGTTTCTTTCATTCTTGCTCCATCTATCACAAGTCATTTGTGCACAACAGTGACTTATAAGGATGGAGCAAAGGGAAGGGAAACATGATGGAGAAAGCAGTCACTGAGGATGTGAAAACCTAAGGAGTAGGTCTATGAAAGGAATAATTTAATAATCTATGTTATTTGCATTCAAACTCCTTATTGAATTATATACAAAGTCTTAAGGGAAAATAGAACCCAATTACAGTGTACACATTGCAGTGTTGGCTTGTCCCCCTCCCTTCTAACTACCCCTTTCTTTAAAAACAGAGACAGGAATTCTTACCTTGAGGCAGCATTCTGGCGAAATTTTCTCTATAACCAGGGTAGACCAGTGTTTGCTGCTAGTTGTTGGACTCCATGGGTCACATAAGGGGACTTGTAAGTGCTGCTATTTATACCTTTGTACAGTACCACCTAGTGTTAGGAATGCAGTATTGCAAAGGCAGCACTACTGCAGCTTCCCATTTAAACTAATTGGCTAAAGTAAGGGGCTGAGATAAGCGACTATAAAGCTGGTTTCCAACACTAGACACATACTTTTGGGTGGGCTTTAGTCTAGTTTGAGAACTTGTTTTAGTCTTGGGAACTCATTGTAGTTTAAGAGTGTTTCCTGCAGCACCCCCAGGTTTTATGCAGGGCTGCTGACTCCGTGCCCTGCTCCCCAGGTGCTGGCTCCACACATAAAACCTGGGGGTGCTTCCCGCACCCATGCCCTGCTCCTGGCCCTCTGCCCACACTCTGCTCTCCAGCTCCTCACCTGGGGCTCAGGTCCCGGCCGCCGGCTCCACTCCCCTGCCGCTGGCCCTATGCCCGGGCCCGCAACCTGGCCCCCAATTCTGGCCCCATGCCCAGCCCCACCCCCTGGGGCCCATTCCCGGGACCCCGCACCTGGTCCCATGGCCAGTACTCTTCTCTTGGCCCCACATGTGGGGTCCCGGCTGCTGGGCCCTGCCTGGGTTCTGCTCCTGGCCCCATACCCGCCCCCAGCTGTGGCCTCGGCCCTCTTACCCCAGTATAGGTCCCCTCTCACAAAGGCACAGCCCTGCTCCGGGGGGGGGGGGGGGGGGGGGGTAGGGGTAGGGGTGCAAACAGGGGTAAGGCTTGCAGCACCCCCATTACTAAAAATGTTCCAGCGCCACTGGGTGGCTACTCTATATGATTGATTCTTTCAGAATTCTGTAATTTAAAATGTGGTTTTTTGGGCTCTCGCATTAAAAGGCCTTAATTTTGATACTTACAGTGGCTTCCTGGTTACATTTGACCTTACCTCTCTTTACTATATTTACAGATCTGTGATCCACGCTTCCCGCACTACAATCACAATATGACCATATGTTTAGGAGCCCCTGTACCGATAATTCATGAAAAGGATAATCATTATATCCTACCAAACTATTAACAGAGTGGTCCAGGGGCTGAACAGGAAACCTTGTCAGAATAGGTTTCAGAGTAGCAGCCGTGTTAGTCTGTATCCGCAAAAAGAACAGGAGTACTTGTGGCAGTTTAGAGACCAACAAATTTATTTGAGCGTAAGCTTTCGTGGGCTACAGCACACTTCATCGGATGCATAGAATGGAACATATAGTAAGAAGATATATATACACATACAGAGAACATGAAAAGGTGGAAGTAGCCATACCAACTGTAAGAGGCTAATTAATTAAGATGATCGATTATCAGCAGGAGAAAAAAAACTTTTGTAGTGATAATCAAGATGGCCCATTTAGACAGTTGACAAGTGTGAGGATACAATGGGCAATCTTCTTACTATATGTTCCATTCTATGCATCCGATGAAGTGGGCTGTAGCCCACGAAAGCTTACGCTCAAATAAATTTGTTGGTCTCTAAACTGCCACAAGTACTCCTGTTCTTCTCAGAGTAGTTAGTTACTTAATCTCCAGAGGCAGAATAAAACAGGCAACTTAAATCTGACATTCCCTCACTGCAAGTAAAGTTACCATGGGCTGTTCATGTGGTACTGAAGCCTAGACTGAACTTTAAACTCATCACAGTGTTTTTATTTATTTACAGGATTTTTTTCATAGTTGTAAAGACATGTATAAAGAGCATTAGCAATCATTTTAAATAAGACATTATAATGAGTGCTGCTTTTTTGTAGATTCTCTAATTAAGCAGATCAGCAGAGGGATAGAATCTCCTTTTTCATAATCTAAGAAAATCTCATTTGTCTAACTTTGATCTAGCAGACAAAACAATGTGTTGGTTGATTTTTAGACTAACAGCTATATTGGAAGGTAGTGCTAACAAATGGTGGCTTTACAAAGTAGAAGTGATAAACCATTGTTATTGTGACTATTTGTTGAGAAAAGGCCTGAAGGAGAGTTTGGGGTATGCAAAGAATGCAGAATTGAGTCCGTACAGAGTCTTAGCTGTTCTGCTTGATTCACTGTTTACACTGCAATGTAAGCCCAGGGTTCGAACTCAGGCTCAAGGCTAACCCCCTTCCATCTACACACAAATTGTGCTAACCCAGAGCTCAGACCCAGGGTCCCAAAACCCCATGGTGCTGCAGAGTCTGAGCCTGAGTCAAGCTGGGACCCAGGGTTGAAACCCTATTGCTTTGTAGTGTTGAGACAGCCCCACAGGACTCATGCTCTGAGGGTACGTCTACACAAGGATAAAAGACCTGCAGCATGGCCGTGGCTGGCCCAAATCAGATGACTCGGGCTCGTGGGGCTTGGGCTGCAGAGCTAAAAATCATTAGACGTTCAGGCTCAGGCCAAAGCTTGAGCTTTGGAACCCTGCAAGGGTGGAGGCTCCCAAAACTCCGATTTTTCAGCCCTGAAGTCTGAGACCTGTGAGCTTGAGTCGGCTGACCCAGGCCAGTCATGGGTTTTTTATCCCTGTGTAGACATACCCTGGGAGCCACCAAAACAATTTCAGAATTCCATGGGTTGGTTTTGTGTGTCTTCTGGACAGTCATGTTTTCCCCGAACAGCCTGGCCCCTCCCCCTATCCGACCCCTCCCACTTCCCACCCCTTGACTGCCCCCCTCAGAACCTCTGACCCTTCCAACCCCCCTGCTCCTTGTCCCCTGACCGCCCCCTCCCAGGATCCCCTGCCCCTATCCAACCCCCCCCGTCCCGCTCCCTGTCCCCTGACTGCCCTGGCCCCTATCCACACCCCAGCCCTGACAGGCCCCCCGGGACTCCCATGCCTTTCCAACCCCCCATTCCCCATCCCCTGACCGCCCTCCCAGAACGTCCGCCCCATCCAACCACCCCCTGACAGGCCCCACAGGACTCCCACACCTATCCAACCCCCCCGTGCTCCCTGACTGCCCCCTGGGACTCCCCAGCCCCCTTACCATGCCACTCAGAGCAGCATGTGTGGCAGCCACGCCACCCTGCAGGAGCCAGACACTACTGCCGTGCTGCCCTGCAGAATCACGCAGCCCTGCCGCCCAGAGCGCTGCCCGCACGGTGGCGTAGCTGCGGGGGAGGGCTAGCCTCCCCAGTGGGGAGCTCAAGGGCCAGGCAGGACAGTCCCGCGGGCCGTAGTTTGCCTACCTCTGCTCTAAAGCAACTAAGAGATTTCAAGTGCCTCAATTTTTGAGTGCCAAAAACTTCCAGAAAAGCAGGCCCCTCTACTCTGGATCAAATTGGGCAACTAAAATCACTAAGCACTTTTGAAAATTTAGACCACAGCATCCAAAACCCAAAGAGCCCAAAGACACACAAACCACGCTGTTAGTTTGTCCACAGTACTAACTTTCTCTGGCACTCTGGCTTGAGGAGCTCACAACCTCAAGGAGTTGCTGTTGACGCTACTGTCTCTAACTATCAAACCAGTGATATTCAAACGGAGGCTCACGAGGTGCAAGTGGCTCTTTAATGTGTCTCCTGCAGCTCTCTGCAGCACATGATATAAAAACACCGTGTGATTTAATTATTAACCGATCAGGATGCTTTTACTATGTTATTAGCCAATTGTAGTTGATAAAATAATACTTGGTCAGTCATTTTGCTGTGAGAATAATATATATAAATTAAGTATTTCCCATGTCATACTGTTTAAATCTGAATATACAGTACTACAGTAAATGAAACAAAGAAGTCACACTACTGTGGCTCTTTAGGGTAATACTGATCGATAATTTGGCTCCTGAACCACTGAGGTCTGAGTATCACTGTAAAAGACTGTAGTTACTAAATTGGATAAACATGACTGCATATTTTAGGTAAATACATTTCTCCAGCCAAGTTACAAAACTTGTCTACAACCAATTAATATAAAAATAAACTTTGCCTACAAAGACTAAATGCCTGACACAGAAATGAAATGCTAAAGACACATTTTGGGGTTCTCTCTTCTCTTGTTAACCAGTCAATACCCCTTCCTTGGTCCCTTTACTATACACATATTCAGCTGGATGCTGGTCCATGACTAGGGCTCCTAAGTAGTACAAATAATATACAGTACTACTCGTCCAGTATACAGTACAGACATGGGGGACTTCAGGGTTTAGAGGGATTTTACCCCATAATGAGTACACTACATGGGAAATACTATCCTGAATATTTCTTCCATAACTTCCCAACAATCTTGGGGAGTCAATTCTGCACGCTAGTGATCAAAAGGTGGCAGCCCTGAGGGCTACTTCCATGCTAGCCTAAACCAGTAGAATTTATATTCACAAATCAATAATGGATTGTGTTAACCTGATAAGCAACCCTATTCACTCATTTCAACAATAGAAAGACAAAAACAAGGCTAAAAAAGCAACAATAGCCTGAATATCTTTGAGCAAGCAACAAAATTGCTATATTTCAATCAGAAAAACCAGTGCATCTCTCTGCATCTAAAACAAATTGCTTGAAGTTATATGTAACTATTCTATGTGATATACGAAGGTTGTTTTTCTCTAGTTCGCTCCTACCGGAGATCCCATTACAATTAAACAGTAAAATAAGAGTTCATTTGCAATGATCATTTCTGAAATTTTGTTATGTAGTACTCTGACCATAATATTAAATACTGGTGGTTCATCACTTTTTCATTAGCTTACCATACGCAAAACACAAAGTATTTACACATTCAATTACAAATACTATTCACTGTGGAAAGAGAAAATTAAAATCCTATTTAAGGCAGAAAAACAGAAAATAATGAATATGAATTTGCATTTCAGTAATTAAGGTAACCTAAAGTGAATTCCTTCATATTGCTGACTTAAAAGACACCTATATTTTATGATGCCAGGGCTAATGTTTCCTTAGAGGGCCAGCTTCTTAAGCAATGCAAGTTGGCAAAGCTCCATTAAACTCTAACACTGGAGCTACAATCGATTTATGCCAGGTGAGGATCTGGCCTACAGAATGTTGTAGTGGCTGGCTGTTTTCTCTTGGAGATGTAAATCTGAACTCAGGTCTTGCTCCCACACAAGTCAATGGGAACCTCACCAGTGAAATTAATGATAGCCTTGGGTCCTGTACCTCACAAATCACTATTATCTGGGTATGAGAGCAGGAGCCTGCCCTTTACATCACTTCCGCATCCTCCTGCTGAAAGAGAGTCACAAGAATTTATTTGTTAAAGGCAGATAACATGGCTTACTACAGTTCACTGCAAGTAAAATGAATGCATAAGTATGTTTTTTTATTCTATTTAAATACAACTAAATGTGTTTCGATAGTAGACAAGCACGTAATAATTTGAATCAGACAGATTTCTGGTGTCAATAAATTCTCTGCAGAAATTCTGCATGTAGTCTAAATCCTACCCCCAACCTCCGCGGGTGTGTAACACCCTCCCTGCAGAAAAATGGCTATATTGGGCTGGGAGCACTATTCTGACAGCCTGTGTACAGCATATACACTCTTAGACACACTTCGGAAATAGCTGACCTACTGTTCTGCAAAGCCATCACTTGATTATATATATATTTTTTTTTGAGTCACATGTGTCAGTTGAAAGCCATGTGTTTCTTATTCAGAACTTTGACACTGGTCCAGTTTTCAGAGCAGATTCAAGACAATTACGTGAAACCCACAAGACACAAATCGGCAGGTTCTGAATGTTTAAAGATTTTTAAATTTTCAAAAGCCATTATCCATGTAAAGCATCAACTGTTTATTACTCTGCTATTCACAAGTATCAAATATTTATGTTCCAGGACACGGGTGTGCTTAACCTTCCCAGGAAAGCAACTCATATTACACTGTTATGTAATAAGTTACTGTGGAGGCAAGATGTACATAAGCTTGTTTTTGTTCAGAATAAGACATCTGCAAAATCTCTTCTCCAAAGTCAAACACGGCACTCAAATTTTTCATAAATGCTACTGTAGTCTTTCATAGGCCTATACAACTTTCAACATTTTCTACAAGGCAATTGTGTTTCGGGTCTAGTGGACTGCAGGGTCTCTTTTTCCACCAAGTTTGTAATAAATCTTCTGGTCCACATCAGTGTTGTTTACTTAACTCAGTACTTTAATAGCATCATTACTCTCCCACTTTATAGAGTATATCTCCATTCTCTTTGCAGTCTCTTGTGGAACCATCACCGACAGATGTCACTGACAGTCAGAATCTCGTCATTTCAGCTGCAAAACAACCTTCAGAAAGAAATTGAAAGAAGAAAGAGATTCAGCTACAATCAGGGCCAGAGTCATAGGCTCAAGAAGCCTGGACAATACCTTACAAACAGTCTTTGCAAATATACCTGCAGGTTTCTGCTTCACACGGCAGGCATGGGACACCATTCACAGAGTGAGTCCCTCCTCTCAATACGTACAATCAAGCATGAGAAAACTTTACCTTACTTTCCCCTGCAACAATGAGGAGAACGCAGAGCAAGCTGGAGTCTGCTGAAGCCTGGGCTAACGGAGCCCTGGCTGGGTAGCCCAGAATCTTGATGAGCAACTGCTCCTTTGGCTTCATTTGCAGAGGCCTCAAAGTGTTCCTGTGATCAGCTCTGAGAAGGCCCAAACAGGAACTGCTGCCAACTGCCTAGGAGAACGCTCTGCCAAGAAAGAGCAGTTCCTGTAGGTAGCCACAGAGCTACCCCTAAAAGCAATAGAAGGCTTTTGGCCACAGCAGGGCATATATGGAAATGTCTGCTGCACCTGGGATGAAGATGACCAGCCCAATGAGTAGCTGTCAGGTTGCCTGGTGGCCCAGTCCTGGCCCTACTACACTGATGTGCTCGTACTACTTTGAACTATGTATGACCATTTTTTTAAAAAAAAACAGCACTATTACTGTCATACTTCTTCCTCATTTAGCATTTGTTATTAAAAGCACTAAGAATTACAAGCCAGGATTTCCCAGTTGCCAAGCACTCTTGAAGAAGCATTAGAAGTGTTGGCCTGCATATTGCAGCCACGACACTAAGATATTATGGATAGATAACAGCAATTAGTTTGTCAGCTAAGTTTTAAAAAAAAAACTTGACCTAAGAGATAAATAGCCAACTTCTAACTGGACAACTACTTTATTCCATCATTTCTCCACTCATTCTACTGGGAGACAGAAGTTTGTAAACTGTCATTATTCCACTCCCAGGAATTAATTTGCAAACTAGACACGATTAAATTAGGCTTGAATAAAGACTGGCAGTGGATGGGTCATTACACAAAGTAAAACTACTTCCCCATGCTTACTTCTCCCCTCCCCCTCCCACCCCGTTACTCTCACCTTCTTGTCAGCTGTTGGAAATGGGCCATCCTGATTATCACTGCAAAAGGTTTTTTTCTCCTGCTGATAATAGCTCACCTGAATTGATCACGCTCGTTATAGTGTGTATGGCAACACCCATTTTTTCATGTTCTGTGTGTGTGCGCGCGCGTGCATACCTCTTCCAACTGTATTTTCCACTGCATGCATCCAATGAAGTGGGTTTTAGCCCACGAAAGCTTATGCACAAATACATTTGTTAGTCTCTAAGGTGCCACAAGTACTCCTCGTTCTTTTTGCTGATACAGACTAACATGGCTAACACTCTGAAACCTGTCATTATCAGTAAATCAACAGATATTTAAAGCACGTGTCATTCATCAACAGTGCTAACAAACCACTGTACCTTATAAAGTGCCTTGAATAAATGCTGCAATTTGGTTGAGGATGCCTTCAATTCATGTGATTACCATCAACAAATATACAAGTCAGACAATACTGTGTCCTTCCCTATCACCACGCCTCTCCAAACATGTTTAAGTTACTTTCTTCTGCATATTTTCTGCTCTTTCCATTGTCCAATTTGGAACTATTCCAGGGAATTTAGTTTCCATTAAAATTAAATTTTTCAATGTCAGATATACTTGCATTCTCAGTGTACAATTCCCTTTCTATCTGTTCTATTAGCCCACAGGAAATAAAGGATTGCTTGATCTAGATAAACCCATATAATGTGTCAAAGAGTCCATTTCCAGCCACTGATGCTTTGTGGGGTTCAGGAGGAAATTCTGTCTTCAAATCATTCTGTATGTGTCTCTTAGCTAAAATGCTGTTCTTTTCGTATTCTCTTCTGCTCCCTATAACTTTCAAGGCATTATGATCCTGATCTTAGTTGTCTATTGTGCTTGCTGCATTCCTGCCTCTGTAGAAGGAATGGGAACCTTTGAAATGGAACTTGTTCTAGTGTACAGCATCAAGAACATTTTGTTGTTAGGTAGCAATATCCAGGGCTCAGTCTTGCTATACAGAACCAGACAGGCTAGCCATGGTAACCAAACACTATGAAACAAAACAATATAAGAGGGGCATGCCAAATTTTGGGCCCAGGCCAAAGAACTCCAACCGGGGGTAGAGCAGCAGAGGAAGAAAGTTTGATAAAAATCAACTAGTGTTAATGACAAAAAAATATTTTAACTGTTCATTAGAGGAAGAAATATTTTTTATAAAACTGTGGAAGAGATAAACTAAGACTGCTAAAGATAAACATAAACAGACTTAAATACAATAATAAACTCCACAGAAGCATGTTCCACTACCAAGTCACTTCCTATAAGGTGCTATAAGAACAGGAATACTGTAAAGTAAAAATGATTGTAGTACTTAGGACCTAATTAAGAAAGGATGTAATAAAAAGCCAGTAACAAATACCTTATTAGCTGCTTCCAGAGCATTTATTAGGTTCTGCAGTTCTTCCTTATTCATTTCTACAGAGACTGGCTTAATTTCACCATTTTCTTTCACATCCAGATCAAGATTGAGAAGTGGCATTTGCAGCATGGAGATCTTATCACTGGAGAGAGCAAGCTGTATATGATGAATTAAAAGTCATTTAAAGTAGAGACATTAAATGTTATATGTCCACCATGCCACCACATCTACACTTTATCTTGAAACGTCACTGTCAGGATTAATGTTAAGTATTTTTCTTCTTGTTAATTATACCCATCCTCTTTGAAGCCTGAAACTTTCATTCTGTTTCTTTAGCAACAACTGTTTTCCCCTCCATTGCACAATAGTTTGTTAATGCAAAATTGTTCAAAGATGACAGGATAATGGCATTTTTTGTTATAGGTAGCAGTACTGAACCATGTGTTTTGAAATCATTCCTCAAAACTTGGCTTGCATGAATTTTGCAATCAGATTTTAAAGCAGATTACATTTTGGGCCTGCCGACACTTAAACAGTGACACTATAAAGCTTCTTGCTTATTTAGTTTTTCATATAATCCAGCATGCAAGTTATACAATGGAATGGAATTGAAATATGCATCCAACAAGGGCCAGGATTAGATAAAAAGGGCAAATCTGCTGAGAGAGCAAACCATGAAAGGATAAAAAGGTAAAAGAGATGACAGTAGGGCTGAACGAACAGTATTTACAACTTATTCAACAAGTACCAGAGTAATAGTATCAGAAAAGAATGGGGGGATATGATAAAGGTCTATAAAATCATGACTGATGTGGAGAAAGTAAATAAAGAACTGTTATTTGCTCCATTTCATGTCACAAGAACTCAAAATGAAATTACAGTAAAAACTGTGTTATCCGGCACTTTACCACCCAGAAAGTTCTAGAAACCAGCATTTGTGATATCCATTAAAAGTCCAGTTTGCGCGGGGCTGGCAGGTTCCCCTCCTGGCTCCCCAGAAGAGGTGACATGTCCCTGTTGCTCCTAGGCGGAGGAACAGCCATGGGGGCTCTGTGTGATGGGCAGGGATGCAAAACTATGCTCTGAAGAGTCCCTAGCCTCTGTTTGCCAGAAGCTGGGAGTGGACAACAGGGGATGGATCACTCAACGATTACCTGTTCTGTTCATACCCTCTGAAGCACCTGGCACTGGCCACTGTCAGAAGACAAGATACTGGGCTAGATGGACCTCTGGTCTGACTCAGTATAGCCATTCTTACATTCTTAAGTGGTTTTTTGCACTTTCCAGCCAACTCTGCCACTGATCAAATACTATTTAACAAATATACAATTTTTCAAATACTGGTAAAATTGGTCAAATGGCTGTCAATGTTTTTCTACTATTTAAATCAGCCTCAGTAAAAGTTTTTTTTTTTAAAATGTAATAGAAAGTTTATTGACAATTTTGCAACTAAATACAGTACACAACTCTATTCCTTTAAATTGCAGGGGTGTGAAGCGGTGCAGGTATTCTTCACATTGGCTAGCAAACACTGAATACATTTTTCCAGTCACTTGGCAGTATTATCATATACCAGATACAGAGAGCCTGTGACTTGATTTTGGTCCCGTACAATTATGGGAAGGCAGCTGGTCCTATATAACTATTACAGCAGCATTTCCCCAAAGGAGAGTTTCTGATTTTAATAAATTGCACAGGTGACTAATGGGAATAAAGGATAAAGCGAAATGTGAGCCACAGAGGAAGAAATAGACAGCTGTAAATTAGTTCAGATGTTATATTAATTCAGAATTAATTCTTAGCCAGAAATTTTAAAAAAAAACCCTCAATAGGAGAAAGTAACAAGAAACTGCAGGCAGCAACTGGATGTTTTTATAGGTCTGGTTTATAATCTTGCCAACAGTAAATTCAGTCAGTGAGACAGATCAATACTTAGCAAGCAGCTCATCTGAAGCACAACATGATGTTATGCTATCAGCTCCTGCAAAATCTGGTCCAGTCAGAAACTGACTTGGAGTTCAAAATCATTTTTCAGCAAAAAATATCTACAGTGCTTGTTAGGACAAAAAGCTAGTCTGTTATTTAACAACTAACAAGGACAGATAAACATAAGCAATATTATCAGGATTATTTCTATAATGCACTTCTGGCAGATTAAAATGTTTATGCAAAAGAGCACTTCTACTATAGGTAGATTTTCTTCCAACTTTGGGCAGCACTGTTCTCATTAGTAAAATAAAACTAAATACAACTGATTTCAATCTATCCCTTAAACGTACATACATTTAGTTATGATCTAGAGGGTTGTTTTTTTTCACATGAGTCAGGGAATTCCATCTAGTATTCATGTAGCTTTACTTTTTTATTTTATTCTAAGTACAGGTTTTCTTCTTCTATTCAGTCAAGTTTCCAAGTCAGGGCTCAATTGTGATGGAGAGAAGTAAATCAAATGTGTGAGGAGAATCAAAAAAATCTCAAAAAAACATCCAAGAGATGGCAATAATGCAGCACAGCAAAGGGGAGCTTATTTTCATGAGCTGTATGCCTTCCCAGCAATTCTTCTGCTCTGGGTTTCTGGTATCCATACAAGTCTAACCTTACCTCTGAATCAGGCAGCCTATCAGAGGCTGTGTCTGTAGCCTTCTAGGCTCTGGACAGTAAGAGACACAGATACAGTCTCACCTTTAACTGCCAGTCAAAATCCTGTAGCTGGGCAGAGGAGATTGCACTTATGCTTTCCACCAGTGCATGCCTGATTTCTTCCTTTCTGCCTTTCAAGCATTTTGTGATTGCTTCTTGATGGCTTGAGCTCAATTCATTCAACTGCTGAACCGCCTGAAAATATCAGTAAAAAGAGAGTTTTAATTATGAAGCAGAAAAGGTTAGATTTACAATAGAATATAGCTGTACTGGATAAGAAGCCAAAACGATAACTGCTACCTGGAGTTATTCAGTTTATGCCCTTGCCTCTCCCAAAAGGTCACAATGGCAGACAGTGGAGATAAGCAACCACCAAAGCACCCTCAGATATAGTGAATAAAAATTTCACTGTAAAACCTTGTTTATATGCTAGGGAAATTTGTGAAATGTTTGCTCACTGTTGTTAACAACGATTCAGCTGAATACACTTGAGGCTTGAAAAATTCAAGGAAGCTTCCCTTTCAATGCCCCTTTCCCACTGATTTCCCCGATGTGTGTCTCCTATGGTGCATAAGCAAACATGACTCCATTAAGTTTATCTCCATAACTGTAAATTAAATACAATATCACTCATGTATAAACATTGACTGGAGAACGGTCTCTCAAAGGGACACTGTTAAACTGTTTAGATTCCTTTTTTAAAAGAAAAGTTCCAATTAGAATCTGCTGAGGCGCCCTTTAAAAAATAAAATAAAAGGTAACTCTCCCAGAGCTAGTTTGAAAGGACACACTGGTATTGACTGTTTATCTGTCACTCAGCTGCCCACATACACTCTGGAGCTAGCATTCTGGCTGCTTCCTCCCTGCTATCCATAAAATGAAATAAATACATTCCTAACTGTATTTAGGAGCACCTACAAGTTTTCCTTAAAATTAGACACACTGGATCTTCCACAATATCAATACCACATCTCATCTCTGCTCATCCTCCCAATAGAATAACTTGCTGACATCCTGAATGACTTATCTCCTGGATAGAGAATGAGGGAAGAGAGGAAATGGGGACATACATACAGCCCAGGCATGAAGGGAGGGGGGAATGGATCACACAGAAACCCTGGAAGAGGGAGGAAGGAAATTGGGGAAACCTGGTTGGGGGGAGGGAGCAGACAGAGCCACTAGGATGGTAGAGGAAGGTGGGAATGCGGGGGGAGCAGCCAGAGCCCCTGGCATGGGTGGAAGGGGAGGAGAGTTTGCAGAGTCCCTGCTATAGGGGTATGGGGGGGAAGGGGACACAGAATCCCTGGTATGAGGGCACACACAGCCCCTGCCATGAGTGGGAAGAATGGGTGGCCCCAGAATGGAAGAAGGGGGGCACACATAGCCCTGGCCAGAGAAAAGGAATATGCAAAGACCTTTGGCGGGGGGCGGGGAGAAGAGGACTGTAGACCCTAACGCGGGGGAAGAACACCAAGCTTCTAGCATGTGGGAAGAAGGCAGGAGTGGGGAAGCACACATAGCCCATGGCATGGGAGGAGGAGGAATGGACCCCACAGAACCCCGAAAGGCATATTAGAGACCTGAGATTGAGGGCACACACAGAGCCCCTGCCACGTAGAGGGAATAATGGGGGAACTTGGAATGGGGCATACAGACAGGGACAGTGGGTGGGTGGGGAAATCTGGCATGGGAGAAGGGATTGTGAAGAAAGTCCCTGCTACGGAGTGGAAGTGAGAATGGGGTGTACATAGAACTGCTGGTATGTGGGGAGAATGGAGGACCCTGGTAGGGTAGGAAGGAAATAGAGGTCACACAGAACCTGGAACAGAGAGAAAATGGGGGGAGCTGCACAGAATCCCTGAAATAAAGGGGGAATCAGAGGGGGCAGACAGGGACCTGCTTAAAATGATCAAGATTTGGTCTATTTTATTACTATCCAAGTCCTATATTTAACATATGAACCCCACTTAAAATATATAAATATTTCAGGATAGAATAGCAATAGTACTAGGCTTGATGGAAGAAAGTCAAATCTAATTGATGATAGTCTCACCTCTTCATCTGACAGATTTTTGCCAACTGTAGTTTTGAAGTATGTTGTTGTTTCTTCTAATACCGCCATCCATTCTGTCAAATTCCAAACACTGCCATAATCCTGATATCGACAATATGCACGGCCACATATGCCATCAACAATTTGGTGAAGGAACTGGGGGGAGAAAAGAAAACCCTAAGGCTTTATAATGGCTCCATTATTACCCTACACAAGAAGCAAAGTTCAGCAGACAATTCAGGTGTCACTTTTGCCTCAAAGGCTAGATGCTGAAGGAATACCACCCTGGTATTGTGTAAAGAGATAATGTGCAGCTAGAGGTAGCATATTCTGGAAGAGCTGTTAAAAAAATTAAAAATAAAGAAATCCTGACTACATCACACAACACTTTTCACTAGAGGAGATATGTTTAATTCCTTTGCTTTGACCAGGTTCCACACAGGGTAACTACATCATGCCTCTTCATTGGAATAGTTCCCCCCCCCCCCCATCTTCTGTTATGCAGTATTGGTATGTGCTATTAAACTATCACTGAGTGTCACGTGAGTGAGGTACAATGATCTTTCTGAAGAACTTTGGAATCTTCAAAATTAAACGTGCAACACAAATACAAGATGTTAATAAGTGAGTATCCACTGCTATTCTAATTCCCCATTCCCCAAATCACCAGCCACTTGCATCCAGAAATGCTCCCCTAGTTTCTCTGTCCTCAAGGCCCAGTGCAGCACCTACTTTCTTTGTGGCTGGAAAGGACTGACTAGTACTTCATTTACAAAAAAAAAAAATCAACCATCGTCAGAGCTGTTGTGACAGCAGCAGAGGATTCTGGGTTATTGTCAGCGAGGAAAGTCATAGCCCAAAACAAATTAAACACTGACAGTTGAGAGGATGACTGAAGAATATCTCAAGTGTTTTATTTGTACTGGTAGAAAACTATTAGATACATGATAAATAGAGCTGTCGATTAATCGCAGTTAACTCTCATGATTAACTCAAAAAAATTAACTGCAGTTTTAATTGCACTGTTAAACAAAAGAATATCAATTGAAATGTATTAAATATTTTGGATGTTTTTCTACATTTTCAAATATACATTGATTTCAATTACAACACATAATACAAAGTGTACAGTGCTCACTTTATATTATTTTTATTACAAATATTTGCATTGTAAAAATGATAAAAGAAATATTATTTTTCAATTCACCTCCAACAAGTACCGTAGTGCAATCTCTTTATCGTAAAAGCACAACTTACAAATGTCGATTTTTTTCTTACATAACTGCACTCAAAAACAAAACAATGTAAAACTTTAGAGCCTACAAGTCCACTTAGTCCTGCTTCTTATTCAGCCAGTCGCTAAGACAAACAAGTTTGTTTACATTTATGGGAGATAATGTTGCCCTCTTCTTATTTACAATGTCACATGAAAACGAGAACAGGCGTTTGCATGGCACTTTTGTAGCCAGCACTGCAAGGCATTTACATGCTAGATATGCTAAACATTCGTATGTCCCTTCATGCTTTAACCACCATTCCAAAGGACTTGCTTACATGCTGATGACGCTCGTTAAAAAAATTTCAGAAGTCTTGAAAGAACAACACTCCGATGCAGAAACTACAGAACCCAAACCACCAAAAAATAAAATCAACCTTCTACTGGTGACATCTGACTCAGATGATAAAAATGAACATGCATTGGTCTGCACTGCTTTGGATCGTTATCGAGCAGAATCCATCATCAGCATGGACGCATGTCCCATGGAATGGTGGTTGAGATATGAAGGGACATATAAATCTTTAGCCCATCTGGCATGTAAATACCTTAAAACACGGCTACAACAGTGCCATGCAAACACCTTTTCTCACTTTCAGGTGACACTGTAAACAAGAAGCAGGCAGCATTATCTCCTGCTAATGTAAACAAACTTGTTTGTCTGAACAATTGGCTGAACAAGAAGTGGGCTTGTAGGCTCACTTTACATTGTTTTATTTTTGAATGCAATTTTTTTTACATAATTCTACATTTGTAAGTTCAACTTGCATGATAAAGAGATTGCACTAGAGTACTTGTATTAAGTGAATTGAAAAATACTATTTTATTTTTACAGTGCAAATAAAAAATAAATATAAAGTGCACACAGTACACTTTATATTCTGTGTTGTAATTGAAATCAATATATTTGAAAATGTGGAAAATATCCAAAAATATTTATATAATCACAATTAATTTTTTTAATCGCACAATTAATTGCGATTCATTTTTTTAATTGCTTGACAGCCCTAATGATAAGCTAATAGGAGCTGACTGGAGAGAAGGGAACAACAGGAGAAAGATTTCCCCAGCTCATTTTATTAGGATTTGATGGATTAATGCAGCATCACTCAAAATTACATTTAAAGACAAATGTAACTGATACCCTTCTCCTGACACTTAAAAGTATTTGTCTCATTACTTCCAAGAAGTTAAGACCCAATCATCCCTTCAAGTTTAGTGAACAGAGGGAATCCTGATCCATACAGAAACATGCCCACTAAAACTCCAGAGGATGGTTGTCATTGATGGTTTATTCTATTTTTTGGGGGAAAGCAGATGGGGGGCGGGGAGCAAGGAAGCCTCCCAGCTGGGATGGGAAGGAGTCGTTGTCCTGAACATTCTTCCCTTCATAGACAGCAAGGATCTATGCCTAAGTTACTTAAAATATTGACCACAGACGTTTAGTCAATAAATCCCAGAACCACCAAGTGTGCTGGGATTGCTTCCCTATGCGTATGGTGTGAAGCTGATGGCGGGGGAGCGGGGACCCCAAGCCGGACGTGCACAGCTGTAGTGGCCCAGGGGTCACACGCAGGAGCGCGCACCCTAGATGTTACCGACATGCACCCGCCACACACCAGGGGGCGCTGGTCTGTGTGTCCCCGAGCAGGGCAGGGCGGCTCCGGTCACCCAGACACGGTGAGGAATTCCGGGCGCCTGCTCTGTGCTTACGTACAGCAAGGGGGGGGGGGGGGTCCCGTTATGAGCAAGGACGAGACACCCCGTGACCTGGGACTAGCCGGGAGATGACGGGCCCTGGCCCCGGGCGGGCTGCGGCGCCGACAGCTCACGTGCAGCATGGGGCAGTGACGCGCTCCAGGGCGCCTGGCCCCGAGCCGCAGCCGGGGTAGCCAGGCGGGCGCCCGGCCACGGCCGGGGCCGCTCGCTGCCCACGGGCAGCCCGCCCGGCGGGGCGCGGTACTGCGCCTGCCCGCACCGGGCGCTGCCTGGGCGCTGGGAGCCCCTGCGGGGAGGGGCTGCGGGCGGCCAGGGCCACAGAGCCCAGCCCGTTCCGGTGGGGGTGGGGGCAGCGCACCGGCTGCGGGGGCGGGTCTCACCTTCAGGACCTGCTCAGCCGGGAGCTTCTCCAGCTGCAGCAACATCGTCCCGTCCAGTCTGCACCTCGGGGGCGGGGCGAGCGAGAACACGTGACCCTCGCCGCTCCAGCTCGGCCCTCCTCCGGAAGTGCCGTGAGCGACCCTCGGCGGGATGGGAGAGCTACAGAGCGCATGCGCAGGGACAGTGGGCCTCACGGGGCGGGGCGGAGGCTGGCTGGAAGCGCGCATGAGCAGGGAAGGGGGTGGGGCTTGTCTGGTTGCAGCCGCCGCAGGGGCTCCTGGCTGTTGGGGTCTCATGGGGTGGGCGGAGCCCCAGAGGAGTCGCTGCCTTTGCTAGCCCCGGGGAGCGGCGGGGCCCCGCGGGCGGGAGCGGGGTGAGGCGCAGCCTGGCCCGCTGGAGGGGCGCGAAGCCGTTAGCCTGCGCTGCCGCCGCCAGCCGCTCGCTCCCGCCCCGAGCTCTCCCGGGGGGCGGCGACACTTCCCAGCGGGGGTCCCGTAATGTTCGGGCTCGTTCTGCGGAGCAGGAGCCCACAGCACAGGGAGGTGGCCGGGCTCCACTGCGGGGGACTCCTGGGAGCGGGAGCTGCCGGGGAGCTGGCGAGAAGCCCCATGTGGAAGAGGCTGAGACTGTCAGACGTCGCGGCCGGCTGCAGGTCTGCGTGGGACTTCTTTGGCAGCAGCAGCTGGGCGGGGAGCTAGCGCACGGGGGCCCGAATGCGAGAGACGGAGGCCTTGTCTACACTGCCGCTTTACAGCGCTGCAACTTTCTCACTCGGGTGTGAAAAAGCACCCCCCTGAGCGCTGCAAGTTTCAGCGCTGTAAAGTGGGAGAGTAGATAGTGCCCCAGTGCTGGGAGTTGCTCCCCTTATGGGGTAGTTCTTTTGCCGGGAGATGGTGCTGCAACTACACAGCCACCTTAAAAGTGCTGCCGTAACATGGGCTGTGTAGACATACCCTTGCTCTGGCCTGGAGCCCTGCAGGCTCCCATTTGCTTGAATAGAAACTGGAGTGGAGAGGGCACCCTGGGGCCTGAAGAGCTCTGACTCTGGATTGGACTGGCACTGTGGGCCTCAGACAGGAATTGCTGTTACTCCTTTTGAAGTCTTAACTGTTTAAACTGCTAAACGCCCAGAATATTTGCAGACTTTCCTTTTCGTGCCAGCCCTAGTAAAATACCCTTTGCTCACTTGTGTGTGAGTGGTCAGTGAGACACATGGGATAGTGCCTATAAGGCCTAGCTGCTGAAGCACCTACAGTAATTGCCTCTGAGTACTCATGGGGGAATTGTGTGCCATTGCTTGTGCACACAATTCATGTCTCATGCAGATTTTTTTGGTTCCGTGCAGAAAAATGACTTTCTGACAGGGAAACAGAGGGAAGCTGCAAGCGCAGTCACTCACCACTCCCTAGCTGCGCAGGTACATTGTTTCAGGCACCCGGAGCAGCCGTCAGAGAGGTAAATCATCACAGGGCTGGAGACACCCTAGCCAGTGGCTCCTACCCTGAGCTGGGATCAGCTGCTAGTCCTCGCTGGGCTGGAGGCAGGAGAGGATGGGACTTCCTGTTCCCCTGCAACAAGTGGCTGGGGCTGTGTCAGACCCACCCCCAGAAACCTCCCCAAGCTGCAGGAAACTCGGAATCCTCCCCTCCTTCCTGCCCCCATTGCTCCTCAGCTGTGGGGGAGGGGTTACTGTAGGGAGAGCTGCTCCCACATCTGCCCAACTCCCATGCAGCCCAACCTCCCATACCCAGACACCCCCTGCCAAGCCATACCCAGTACCCGCCTAGTCCTCCATACCCAAACCCCACCCCATGGAACCTCAGCCCCTGCATTGGGAGCCCCCTGCAGCCAGACCCTCACTCCTGTACCCAGACCATCCCCCATTGAGCTCCCTGCATTCAAACCCCCACCCTGATGAGCCCATCACCCTGAGCCCCTACATACAGACCCCGATGTCACTGACCACCAACTAGCTATGCCCAGACCCCCTGCTGAGACACTCGCACCCAGACCCTTCCACTGAACCCCAACCACTTTCACCTGGAAGCCCCTGCAGAGTCCCATTGCCCCTGCACCCCACCCCCAATGAGCCTCTGGGCATCCAGATCCCCCCACACCTAGACCCCCCCACTGAGTTGCCTACACCCAGATTGTTGCACACAGAATCCTCTCCCCCACGCTTGGATCCTGTCTGGTTGATCTTGACTGCCCCACACCTGGTGCAGAGGGGCAGGGCCCCAGGGTGTTTCTGGGGAAGGCCCAGGCCTTGTGCCGTGTCAGGGTTAGGTGCAGCCTCACCACGGAGTCTGTGTCCTAGGGGTGAAGAGGCTGCAGGGTGATCTCTCATCTTCGTGCTGCCAGTGCCCTGTGCTTCCCACTGGCATGCTGGAGCCTCTGCATTTATTTATTGACAAAACTTGCAGAATATTGCAGAATTTTTAAATTTTTTGATGCAACATTTTTAATTTTTGGCACAGAATGCCCTCAGGAGTACTCTGAGATGTGGTACACTTGGTATGCTAATGGCATCCTTGGGGTTTGGTGTACTGAACAGCCACAGTAATTACAATTAGTAAAACCTTTTCAAGTCCTTGAGTAAAAGGTGCTGTGGAAGTGCAAAGTATTTATTTAAACAAATTAACAAACTTCCTCAGCATATGTAATATAAATGTATGAATTAAAGCCCCATTACAACAAAGTACTGAAAGCCTCTGCTTAACTTTCTGCCTGTGAATAGTCCCATGAGACTTTAATTCATTGAAGTCAGTGGGACAACTCTTGCTTAAAATTAAGCTCCCATGAGAGAGTTTATGAGAGTGGGTGCTAAAATGACAGACCCATGAACAAGTTGGAGAAACTGTTACAATACTCCATTGGTGGAGAGTGGCACTATGGAAGGCCACATGATGGTTAGCTCTGCTTGAAGCACATCTACTCCAAACGGTGGCATAGGCAGCGTTACGCTTTTAGAACCATTTTGTGTGGATGTTTCATGTATTAAAGTAATGTCACGGGAACAAATGGGTAGGATGCCATATTTCACTTGTGTAGATAGTTGCAGTAAACTCCTGGACAGGCAAAATTACTGCTATTGAGCTAGGGTGGCCTACAGTGGAGTTTGCTCTTTCCAAGGGAAAGTTTTTGTCCATCTCAGATATATCTTATAGTAATAAATCTGTTTTTTTTTTCAGAGTATACATTTGCCATTCTTGCTACATTATCAATTTCCAAAACAATATAATTTTAAAATCTAAATAGTATTTGATGCTATAATTGAATGTACAAAACAGCAAATGTATAGATGAATAAATTAAATTTTAAAATCATTTTCAGTAGTAATCCCATCCTCCTGCCCCTCCAGGCATTTTCACTTGTAACCTTGTCTCAAAAATGCATGGTAGATAATTGGAAATGAGGCCAATTTCATCTGTTTGTAATACAGTCTCAGACGCAATAAAACAGAACAGCAGGGGGAGTGTTACACAAAACAAAGCTTCAGGTGATCAAAGGTAACATGAAATTAAGGGACCGGATGAAGAAAAGACAATTTGGGGAAAGAAAGAAAACCTGGGTGAATAGAGACAACATATGCACATAGAGGGTATGTCTACACTTCAGACTTAAGTCAGTAGTTCGATGTACAATCACCTCAGTAATTACTGCACTCTATGTCTACACTACTCTCCTCTCGGTGGTGCACTTCCTCACCAGGAGTGCTTACACTGACTTAAGAGGAGCAGTGGGGGGAGAGTGAGAGCCTGGGCTCTCAGCTCCACATGCAGCTCCCTGCTGGAAGCCCAGCTTGCCCCTTGAGCTCTGGGTGGGGAGCTTCATGCCCAGAGCCTGGGCAACTACCGGGCTCCCAGTGTGGAGCCAGGAACCGGGATACAGCTGGGAACCTGGATGGCAGCCTGGCTCAGAGCAGGGAGCCCGAGCCTGGCGGAGAGCCAGAAGTCAAAGGGGCAGCCTTGCTAGAGCTGGAGTCCCCCACCTGCCCTGTAGTGATAGCTCAAGGACAAGAATGACAGCCAACAGCTGATGTAAGTAAGATAGTGTCTACATGGACACAGTGTCGCCCTCACTACACCAACATAGCCCCCCTACACCTCTTGTGGTGGTAGAGTTATTGTGTCAGTATAGTCGGGCACTTGCATCAGTGGGAGCATGGCTGGAGCGTGGGCACTGACATAATTGGGTTGACATAAGCTGCCTTATGTTGACCTAGCTCTGTAGTACAGACCAGGCCAGAGATTGTTGATCTCCTTCAGCTGAGAGCTTCTCATAGAACACAATGTGACAGGGCAGCAGACTTGGCACACGGGTAGAAAATGTATTTGATTTGGTGAAGCCTCAGTGAAGAGACTTTCTAATTTCATACACATTTTTCAATTTGGAATAGTAAAAAATGTCACTTAGGATAACCGTGGCATAATGGCAAAACCCTACATTTACTTTACTGAGGGGTGAGGAGGATGGTGGGATTGGGGCAGGAGATCAGAACTGGGAAATGTTCCTGAGCCATCCTGCAATGGCAGAGCAGTTTGGCTCAGAAGCCTGAACAATGTGCTTCATAGCAGTTCTAATTGTTCTTTTAAAAAGGACAGTCTCCTCTGCATTGCTCTCAATGGCAGCATATAGACAAGGCCCTAAGAGCTTAAAGACTTTCAAAGTGGCAGACTACTCCTTCATGACAGGTTTCAGAGTAACAGCCTTGTTAGTCTGTATTCGCAAAAAGAAAAGGAGTACTTGTGGCACCTTAGAGACTAACCAGTTTATTTGAGCATAAGCTTACTTCATCGGATGTAGCTCACGAAAGCTTATGCTCAGATAAATTGGTTAGTCTCTAAGATGCCACAAGTACTCCTTTTCTTTTTACTCCTTCATGGTGCTCCTTCAATCTCCCTCAGCTTGCTAGTCAAAAAAATGCTCTGCTGGAGTCATTTCCAGCTGCTGCGTCAGTGTGCCAGTGGGGAAGAAGCTTCCTGCACACTTTTAACAACCCTCCCCCATTTGTGCAATAAAAGGTAGGATTTTGCTCTTAATTTTAATATACATTTTTAGGAAACCAGCTTTGCTAGCCATTCTCCCCTTTGGGACCTATAGTTCTGGACTCTAGAGGAGGGGTACTGTATTGTGCTTTACTTGCAAGTGTCTGGGTCTCACTTTCTGAACAATCTATCAGACCTAGGCTTTAAAAGTAATTTTGTATATTTATTTAAATCAACCACTTTCTCTGCTTTTTTTGTGGGATGATGATAATAAATGAATTCGGAAATATTTAAATTGATTACTTTTCAAGTTTATCCACCAGAACAATTACACCAGATACTGTTTGCATGTATATTTCATCAGTCTCATGTTTTCACACTGCAACAGTTACAAAGCAGAAGGTATAGCACAGCTGTAGCTATTCTGTCACTTCTTCTGTCACTATAATAAATCCACCTCTTCAAGAGGCAGTAGCTAGGTCAATGGAGGAAGTGTCTACACCAGGGCTTACGTCAGCTTTTTGCTTTGCACAGGGTATGAAATTTTTCGTAGCCCTGAGTGAAGTAGCTAAGTTGACCTAACTTGGTAGCATACACCAGCCCAAAGTCTGAGGCCTTGTGTACGCTTAAACGTTTTGCCACTTTAACCATGCCAGCATAGTTAAAATGGCAAGTCCAGCCCCATACAGTAGATGTAATTATGCCTTATAAAAGTGCTTATGCCAGAATAGTTTATTCTGATTTGGTGAAGCAAAGAAGCTATACTGGTATACAGTACCTTATACCAATATGATTGCATCTTCATAAAACTTTTTAAGTGTAGACCAAACCTGAGGCATTAATGGCAATCAATGAACCAATCTGATTTAGACCAGGAATCCAGCAAAGCTTAAATATAAACTCGATCTTTTGTACTAATGAAGTGACAACAAGAAATTACATGTACTGTACCTTTATTTAGTTCTTACACTCACACCTACCATTCAAGTTTAAAATAAGAAAAGCTGACTAGACAACACTGGATTGATGCTCTGAGCATTTTTATTAGCTATTTACTCTGTACAGTATATATTCTGTAACATAATCCTCACTCTTAAATTGTTGCAATGGTTGGAGACTCCTTGTATTAATATTACAGTTGTAAGTTAAGTATACTCTTGAGAACATTTATGCTCTTGAGATCAAAGCTAAAACCCTGTTTCCTAACGTGGTTCTGGAACCATGTTTTTTCATCCACACTGGCAATAAAATTATGTTATGACATGCTGGCACCTATCCATGCTAGAGAACCATGCACTATGGATAAAAGCACTACATGAGTACTAATGTGTGTAATTAATTGTTATAACTATTTGCTCATGCTTTTCTTGTAGTGTAGACAGACACTATCAAAAACATCCTGCAGCAGTGTGTATCAATTTAAGTGCATAATTCAAAGCTTACAGAAACCTTCTGAGTACCCTTAATACATACCAGCCTCATCTCCCCTACACTTAAGTTTTTTTCTTTGATGGGGAAAAGATCTGTCAGCTTGAAATATCTTCTGGTGGTTCTTAATCTTCAGGGGAGGCCCACAGCCCTTTACCCTTCTGGCCCATTAGGGGTAGACCCAAGGCATTTATTCCTTCTTCTGAACTCGGCTGACTTTAGAGGTATCTTTTGACTCCTTTTCTAGATAGCTTTTGAGTAGGAAATTTCTTACCTCTGTGAGGTCTTTAGCCTGGTATCCTAAGGGCAGAGAACCATGGACATTTCACTTCCTATCTTCCTGTTCTCTTCTAATACACTTGAGGACATAAGCCATCAAGGAATGACAAGCCAAGACAAGAGGAGGATTCAAATGATGTTATAAGATGCCTTATAGGCAGGAGCAAAGCTGCATATGTACTAAATGACCACCACAATGAGGAATAACATTAAAAATACATACAGTACATGAAAGAGCTGGTGTTATGGTGGTGACAGAGGGGGATGCATGAAAATACTATAATGCTAAAGGGGAAAGAAGAATGTAATTCCTGAAGTCCCATGTTGTTCACATATGACCTCATCTCCTTGCTGTTTTGGTGTTTCCATTTCTTTGGCCAGGAGTGCGTTCCTTGACCCCCAAGCATATACTTATGTCCAGGAGGGAAAAAAAAAAGTGCTCTCAGGTTATAAGAAAAAAGGCAATGATAATGAATGGGGATATCCCCGTTCAGCATCAACCCATTTGATCCCTTACTCATAGAGGAACGACAGCCAAGGAATGCAGTAGGAGTCTCCAAGGACAGGGGTGAACTGATGGGTCCTCTTCCTGCAGTCACTTAATTTTGAGTAGAGCCTCCTGCACTAACGTGGTCATTTCCAAGACCCCGAGACCTGATGCCGTCCCAATTTATTTTCTCCATTAAAATTAACAAGCACAGGTATATTCCTGAAAATCTTGGATCTTGAGATTTCATTGAGATCACATATCTCCCCATAACCATAGTCCATCAAGGGGACAGGTTTTATATATATACGCACATCTTTTTTATGGCTATCAGCTCTCTGGATAGATAAAGCATTCAGAATAGTTTTGCTGCATTGTGACGTTTTCATCAAATGCACAGACACTACAATTTCAGAGCCATTTCCAGGCATGTTCCAAAAATGGCAGATGGCCAAAGATAGCATGCACATGGTGCTTGGAATCAACAAAGTTAACATAATAAAAGCATTTAATGACTGTAATGTGTACAGCTTGAGATTCTTTCCACACAGACTGCAACTCTGTATCAGTGTCCATTGTTAGGACAACCCTCTGCAGGAACCCTGATTGCAGTCATTCTGGAAGTTGGAGGAACATTTCAAATAATATTTTTCTTCCATCTCTAAGCTGCACAGAATGCAGGTGATTATGATTGGCTTCTTTGAGATTTCATGAGTAGGGCTGTGTAAATAACCGATTTTTTGATAAGGTGGCCAAACCGAAAAATGATAAAAAATAATTTTGGATCAACCCCAAATTAATTTTGTTAATGTTTTGGCAAAACAGAAAAGTAAAAAAAAATCATTTTGGGTCAAATGAATCATTTTGTTTGATCCAATAAATAAATATGGAAGTAAAATTCTAAACAAAAAGTTGATTCAAATCAAAAGAAAACATTTAATTTAGAAAATGTCAAACCAAAAAGTTTTGACTTTCTTAGAATTTTCTTTCTTTCTTTTCTTTTTGGCTGAAAAAATTTGTTTAATTTTACATGAATTTGTGAAATGTTGTGGTTGACTCAAATATTCCTTTTGCTCCCCGAAAGAGTTTCATTCAAAAAATTTTGCCCAGCTCTAGTCAAGAGCAATTACGACATGTTTAGATACCAATGGGAAAATAAATGGTTTATCATGGTCATTGTTGCGAAGACCTCAGTGTCAGTCCATTGACTCTGCCCTAGTGGAATTTTGCAGAGACTTAGGGTTACCAGACATCCAATTTTTCAAGGGACAGTCTAATATTTAAGCCCTCCTGCACGTGTGCTGACTTTTTCTTAAAAACGGGCAAATTGTCCCATATTTTCTGTTCCCCACCCCCCATCAGTTCTGGTGGGTCCTGCTGCTGGCCAGATCCCTGCTTGCCAGCCGCCCGCCCCCCAGCAATGAGTGGGGCTGTCCAGTGGTGATCATGGGGGTGGGTGTCCAAGGCTGGTGGCGGAGCAAAGCTGCAGCACGCAGGGCCAGCCACTCCCCCTGCTGGTCCATCAGTTCAGCCCCTGCTGCATGCCGGCTCTCAGCCACCAGGGCCCCGCTTCTCCGTTCTGTTTTCTGGCTGTGCAGTGTGAGCTGCGGTGGCTGGTGAGTGAGGGCAGGCACCAGGCGGCAGCCGGTTACGTGTTGCCTCTGCTGCCCATCCATCGACCCTTTACGTGCTCCCCCTCTCACTGTCCTCTCCATGCTTTACCCCTTTACCCCCC
This sequence comes from Chelonia mydas, assembly GCF_015237465.2. Lineage (NCBI taxonomy): Eukaryota > Metazoa > Chordata > Testudines > Cheloniidae > Chelonia > Chelonia mydas. Next base: position 92,769,576 of record NC_057852.1, on the reverse strand, counting down.
TCCAGCCCCGCTGCTCCTCCATATCCCCCTGGCAGGGTGTGCCTTGCTCCCAGTGCTGTGCGGAGAACCAGCCCGTGGTCGGAGCGCTCAACTCACCAACAGCCTGGCCAACAGGTTCCTTCCTTCCCCCACTGCCTCTGGCTGGGCAAGCTCAAGACCCTCCAGCCTGTGGCGCTGGCCAGGAGGAGCTGAGCCCTGCATGTGCCAAAGCCCCACACAGCCCGCATGGAGGGCAGAGAGCACCGGGCAGGGAGGGTCAGGTCAGTTGGTCACCTCTTCTGTGTGAGAAAGATGTACAGGAGTGCGTGTGTACCACCTCTCCCCGTGTGAACCCTAAAGCCTGAAAGATAAGAAGTTAAATAAAAAGAAACCAACTACACAGTATTTCTTTTTAACAGAGGCTCAGTCAACTTGATGTTAATTTGAACGTATGTACTGCATAGTTCTGACTGATTGCCCTTGAACTCACTTGAATACAAGTAATACGACACATAACCAGATGTCCCGTATTCAGCATAGGGAAATATGGTCACCCTACAGAGATTAGTATCAGAGGGGTAGCCGTGTTAGTCTGGATCTGTAAAAGCGGCAAAGAGTCCTGTGGCACCTTATAGAGTAACAGACATAGTGGAGCATAAGCTTTCGTGGGTGAATACCCACTTCGTCGGACGCATGTAGTTTTTTTGCTGCAGGATGGCTACCTTTAAATCTGCTACTGTGTGTCCAGCGAGATTGAAGTGTTCTCCTACAGGTTTTTGTATATTGTCATTCCTAATATCTGATTTGTGTCCATTTATCCTTTTAGGTAGGGACTGTCAGCAAAAAAACTTCAGGACCAGACTTCAAAGAGAAATAGCTGAGCTTCAGTTCATTTGCAAATTTGACACCATCAGCTCAGGATTAAACAATCCTGTGAATGGCTAGCCCACTACAAAAGCAGTTTCTCCTCCCTTGGTGTTTACACCTCAACTGCTAGAAGAGGGCCTTATCCTCCCTGATTGAACTAACCTCGTTATTCCTAGCCTGATTCTTGCTTGCATATTTATACCTGCCTCTGGAAATTTCCACTACGTGCATCCGATGAAGTGGGTATTCACCCACGAAAGCTTATGCTCCAATACGTCTGTTAGTCAATAAGGTGCCACAGGACTCTGCCTACAGAGGCTGTAATTCAAGTAATCAACCTGTGCAAGGGGCTGACCCATTAAATGCTCATACAAAGCAAATATTTTTATGCTAATCTCCGATGTTCAAGATGTTTCCCATAGATGTTCAAGATGAAGGTACCAATGCAAATATTTCCCCTTTGATCATTCTGCATCTTGCTGCCATATATGAAGGTCACAGGTGGGGATAGGTTTGATGGCTTTTCTTTATAGCCAGTCTGAGTGAGGAGTCCCTTATGCCAGGATAGGAGGAGAACTTTCCAGTTGTGAAGCTATGCAGTTCTGGAAAGGCTGAACATAAGGCAAGCAGAAGGACCAGGGGTTGTACAGACCTAGCCACTCTAATGACACGCAAAATGTTGAAAAATAATATTATCCTCGCTTCTAATGCTAACGAAACAAATCAGTATATCAGTTCTGATTTTCATCTCATTTTCATTCCCTGCATGTAGATTTTCACAAGAATGAGACAATATACTTTGATATTTAATAATATTTTGTCATTCTCAAGATGTTTCCTTTGTATTTAATAAAACATAAAAGGAAATGCCCTGTAGGTAAACAGTGGTGACTCTTAGCACTTTCAATTAAAACATCTAGCAGAAATTGGAACATACAGTAAAACATGCTGTACCAACACTTGGTAACAGCCAATAGGGTAGAAATTTCTGCATTAGCAACGTGTAAATGCATCCACTGTGTCCATCTGATCTCAGCAATATGAGGGATTAATTTAAAATATATATAATATACTTCTGCGATTCATAATGTCATCACATTATGGTTCTACTGTAGTTATCTATGTGTCTTGTTTCTTGCATATAATATTTAAAGATACCTAATGCAACATCTACACTGTGTAATCCTTATCTGGATCCATCATGAAGCATGACTGCAATGGAGCTATGTGGAGTACATCAGCTGAGAATCTCAGCCCTTAATTTTTAAAGATAGCACTATCAAATATCACTTTGGGGAACTTACGTATTAATGATATTAAAATATTTTGTGTATTTATTACTAACTACAAATGCTAGATACTCAAAACTTATCATTGGCACTAATTCCGAGAAAAATCCAAACTAGGCATGAAGACTGAACTGTTTTATCACCCTTAAAGGTAATCCCCTCTAGGATAACGCACATTGTAGAGGCAGTATGGAGTTCATATGGATATGTTCCATAACTGTTCTTTGGATAAATAGAGAATTTCATTCTCTAAGCCTGGAAACCCAGCACATTTCAGAAACTCTAATTTTACTCAGTCTTTTACTGGTAGCCTAATTCTGTTTTGATTGAAGTCAAAGATAAAATTCCTGTTGACTTCAGTAGAAGCAGTTATGCTTTTGAAAATTCCACTCTGAAAGCCCCACTCTCTCCTCAGACACTAAAATACTTACCTCTCTCATTGAAATAAGTGGGAGTTGTGCATAAATATACAAAAGCAGAATTGAGTGCTAAATAAACTGGGGGATATACATTAAATTGGAAGGGGAGGCTCAATTTTGAAATATGGGGGCCTTATTAGGACATCCAAATCCTGCACGTGGGTGCTCAAATTGGCCTTAGACACATAAAACAGGTATCTCAGTGCCCACATGTGGAATCTGGATGCCTTAACTTACACACCTAGGTATAACAATGGGCTGTAAAATGAGATAGATTGTGTCTAAACTTGCATGAGAAGGGATTGGAAGTGTGTGTTCAAAGTTTATTGCCCACCTGTGTCCCAGTGTAGGGACCGATCACAATCACAGTCCTTGCATTCATCAAGCACCAGGACTGATCAAAATTAAGTTCCAGGGTGGGGTGTAGGTAGAGTCATACCCCCTTTGCTGCTCTGGCGAGCATGGTTGACCAGTACAGCTGAATGTACATATGCACATTGCACTTCCTTCAGGGTCAGCTGGGCCACTCGTCTGCTGGTCCTAGAGGCATTGTGCCATGGACAGTGGATTCATACAGTCAGCACATCTCCACTATCCTACAGATTTACACACACACACATCAAACTATCTTTCTTAAAATCAGGCCAGTTTATAGTCCACTGCCATTATCATCAATAAATCTTCAAGTCTCAAGCACTAGTAATTACATTATTAGAGATCTTATGTAGTTATTGTTATGCTATATTTAAAGTCCATGGATATCAGTTAAAAGTAGGCTTGGAAGGACTAGATTTTTATTGGTAAATGTCCATTTTAAACACACAAATCAACAAAAAAATATTTCCATTGATAATAATAGAAATTTACAGATAGACAGAGCAAGAAAAATGCTGCTTGAGACCCTAGAGCTTAATTTTATTTTGTATATTTGGACATCTGATGTTGACAATTTGTGTTTTAACAGTTTTAAATCTTTAACTTTTTAAATCTCAGTGTCTGTCATTAAATAATTATTGTCTGACTCCCCCCCCAGTGACTGATCCCCCATAATATCCCACAACTATGAAAATTTAAATTTATAAAAATTGAAAACATGCTTAGAAATAAACAGTGATATCTGTAAAAATTATAAAATTAAAAATAAAAATTGAATTCTGCCAAACCTTGTTAAAGGGTAGTGAATAGACTTTGATCTACCAATGGCTGCCACATATAGAGAGGATATCGTGGATGTTTATAAAAGAACTGTACTAAAGTAAAAAGAAAAGGAGTACTTGTGGCACCTTAGAGACTATCCAATTTATCTGAGCATGAGCTTTCATGTTCAAATAAATTGGTTAGTCTCTAAGGTGCCACAAGTACTCCTTTTCTTTTTGCGAATACAGACTAACACGGCTGTTACTCTGAAACCTGTACTAAAGTAACCAGTGTCATTTTGTCTTTGTTGTTACTTGCAACAGTTTTGACTATGTGAACTCCTACATTGTCGTATAAAATGTCTATTAAAGAGATAACTGCAAAATGTAAAGGATAACGAGAGTAAAAAGAAACTAAGGTCATATCTACACTTACAAGCTTACAATGGCAAAGCTGTACAGCTGTGCCGCTGTAAGAGCACTTGTGTAGCCACGTTATGCCAACAGGAGAGAGCTCGTCTGTCGACATAATAAAACCAGCTCAATGAGCAGCGGTAGCTATGTCAGCAGGAGAGCATCTCCCGCCCACATAGTGCTTTGCACACGAGCACTTACGCCAGCAAAACTTATGTCGCTCGGGAAGGGGCGGGGTTCACACCCCTGAGCGACAAAAGTTTTGCCGACATAAGTGCTAGTGTAGACATGGCCTAAGAGACTTAAAATCATTGAAAGATTACAGTAATTACACACCACAATTTAACATAGAATCTGAATGATGCACTGGTGTATTTCTTCATCTGGACAGCTCTACTGATATTGCCACCGTGACAAGCTTTGGGTTTCATATTACTACAACTAGCAACTAGAAAGGGTAGGTAACCTTAGTAATTGTCCAGGCTGACTTACACAATTTGCAAAAAATTTGCCAGAGACACTAAATACTTAATCACAGTATCAAGACAACATCCATAACAAAACTGCAGAATCCAGATATTCCATCAGCAACTAAATACTACAGTGCTTTAATGTGTCTTTTCCCCTCAGCTTTCACTCACTGGAAATCATTTCCCCTCCACCACCTTCGGCATTGCTCTGACCAAGTGCAGATCTTCCTGTCTATCCAGAGATTAATTTTTTCCATTATTACTTGCCAACTCTTGCCGACCCAGCTTCTGTTCACCTACAGTTGTTAACTACTTCATAATAGAGTCTCATCACAGAAGTGCTCTATTTCCTTTCTTTCCTGTTCACAATATCTTAGTTCTTACATGCATTCTCAAATCCTTACCATCTCTCATCTGAGCACTAGCTATGGTGAAGAAGCCTCTAAATTGATGCTCTTGGGCTCTGTAGCAATGATGCTTCAGCAGGGTAATGAGTTAGACTTCAAGACTACTAAATACTATATTAGCGGCAGGACAAAATATTTAATTACTTAGCACTCTCACCAATAAAATAACCAGAACAAAGCAGATAGTTAATGTTCATGAATAATATCCATACACAAGGAATACATTTCAGGATGAAAAGGAGGCCTGATCCACTCCAGAAAAATGTAATTAAAAAAAAATATCTAGCAATGTATACTTACTAAGCAGTTCAAAATACTGTATTCATGTTTTGAGCAGAGCATTGATTTTAGGGAAGCAGTTTTAAGGAGACCTGTGTTAAAAGGTGTTCCAGCTTGCTTTCTGCTAGCACCCAACTTTTAGTGTTGACTTGATTGGTGCTTCACTAGTGTGATTAGACATGATAGAGTACACTAGAACTGACATTTTCAATAATGAACTATAGCTCCCTGACTCCGAGGGCAAATTCTGTTTTTAGTTACACCAGTGCAACTCCATTGATTTCACCAGTATAAGTGAGAGCAGAATTTGGCTATTTTCTACTGTTGAACAGCATCAGATACATAAACATTAAAAGAGAAAAACTGTGTACTTGTTTGTAATGACACAAATAACTCACTTGTAACTTGATAACTCATGAGTAATGTGGTCATTTCAGACTCATGCCAATAAAACCATTCTGTATTCTGTCACATCATGCCACACTGTAACCTATGAATCTTGTATTTGTAGCGCCAAGAAAACCTTGTCAGCTTACTTGAAGCCATTATGTACCCAACTGAAGGAGTGTGAAGTTAATCACAGGACTACTTCTGATTTATTTGCATGCACAAGGTCCTTTGAAGTACAAGAGGTGGTATTTACATGGAATGATAATGTCTGTTATAGTAAAGAGATGGATCACTTTGTACAGGAGACAATGGCCCTGGTTCTCTTCTAACTTACATGGACTTTGCAATGGTTTAACACCACTGACATCATGAAGATGCTTTTGATTTGCATGGAGTAAGTGAGATCAGAATCAGATTAACTGTTATTTAACTAGTTTTTAGAGCTGTTGCAAGTTCTGGAAAGAATCCAGTTTCCATTCTGCCTGTGTCTGAGGCCATGTCTACACTACAATCATTGGCTGATGCAAGTTACATCGGCATAAAGCCACTGCAGTTAGTTTATTGGTTGTGCACATGCATACTTGGCAGCTTTTGTACTCACCAGGAGTGCTTGTGTCAAAGCACAGTGCAGTACACTATGGGTAGGTATCCCAATGTGACCAAGCAGCAAGTGTGAAAAATCGGAAAGGGGTGGGAGGTAATAGGCATCTATATAAGACAAAGCCCCAAATATCGGGACTGTTCCTATAAAATTGGGACAGCTGGTCACCCTACGCACGCGACCATCCAGAAAATTTTTGCAGTGCATCATGGAGTAGAAACAAGTAGTGCAGGGGTGATTGGGAGCAAGGGAGCGAGTTCCCATCATGCACCTTTTTCCATCCCCTAATGTTATACATATCCCATAATTTTTGCACTTAAAAAAAAATCTTACAAACCTGTGCAGCACTTTTCCTTGTCGACCATCTCTGACAGAATCACGGAGCCTGCAGTACTCTGCGCGATCGTCATGAACACTGCAAATACAGAACCCTTGATCCTTTGGTATTTGCGGGGCCGCAGGAAGAACCGCCACAACAGGGGACCTGATGATTTCGTCAAGCACAGATTGTTGAGGGACATAGCAATAATCAATTCAAGGTCGTTGGTAGCATTCGTGCAGCAGCTGCAGATGTCAACCCTCTCTTTTTTATTGGCCTGTGTCCCCTAGAAACACAAGGGACCCCAAATTCTATAGGCTGTGTAGGTTTTTGTTAACATTGACTTACCACGTTTATCTTGCAGTTAAGGCCTGTGTTAGAGACAATATTTATTGTTACAGCATTTTATAATTTAAATTGAATCTTTCCAGCTATACTTTGCAATATTACCAGTTGGTACCTCTTTCCCATAATCTTTTCGGTTATTTCTTGGTCATTGACTTGTGTCATCATTTCTTGTCTCCAAGGCCTAAAATAGCTAAGCTAAAGTCTTGCAGGCCTCAGCCCACAGTTTATTGCATTTCAGCTTGTCTTACTCATGTCTACTACCTTGTTCCTCTAAATGCTGATCAATCTTATACTTCTATAATCCTACAAATTAACTCTGATTGATATACAATGAATATATGTAATATAACATATTGATGAATCATAACATCACACAATAAATGGATACTTAATAATAATAAATTAATAATAATAAATTAAGATAATTAACTACACTTGTCACAGAGTACCTCAGTAGAACGGGCTTCTTTTCTATGGTTATGCTAGTTTTGGTGGATCACCTGGAGTGTTTCACTAACATCAATTTAGGCTGGTCAGGGAAGGTGTGTGATGCTTGCATCTTTAAGAACACACGACTCTTCAGAAAGTTGCAAGTAGGACCATCTTTTTCCAACCAGAGATTACCATTGGTGATACTGAAAGGCCAGTAGTGATCCTGAGGAACCCAGCCTACCTCTTATTCCCCTGGCTCATGAAACCAGACACTGGCCACTTTGACAGCGCCACGGAAAGATTCAGCTACCAACTCCATGGGTGCAGAATGATAGTGGAATGTGCTTTCTGTAGATTGAAGGGTGCTGGCAATATTTACTCACAAAACTGGATCTCAGTGAGAAAAATATCCCAATGGTTATAGCTGCCAGTTATGTTCTTCATAATTAAGGCTATGATTATATGCTGCCTGAGAAGCCCCATTATCTCCCTCTCCTTTTTCCTGTTGGGACTCCTCAGTCTTTCTCCTGTCTGCCATATTCACCTTCCAGGCTCTCTGTTCATGGTCTGATGCAGCACTGGCTTGCAGGATTTCACTGAACATATCCTTCCTAGTCTGCTTCTTTCTCCTCCTCACAGAATCAGCTGTTCTGTGGTTGAGGAGGGGGCACCCCTCAAGTCCTCAACAACAGCAACTACAGATAAAACAGACAGCTGTATTAGTGGATTTACAGTCACAACAGACAGGGAAAGATACATTGCAGAACGACATGCTTATTGACACTTTATCTTTGGAGCGCCTCAGCACGGCACCGCTCTCCAGCTCCAGCCATGGTAAGTATGGCCTGGCGGGGCAAGGGAGGAGGCAATGACAAGGGAAATCTTCAGTTGCATGAAACAATAACATTTCGGACTCTATTTCCTAACTTATGAGTATAGGTCAGTGGCACTGAATACTGGCACTATTTTCAACAGACAGTGGAGAGATTAGCTGATACCTCACTCCTGAAGGTTACAAAGGCATAGAGAACACAGCTGCTATTGGCATCCTGAAGCTGCCTGGGCCTGTCCCTTTACTGCAACAGTGACTACTGTAGTCTTCATGGAGTGGCATGGGGAAGTATTCTACTACGGAGGAAGAAATAAGGCTGCCATCCCTGGAAACCTTTGACAGAGGATTGCAGAGTATCTCATGAAAGTTTCATCAAGATCTCTCCAGAGGATAAAAGAGACAGCCTTAGACATATAAACAAACTGCTCCAACCCACCTCATGAAGCCATTCCTACGGGGGAATGAAAGCAGATATCAACTCTACCTCTATTTGTCGTTCCACTATTCTTCTCTTATGAGTCAAAAAATGAAACCTGTATCCTGCTGACTTGAGGCTGGGCCGTGCGCCATCTTCTTGTTTAAATATTGTAAGGAAAAATGCATGCACAGACTTACTCAAGGTTCCTTCCCCTTTATCAGGCTTGACCTTGCTTGGCTGGTGTGACCGATTAGACTGCAGTGGATTGTGAAACAAGTACTGACTCATGGCACAGCTGGATGCCCCTGCCGCGTGTCCCCCTTCCTCCTCCTCACTCTCACTGTTTACAGCAGGGATCTCTGTCTTGGGCTTCTTGGAGGTATCCATGGTGGTCTGCAGGGTGCTGGTGAGGTCACACCAAGGATAGCATGCAGCTCGTAAAAGTGGCAGGTCTGCAGCTGACTTTGTGGTATGCTTGCTGCAGTTCCTTTGATTTCAAGTGGCATTGCTGTTGATCCCTCTCCTACCCCTTCACCTGTATCTCCTATTCAACCTTTCATAGATGTCCACTTTTCTACGGTTGGTTCATAACTGTGCCTGCCTGGCCTCTTCTCCCCATGGGAAGTCCAATATCTTCTGTCTACTTTAGGCAGGAGTGCAGTGCACATCTAGTGCATGGAGCCAGCACTTTTCATCAGGCAACTGCATGCAACAAGGGAAAGCTGCTAGCTGTGCTCATCAAGGTGGACAATCAGGAAAAGGCATTTCAAAAAAATGCAGGGTTTTTAAAGGAGTGTGTGGCTTCCAGTTTCCATGACCTCTGGGCAGTGGAGTTCACAATTATGACGAGCAGTCACTGTCAGGCATTGTGGGACAATGCTGCTGTAGGACTGCTAGGGTTGATGTAGATCATGCAGTGTCTACACTCACGTCGACCTCAGTGGGGTGATCGTGGCTCAACACCATTCAGGGAAGTAGTTTTACCGCCTCACCATAACAGAGCGCTTATGTCAGTCAGAGACAAATTTGAGTTTAGACACCTGCACAAATAGATTGATACAAGGTGACTGTGACCCGGTGTGCCTGTGGTAGCCCCTACTGAAAATGCTGAGGTCAGGGCAAGCTGCAAAAAGGAGAACAGATACTCTCAAAACTGGTGGTTAACACTGAAGTTAAACTCACCAACCAGTCACAGACTGTACTTCTGATCCCCCACACTGGTTATCAAGAAGTTAAAAAAAGAAATCACACAGCCCCCTTATTGCATTCCAGTTCTCTGGCTTCCAATCAGCACCTAGGTCCAGTACAGTGAGAAGTTATGTAAAAACCTCTGCTCACTGTACAAAATGTTATTCTGAACCCCAAAGGGCTTCTTTTCTATGCCACATTGCCAGGTCACTATTAGGTTGGATCTTACCCCAAATACCATGCTGCCAGCCAATCATTTAGTGTCTAAAATTAAAGGTTTATTATAAAGAAAAAAGAAAGAACAAGAAGAGCGTTGTTAAATGGTAAAGCAGTCAGATACATACAAAACTTCAAACTCCACATATCAGCTCTTAGCAGTATTGGTAGTTTGTTGGCTTGAAAGTCCCACAGGAGCACATCCACAGCTTGGGTGGGTCATTCAGTCCTTTATTCAAAGCTTCATTTATAGAAAAGTTACCCCAGAGGTAAGAATTAGGAATGAAGACAAAATGGAGATAGTGCAGCTGCCTTTTATAGTTTTTGGCCAGGCAGCCAAATACTTTGTCCCAAACACAAGCTTCCCAGCACATGGCATGGAAAAGCCTTAGAGCTCTCTGTCCAGAGGCATACCACACGCCTTGCTGACTCATAAGGTGTATTCCCTGGTTCCTTTCTCTGGGTTCTTCGAACAGGTTAGGCAGTGCTGAAGCCAATCTGTTTCGCGGTGTCTCCCAGATGCACAGCACAAGTGGGAATTCTATCCAATCTCCGGACCTAGGATGGTGAGGAAGGAGAGGCCTATTCTTCATTTCATAAGCTCCGGTAAGGACCAGGGAGGCAAGTGGCATGTGCAGGGAAATGTCTGTCTTTACTCCTTGTGGAATGCCTTAGGCAAATCTTGCATGGCCCAGAAGAGAGAGGTTTAAAATCTTCTAAAATGCCCTAATGCCATTAATCTCCTCCCTGTGAGGCTTGGCCTTCACTGGTATACCACATTAGCTAACACAGTTTGTAGTTTTCACATTTATTATTAATATAAAGGTAAGTTCTTGGCTTCCCCCTAATGTTCACCTTGACCTGCTAAAACTTGTAAAAACTACAGTCTGTCTTCACTAAGATTTTACTATGTGTTACCTAATACATGGTAAGAAAACCCCCTTCTTCCTTGTATGGACAAATCCTGAAAGAGTCAAATCCTCCCTGGCATCTCAAATCATCCTCTTCATTATAAATGTTAAACTCATCCAGTCAGGAAACAGAAATAATACCATGTGATATAAACAACCAATAATTCCATGTGGTATGTACAAGAACAACTAGCCAACTCACCTTTTATTTTGGATATTGAATATCAGTGATCTGTTCACAATCAATATAGAGAGGGTAAGAAAAGTTGCTGAAAAATTCATTGAGTAAAATGAAATGAAAAAAAAAATCTGAGAATAATCACAATCTGTTTGTAGATCTTCAACAAGCGGAAAGAAAGTCTACATTTGTTGATAGATTATTTGATGTGAATGACTGGTTCAGCTTTCTTTACTATCCAGTAAAATGGATTCATAAAATGAAGATGCAGAGTTAAGGTTATTTTATGGGCCAGATATAATTGGCTGATAAAGAAACTTGCAGAATTACATAGATGATGTATACAATGGTACTGTGGATATACAAGTGTTCTTAGTTTGCACATCAAAGCCATTTTGATGCACAATAAAATTCTTATAAATTGTAGCAATGTAAAGAGGCTAATAACATGTTTATAGCTAAAGATAAGATAAGGCTGAAGATTAGCTATGGGGAATTTTCACCACATTGTAGTAAAATGGGATAAGTCAACATATAGTGGGACAAGCCCATCCCTGGTGTTATTCTACTGAGCTGAGACTAGAAATCATCATCTTCTCTCAGCTCCCACCCTGCACATTCTTTCATGGGCTGAAAGGGAGTGGCTATTGCTGCGGTGTCCCCCTCACCCAGAGCTCTTACTCTGTGTCTACTATGTAGGAAGCCCTGATCATTATCCCATCATGATAGCTCAACTTGGCCTAGAATAAATTCAGTATCTAAACTGGGCTATGCTGATGGGATACTAATTGGGGCTCCCAATATTATAGTTACAGTTACAGAGCTAGAGCTCCAGACAAGGGGGACACAGAAACACCTATCTTTCATGGACCTTTGGTGTGCTGGACTAGGAGTCAGGAATAGATCATGAGTAGGGCTGCAGATTTGTCCCAGTGTTTATAATAAAAAATCACAGAGCAATCATGGTACAGTTAGTTAAAAATCACAGGTTTAGGGGGAAATGGTGTGTAAGGTCATGGGAATGCCATTTAAAGTGTGTGTGTGTGTGTGTGGAGGCTCCGGTCCTGTGGGGTTGGGCCCAGCTTGCTACTGCAGGCATTGTATCGTGGTGAATGGAGTCAAAGGACCACTCAGGTTTGGCCCCACTGCCCCTCCATCATGATGGGGTGCGGGGTGGCTGAGACAAATTTGAGTGAGAGGTGCTGCAAGTCTGTGAGTCAGGTCGCAATGCTTGCAGTGGAAAGCCAAACCCAGCACTGTGGACAGAAGTCACAAGAGCCATCACTGCTGGGTGAGTTTATTACAATTGCATACACAAAGACAAGTCACAGATAAACAGAAACATCACAGTATCTGTGACATTTTTACCTCTGTGAAAACCCTGCAGCCCTAATCATGAGTTCTTGTCTAAGCTCTTCTACTTCCTGGTGTTAATTCTGTGTGGGAGCTCTTGTTATTGAGCAATGCCTCTTACTTCTAACTTAGGAGAGAAGCAAGTATTATTCACCAGTTTTACAAATAAAGTAACTGAAAGATCACTTTCTGACAGAGCTGGCAATAGAACTGAAGTCTCTCCAATGCGTGGGACTGCCTTTCAGGATGAAAGTGCCAAACCTACATGCTTGGCTGTGCTGCCTGTAACCTCTACACTACACCACATTCCTCTCTAGGGCTAAGCACAGAATAAAATCCAGGGTTCTCAGCATTCCTCAGCTGTGTCAAAAATAGATGTGTAAACCACTGACAAAGTGTGAGGATATTATAGAGGATAATAACCGACTATGGCAACCATTTACTCCTTTGCTCAAGTTATAGTGTTCCAACAATGCTGATGACTAATACAGGGGGTCAATATGGTTCCATGTGATATGTAGCTGTTGAAAGATGAGTGGAGAATGAGGCATAGGTCCTCTGCCAGAGGTGGGAACAGAAGTCAGTTAAATCCCTGGCTTTGTTGCAGACAGCCTATGTGCTACAAGGAAATTCACTTAGACTAGAATTTTTTCCCCTTCTTTTTTTCTTTTTGTCCTTTAATAGTGTTACATGGGATCCTGTGGGAGAGAGTGAACGGGGTTATAAAAGAAAGTGAAGAGCTTGTACATTTCAGCAGCTGTGGAGTTGACAGCATAAAGGTATGTGTGTTAACACAGTGTATTAGGGCACTGCTGAAAGAGGGCAGAGATAAGGTTTCATGGGCAACCTTAACTGTGCATTTTCCCCAGTTTTCAGAAGTTTGACTTTTGCTCAAGTCAGCATTCTGCAAGGGGATGACATACCACCAAGCATCCTTAACTCTGCATTAACGTCGCTTGGTGTAATTAAATATAAATCTGCATGAAAACTGTAATATTACTTAGCAGATGAATTTTTAAGGCATCCGTAGAATCAGGAATGCAAGATAATATATGAAATATAAGCTGTAAGAGTGAAATTCGGGCTTCCCTATTAAAGCCTAATTACTTGGTCTTAATGTAGGGAACTAAGCAGAGTTAGGCTGGGCAGGTTATTAAACTGCTGAGTAAGAGATTAAAGTCCAGGGCTCCTTGGTAGCATTCTCTGAAATGCTTCCAGTTCCACGTGCAGGGCCAGTTAGCCAGGAAGAACTGCAGGGTTTCAATATGTGTGTCGGATGAGACGATAGTGTAAGGAGGAAGGGTTTAGGTTTATTAGGAACTGGGGAACCTTTTGGGAAAGGAGGAGCCATACAAGAAGGGGCTCCACCTAAACCAAAATGGAACCAGGTTGCTGGTATGTAAAATTAAAAAGGTAAAAATTAAGAAGAGTTTTTAACTAAGGGCCGGGAGAAAGCCCACAGGTACAGAGGAGCACATGGTTCAGACAGAGACATCCCAAGGATGTCTATTAACAGAGATGCTCTATATCCTAGAAAAGAAGAGAGGATAGAAGTTGATAAAGTACAGGTGGGAACTGAAGAAAAACAGTCAAATGAAAAAGAGTCCCATTCAATTACATCCCCTAACAGTAGACAGCTAAAAAGTGAAAATTTTATAAGTATATACAAATGCTATAAGTCTAAATACTAAGCTGGGTGAACTAGAGTACATGGTTTTAAGTGAGAATATTGATATAATAGGCATTGCAGGAACCCCATCTCAAAAAAGATATAGAATTGGAAAAGGTACAGAGAAAGGCAATAAAAATGAGTAAGGGTATGGAACAACTTCCATGTGAGGAGAGGTTAAAAAGACTGGGACTGTTCAGCTTGGAAAAGAGATGCCTAAGGGGGATGTGATAGAGGTCTATAAAATCACAAAAAGAAAAAAGTGTAGAGAAAGTGTACAGGGAAGTGTTATTTACTCCGTCACATAACACAAGAACCAGGGGTCATCCGATATATTTAATAGGCAGCAGGTTTAAAACAAACATAAGGAGGTACTTCTTCACACAATACACAGTCAACCTGTGGAACTCATTGCCAGGGGATACTGTGAAGGCCAAAACTATAAGTCAGTTCAAAAAAGAATAAGGCTATGTCTACACTGAGCACCTTACAATGGCGTGATTGTGCCGCTGCAGCCGCGCTGTTGTAACATGCACAGTGTAGCTGCTCTTTGTCGCTGGGAGAGACCCCAATGAGGGGCAATAGCCTCATCGACGGGAGAGTGGCTCCTGCCAACGAAGCGCTGTCCACGCTGGTGCTTTTCATCGTTAAAACTTTTGCTGTTCAAGGGGCTGTTTTTTCACACGATTGAGCAACAAAAATTTTAATGACGAAAGTGCCAGTGTAAACAAAAAGTCCATCAATGGCTATTAGCCAAGATGATTAGGAGGCTATTAGCCAAGATGATCACCCATTCTCTGGGTGTCCCTAGCCGCTGCCTGCCAGAAGCTGGGAGTGGACGACAGGAGATGGATAAGGGAATAGAGAGTATGCTTATAAAATTTGTGGGTAACACCAAGATGGGAGGGTTTGTAAGCACTTTGGAGGACAGGATTAGAATTCAAAACTATCTTAACAAATTGGAGAACATAAGAATGGACATATTCAGTCAGACTGGTTCATCTGGCCCAGTATTCTGTCTTCCAACATAGCCAATGCCAGGATACTGGGCTAGATGAACTACTGATCTGACCCAGTATAGCCAGGGCCATTCTTAGGATTTATGGGGCCCTACAAAGTATTATTAAACTGGTGCCCCTATGCCCGACGGCAACCTGGGCTTGCAGCCCAGGGGTGGAGGGACAAGGCAGCAAGGATATTGAGCCATCCAGCCCGCCGCACGGTGGTGGAGAGTCACAGTTCCCTGCAGAGACCCCCAGACCCTCTCCCTCATGCAGAATGTGCGGCTCCCATGCATTTGGCTCTGTCAATATGGAGCCTGCCAAAGGACACTGCAGCACGTGCTGCATGTGTGGGAGCAGACCTGCTCTTACCTGGTGTCAAGGGTGGTGGGTGAAGCTGCCGCTTAGGGAGGCTAGCTGTGGCCCCACCCATACTCTAACCCTGCTCAGCCCCAGACCCTTCCCCGACTCTGCCCAGGCCCCGCCCCTCCCCACTGTCTCCCTCTTCTCTTCCCTCCCCCTCCCTGCTCTCCCCCTTCAAGCCAAATCTCTGAACCCAAGTGAAGCAAATGACATTAGAAAGAAATTGCAGAAGAGTGTTTTTTTCACAATAAAATGGAGCATATTTTCCACTGCACGCCAAAAGGTGAAGACTGGACATGCAGAAGGTACCTAATTAAAAGCTCTAAATTTAGGAATAAAAAATATCAGTCACAAGTATTTTGATATACCCTGAAGTTTGTCAAAGATTTATTTGCAAAACCTTTGTAGTAAGGGCAAGTCAGCTGTCCTGCTGAATACAATCTTAAATATTAAGGAATACATGATGCATCTCTTCTCTGTTTTACATTTTCTTAATCAGTATTTCTGAGCTGATTTTATATTTTAAATGTACTCTTAAGTCTCCAGAAAGTAATCATTCCAGATTACTACATATTTAACTCACTGAAACAAAGACATTATTTTAAATTAATCAGTCACAGAGTTTTAGTGTGTTTATAACAATGTTCATTGTTTTTAGAAAAAGGGAACACTAATTTTCTTTGTGTGATCTCCATAACAACAGACATGTTTATGAAATTTCACCAACTTTAAAAAAATATGTTTCCAAAGATTTTAGACATAACAAAGGATTTTATATCTTACTAAGGTACTGATTTTGCTGGAGGGTTCTCTTAAAACTAGTTCATGAAATCAGAAGTAAAGAAAGGGAAACTCGTTTGTCCAGCTATGTGGAAGGAAAGGGGTGTTTTCCCTTTACGGGCTAGCGTCTCTTCAAAAGGGGGGTGAAGGGAGAAAGGGATGGACAGAAAGGACAAGAAGACTTTGGAGGCAAGTTTTTTTGTACTATAGTAATTAAATTTAAAATGTGTATTTTAGATAAGAGTGGTCTTTTGAAGGATTTATTTAAAAAACTATATGTCTGAAGATCCAAGCATTTAAGGTTAAAGATGAATACTCAGACTGTGGATCTAAAAACCTATGCAAGTATTTTTAGAGATGTGACTTTATAATCTTCAGCAATCTTCTAATGAAATATTTTTAAAGCAAATTTTAAACCAAGGTCCTGTAGACTAACATGTTCTGAGTAAATATTACAGTAATGCACAACTATTTTTGTCAGTAAATTCAGAAACTGACAGTATATACCTATGGGTTGGCAAGTACCTGTTAAATGGCCTCATTACCAATTGAATGGCTCTTTAACAGTTTCAGTGTTGTGCTAATCCCTCCGTCAGGCTGGAAGGCGTTTTCACTTTTAAGTTACTAGATCCCCTCTGGAATAAGAGTCACCAGGCTACAGCAGCTAGCTATGGGAGGCTGCAGAAAGGGTCAGAACAGGGAGAGGAAGAGGCTGGAGGGGTGGACACTAAGACCCAGTGGTGCCCCAAATTTTTGGGTGCCCTACGCAGCCACATATGCCTAAGGACGGCCCTGAGTATAGCTGTTCTTATGTTCTTAGCCCCTCCATAGCCATTATTCCAGTCTATAGGATGAATATGTCACTGCAACTTCCACGGTATTTAATGCAGAATGTGTTGTATGTCACTAAATATTTATGAGAGAGACAAGAAGAACTCCATGTAGCTCGGAAGCTTGTTTCTGTCTCTTCCACCAACAAAAATTGGCCTGATAAAAGATATCACCTCACCCACCTTGTCTCTCTCTCATATCCTGGGACCAACATGTCTACAATAACACTGCAAACTAAATATTTATGTTGTGGGTCAAACCTCTGGCATATAGGCATGCATGTGGTAGGGAGAACACATCTAGATACAGGTGTCAGTTTTTTATTATGATTTAAATAGTGATATTGGGATTGTGCCTGAGGGCCCCAGTCAAGATTGGGACCCCATTATAGTAGGCTCTGTACAGCCCAAAGAAGTTTTCTAAAACTCATCCCTCCCACCCCTCCAGAAGATGGTGTCAGAGTACGAATTTCTCCTCAGTTCTTTGTAAATGGACACAGTCTGAGATGTGATTTACTTGAGAAGAATATTTGTGTGTGTATCTGTGTTTTGGGGGGAGTGACTGTGCAGGAGATAAGAATACAACAGTTATGTTTGGACTCCCTAACAGGTGTTTGAATAGGATTTATTGGCTCATTCAGATACCTGTTATTCAACTCTAAACAAATGATTTGATAACATGGGCAGTTTCTCCACAGCTAGAGGCAAAAAGAAAAGGAGTACTTGTGGCACCTTAGAGACTAACCAATTTATTTGAGCATAAGCTTTCGTGAGCTACAGCTTATGCTCAAATAAATTGGTTAGTTTCTAAGTTGCCACAAGTACTCCTTTTCTTTTTGCGAATACAGACTAACACGGCTGTTACAGCTAGAGGCATAATCCAAGCAAAATAAAAACAGCATTGTTTGATTGCGTTGATAAGGTGATTAGATTGAAGGTTCAGTAGGGTCAAGCTGTCTCAAATTGCAGCCTGACCTGGCAAATGATCAAGCTTGTCAACCTCCCTTGCAAGAACTAAGAAATATTAACCCCCACCCATCATAGCAGTACCCCCAACATTGCTTTCATCTGCTAAGAAAAACCCTTAAAAGGTGATCTGTGTTTTATGTATACAGCAATATAGAGAGAAGGCCTGAAAGATTTATTTCAGAGTAGCAGCCATGTTAGTCTGTATCCGCAAAAAGAATAGTACTTGTGGCACCTTAGAGACTAACACATTTATTTGAGCATAAGCTTTCATGGGCTACAGCCCACTTCATCGGATGCATAGAATGGAACATATAGTAAGAAGATATATATATGTACATACAGAGAACATGAAAAGGTGGAAGTAGCCATACCAAGTGTAAGAGTCTAATTAATTAAGATGATCTATTATCAGCAGGACAAAAAAAATTTTTGTAGTGATAATCAAGATGGCCCATTTAGACTTTTGACAAGAAGGTGTGAGGATACTTAACATGGGGAAATAGATTCAATATGTGTAATGACCCAGCCACTCACAGTCTCTATTCAAACCCAAATTAATGGTATCTAGTTTGCATATTAATTCAAAAAGAAAGATTTATGTAACACTTAAACATAATGAGCACTTGGAAGAAAGGAGGCCTTTATTAAAGAGCAACTGCCTCTCTCCCTTTAACTAAGGTGTGAGAGTTCACAATACAAGCACTTTTCTACTCAGACATTTTGCAAAGTTTCTCTTTATTACTAGCCCCATTTTAGCTCTAAGGGTGTTAATGATATTGGACAGTCTAATCTGCATATTAACTACCAGCTGAAGTTGGCACTCTAAACACCGATTAGCCACGCTCTGGGTTAGATGACAAGGTGCTTAAAATGCCAGTCAGCAATTACTTTCTCACTAATTGCACTGTTTGCCAAAATCCAGACTGCCGAGTGTTTTGTAACCAAGAGTTTGCATATAGACTGCTGGTGGAACAAACGACGTGTCTGGTCAAGGAAGAAAGGAGAGCAGCAGAATATGGACCCTGGACTTCAGAAAAGCAGACTTTGACTCCCTCAGGAAACTGATGGGCAGGATCACCTGGGAGAATAACATGAGGGGGAAAGGAGTCCAGGAGAGCTGGCTGTACTTTAAAGAATCCTTATTGAGGTTGCAGGAACAAACCATCCCAATGTGTAGAAAGAATAGTAAATATGGCAGGTGACCAGCTTGGCTTGTTTTTCCACTTTATGCATCCGATGAAGTGAGCTGTAGCTCACGAAAGCTTATGCTCAAATAAATTGGTTAGTCTCTAAGGTGCCACAAATACTCCTTTTCTTTTTAGTGAAATCCTTGCTGATCTTAAACACAAAAAAGAAGCTTACAAGAAGCGGAAGATTGGACAAATGACCAGGGAGGAGTATAAAAATATTGCTCAGGCATGCAGGAGTGAAATCAGGAAGGCCAAATCACACTTGGAGTTGCAGCTAGCAAGAGATGTTAAGAGTAACAAGAAGGGTTTCTTCAGGTATGTTAGCAACAAGAAGAAAGTCAAGGAAAGTGTGGGCCCCTTACTGAATGAGGGAGGCAACCTCGTGACAAAGGATGTGGAAAAAGTTAATGTACTCAATGCTTTTTTTACCTCTGTCTTCACGAACAAGGTCAGCTCCCAGACTGCTGCACTGGGCAGCACAGCATGGGGAGGAGGTGACCAGCCCTCTGTAGAGAAAGAAGTGGTTCAGGACTATTTAGAAAAGTTGGACAAGCACAAGTCCATGGGACTGGATGCACTGCATCCGAGGGTGCTAAAGGAGTTGGCGGATGTGATTGCAGAGCCATTGGCCATTATCTTTGAAAACTCATGGCGATCGGGGGAGGTCCCAGACGACTGGAAAAAGGCTAATGTATTGCCCATCTTTAAAAAAGGGAAGGAGGAGGATCTGGGGAACTACAGGCCAGTCAGCCTCACCTCAGTCCCGGAAAAATCATGGAGCAGGTTCTCAAGGACTCAATTCTGAAGCACTTGGAGGAGAGGAAAGTGATCAGGAACAGTCAGCATGGATTCACCAAGGGCAAGTCATGCCTCACTAACCTAATTGCCTTCTATGACGAGATAACTGGCTCTGTGGATGAGGGGAAAGCAGTGAACGTGTTATTCCTTGACTTTAGCAAAGCTTTTGACACGGTCTCCCACAGTATTCTTGCCAGCAAGTTAAAGAAGTATGGGGTGGATGAATGAACTATAAGGTGGATAGAAAGCTGGCCAGATCATCGGGCTCAATGTGTAGTGATCAATGGCTCCATGTTTAGTTGGCAGCCAGTATTAAGCGGAGGTTAAGGTTCGGTCCTGGGGCCAGTTTTGTTCAATATCTTCATTAATGATCTGGAGGATGGTGTGGACTGCACCCTCAGCAAGTTTGCAGATGACACTAAACTGGGCGGAGTGGTAGATATGCTGGAGGGTAGGGATAGGATACAGAGGGACCTAGACAAATTAGAGGATTGGGCCAAAAGAAATCTGATGAGGTTCAACAAGAACAAATGCAGCGTCCTGCACTTAGGACGGAAGAATCCCATACATTGCCACAGACTAGGGACCGAATGGCTAGGCAGCAGTTCTGCAGAAAAGGACCTTGGGGTTACAGTGGACGATCAGCTGGATATGAGTCAACAGTGTGCCCTTGTTGCCAAGAAGGCTAACGGCATTTTGGGCTGTATAAGTAGGGGCATTGCCAGCCGATGAAGGGACGTGATCATTCTCCTGTATTCGACATTGGTGAGGCCTCATCTGGAGTACTGTGTCCAGTTTTGGGCCCCACATTACAAGAAGGATGTGGAAAAATTTGAAGAGTCCAGCGTAGAGCAACAAAAATGATTAGGGGGCTGAAGCACATGACTTATGAGGAGAGGCTGAGGGAACTGGGTTTGTTTAGTCTGCAGAAGAGAAGAATGAGGGGGGATTTAATAACTGCTTTCAACTACCTGAAAGGGGGTTCCAAAGAGGATGGATCTAGACTGTTCTCAGTGGTACCAGATGACAGAACAAGGAGTAATGGTCTCAAGTTGCAGTGGGGGAAGTTTAGGTTGGATGTTAGGAAAAAATTTTCACTAGGAGGGTGGTGAAGCACTGGAATGGGTTACCTTGGGAGGTGGTGGAATCACCTTCCTTAGAGGTTTTCAAGGTCAGGCTTGACAAAGCCCTGGCTGGGATGATTTAGTTGGGGATTGGTCCTGCTTTGAGCAGGGGGTTGGACTAGATGGCCTCCTGAGGTCCCTTCCAACCCTGATATTCTATGATTCTGTAAAAAGAAAAGGAGAACTTGTGGCACCTTAGAGACTAACAAATTTATTTGAGCATAAGCTTTCGTGAGCTACAGCTCACTTCATCAGATGTATTCAGTGGAAAATACAGTGGAGAGATTTATATACACAGAGAACATGAAACAATGGGTGTTACCATACACACTGTAACGAGAGTGATCACTTAAAGGTGAGCTGTTACCAGCAGGGGAGGGGGGGAGAAACCTTTTGTAGTGATAATCAAGGTGGGCCCTTTCCAGCAGTTGACAAGAACGTCTGAGGGTCTGAGGAACGGGGGTGGAGGGGGGAAATACTTTTACTCCGTGTAATGACCCATCCACTCCCAGTCTTTATTCAAGCCTAAGTTAATTGTATGCAGTTTGCAAATTAATTCCAATTCAGCAGTCACTCCTTGGAGTCTGTTTTTGAATTTTTTTTTTTTTTGAAGAATTGCAACTTTTAGGTCTATAAGTGAGTGACCAAAGAGATTGAAGTGTTCTCTGACTGGTTTTTGAATGTTATAATTCTTGACATCTGATTTGTGTCCATTTATTCTTTTACGTAGAGACTGTCCAGTTTGACCAATGTACATGGCAGAGGGGCATTGCTGGCACATGATGGCCTATATCACATTGGTAGATGTGCAGGTGAACGAGCCTCTGATAGTGTGGCTGATGTGATTAGGCCCTATGATGGTGTCCCCTGAATAGATATGTGGACACAGTTGGCAACGGGCTTTGTTGCAAGGATAGGTTCCTGGGTTAGTGGTTCTGTTGTGTGGTATGTGGTTGCTAGTGAGTATTTGCTTCAGGTTGGGGGGCTGTCTGTAAGCAAGGACTGGCCTGTCTCCCAAGATCTGTGAGAGTGATGGCTCGTCCTTCAGGATAGGTTGTAGATCCTTGATGATGCGTTGGAGAGGTTTTAGTTGGGGGCTGAAGGTGACGGCTCGTGGCGTTCTGTTATTTTCTTTGTTAGGCCTGTCCTGTAGTAGGTGACTTCTGGCTGCTCTTCTGGCTCTCTCAATCTGTTTCTTCACTTCAGCAGGTGGGTATTGTAGTTGTAAGAATGCTTGATAGAGATCTTGTAGGTGTTTGTCTCTGTTTGAGGGGTTGGAGCAAATGTGGTTGTATCGTAGAGCTTGGCTGTAGACAATGGATCATGTGGTGTGGTCAGGGTGAAAGCTGGAGGCATGTAGGTAGGAATAGCGGTCAGTAGGTTTCCAGTATAGGGTGGTGTTTATGTGACCATCGCTTATTAGCACCGTAGTGTCCAGGAAGTGGATCTCTTTTGTGGACTGGTCCAGGCTGAGGTTGATGGTGGGATGGAAATTGTTGAAATCATGGTGGAATTCCTCAAGGGCTTCTTTTCCATGGGTCCAGATGATGAAGATGTCATCAATATTGCGCAAGTAGAGTAGGGGAATTAGGGGACGAGAGCTGAGGAAGCGTTGTTCTAAGTCAGCCATAAAAATGTTGGCATACTGTGGGGCCATGCGGGTACCCATAGCAGTGCCGCTGATTTGAAGGTATACATTGTCCCCAAATGTGAAATAGTTATGGGTGAGGACAAAGTCACAAAGTTCAGCCACCAGGTTTGCCGTGACATTATCAGGGATACTGTTCCTGAAGGCTTGTAGTCCATCTTTGTGTGGAATGTTGGTGTAGATGGCTTCTACATCCATAGTGGCCAGGATGGTGTTTTCAGGAAGATCACCGATGGATTGTAGTTTCCTCAGGAAGTCAGTGGTGTCTCGAAGACAGCTGGGAGTGCTGGTAGCATAGGGCCTGAGGAGGGAGTCTATATAGCCAGACAATCCTGCTGTCAGAGTGCCAATGCCTGAGATGATGGGGCGTCCACGATTTCCAGGTTTATGGATCTTGAGTAGCAGATAGCTCTCACCTTAAGTGATCACTCTTGTTACAGTGTGTATGGTAACACCCATTGTTTCATGTTCTCTGTGTATATAAATCTCTCCACTGTATTTTCCACTGAATACATCTGATGAAGTGAGCTGTAGCTCACAAAAGCTTATGCTCAAATAAATTGGTGAGTCTCTAAGGTGCCACAAGTATTCCTTTTCTTTTTGCGAATACAGACTAACACGGCTGCTACTCTGAAACCTATGATTCTGTGGTCTCTCATATCCCAATCAGTGTGTGTGCGTGTATTTTACCCCTCACACTTCTAAAACAAACAAAAGGAAAACACCACTGCTTTCGCCAATTCTACAGCTACTCAGTAACTCCTCTTATATGTTAATTATTTTCTCTCAGTTTCTAGGGTTGCTGTTTTAAAATGGGTGAAATTTTTATCTTCGGGGAAATTCAAATAATCATAAGTGAAGTTTTTAATAACTCATTCAAACACACACGTTGCAAGAGCAATTTAAACACTGCCCTAAAAGAATTCCCAAAATAAGAAAGCCTCCTCCTCCAAAGCAAAGCAAGTTAGCAGGTCTGGAGCTTTGTTAAAACAAGTTGTGAACGTCATACCTCCAAGAAATTTTGTACCGTGAATGGGCGCACATGCCATTTCTCCCCCTCAACGCCGTACAGAGCACGGGATAAGGGCAGAGTGGAACAGCGGAGGAGAAGGAAGGAAGAGGGGAGAGGATAGAACAAGAAAAGGGAGCAGATAGGAAGCAAAGAGCAGAAGACAGGAAAGGTAAAACTAAGGAGAAGCGAGGTCCGGAGAGAAGAGTGAACATACTAGAGCACAGAAAGGTTGCGATGCTCCCAACAGAGGGAGCGAGGGAGAGGCGCTCAAGACGTGCCTGGAGGAGACGTCAGAGGGGGCGAGGCCGGGCTATGATTCGCTGCTCCCTGCAGCCCCCCGGGGCAGGAGGATGTCCCAGCCGAGCCTCGCGAAGGCAGGGACCTGGTGCTGAGTGAGGCGCGGGGCGCAGCGGCGCTGGATTCGGCCGCGGAAATGGCTGGGGCAGAAGCGCCATCCGCGTGACCTGGCCACGCTGCGCGGCCGCGTCTCCGCCGGGGTTTGGGGGCTCGTGGCCGTGACGCTGTGATGCGCATAGCGGGACTGGTAAGCGTGAAACCCCTGCTGCTAACTCTTTCCTTCCACCCCGGCCCCCCCGCCTCTTCCTTTGGGCTGGGTCGCTCAGGTTCCTGCTGAAGCTTGTGGTGGTTTGTCCGAGGAGCAGCGTGATAATCCCTCAGGAGTGCCCCATAGGTTAATTCAGGCCATTCGTCCCGCATGATTTTCTTTTAGCTACCCCCGGATTATGTTTATTTGTGCCCCATAGGAGTGAATGCATTACCTCTATTTTCTGAATGCAGACAGCCCTACGTCTTCTGTAGGAAGGTTACACTAGGCCGTGGGGGGTTGGGGTGGAAGAGAAGCATGAAATACAGTCAGACTCTGCGTATATTTTGTAGCCGATTCTTTCCCCTCATTGGCGTGGGGGGGGGGGTTACAAAAGTACCAATGATAAGGTATGTAAAAGCAAAACCTAGATTTGGTGTTTGGTGGAACTGCTTTATAATTGTGAAGATAAAGGAGAACCTGTATATTAATTCAGAGAGACAATTGCTGGTTTGCCTGTGTTGTGGTGAGGTCTTGCACTAGGCCCTATACAGTGTACACATTTCATACCAGACTTCTTTTGTATTGGGCTTGGCCAACTACTAATACGTTATTAAACATGCTAGAACTGAGGGCACAGTCGGAGTGAAGATCCTAGTCTGTGTTGTTATGGTCCAATCACAAAGAATTTAGTAACTGCACTGGCCCTTTTCCTATCTCTCTATGCCCCTAAATGTGGGGAAGGAAGCAGAATCATAGAATATCAGGGTTGGAAGGGACCTCAGGAGGTCATCTAGTCCAACCCTCTGCTCAAAGCAGGACCAATCCCCAATTTTTGCCCCAGATTCCTAAATGGCCCCCTCAAGGATTGAACTCACAACCCTGGGTTTAACAGGCCAATGCTCAAACCAAGAGAAAATAATAGCTAGGAAAGTGTGTGGTTATTGTTGATTTCAGTCTGTACACAATTAATAAAATATCGTGTACCTTCAGACTAGGAAACCTTCAGTCTCTGCTGCTGTAGCTTAAGCTATGGCAACTATCATCTTTTCATGTGCTATAATATATATACTGCTTACTGTATTTTTCACGCCATGCATCTGATGAAGTGGGTTTTAGCCCGCGAAAGCATATGCCCAAATAAGTTTGTTAGTCTCTAAGGTGCCACAAGGACTCCTCGTTGTTAGTGCCCAATGTGTGAGACCTTTGAAGGATCAGACTCAAACTGCCTCAACAGTTCCATGGAAAAATTGATGATCAGAAAAACAAATATTTTCTAGTCAAGTTTAAGTCAGAACTTGATTATGAACAAAGTAGAAAAGTTTGCCAGTATAGAAATAGGTACAGTCCTGGAAATCTTCTGCAAATGGGAATACAGCATGTGCAGTTCTTTCAATGAAATCTGAACTCTTTAGTCAGATAAAGTTTTAACTGAGTAGAAGGAAAAGGTGGATGAGGTAATATCTTTTATTGGGCCAACTTCTGCTGGTGAGAGAGGCAAGCTTTCAAGCTATACAGAGCTCTTCTTCATGTCTGGGAAAGGTACTAAGAGTGTCACAGCTAAATACAAGAGTATTGTACCTTTTCCAGACGTGTAGAAGAGCTCTGTGTAGATCGAAAGCTTGTTTCTCACTAACAAAAGTTGGCTCAATAAAAGATATTATCCCACCCATTGCCTCTCTAATATCCTGGGACTGACACTGGCTACAAAACCACTGCATAAATAGTGCAGGGTCATGCCCATGGGTCTCAGTGGAGTGTTAATCATTCTGTAAGAAGAGATGCTACAATGCAGAATATTTGACCTTTGAATTTCAGTATTAAACTCAAAGATTTTAACCTGTCTGCTCATTCCCTTTGGGGCACCTGCCATTGGCCACTGTCAGAGGACAGGATACTGGGCTTGATGGACCTTTGGTCTAACGCAGTATGGTTGTTCTTATGTTCTTAGATGCATTGGTTGTAGCATAAGAGTCCTGTTTTTACTAATTCAGTAGCTTTCTTTTGCTTTGAAAGTATGTGATCTAGTCTATATACATGCTAGTATTATGGAAAACTCTGTAGTGTTGCTGTTTAGCATTATTGTCTCCATGTTACTCTTTTCACTGATAATACAAGGGATTATGTGTAAATGTCAGAAAATGGAGAACTTGAAGTGAAACTTACTTATATTATTTTAGGGGCCGCTTCCCGTCAGACCTTTCCTTTTTATGTAAATGTAGTCCATTGAGCTTTGCAGAAAGGCAGAAACCTTAATCTAGAAAGTGAAAGTTTGAATTGGATTTTTTTTATTATTATTTGTCACAGACATTAGGGAGAGGGATTGATTTTTTTCCATATTTTGTAGTAATTAAGGATTTAGTCCCTGCAACTTGCAGCAAGTAGGCAGACGTGGGCACACACGGGGTCCTATTGAAATCCGTGGGTCTTCATGTGGTCACAGAGATGTACCTACATAAAATAAGTTGCAGAATCGGGCCCTTCATCTAAAATTGAGCACAAAAAGTTGATTAAAATTACACAGAAGTAATAGTTCCTAAAGGGGAAACTGTTTTGCTGCAGTTGTGGATATTGAACAGTAGGATTTATTTTAATGCTATTTTAATACTTCTATATAGTATCTGAGCACCTCAGAATCTTTAATGTATTGGATCTCCCCTGTGAAGTAGGGAAGGGCTATTTTCCTCACTTTGCAGATAGGGAACTGAGGCACGGAGACACTCGGGGTATTCCCACAATACAGTGCCACAGCTATGGCATTTAGCTGTTCCAATATAGTATCTATAGTGTAGAGACTTGCTACAGCGATGGAATGGCTTTTTCACACCTCTGAGTGACATAGCTGGGTTGACCTAAGTTTTAGATGCAGACTAGGCCTAAGTGACTTGTCCAAGGTGTCACGGGAAGTCTGTAGCAGAGCAGGGATTTGAATCCAGGTCTCCCAAATCCTAGGCTATCCTAACCACTGGGTCATCCTTCAAACTATTGTACTGTCGTTATCTAATAATGGATCCTCACAACTGACCTATGAGGAAGGTATTATTTACAGGAGGAAAATCTGAGATAGAGAGATGAAAGCTGAAATTTTCAAAAATGGTCACTGATTGTGGATGCTGCAGTTGAGAGCTTTGGGTGCCCAGCATCTCTGAAAGAGTATGTCCACTCTAAGACATCTTTTCCTAGCAAAGACAAGGCCAAAATCTCTAGGGAGGTACCAAAAACCTTGACCTTAGTGACTAACTCAAGGTCACAGCATAAGTCAGTGGAAGGCCCATGGTTAGAACCTGGGAGGTTTTTGGTCTCTGTCTTGTGTTCAGGCCACTACATCATACAGTTTCATTTTTTAGCAATATGAGAAACTAAAATAAAAACTATTTGTGGTTGAGCTGTGAGATATTGTTGGTAGTGAGCCTACTGAACTTGTTTCAGAGGTCTGAAGCTGTTCTCGCTCAACAGGCACGCTTTACAGTGTTACAGCACCTTTTGTAGTGGTTAAAGTGGATTCACAGGTTATTCCTGTCAAGAATATCTTCGAACAGTGGACAAGTGTGTATTATTACAGACAAATGTACTGATTGTCTCTCACCTGGTAGGCACTTCAGCTTTGTCATTGATTCATTGCAGAACTGGACAATTAAATTTCACTTTTATCTTTAATTCCATTGTACAGTATATTGTTTTGGGGACCATCTGTGTCATGGCAGCAAAAATTCCCTTACAATAACAACACGACTTCTCTGGATATTGCTATGCGATCTCACACACACACGCACAATTCTGCTCTTGCATTATAACTTAAGGAAAGCCCAAAATATAGTTGGTGCCTCACCGTATAAAAAGAAGAGATGGTTCTTGCTTCTAGGGGCTTACAAACTAAATGTAGGCAGACAGAGCTATGGTGCTGAGAGATGTGAAAAATCCACACCCCAGAGCACAGTAGCTATGCCAGCCTAGCCCCCTGTGTAGACACAGCTAGGCTGATGGAATAATGCTTCTATCAACCTAGCTATGGCCTCTCAGGGAGGTACTGTTCCTACAGTGACAGAAAAAAAACTTTTGTCGCTATAGACTGTATCTACGTTATGGGGTTATGCCGGCATAGCTACGGTTCCGCAGGTGTGCTACTATAGACCCCATAGTGTAGATCAGGGATCGGCAATGTTTTAACCTGGCAGGCCGGGTCGGTTTGTTTACCTGCTGCGTCCACAGGTTCGGCCGATCGCAGCTCCCACTGGCCACGGTTCGCCGCTCCAGGCCAATGGGGGCTGCGGGAAGCTGCGGCCAGCACATCCCTTGGCCCATGCCACTTCCCGCAGCCCCCGATGGCCTGGAGCGGCGAACCGCGGCCAGTGGGAGCCGCGATCGGCCAAAGCTGCGGACGCGGCAGGTCAACAAACCGGCCTGGCCCGCCGGAGGGCTTACCCTGGCAGGCCATGTGCCAAATGTTGCCAATCCCTGGTGTAGATATAGCCTCAGACTTCTAAGAATAATGGCCAAGGGGAGTAGGTGACCGTTTCTGCTAAACTGAAAGCAGTGATATAATTAGTGTTGACAGTTAAATTGCCATTAGCTTTGGAGTTAACGTCCCATTGAAATGAATGGGTACTTCATTCCTCACATGTTAGGGAAAATAACACTACACTGGTTCACATTTAGAAAGCTATATTCAAAAGAAGGTCTAAAAAGTTTGTTTTCTTTGAGGATGACCCACAGAGGATTTTTTTTTTTCCAAATGTGGGTTGTGCCCTTTTTCTCTTTCTAAGAAGACCTGAAGGGTATTTCCCCAGCTTTGTTTTTTACATTAAAATTTCAGGTCTTGCCTGTATAGCGTGTTTTGCTTGTGGGTGGCAATTTTACTATCAAAAAGAAAAGGAGTACTAGTGGCACCTTAGAGACTAATCAATTTATTTGAGCATAAGCTTTCGTGAGCTACAGCTCACTTCACCGAATGCATCCGATGAAGTGAGCTACAGCTCACGAAAGCTTATGCTCAAATAAATTGGTTAGTCTCTAAGGTGCCACAAGTACTCCTTTTCTTTTTGTGAATACAGACTAACACTGCTGCTTCTCTGAAACCAATTTTACTATTGTTGTACTAAGTGTAGTTCTGCCAGTACAGTTGCGTCCACACTAGGAGCACTTTGCTGGTGTAATGTACTGGTATTTCTGTACCAGTAAAACACTTCTAGTGTAGACATGGCCCTAAATAGATAGAAACACTTGGGAGCATAGAATAGAACGTTGTGTGTTGGCCATGTGAACATAAGCAAGGTTTGCATTTCATTTATGAGAGGCTCTGAAGAGGAACAGAGAGAGAGGGCAGGATTAAAAAAGGGAGTCCTGTGGTCAAGGATTTCGGAAAAGGGTGTGGAACCTGAAACTCCATGGCATTCACGTATCCTCATTCTGAACATGATGAGCCTGAGACTGAGCTGCAAAATTCAGATCTGAATTTTGAACCCTCAAAATCTGGGGCCATTTAGATTTGGCCTATTATAAATACAGGGATTAGATGCAAAACTGTGATTTGGATCCTAAATATCCTCCTCCAATTTTGGGGCCATATCTAGTTTTACTTAAAGGTATTACGCCCACTCCCTGAGACATAATCAACATTATCCAACCATGTGGGATTTTATTTACAGTTTAAATTACCTTGTAATTGTCCTTGTGCCAGCTCCCTGGCACTTCCTAGTTCCTAACAGCTGCAAAAGGCACCTTGCTGATTGCTGTGTTGGGCAGGGGCTTCTAACTGTATTTGAACGGCTTAGAAACCAGAGGAGGTCTTATGCAGGTTAAGGTGTGTTAAGGGTTCCAGAAGAGGACGGGAAATATGAGAAAGGGATTTCGAGGGAAGGCAGCTTGTGGGATGGAGCAGAGCATCTTTCTATGACGGGGGCAACTTGTAAGCTGTAGAGGCTTCTTTAAACCCATTCACTCTCAATGTTGGGGAGCTATTGATGGGATAGAGCCAACATGAAGGCAGCAGTGCTGCTGAGGAAGGGTGTGCGGAGAGAAACTACAGTTAAAAAATCTCCATGTTCCATGGGGAAAACTTCTTTGCTGCTGCTGGCTTCTACTGCTTTTCAGGTGTTATTTTGCATGGGGTTGGAGTGAGCTGAGTGTGGATTCTTGTCACTTTATTTGTTCAGATCCCACTTCTGTGCCCTTGTGACTCTGAATGTATAGAAAACTCTGATTTTATTGTACTCTAACCCACTGTCAAGCTTTCTACTTGTCCCCTGTACTAAATCAGGCTTGTAGGTAGCATTGTAGGATCAGATACTGGCATGGATGTGCACCTTCCATAGTTATTTTCACCTGTGTGCTATTCTGATCTGGTAGTGTTTTACATCCCCTTTACATCAGTATAAATTACTACACAAGTTACGAGGCAATGGAGGAGTAGGGCCTGAGAATTGAAAGCAGCCAAACCTTTCTCTTAGTTGGTGGAGTTCAGATGTCTGCAGGCTATATTCTGTATGCCTACAGGCCATTTAACTGCACAGGTAGCTTCTGTTGTTTGTAACACAAGTGTCCCAAAAAACGTTGATCTTGTTTTATATGTGAGAATTCAAATTCTGATTTACTAAAGGCAACTCCATTAAAGATGACTCCGTGCAGATTTGATTTGGATTTGCAAAGACTTTTGTTAGTGCCTTTTGCAGTTTCTTGTTACAGAGAAAACAATAACAAATGCTTTCCCAAGAGAGGATTATTATTGTTTGCTTTCCACAATATATTGATCCTTAGGCTTGTGGGTGCTCATTACTTCTCTAAACCTCTGCATGTTTAATAACTCTTCGTTGTCAAAACAGATTAGGAGCTAAAACATAAAGCCTTGTGTACATTTAGTCTGTGTAGTTTTGACACTGAAATCAAAGCGTCATTATTTATGTACTGCCACAGGTATTTGTGGGCCTGTGCAGTAGGTAAAACTGGCCAACTAACAGAGGCCCATATGATTCACATGCAGCTGCGACCTCTGTGTGTGTATCAAATCCTTCCTGTGGAAGGTGCTATCAGCTGCTTCAGAACCAACATCTGTCACAGCTTGTACCTCTTTGCTTACAGAGCTCCCTAAGAGGCTGAAAACCCATGAATAGAAGGCGATGGAAAGTGGGCCTGGTGAGAATATGCACTGTCTATCTTTCTCTTGATTGGCCCCTGCAGAGATTTTTCCAGGAAAGTTAATGTAGCCCTTCAGTATCCTTTAAAAGGGAGCCCTGGCAGAGTGGCTCCATTGGAGACCCACTGTCAGGAGCTGGCTACTGGGAACAAAGACCTGGTGCAGAAGCAGAGGGCCTTCCATTGATACCTGTAGGTCAGAGTCTAGACATGTGGAGGTACAGTATAAAGTGATACCAAATCAGAACACGCGCACACAGCGAGTGAGAGACATTACAGTTGGAAAGCTTTATGGAACAGGAGTGTGTATGCATGTGTGTGTGTGTGTGTGAGTGAGCTCACATAGCTAACAATAATTTGGAGATCATTGCAAGTGAAAATGATGACCTGAAAGGAGGCATGTTGTCAGGAGAGGATGGAAGGAGTCAAAGGGAGTGGTCAAGAAAAAAGTGAGGGTGGTGTACAGGGAAATGTAAATGATGTGTGAGTGTAGTAGCACAGTATATAGTGATGTACAGCTTCAAAGCACTATAACTATTAACTAATTAATCCATACCATATCACTGTAAGACAGGTAATTTTACAGAGGAAAAGCTGATGCAGAAAAGTTAAGTGACTTGCCCAAGGCTACACAGCAAGTCAATAACAAGGTGGTAATTAGAACTCAGTAGTTCCAGACTTCCGGTCCTATGTTCAGTCTGCTAGATCCTGTTGACTCTAGGGGGATGAGGGAAGAGTAGTAGCAAAGCCTTGCGAGTGAGGATGAGAAGCTCAAAACTTAGAGGTTGAAGGAGTTTGCAAAAGAGCAAGGATGGGAGAAGAAAAGTGACGTTATTTTGACAGTACCATGACGTAAAAACTTCAGTGCCTGTCTCCACTATGGTTTTACAACAGGATAGCTAATGCACATTAGTTATCCTGTTGCAAAAATACATCTTTTCTCTGTAGTGAAGAGAGAGCCTCAGTGACTTTGAATCCAGTTATTTAATGACTCCAAATGTATCACAGAGACCAGAATCTGCTCCACAGGATATTGTTTCAGCTGTCAAACCTAACATTTGACCTTTTAGATTCTTTTCTGTTTGCAAAGTCCATATCTATATTTTTTCTTTTTTTTAAAAAAATGAGACTTTTAAAAATGGTGCAAGTGACCATGTCTGAGTAAGGCTTCTACTGCAGGTCATTTTTGAATACCTGTGAAACAAAGCGGGGGAAATGGGGCTTGTACCAGTTTTGGCTTCTTTATGATGATCAAAAAAGGTGTGAAAGTAGCTTTAAAAATAACTCGCTTATTTTTTACATTGCAATTTCCTGTCCCGTGTAGGCCAGAGAGCTTGTATGAAAAATGATATGATAGGTTAAAGAGTCAAAGTAGAACCGTTTTAAAAGCAAAAAGGGTTTTTAAAGCTTCAGCATCTTCACCTCTTCAAATACTATGTTAAGAGTTAACAGTAAACGTCCCTTACACTTTCCGGTATGCAGGGAAGCCCAGACTTTACATTCCTGATTTTTATAAGGTTAAAACACAAGCAGGAAAAAATGTTTATTTCTAAATTAGGTTTTGTTTGCTTGCTTGTTTCTAACCTTTTAGGCTTTTAAAGGAGCAGCACAATCCCAATTAAAAAAAAATCTTTAAATGAATCAAGGAAAAGCAAGCCAAAGGTAGCAAGCCTATGTGGGTATGTCTGCACTCCAGTTAAACCCCTGTGGTTGGCCCATGTGAACTGACTCATGCTCATGCGGCTTGGGCTATGGGGCTGTTCAATTGCAGTATAGATATTTGGGCTGGAACCTGGGCTCTGGGACTCTGTGCTACAGCCTGAACGTTTACACCACAATTAAACAGGCCTGAGCCCCACAAGCCTGGGTCAGCTGACGTAGGCCAGCCTCATGGATTTAATTGCAGTGTAGACATACCATATGTGGCCTGTTTAGATAGTTTTCAAGAGAGGTGGGCTCACTGACATAGTTCTCCCTTTTGTGCTGTCAGGATGCATTGTGACTCAGGCTTGGCCATATCTGTTGTTCCCACTCTGCCTTTAGGGTATTTTGTGTGTGAATTTCTGTGACTTGATTCCTTAAAATTGTTTTTGTCAATATAATTCCCTCATGACTTTCTCTAAAAGTTGCTACAACAAAATTCTAGCATTACCCTCTGGATAAAGAACTCTGCCGTAACAGTGATGCATACCCTGTAACTTAAAAATGCTCAATACATGCCCGTTTTTAGCAAAGAAACACTATGTATCTTCAAAAAAAAAAAAAAAGAGTAGTACTTGTGGCACCTTAGAGACTAACCAATTTGTTTGAGCATAAGCTTTCGTGAGCTACAGTTCACTTCACAAAAGCTTATGCTCAAATAAATTGGTTAGTCTCTAAGGTGCCACAAGTACTCCTTTTCTTTTTGCGAATACAGACTAACATGGCTGTTGCTCTGAAACCTGTCACTATGTATCTTAAGTTTCAAGAGCACGGTAAGCAAGCCACAAGAGAGAGTGAGTAGGTAGCTGTCGGAGTTTGGGAGGTCTTCAAGTTTGAGGAATATTTTCTCTTCTATTTCCCGTTTCTCAACAACCACTCTGAAAATACCTGTTTCTATTGCTTATTACTGAAGACACAACTCTTCAACTTTTAGAGACACCTGATTTTAATCTCACACTGCATGCAAATTATCTAGTCATGTAAGTGTGATCTGAATTTTGTAATGCATTCAGTGAGCTGTGGAAGTTTTTTCAAGCATCTCATGAAAGAAGTCTCCCCTTGTGCTTTTCCCTCTGGCCTCCCCCTGCCAAAACATCCCCATCAGATATGTTTGATGTTTATTGGAAAATAAATGCTGTTGCCCATAACAAAAATCAATTTCTCATAATTTTTAGTCAAAATCTAAAGAGTGTTGGGTGATACCCAACTCTAATTATGCTCAGAGCTGGAGAACACGTCACAGTTACTGATTTAGTCCTACGCAAGAGCATTATACGTTGCAAGAGCTCATTGCTACAGATTTGTCATTTTCCTGCGGCTCCTCTAATCTTCAGCAAAGCTGTGAAAGAACTATTGCTTCATACAAAGGTGCAGTACTAACCCTGTGTGACTCATGCTAAAGATGGCTACATAATAGTGGTAGCTTGACAGAGACGAAGGGCTTGTCTACACTGGCAGTTTTCAGCGCGGTAAAGCGCCAGTGTAGACGGTGCACTAGGGCTGGGAGTCGCGCCCCTTGTGGAGGCGGTCTTTTTAGAGCGCTGGGAGAGCTTTCTCCCAGCGCTGCTGCAATCACACAAGCCACCTTAAAGACAGTGGGATAGAGAAATCATGGGGAAAAAACATCCCCCTGCATAAATTGCTGTTTAAAGGCAAGTTTAAAGAAGTAACATTTATATTCATTTCATAATATTAAGGCAACGCAGTTTGTGAAAATCCTGCCAATTTATCACAGTAAAGAAGGTTGAGGGGGATTTGCTGTTTCTCAAGACTTGCAAAGCCCCAAGGACATAGTCCAGTTATAATGACTCCCTACTCATTCTTTGTGGCCATGTTTCTTAAACTCATCAGAGCAAATGAGCTTAGGCCCTCTTCTTCACATGTGCTAGAGACATTATTCATATATACATGAAAGTAATACCCAACACTTACCGGTATGGAGGCTGGCTCCAGCTCCCGGAAAGGGTGGGGCTCCAACAGAAGGGGCGGGGTTGGGGGTCAGCCATCCACGGGGCAGCTGCTCCTTCTCCCCCCCCTCACTCCCCTCCCCGTTGGCGGCCTGGGCGGGGAAGGGGCAACAACATTAAAGTGCTGCTTGGGAACACTATCCCACCAAATACAAACTTCCTCTTTTTTGCTACTTGGAACTTGGCTGAGAAACAATTGATACTCCTGCTTTTTCATACCCTTTAAAACGAGGCTCTCTTATTGCACGTTATCTTGCATGAGGATGTCCTTAAGATAGGTAGGGGAAACACTGTTCTCTGTATAGATGTTGTTAGTAGAATTTGCTATTCTCGGGAGAATTCCTGAATTCAGTAAGCGTGTGGGGTTGGCAGCAAATGGGCACTCAACAAGTCAAATCCTACATTATAAAGAGTTTAGGAATGAAAGACTCATTCGGTGCAATATTAGGAGTTCCATTATTGTCAGTACCTAGAACATGCATATTTTACTATTTGATCTAATTCTGTCGAGATGGTTCCTTGCAGCAATTGCTGCCTGTTGTGGATGTTTATTGGTATATCCAGACTGCTTTTAGGGCTCCGTTTCTTCATCTGCACTCTCTCTTCCACCTTCTCCGCACTTGTAGAATTTATTCTGTAACCGTCAATCTTTGAGTTCAGAAAGCTTCACTGCTGTCACTTTATTAAGGAAGTTTTAACAGGTTTACAAATCCTAGCCATGTAAAAATCAGAGACAGTACAATAATTGTTACAACAGTTGGTTTTTCTTTAGAGAAACATTATACCGTAATATAAACATTGGATCTCTTTATTTAACAGAGTTCCATGTTACCGAGTGAACATCTTTACACTAGTTGTTTCTAGTGATTTTATTAAATTGACTGAAATCTCTGATTATACATATTTAACAATCCAGGCATATCCAAACAAATAGTCAAAAATGGGACAGAAATGCTGGGTTTTTTAGTTTTGCTTTTTGCAGGTGAATATACTTTGTTGAATAAATGATAATCAAATATCCAAATATCTATTTGTCTGTTTTGTGGGTATGTAATTGGTGCATTAATTTTTCTATAACAGCCACCTCCCATATTGTTTGAACCATTCCTCTAGAGAGAACCTATTTTTCTTTTTCCAGTGGGAGGCACCTACTAGCTGATGAGAGATTAATACTTTTCCTTTCATATCACTTCTGTTTTTGCCTCTGGACTGGGAACAGTATTTCTTTTGGCAAGTAATGTTTTTGAAGCTGTTTTAATTTCAGAGCTCTTGGCATTCTAAAGAGTAGAAGGTGTGGAAAGGTTGTGTGGGGGGACAACCCTAAGAAAAAGGTTGAGACAAAAGCCTCTGATTTATTTTTTTGATTTGTCCTTCGTCATATATTTGAGCTTGAGGATGCTTTAATACTGGTATAGCTAAAGCAGCAAAACTTTTTAGTATAGACAAGCTTTTAGTGACATTTCTTTAGCTTAATCTCCTCCTCTCTCCATGCTCTACCCAATATCTCCCTTTTTAATCACTGTGGACAACACCACCCTCCTACCTGTCACTCAGGCCCATTAAAATCTTGGGGTCACTGTTGGCACCAGGGAGCTACTAGCCCTGAATGGATCTTTAATGGCTCCCAGCGGAGCAGATTACTGTCATATCAATGAAAAAGGTCCACAGTAATTAATTTGCATACACTGCAGTTTATTTAAAAAGGATTTACACAAGCGATAAAGGGTTACATTAAGCACACAACTCCTATGGTAGACATTAAAGAACTATACATTAAGAGCTATACATTCCTCTTAGCGAGCCTCTCTTTCACAAACATACACAAACAGGCCCTATGCTAGCCTCACACAGTTCCTGCTTGGCAAACAGAGAAGGTGGTTACCAAATTCTGTGAACGACTTCTCCTCTCCAGGTCTGTCTCCTTAGCCCTCTGGTCTTTCTTGGATTCCTTGACTGCCTGGAAACCCCTCTGGCTCACAGTCCTACTTGAGCCCATGGAGCAGAGTTTTGGCTACTCTGTCTAGCAGCGTTGCTTCTTTAAGCATTAATTAAGGAATCCCCCCAACAGTAATTTAATCTGCTTGATTTTTGTACTCTTTTTTCTTGAAGGAGTCACATGTCTTAAAAGCATGCCCATGGGCGTGTGGCTACTAATTTTTACCTAATTAATACTTTAGGAGGAGACTGCAGAGTGGTGCCAACTGAAAATTACCACTCATTCACTCTCTTATTAATCATTCGCTTCAGCCTCCTGCGTGATGTCCTTTAACAGGGTTGAGATGCCCTAGTCAGCCCATGCTCTACTCAGGATGTTCTACACATGTTGTTTGCTTTCAAGTAAACATATTTGCTGACCCAAAGATCGGTATTGATCATACATGCACCATGGAACCAGTCAGTTTCACCTCTGCCATCTGCCTGAGGCTAAGAGAAGGATTCTGCTCCGAGAATCTTCTTTCACAGTTCAGTCATGTCAAGCCAAGTTCTCATCATTCATTCAGTATGGCCATACGAATTCGGCACCATGCCCACTTTTAATTTTATTGCCCCTAATTCTTTTCCATGAGTCGAAAAGCTGGTATTTAAAATCTAAGGTAGGAGACAGGGACACAAATCTCTGCTCTGTCTCATGGTAAACCTTGCCCCTCATGAAAACATTTATTTATATTCATATTGTTACCCACAATTTTCAGAACCCAAGCAATTCTCTCCCAACTGTTTCTCCCTAGGCGGTGTCAGGAATAAATCAATGGGGACACAGTTCCTCTGATGTATGATTGATACAAATCAGAATGCTTTTACCTAAAACTACTTTTTATTAGGTCTCAAGCAGACGCACACTCACTCGCTATAGCATTAGGTTCAGAACATCCTATATTTTTATATTTACTAAAGATAAGATGGTTTAGAGGAATCAGCAGCCAGTCTTCCAGGGGCCCTCCTTCTGTTTCACTGCTGGGGAACTTAAGTGTCAGATCCTTGCCCAAAGAAAAGCTTCCTAAGACTGCCCCAAAGCACACTTTCTAACTTTTTATAAAGCACATAATTCATAATAGCCCCTAATAGGCTAATAATTTCCCTAACAACAGCCAATAACAATTTATTATTATCCTTATCAACAAAACATTTCTAATCATAACAATAAAACTTACATGTCAGAGGCACCTAAAACTTAAGTCAGCTGTCCAAACATTCATTGTTTTCATGGAATATTAACTCCCTGTCCCAACCTCCCATTCTGATTAACAGAGGTGCAAACATGCAGCTGCACAGCCTTGCCTCTCAGGGCCTAAGATTATTTCTAGCTATATGATGATCGGGTTTCAGCTGGCAATGGTTGAACGTACAAGATGGCTGACTGCAGGTACATACAGGAATGTGAAATTCAGGGGCTACAATCTAACTTTCCACCCTCTTTTTTAATATCACTAATGTTGGACCTAAACTAACCATCATTGTCTCTTTAAATATAACTGTAATTAAAAACTAACTGTATTTAAAGACAGTTGTGTACTGTTGGTGGAGCGTATAGCACAGGGGTGGGCAAACTGGAGGCCAGATTCGGCCTGTAAGGGCTTTGGATCCGGCCCCTGGGATTGCCCCCCCCCCCGTGGCGCTGCAGGCCCCGCGCTGCTCCCAGAAGCGGTGGGCACCACATCCTGTGGCCCCGGAGGGAGGGGGAGCAGAGGGCTCCATGCGCTGCCCTCACCTGCAGGCACCGACCCCTGCGGCTCCCATTGGCCACTGTTCCCAGCCAATGAGAGCTTCGGGGGAGGTATCCACAAACAAGGGCAGCGCGCGAAGCCCTCTGCCTCCCCTCTCCCAGGGGCCACAGGGACGTGGTGCCAGCCACTTCCGGGAGCAGCGTGGGGCCAGGGCAGGCAGGCAGGGAGCCTGCCCTGGCCCCGGTGTGCGCCGCTGCCACCCCGGAGCCACTCCAGGTAAGCGGTGCTGGGCCAGAGCCTGAACCCCAAACCCCTCCTGCACCCCGCAGCCCAACTCCCTGCCTTGAGCCCCCTGCCACACCCAGCCTGCACCCCAACCCCCTGCCGCACCCTACACCCCTTCTGCATCTCAATCCCCTGTCCTGAGCCCCCTCCCGCACTCCTCACCCCCTCTTGCACCCCAATCCTCTTCCCTGAGCCCCCTCGTACACCCTGCACCCCTCCTCTGCCCCAGCCCCTTCCCGCACCCCGCATTCTCTCCCACACCCCGCATTCTCTCCCACATCCCGCACTCCCTGCCCCAGCCCTACATTCATGGCCCTGCATGCAATTTCTCCATCCAGATGAGGCCCTGAGGCCCAAAAGTTTGCCCACTCCTGGTATAGCAGTACCTATATTAAGGTTACACCCATGTACTTCAGAATGAAAGGGTGTTAGCCTTTTGACTGAAATTTGGTAGGCCTGCTATAAGTCAGGTAGCAATTTTTTTTTTCTTACAATTTCACCAAAAGTGGTTGAGCCATTTTTAAGCATGGAGAAGGTGGGGGAGGAATGCAGTTTTTCTGCTAACAAAAATGTGTGCTGTTTTTTTAACAGCTTGTCATACCTTAGCTGGAGGTGACAGGTAAAATTGTTAGGGATGTAAACTGTCAAAATGGGTCTTTTGGTGGTCCAATGAAAATTACTTTTTGTTTGGTTTATTTATGAGTGTCAAGGTTCCTCCCCCACTCTGAACTCTAGGGTACAGATGTGGGGACCTGCATGAAAACCTCCTAAGCTTACTTTTACCAGCTTAGGTTAAAACTTCCCCAAGGTACAAATTAATTTTATCCTTTGTCCTTGGAATATCCACTGCCACCACCAAACTGTAACTGGGTTTACTGGGAAACGCAGTTTGGACACGTCTTTCCCCGCAAAATCCTTCCAACCCTTGCACCCGTCTTCCTGGGAAAGGTTTGGTAAAAATCCTCACCAATTTGCATAGGTGACCACAGACCCAAACCCTTGGATCTGAGAACAATGAAAAAGCATTCAGTTTTCTTACAAGAAGACTTTTAATAGAAATAGAAGTAGATAGAAGTAAAGGAATCACCCCTGTAAAATCAGGATGGTAGATACCTTACAGGGTAATTAGATTCAAAACATAGAGAATCCCTCTAGGCAAAACCTTAAGTTACAAAAAAGACACACAGACAGAAATAGTCATTCTATTCAGCACAACTCTTTTCTCAGCCATTTAAAGAAATCATAATCTAACGCATACCTAGCTAGATTACTTACTAAAAGTTCTAAGACTCCATTCCTGTTCTATCCCCAGCAAAAGCAGCATATAGACAGATACACAGACCCCTTGTTTCTCTCCCTCCTCCCAGCTTTTGAAAGTATCTTGTCTTCTCATTGGTCTTTTTTCGTCAGGTGCCAGCGAGGTTACCTTTAGCTTCTTAACCCTTTACAGGTGAGAGGATTTTTCCTCTGGCCAGGAGGGATTTTAAAGGGGTTTACCCTTCCCTTTATATTTATGACAATGAGCTTCATTCAATTGGACAGTTGTGCTCATGAGAAACCCTACTGACTTCAATTAGGGCTACATCTAGGTGTGATGGCTGGTCTTACCTCATGGATCTTATAGTAGGAGTCGAGCTTTGGCCCACATTAAGGATTAGTGCATAAGGCATGTTTGCACGGACTTGGTTTAGAAGTCAAAGTTCTCTATTAACAGTTTTATTTGAATTAGGTTGTGCTTGCAGATAGTGTAATGTGCATTTAAAAAAAAAAAAAGTATACTGAATATCTTTAAGCCCAGAGAAAAATGTGCGTGGTTTTGCAAACATGCTTACAGGAAGGCTGCAATCCTGCAAACACAGCAGGTACATAACTTCACAGTGAGACTGATCAACATAAGTAAAGTATTTTCACTTTCTTAAGTGTTAGAAGGATTGGGGTCTGAGAAAGTACTTGGTTACAAGGACTACAGAAAACACAGCATTTAAAAAAGAACTTTTTTCTTAACTGCAAGATAGGAGAACCTAACTTTAACAACAGCATTTTATAGTATTGGTATTTTAAGGCCCCTCCCCCTCAAAAAAACCAACCACTCCCAAGCAATGCTTCCATCATATTTTGCATGTGTCGTAACAGTGCCATGGAAAAGATGCAGAGAACAGGAGTGTTAAACTTTTGCAGCAAAATTCTAACTGTGCCAGAATTAACCACATTTTCGGAAGAAGTACCTTAGATAATGAGTTTTAGACATTATAGAAGAGGTAAGATGAGACATAAGAATAGAGGAAATATAAAGATAAATAGGTAATGCTGGTTGGAAAACCCAGTGAAAAATATTGCTCAAACCAACTTATATGCTGCTTATAATTCAATTATTTTTACTGCCTAGTAGTTGTTTGAAGTAATCCAAATCCTTTGTGTTTAGCAAGAGGATCTTTCTAATCTGTAAATAAATTAATCATCCAAATCAATTTGATTCATGTATGGAAAAAAATATCCTTCAGAGTTGGTATTAAAACCATTTTAGAAACAGAATGTGCTTAGTTTGTATTATGGCAACAAAAGGCAAGTTCTGTAGAGTCTTAGACCAAGTCTGCATTTCACTAAAATCTTGCAATTAAATACCTTTTGCAGTGGTAGAAACTACAAATCCCCAAAATTGCTCACTATGTCTCTGTTCGTCCAGAGTCCATTGAAATGTTGGGGAGTCTACCCATTGACTTCAGTTTTGGATCAGGCACTTTTTCAGTTATTTGCCCCCATAAAGTTTTAATCTATACACATGAGAATAATATGATTCCCTCACATCTTTAAATCCCAGCTCTGTTTTTCAATCCATGGTTCAGATTTTCAGGTCCGATAGGTTTACAGTTGGTGAGGAGGAGGGAAAGGAGGCCTAAAGCTGTCTTTTCACCACCAGACTGGCACAACTTCTACACTAAGGGGAGCTGAGAGGGGGTAGCATAGAGCCTGCTATATTGGCCCTAGGGCGGTTAAGGATTTTCTCATACCTG
Organism: Chelonia mydas; assembly: GCF_015237465.2. Lineage (NCBI taxonomy): Eukaryota > Metazoa > Chordata > Testudines > Cheloniidae > Chelonia > Chelonia mydas. The sequence continues at coordinate 92,727,445 of NC_057852.1, read as the reverse complement.
GACAATCTCCATCTGTCTTGTTAGGCCCACTCTCTGGCCCATTTATGTTGTTGGAGTTGCACAAAGGGGGCGGAATGAGGCCTAAGAATCTTGCCATGTGTATGGGAGAGAAGTTGTTAATTTTGCTGTTGATCATTAGTAATGAGGTAATTATTTTCAAGTGTTTATCTTGGTTCAGATTACTTTGAAGATATGTGAGGTGAGATTAATAATTTCTTTGAGTATTTAACTGAAAATATTGTACTGAGATCACTCTTTCTGTTGAATTTAAAAAACATTATTTGCACAACAAGATTTTGGAAAACTCGAGCACAATATTATATTTGATCCTATGTGAGGCCATGATTTAGGAAATGACTAAGTCAGTAGAGAACCTAGTAAAGGAATGCTAATGTTATCAGAGAAATAATCTACATTTTTATTACATGTCCACCTGAAATAATCAGGAAGGTTTATATCTTCTGGAACTGTAAAAACATCAGTAAGTTGTCATTTTTATATAAATGCCCTTTATGAGGGATGTTTGACTTGATAGCTAAAAGATGCATTGTCACATCACAAACGGTTAATGTTTTAAAGCAATGATAGAATAATTAATGCCTCACTCATTTTATTTAAGAGAAGGTTTAGTATTTTAATTAGCACTGTTCAAAAATCGGGGAATTTATTTTGCAAAATTAATTTTTGTGCAAGTTGTGAAAAGGAACAGCTTTCAGAATTTTTCATGAAAATATTCATTTTTGAAAATCATTTATGTGTGGGGTGTTTAGTTTTTGCACACATACCCCATTATCACCCTGTTTTTCCACCAGAAAAAGGAGGGAGGGGAAGAAAGAGGAGGAAAAAGAAAAATAATAATATACGGAAAAATGACTACATTGTTTTCTTTTGTATTGTTGAAAAATAGAAAATGAAAAAAGCAAACCAATTTTTTTCACAGACTCTCCATTTAGAAAATGGTTTTAGGAAAAAATGTTTAAAAATTTTCGATCGGCTTTAATTTTAATATGAAGTGTTTGTCAGCCTATACCTGCTATTAACTTTATAGGAGGAGGGGAGAGGATGATTGAGTAATTAATTAATTTTATACTGTCTAAAGAGAGAGAGGTAAACACTATAAAAAACCCCTTTGTGCAAGTGTAGCCTAGGATAAATTAATTTGTATAGGAGCTATAACTTTACAATGTAAGGGCTAGCTATTGGATGATTCATAATAAATTGTTGGCAGAGGCGTAGCCATGTTTGTCCCAGGATATTAGAGAGACAAGATGGGTGAGGGTAATATCTTTTATTGGATCAACTTTCCAGTGTACCTGAAGAAGAGCTCTATGTAAGCTCAAAAGCTTGTCTCCGTCACCCACCCAAGTGATCCAATAAAAGATACTGCCTCATCCACCTGGTCTCTCCTACGAAGTTATCTTTCTAGGTTTGATCTTGTTAAATTTGCGAAGGTAATCATGTTTCTATCTGACTAATATTTGGACAGATGACATACTGTGCTGTATTACGAACTGTTTGCATCCTTGTAGGAATAACAGAAGATAGCAACGGTGTGTGATGGTATGATCTCTTATGCAAACCTAGATTTGGCATGGTGGGCTCTTGGATGAAACAGTTGGGGATATGTCGATACTGCAGTTAGACACCCACGACTGGTATGTGCCAGCTAACTTGGGCTCATGGTGCTCGGGTTAAGGGACTGTTCAATTGTAGTGTAGATATTTGGGCTTGGGCTGGAGCCTGGGCTCTAAGACCTTGTGACTAAACAGCTCTTTAGCCCAAGTCAGCTGGCACAGACCAGCTGTGGATGTCTAATTGCAGGCATACCCTTGGAGAAAAGCAATCCAGGAAGCATTTGCATATTTTGTGCAGCTGCAGGACTTGTACTTCCCTCCCCTGCCTTTTTTCATGTTCAGGAATGTTTTGCACCCTGGGGGAGAGCTGGGTCAGGCATTTTTCCTGAGGTGTTCTGGAGAGCATGCTTCCTTATCAGTTGGAATGGAGGAGTTGGCTTGGGAAAGGCTTGTCACTTTATTCCTTTCTCTCTGTCTCCCCTTATTTAGTTAGATTTTAATTAAGGAAATTGTTCCCTGGAAATATTTTTGTGAAGGTGAAGTGAAGAATGACTATTTACTTACAAAATAGTTAGGACAGTCCCAACTAATCTCTGCATTCCCAAGTATATTTGATTTGTTCAGGAATAAAAGGGTGGAAGAAAATCAAGTAGGTGGTGAGCCCATAGGGGAGGTTTTTGAACAGTGGTGAGGGGAAGGAAGAGCATGCCAGAGCAGAGAGGAGTTTCAGGAAAGTGGGTGGAGCTGTGGCATCCCCACTGGTTAGAGAAGGAGGAGGAAGAGATGCAGCCCTGTGGGGAAGGAGGAGATAAAGAGGTAGCCCTGGGCACAATGGGGAGGAGCAGGAGTCATGAGCCTGGCTAGATAAGTAAAGTTACAAATGGGAGAAAACTGAGAGTTTGAGATGTATCTATAGCAAGTGATGGCTGGAGGAGGAGGATGTGGGTGGTGGTTAGTTGGAGATATGGCTAGGCACAGGAGACTAAGGAAAAAATCAGAGCAGTAGCAACATGGCTGCAGTTGGCATGGGAACAGGTGAAGGACAGGTGCTCCAGGGAAGCTGAGAGGAGAGTAGGAGCTGCAGTTTGAGAGGAGTGTGAGACCAAAGGACTTTTCACTTCATCTCACAGCTGTGCCCAACTTGCCAGGAAACGTGACATGAAGATCCCAATGAGGTTCCTACGCTAAGCTGACCTCTTCCACTTTTTGCCGAGGCTTTGAAATGGACTCTTTCATTTCCGCATTGCACAGTGTAAATGCAGGAATAAAATAGTACAAGTATAAAATAATGCACTTGAGGTTAGAGAAAAAAGTTTTCATAAGATCACACATTGAAAAATATAGTGTGTGCACTGGGACACTTGCATGGCTTTTTTGTTTGTGAGGAGACATCCTCTCTGTCTAGTTGTTTCAGCCTCCCTTTCCTCCCCTTACACTTTCACCTGCATAGTTTTCCTGGCCCTTAGATCAGAGTTGTCTGCAACCCTGTTCATCAAAGTGCTGCAAAGCCTCAGAATCCTTCTAAAGTAATCACTAAACCTCAATGAGCAGCTAGGCTCTTAAAACCCTTTAAATGAAAGCTTTACTGAATAGATACAGTACAAAATTATAATTGTGTTTATATTCTCGTCGCACCTGCAGGAGCAGGGCCCTGTTGTGCCATGTGCTGCACAGGAGGATGGAGTCCCTGCCCCCAGAGAGCTTACAGTCAAAGGAAACGAAATGGTCAACAAATATGTATTGGGTTTATAAATAATCTCAAGCAAGTAGCTTTATTTTCATTGTGGAACACAAGACTCTCTCATTCACCAAATCCATATTTTAGTAAATGTCTCCATTGGCTCGCTCGTCCCCAGTGATTGGGGGGTGATGGGGTGGGGTGGGGGTGGGGGGTGGAAATCATAACATGGAACAAAGTCCACTGGAAACTACACTTTTCTCCTGTGGTATATTCTCTTAATCAGGGGTTCTCAAACTGGGGGTTGGGACCCCTCAGGGGGTCGTGAGGTTATTACATGGGGGTCATGAGTTGTCAGCCTCCAACCCAAACCCCGCTTTGCCTCCAGCTTTTATAATGGTGTTAAATATATAAAAAAGTGATTTTAATTTATAAGGTGGGGTCACACTCAGAGGCTTGCTATGTGAAAGGGGTCACCAGTACAAAAGTTTGAGAACCACAGCTCTTAATTATCCTCTGAGGCAAGGGGGTTTGGATCCTGCAGAGTCAATATGGTGTGTGTGATCTGAAAACCCCATAGAGAAACTGGGCTCCATCCTCCTGGATCCTGCACCTCTCCAGCTGGTCCCCTTTTCCACAAGAAGCATTGCTTGTTTAGATCAACATTGCCATGGCTTTCATCCACATCACTCAGGGTGAAATCCTGGCCCCATTGAAGTCAATGGCAAAATTCCGATTGACTTCAATAGAGAGAGGATTTAATCTTTGTGTATACCAGGTAGAAGGGGCTAGAAGGTGCAGAAGATAATGCTTGCTTGGATTTCCACTGGGAAATACACTAGATCAGGAGTTCTCAACCTCTTTCTTTCTGAGGTCCCCCAACTTGCTATAAAAACTCCATGGCCCAACTGTGTCACAAGAACTGATTTTCTGCACATAAAAGCCAGGGCCATTGTTAGGGGGTAGTAAGGAGGCCCTACACCACATAGGGGCACTGTGAAGTTAAGTTGCTCAGGCTTTGGCTTCAGATCCAGGTGGTGCGGCCCCTAGCTGCAGTCCCATGTGGCGGAACTTCGGCTTTCTGCCTTGGGCTCTAGCGAGTCTAGTACCAGCCATGCTTGGCGGACCCCCTGAAACCTGCTCACGGCCCTCCCAGGGGCCCCAGACCCATGGTTGAGAACCACTGCACTAGATCACAGTGGGAGCATGCCACAGAGAAGGCCACTTTCCAGCTACACTTGTTCACAAACCACCCTGATCACACAGAGTTCTGGAAAGGGCTCACAACCTCCTATGTGCCCCAACCCCAGTTACATAAGAGGAGAGAAATTCAGGTCTAAGCTTTGTCTTCGGTGCCTGATACTTTGTCCATTGAAGGCTTCCGTCAACTTTAGTTGTGCAGGATCAAACCCTGTGTTTCTGGCCTTTTTGTGAAAAATGAGCTTAAAAGTCTTCCCACTCAGTCAGTTTGAATTCTATAGCCCTCTTGCTGCACGGAAGGTGTATTAGGAGAGTGATTGGTATCATTATGCAGGCCCTCTGCAAATAATAAAGAAGCTTAGGGAGGAGGGATAGCTCAGTGGCTTGAGCGTTGGCCTGCTAAACCCAGGGCTGTGAGTTCAATCCTTGAGGGGGCCATTTAGGGATCTGGGGCAAAAATTGGGGATTGGTCCTGCTTTGAGCAGGGGGTTGGACTAGATGACCTCCTGAGGTCCCTTCCAACCCTCATATTCTATGATTCTAATGCAAAGACAGGCATGCATGTGAGTCTGGCAAAAATATACAAATCTTGTCATGGAACACAGAAAATACAGTAGGATATGGCTTCTGTGTACTGGAACCTAATGTGAGATCCAGAAATGAAAACTGTACATTTTGCAGATTTCCTCTCCTTTTCCTTCCCTCCACCCCTCATACACTGGTATTGAGATATCCGCTATACAAAAACAGGATATCGTCAGCTAGCAGCAGCTTCACCGTTGATCTCGGAAACTAAATATAATACTGGCTGTCTTACGAAAAAAGAAACTACAGTCTAAGAAGCAGAGCAACTAAGCATGGTGGGGAAAATAAACACATTTCTTGCTAGAATCAAAGTTGAGGTGAGTAGAACAGAAACTTTGCTATCAGGTTTATCTGTTATGGCAGAGGAAAGCCTGACCTAAAAGGAATTCCTTTTAAAATTCTGCTGCCAGATGAGCTAGCAGGCTCAGCTGGTTATGCAGCCTAGGGGATGGGAAGGATGAGTGCCCTGGTGAGATGGCTGGCGATCCCGGTCTGATCATGGAGGGATAATCAGTAGGGCTCTGTGTTTGTCACAGAGGTCATGGAAGTCACGGATTCTGTGACTTATCATAGAATATGAGGGTTGGAAGGGACCTCAGGAGGTCATCTAGTCCAACCCCCTGCTCAAAGCAGGACCAATCCCCAATTTTCGCCCCAGAGCCCTAAATGGCCCCCTCAAGGATTGAACTCACAACCCTGGGTTTAGCAGGCCAATGCTCAAACCACTGAGCTATCCCTCCCCCTGTGACCTACACGATTTCTGCGGCGGCCGATGTGGCTGGCCCCAGGGACCGCCGGAGCAGTGGTCCCAGAGGCAGCCGGAGCAGCCGCTGGCCCCCCGGGGCTCTTTCCCCCCCCCCTACAGTGGCTCCCCCGTGGCAGCTGGTGCTGTGGGCTCCACACCCCACCCCAGCTGATGCCTTGGGCTCCCCCACCGGCAGTGCCCCCTCTTCCGTCCCTCCTCCCGCCCCAAGATTCAATCAGGGATATTTATGGTATAAGTTACGTCCAGGACGTGGGCTGTGATTTTTTTGTTTCTTGCCGATGATCTGTCCATGACTTTTACTAAAAATACCCATACCTAAATCGTAGCCTTAATATTTGGTAAATGACTAGAGGAGGAATCAAACATGTCAAGTGGTGGTTGGTGGTCATCTGTGTCTGTCAGAGGCCTAGGAAGAAATAACCCCCTTGGCCTCTGTTCCTGGGCTGGAAAAGCAGGATCATGATAAGAAAGCTGGGATGCTGCAGAGAAATAACACAAGTGAGAATTGAGACCTATAGCTGGTTATAATATATGCAACTCAGACTGCAGGGCCCACAATTCCGAGAGGCCTTTGTGTGAGGTGCAGGAGCTCTGTCTACACATATCCGCAAATGCCACTATTCTCTCATGCTTCTCATAAGGAAAGGCCTGTTGGAAGCTGACTCTTAACAAAAATATTAAATAAGACAGGTCAGTGTCATGGCTACTTAATTTTTAAATGTAGGGAATTTGTTTTATTGTATCAAATCCAAATTTAAATGATAGGCTGTGTACATAAAGCGGCACTAGAATTCTAGAGCAACTCTGAACTACCGGACTGCCACTCTTACTGTAAATGCTAGAGCGTCTACAGACCCATAAATCTGCAAAAGAATTAACGTAACAGTATATGTATGGGATACTGAGCGGTGTAAATATAGCTGGTTGGGTTACTGCTTAAATCAAGGACTTTCTCTTGTTTAGTGGGATTGAAAAATGCCTTAGATTATTTTACTGTAAAGGTATTGAAGTATATTAGATATCCTGTGTTGGCCTAGCTTTCTGAGTGAAGAGCGTGCAATATTGTCTTATAATGGACAATATATAGCCCTGAACATCTTTCTCACTTGGAAAAGGAGTACTTGTGGCACCTTAGAGACTAACAAATTTAAGGTACCACAAGTACTCCTTTTCTTTTTGCGAATACAGACTAACACGGCTGCTACTCTGAAATTTCTCGCTTGGATTTATCAGACTTCAGGTACCAGTTTATTGCATGTACATCTTTGGGTCCTGTATCTAGAGATTTATATGATTAATAATTTTAAATGGTACCTCTGTGTACCATCAGTGTTGTCGAGCAGCATATGACGCTGTCTGGTATGGCATACAATTGAGTGTGCCAATCTCAGGTCAGACTGCCAGAAAACAGAGCAGATACCCCAAACTGATGGTATATTCTATAATTAGATTTCACCAAGACAGTAACAAATGTGTGCTTTTGGATTACTATATTAATTTTACATGGAGCCACAAACAGGCTCGCCAGCCCCGTTTTACCACCCCAACAAACTGGACTTTGTGATGAAAGGTTATTAAACCAAAAATCACCTCATATGGTGTTACCCCCAGCCCCAGAAGCCCAGTCACTTACCCCAGGTCAATGGATACTCTGGCCATCACACCAAAGAGAACACTGACAGCTAATTTCTCTAGTAAACTAAAGGTTTATTAGCTAAGAAAAAGAAATGAGAGGTTAAAGCAGGTAAAATACAGGCGAGTCAAAGTTTGTGAGTCCAGTATGATAGCAGAGATGTAGTGATCTGCTAGTTTTCCTTCAGTGTCTCAGGGTTACCCAGACTAACTTTGGGGGTTGCTGTCCAATTGCTCAGTATTCCACCATGTCAGAATCCATCAGACCAGAAATGCAGGATCATTCCCTTAAACTAGTATTTATAGATCCTGCTTGCAGAAGACATTCACCTACTTGAGTTTTGATAAGTAGCAATTGCAGATTGAGTCTGTGGATTTCCATTGTTGAATACAATGACCTTTGCTTTGAAGTTAGCATTCTATTTCCTGGCATTCACAAGTAGTTGGTTACAGTGATATTACTCTGAAACCTGTCATAATGCAATTGTCTGCCATTGCATTATAATCAGGATCGATAAGTGAAACAATGTAAGTATCATTCATTAGTATTCATGAAGTTCTAATGTCTGAATATACACACACTTTGATCTAGTGTTATTTAATTACAGGGATATATGTAATGTGATAGCAATCAGCAGGTTTATAAATAAGTGAAGACAATTCCATTAACAGTCCTTTGACTAAACTACTACAGGCAACCTACTAGTCAGCATTACACAGGAAAACATAAGTATTCTATGGGAAAAATTTTCACCAGTCTTTATATCAGTAGTTGATGGATATTGGGGTGCAGATTGTGCTTTGTATTTATGGTACAATTATTTTAAACAAGTGTTAAATTAAAACAAACTAAAACTGATGTGATTATATCTCTTTCTAGTTCCTGAGAGGTAGAATTAAATCTAAATAGCCCTTCAATATAGATTACTGCACTATTCAATCAGAGGGTTCTACCTCACATAAACTATTAATAGTTCCTTTCATTTTGAAATCAAAATTGGGTAGTAACTCAATTCTCATTGTAAGGTTAACAAACCAAGTTAACCTCACTTAAAGGCCTTTGCAGTAACCATTGTGAACAGCTTTTTTGTTTGTATTTTGAACTAAAGCTTCTCCAGACTTACTGTGTAATTTTCTTGACTTTAAAATTTTGCTAGAAAGAAGACCTGGCCTGGATCACAAATCATTTCAGACAATATGGCAGACCCCATCCGATGGGCCCGATATCGCTGGCAGCGTCTGGTATCCGCAGAAGGCAGGGATGGAAGCAGCAGCAGCTCCTCATGTGACAAGTGTTATCAATCATCCAAAGTGCCTAGCAGACATAGGATAGTTATACCATGTCTGGGACACTTTAAAGAAGAGTATGAAAAGGTATCAAAATTATATATGAACAACAGAATACGGACTACTAAATACACTTTATTCAACTTTCTACCACGGAATTTATTTGAACAGTTTTACAGGTAAAGGATTCTTGTATGTAATTGTGGATATTATTCGAATGTGGGTTTTTTTTGTTTGTTTGTTTGAAATTCATGTGCTAATATCTACAAATTTGTTTTTATAAACTACTCTTCTCTCCTGAATTTAGCAAGATACATTATCCAGTTTTGATAACTTTGTAACAAGATACATTATCCCAAAACTGATACTCAAAAGAGGTATCTCTTCTCATTTGGTGTCATGTCCTTTCTTTCACCATTTCGGATCAGTTAGATCAGGGGTGGGGAACCTACGGCCCACAGGCTGGATCCGGAGTGTTGGTTAATTTCATCCGGCTTGCAGCGTCCATCCGCCCCTCCCCCCATGGGACTGGAGCTGCAAGCACCAGCTTGCCCTGCTGCAGGGGGAAGCCCTGAGCCTCAACCACCCAGGCGGGTGAGTGGTCTGCGATTGATGTTCTTCTGTGGGTCAATGGCCCATGACAGAAAAAAAGTTCCTCACTCCTGAGTTAGATGGTCCCTCCTCTTGGATCACTGACATAGAGCAGCATATGATAAGATTTCACCCCCATCCTGTTTGGCAGGTGTAGTGGTGGAGAAGAATGAGGTTGGTTCTCCTTTTCTTCAGCCACTCTATGAATTTGCATGGCGGCTGGCTTGAAAGGTGATGTTAAGGGGGTGATGGGAGGGCTCGCTTGGGGAAGCAACATGGTGGCCTCGGGGGGTGTGTGTCCAAAAATGGGTTTTGTAAAACAAGCAAGGACACTGTCACAAGCCTTGCAATTGATGAGATTTTTGGTTGGTCCACTCTAGCTTTAGTGGAAGAGATATGTAGAACATCTGTCATGTCCTCAGTCCAAGCTTCCTTAAGTCATCAAAGGGCTGGTACTCTAGTAATTTTTGCCCTGTGGATACTCTTTGACCACAAAGTCTTGAGGGCTGTAGTTCAGCCAAAGTTTCTTGACCTGCTCTTGTTTCTAGATTGGGAGATTGCAGTTCTATCAGTGGCAAATTTGTTTAAATGGAGGGTGCAGATGTAGAACTTAAAAAAGATAAAAATCTGTTCTCTGTTTTCTGCATTGTCTGATCATCAGTTTGAAGCAATCATCTCAGCAACTCTGTTGGTTGGAGAATGGAAACAGGGTTTGTGTCTCTTTTATTCTTAATTTTGTGGGGAGTAGATGAGTTACTGGTAGCTTCAGTCTCTGTGTGGTATACAATGGGAGACATGGAAGAGGATGTCTCAACACAAGAAAGGGAGCCAGAACAAGGAAAGTGGCATAAACATCTGAGGGAGGAGGGAATGCCCTGTGACGGGTTCAGTCATAGAGACCCCCTTAGGACTGTCACCTGATGTGCTGAGATTACCTCTGAGCCCATTTTCCCTGCCAGCAAAAACACACAAGTCTAAGCCTAATACATTAAGAAACTGATTACAGGTAAAATCTCACCCTCAGAGATATTCCAATAAGCTTCTTTCACAGGCTAGACTCCTTCCTAGTCTGGGACCAATCCTTTCCTCTGGTACAGTCCTTGTTAGTTCCAGCAGACATCTTAGGTGGAAACTAGGGGTGTTCTCATGACTGGCAACCACCTTTGTTCTGTTCCACTCCCTTTTATAGCTTTGGCGCAAGGAGAGAATCTTTTGTCTCTCTGGGTCCCCTCCTTCTAAATGGAAAGCACCAGGTTTAAGATGGATTCCAGTATCAGGTGACATGCTCACATGTCCTGTGAGACCCCAGCCTCCATTCTTCCAGGGCTGGCCTGCACGTACCCAGGAAGGTTTGTAAGTAAACAGAGCCATTTACAACCAATTGTCCTACTCAGTGGGAGCCATGAAGATTCTAAACGACCATTAATGGCCCACAGTTTGCATAATTACAATAGGACCTCAGAGTTATACTTCATATTTCTATCTTCAGATACAAGAATGATACATACATACAAATAGGATGAATACATTCAGTAGATTATAAGCTTTGTAATGATACCTTACAAGAGACCTCTTGCATAAACCATATTCCAGTTACATCATATTCGGACTCATAAGCATATTTCCATAAAACATTATGGAGTGCAACATCACACGCCCTTCACGTATAAATTCATGACTGAAAATGTAGGAAGCCAGCTTTAACAGGTAAGAATTCCTGAGATCTGACGTACTAGTGCAGGAGTCGGCAACCTTTCAGAAGTGGTGTGCCAAGTCTTAATTTATTCACTGTAATTTAAGGTTTTGCGTGCAAGTAATACATTTTAACGTTTTTAGAAGGTCTCTCTCTGTAAGTCTATATTCTATAACTAAACTATTGTTGTATGTAAAGAAGGTTTTAAAAACCTTTAAGAAGCTTTGTTTAATATTAAATTTAAAATGCAGATCTTATCAGTTTAGTGTGATCCTTGCCCTTGCTTTTCCTTGCTGAGTTTTCCAATGTCCCCAGGAAGGCAGTGGGCTAAGCGGGCTGGCGGCCGGGACCCCAGACCAGCAGTGGGCTGAGCGGAGCCAGCGGCTGGGACCCCAGCTGGCAAGGGGCCGGCGGTCAGAACCCCAGACCGGCAGCAGAGTGCCACTGAAAATCAGCTTGTGTGCTACCTTGGGCATACGTGCCATAGGTTGCTGACCCCTGTACTAGTGGATCATGTGGAAACCTCTACCTAGGGCCCTACCAAATTCACGGTCTATTTTCATAAATGTCATGGTCATAGCATTTTTTAAATTTTGAACTTTATGGTTTCAGATATTTAATCTTTAAATGTCACAGAGTTGTAACAAAACATGAATATGTATTTAAAAACAGCAAAATATAAACCTGTAAAGCCCTTAAGTCAGCGTTTCTCAAACTGGGGGTCCCGACCCAAAAGCGGGTTGCAAAGCTATTGTAGGGGGGGTTGTGGTATTGCCACCCTTCTGCGTTGCCTTCAGAACTTGTTGGCTGGAGAGCGGCAGCTGTTGGATGGGTGCTGAGCTCTGAAGGCACTGTCTCCACCAGGAGCAGCGCAGCCTTCAGAGCTAAGTGGCTAGAGATTAGTGGTTGCTGGCTGGGAACCCAGCTCTGAAGGCAGTGCCGCTGCCAGCAGAAGTGCAGAAATAAGGGTGGCAATACCATACCATGTCACCTCTATTTCTGTGCAGCTGCTGACAGTGACACTGCATTCAGACCTGGACACCTGGCCAGCAGCCGCTACTCTCCGGTCACCCAGGTCTGAAGGCAGTACAGAAGAAAGGGTGGCAATACTGAAACCCCTCTACAATCAGCTTGACCCTTTTGTTAGGGACCCCCAGTTTGAGAAACATTGTGTACTTGTATATACTTTTACCATATAGTATAAAAGAGTGTAGTATAGGGTAAAAGTACACGGACAACCAGATTTCATGGGGGAGACAAGATTTCATGGTCCGTGATGCGTTTTTCATGGCTGTGAATTTGGTAGGGCCTTAGCTATACCAAACATGTTTGGTTACGTTTGGAATATCAAAGATACAAATGGTGACTGATCTGTTGGTATGTACAATATGCCCTATTGACCTGTTATTTCAGGATGTTTTACTCCATGAAAATATGTGTAAGTGCTTTGAATTTTCTTTATAGAAGTCCCTCTAATGCTCTCAAAGAAGGTTATTGCTTTGATGGTTAAAATGTGCACAATTTGATGATTAAACGGTTAAATGCTGAAAGTGCTTCAACTCTTTCTGTATCCTTTGTTTATGGTAGTTTCTTGTTTACATCTTTCCACTTATCTAAGGCCAGAAATTGCTGGTGATCTGTATTTGTTTTCCCACTTGATTGAATATGTTACTGTAATAACCTGTACCGAGGAAGGCTGCTAATGAAAGGTGTGTTGAAAAGTTGGAAGGTGAAGCTATAATTATGTAATTTTTCAATCGATGCATAAGTGTTTCATGTTTTCTTTAAGTTAAATTCTGATTGTGTGGGCAGGGGGCGAGATTCCTGATGCTTATTGCTTCTGTGTTTTGCCTCAACATTGACAATAGAAAATTTCTAAGTGATATTGGGCATGGCTGAAGCCGTTAAATGCTAAAATTGAGATGTTTGAGGTTTGCATGGAGATGACCTTTAAGATAATGTGCTTGTGTTTCTATATAGGGTAATAGATCTTTTGCGGGAAATTTAATTAAAATTTGTTGGTGTGACCTCATCACTGAATATCTGAATGATGCTGAGATGTGTGGACATAAGGCTTCCGCTAACATTTTAATAACTTTGGATATAAAAAGCATGGTGTCTTCTAATATGTTGATCTTTGCTGACAACTGCTAATTTTGTACAAAAATCAAGCTGAGAGATGTAGGAATGTTTTGGCATTATGTTGCCTATGAAAAGGAGTTATCATTTTGAAGCTCTGGTTGCATGGTAAGAGCTGAGTTTAGTTTCTTGGTATTTAAGCTACAATAATGCCATGTCTCTTTCCAGCATGCAGCCTCTTACGCAACATAAAGCTCTGCATAAATGTTACTTCTAAAGTACGTAGAAACTTCTGCTTAACTCAGTTTGCTAGTGAACTGCAGGTCATTACATGTGTTACCTGCCTTTTACTCACCTCCTAAACTTCATTCCATTCCTAACTCCTGCATCTGTTTTTTTGTTTGTTTCAGAGCTGCCAATTTATATTTCCTATTTTTAGTTGTCCTGAACTGGGTTCCACTGGTGGAAGCCTTCCAGAAAGAAATTACCATGTTACCTCTAGTAGTTGTTCTCACAATTATTGCAGTTAAAGATGGCCTTGAGGATTACTCAAAATACAAATTAGATAAGCAGATAAACAACTTATTAACTAAAGTATACAGCAGGTAAGTGTTTGTCTGACTTTGTTATTGATGAATAATGTACAGTGTATATTATTAGTGTGAATATACAAAACAGTAAGTTTGAGGAACCTTAACAAAATTGGTTTCTGGATTGATCACTTGGTCACATTCTTATTTTGGTTTAAAAGTGACTTATTTCAGTCGCACTGCTATTGTCGCACTGCTATTGTCGCACAATTTGGAACAGTTGTTAGTGTCTGTTAAACAGTCGCAGAACCAGAATATCAGGGATGTTGCGACCCAGGGTTATAATACAATGGCAGTTGAAAAAGTTTGCATAACACCATTGTGAACCATGCTTTCCTTAAATTAATGCTGTTATGTTTTTAAATCAACTAGTAAAGAGTTCCCAAATAAGTGATGATAATAGGACATGACCAGTTCCTTTCTTCACTTGGACATTGGCTACGAAGTTAGGGAGAAATCCTTGGTTTTTTCCTGATGCTACCACAAGTTTCCTAGGTGACCTTTTGCACCTTAGTTTCCTCATCTGTAAAACAAGGATAATAGTTCAGACATACCTACTGTGAAAGCGTATTGTGAGGCTAAATTAATTAATAATTATCAAATGGAAAGTACTATGGACCACATTACTCTTGCTGTGTGATCACGCAGGGGTATAAGGAGCCCCATTATTCATTTGCTGTGATAGCTATTTCAGGGAGTAGCATGCAGGGAGAGCAAGTGGGCAGCTGAAGCATTGCAGAGAGGGAAGTAAGCTGCACCAAGAAAGGGTGTGGCACAGTTTATTTCTCCCATGGAGGAAGCAGGGACTGGGTCTGTGCAGCCACACACTGATGCTCATGCCTTTTCTTCACTTTGAAAATAAAGTGTTGTTTTTTTTAAAAAATGTGTTGTCTAACACGTTAAAATCCTAGTTTACGTATAAGACAAGTTATAGTTTCAACATGTGTTAGCTGATTGAAGTAAACCCTTGGCTCCCCCTAGTGTAGACATGGCCTCCCTCAGGGCAGATTGCAAAATTACAATCTAGCCCTATAAAGAAAAGGAGTACTTGTAGCACCTTAGAGACTAACCAGTTTATTTGAGCATGAGCTTTCGTGAGCTACAGCTCACTTCATCGGATGCATAGCCTATGCATCCGATGAAGTGAGCTGTAGCTCACGAAAGCTCATGCTCAAATAAACTGGTTAGTCTCTAAGGTGCCACAAGTACTCCTTTTCTTTTTACGAATACAGACTAACACGGCTGTTACTCTGAAACCAATCTAGCCCTATGTAAATGATGAGTATTATTTTGTGATTAATTCTCAGGATGAAAAATTTTAGTTCTCTGACATGTAGCATGCCCTATTGATTTTTTTTTTTTTGAGAGCTAGTTCCATAACAATATGAATAACCTGGAGAATGCTTTCTTAATGTAATTGCAAAGAAACAAAATTGCATCCAGTTCTGTAAATACAAATATCTCCTAGGTACAGCAACTTTCTGGGAGTAAAATTATTCAGCCAGTTATGATTGGAGCCTGAAACAGGAATACAATTAAACTTTTAGAGAACTGAAGTAATTTCTCTCCTTTCAAGTCCTGCATATGTTAATGGTAGAAGGCTTGAGGGCAAAGTCTGTTCTTTTATGGTCTCATGTAGTTATGCTGATAAACTGCAGGTCCCATGAATGCTATTCAGTCTCAGTAGGCTGGAGCATCCAAATATTTGGGTTTCTGAATTCTCTTTATGTTACTCAGACTAAATAAGTGTAGTTCCTGTCAGTGGGAATTTAATTTGCAACAACTAATATTGCCTTGTGACTTTTTTTCTTTTTTAAAAAAATTAATAATGATCAATATAATGTGGGAATTTATTATTTTTGCAAGAATCTGTAAAATTTCTCCAGCTGTGCATGTAAAAGATGTATGTTTTTAATTGGTATGATTTAATTTTTTTCTTAGGGTCTTCTTCATAAACTAGATTGTTTTACTAGCTGCTGTTCATTCTTCTGCCCCCTCCCCACCTTCAGCACGACTATCTGCGATACAGATAACAAAATAGTGTATCGTGCCTATATGTACAAATAGCTTTAGAAGATGTATTTCAGGAAAATTAAAGCTAGTGATACATATGAATGTTTACTATGTATGAATTTAT
Source organism: Chelonia mydas (assembly GCF_015237465.2). NCBI lineage: Eukaryota > Metazoa > Chordata > Testudines > Cheloniidae > Chelonia > Chelonia mydas. The sequence continues at coordinate 92,711,633 of NC_057852.1, read as the reverse complement.
TATCTTTAAGGTACATTTTTAATAAGAAAAATTCACTGATTTTCTGTGTAGATGTCTGCATCTGTGGCACAGACATCCATTAAAGTGCATTAACACTAAAACAAAAATGATTTCATGAGTTCCTAATGTAGTATTCTCTGGTAAACAAATTAAGAACCAATTCTTAAATGTACAGAATGTGTGATTCATCAGATAATGTAGACACCGATAGAGCTGTTGATGTTAATGGGCCCTCTAGAGTGAGGAGGCTTGAACATTCTAAGCAGGAGTGCCGTGAGATGTTAGCACATGGTGCCCACCTCCTTAGAAAGTGGTTAGCCAGTCATACTCCAGATTTCCTATGTCTCGTTTCAGATATAGCATTACAACATTATTGGGAATGAGCAATGCATAAAGGTGGTAATTCAATTTTAACACCAGGAATGTTTTAGAATGCTTCTAATATACATTAATGTGGGTTTATTTATTTTCTACATCCATACTACAGTATTGATTTTATGACTGCTTGGAAAACCCATGATAACGATCTTGAGAAGGAGGCAGGCATGTGACTTGCACTAATTTTATTTTTAGGCTAGCTTTAGCTTTTATAGTGTCCTACTCTTGGTTCTGTTGCACTTTGAAGAATATGAAGTCACCTGTGCTTAACTAGGGAAGTCTGTCAGTACACCACTTATTTATGTTTCCTTTGTGACATCTCCCTTTTAGGCTTGCACTTTTAAGGGGATGCTGTCAAATAGTTCAGGCTCCAAAAGTTTTAGTTACAAAATCTAATGTATGAAATAGTTCTCTGATATTTTCTTTTTTATTGAAATTGTTTTTTTTATTTGCCTGCAACATTTTACTCAGCTAACAATTTGATCAATGCCAGTACATTAATCTGCCAGTCTGTACAAAAATAGTGCACTGGTTGGTCTCTTAGGCTCCATGTTAAATGGTAACAATACCTGACACCAGAAATGCCTTTTGTCCATTCACAATAAGACACAGAAGTGTCTTTACCACCAAGAAGGTTTGATCACTTGGAGCAATCATCACACTCTGTCTGCTTGCACCGGTGCATTCTGTACTGGTGCCCACAGTTCATCAGATGCTCATTGCTTACTCCTTACCTGAAATCCTAATCCTGTTGCATCAAAATAATGTTCACATTAACCGTCTGTGATTATATAAAAGGAGGATTATGGTCTCAGGTAAGCACTGAACAGCAGAAGTAGATGGAAAGAAGAAGAAGAAGAAATAAGCATCAAAAACAATATTTTAAGGGCTTTTGTAATAAAGGGTCCAATTCTGCAAGGTGCTGAGAGCCCTAAACTCCTTCTTGACTTTATTCGGAGTTGCAAGATCTTTGCACCTTACAATGTTGACCTCAGAGCTATTCAAAAATACATAAATGCAAATGTTTTAAGTAGAGTTATGTTCTAAATATTCAGTGATGTGCCAGCTAAATGTTTAAGATTTTGTGTACTTGCCTATCCAATTAAGAAACAAAAATTTGGGTTCTGGAGTCACCGTCAGGAGAGAGAGAGATGAAGATTTGACACTTGGTGCACATAATTTGGAAGTGTAATTCACATAGTGAGAGAATTTTAGAACACGACTTCTCCGTGGGAATAGAAATCATAGGACCAAATTCTGTGCTGAGTTTTACCCCAGTCAACCTCACAGAATGTGTTTTTATTCTCATGTATAAGGTCTGGCCCTGATCCAGCAATTGATTGTGTTGTGGGTACACTCACCCTAAATTAGTAAACTGTCTCCCCAGTACTTTGGTGCATACTGATTTAGACTAACTATTTTATAGTCAAAACAATAATCTTTTGTAGTTAGTTTATTAATTTGAGCTTGCAGCTTGTGGAATTTTTCATTTAGACTTTTATATATATTTCAGGAAAGAGAAGAAATACATAGATCAGTGCTGGAAAGATGTTAATGTCGGGGACTTCATTCGACTTTCATGCAATGAGATAATTCCTGCTGATATGGTGTTGTTATACTCTACTGATCCAGATGGGATCTGTCACATTGAAACAGCCAGCCTTGATGGAGAGACCAATCTGAAGCAGAGGCAGGTGGTGAGAGGATATGCAGAGCAGGTGACCATTGTGCATTTCTAAGCACTTTTAAGAAAACTGATGTTTCAAGAATTTTATTTAAAACATTATTTAAAAAAAAATTTCTAGTTCATCTACTTGGTTGTTGAGGTGGGGCTTGTCTCACCTGCATTGGAACGAAAATAACTAAATCAGTTTTAATTCACACCTTTGGTTATTTCACTGCAAATCTGTGTGTGGTCACTAATTTCAGGTTAAGAGTGTCCTATTTCAAATTAATGTAAGTCAGTAAAAAAATTCTTCTTCAGGTAAATGTCAGTGTGGATTCCGCTATAGGTCTGCCTTTGTGCCTCTATGCATGTGAGACTGGAGTTTTTTGAATAGCAGTGTCCATCAGCACTGCACGTGCTCGCTGTGCCTCCTTGTGCTCTCGTGCAAGGGCATAAAGGGAAGGGCATCCCCGACCCTCCCTCTGTTCCTTCTTACCACCTGTGGCAGCAAGATGTAACCTGGCAAGTGTCCATCAGACCTGCTGGTTCTCGGATTTGGCTAAATTATTTCAAACACTTCATAAAACCTTCCGAACCCTTCTGATTTTCTGACATGCAACAGCCATGAACAATATCAGCCCATCTGGACTGAATATTGGATGGTCACACGTCCCTTGTAGAGATCCCCTCATACACTCTTTCACCTACAGATCCCTTTATATGGCTTCGCAACATTGGTAGATTTGAAACCTGCAGGCTACAATCCCTGCCCATCCTGTGGTGGGATAATTCCATTGAAAAATTTGATGGGACTGTCAGGAGTCACATCAGATCCAGTCCAGACAGCCTGACCCTTGGAAACTGCATTGTCCTATTCCACCGGGCGTGTTCTGTCATCCCATCGGACAGATGGACGCTAGAGATCATTGCCCCTTGCTACCCCATCCAGTTCTGTTCTCTATTTGCTATCCACTACCCTCCCGTCTCTCTCCAAGGACCCTTCTCACAAAAGCCTTTTACAGGTGGAAGTGGTCTTGTTGTTTGTTGCATCTAAGATCCATCGTAGAGATACCACTGGAATTCAGGGGAGGAGGTTTGTACTCCCAGTATTTCCTTATCCCGAAGAAGAATGGGGGAAGGAAAAGGGGAGGGGTGGTACTTTCCTAGACCTGGGGAGACTCAACAAATGAATGTTCAGGATGGTAGTGCTTGCCTCCCTCAGGCCATCTCTCCAAGCTTAGGACAGTTTCATGGTTATGTACTTCCATGTCTCTACCCATCCAGCCCACAGGAAGTACCTAAGATTCACAGTGGGGCCCAACTATTATCAATACAGGGTTATGCTCCATAGCAGCAAGAGTATTCACAAAATGCCTGGCAGCAGTGGTAGTGTACTTTATGAAGAATTCACACTTATCCATAACTGGCTGATCAGATGCAGGTTCCTGCAGACCTTGGCAGCCCTGTCATACATCCACTTCCTGTTCTCCAAACTAGGACTCCTTGTGAACTTGAAAAACTGTCACTGATTCCATTGCAGACAACTGGATTCATAGGAGCTATGATTGACTCTTGGTGGTAAGAGGTTACCTGTCAGAGGACAGGTTCTAGTCCCTTCAGTCATTGGCAAGGGACTTAAGATTAAACCCAAGAACAATGGTGCGTACATGTCTGAAGCTACTAGGCCATATATCAGTGTATACATATGTGACACTGTTAGCCAAGCTTCACCTGCAGCCCTTACACCAACCTCAGCCATAATTGTATTCTTCATTCAAGAATCATGTGATCAGAAGTCATGGTCCTGCTAAAGGTTTTACAGAACTCACTTGGTGGCTGTACTCAGAGAACATATGAAAGGCGTGCCGTTCTACCCCCTCCTCAATAATGACAATTAATTGCCTGCAATTGCCTTCAGTCTGCTTCAGAATCATGCTTATATCCTTGATTTGCAAATCAGGAATGGTGAGCAAAGTGCTAACTTCTGTAAAATATTTCACCCTTGTTAAAATATTACACGCTTGTCATGTCTGCTAGGTTTGATGCCAAGTTTGGGAGATCGTCTCTTCTTCTTCAATCTGTGTTTGACTAATGTGACGTGTGGTGTTCATTCCCACCATAAGAACGGCCATACTGGGTCAGACCAAAGGTCCATCTAGACCAGTATCCTGTCTTCCGACAGTGGCCAATCCCAGGTGCCCCAGAGGGAATGAGCAGAACAGGTAATCATCAAGTGATCCATCCCCTGTCACCCATTCCCAGCTTCTGGCAAACAGAGGCTAGGGACTCCATCCCTGCCCATCCTGGCTAATAGCCATTGATGAACCTATCCTCCGAGAATTTATCTAGTTCTTTTTCTGTTCTCTCTGACAAATAAGTGACACTTTTGTTTTGAATATTTGCTAACTGTGCAGGTTAGCAGGATATAAACAGTTCCTTGGGCTTTGCAATAGTATTTCTGTGGATACTTTTTATAAGTAAACATAAAAATTAGAAAAAACAATATTAGAAGCAGAAAGCATTCAGTATCCTTACAGCCGATCTTAAAAATTTGTACAAACAGATATTTAATGACTTTTCCTATTTAGTATTGATTTGTTCAGATAATGCTTTAAGAGAAGACTAACCCTCTGTATGAAGTTTGTCTTCTGCCCCATAAACATCCCCATGGGGGCAGAAGGATCTGAACTTCCAGTGGAGGTCCTGCTTTCCAGTCCCCTGTAGCGCGCGCGCACACACACAGAGAAACTGAGTGGGGATTGTGGCCATGCCACTCTTTACGCCCTTGTACGGGAACGCAAGGAGATATAGGGCATGTGCACGGCTCCAGCTGACACTGTTGTTCAAAAGTATCCGATCTTGTATGCTTAAGGCACATGCACACCTTGAGTGGGATCCACACTGACTGCAACATCTAACAAACCACAGTTCCTGTAGAACAAGTAACAATTTCTATTTAAATTAACTCTAAATAGGACATGCTTAATCTGTAGTAACTGTCTACATACAAAAAGAAAAGGAATACTAGTGGCACCTTAGAGACTAACCAATTTATTTGAGTATAAGCTTTCGTTAGCTACAGCTCACTTCATCGAAAAAGCTTATGCTCAGATAAATTGGTTAGTCTCTAAGGTGCCACTAGTACTCCTTTTCTTTTTGCGAATACAGACTAACACGGCTGCTACTCTGAAACCTGTCTACGTACAGACTCACACCAAAATAACTAAAGATATGAATTAAAACAGATTTAGTTAATTTGGTTCCAGTTTGTGGGTAGATGAGCCCTAATTTTCCACAGCCTTGTATGTTGTGGAATAATTTACTCCCATGCAAAGTGGGTGTAAAATACTGCTGATCAGAATAGTAGCATTTTACAGCCACTTTGCACTCATAAGAACATAAGAGCTGCCATACTGGGTCAGACCAATGGTCCATCTATCCCAGTATCCTGTCTGACAGTGGCCAGTACCAGAGCTCCAGGGAGAGTGTACAGAACAGGGTAATTTTGGAGTGGTACACCCTAGTCTTCCACTCCCAGATTCTGACAGTCAAAGGTTTAGAGTTGCTCTGAGCGTGGCGTTATATCCCTGACCATCTTGGCTAATAACCATTGATAGACCTATCCTCCAGGAACTTACCTAGTTTGCTTTTGTTTGTTTTTTTAAATCCAGTTATAGTTTTGACTATCACAACATCCCAGGGCAATGAGTTCCTCAGGTTAATTGAGCATTATGTGAAAAAGTACTTCCTCATATTTGTATTAAACCTGTGCCTATTAATTTCATTGGTGACCCTATTTTTTTGCGTTGTGTGAAACGGTAAATAACACTCGCTTCTCTGTTCACTTTGTCCACACCATTCATGATTTTATAGACCTCTATCATGTCCCCCCTTAGTTGTCTCTTTTCTAAGCTGAACAGCTCTAGTCTTTTTAATATCTCCTAATGTTGTGTAAATAAACAAGGAGCAGGGCAGAGGAGAAAGAGGCCCTATATATTTAATTGTTTATATTTATAAATGACAAGAGGCATCTATCAGAGGCTCTAGGCATTTCTGACAGTATGTCAAAATTAACAGCAGGCCAGCAAGGTATGTGTAAATAAGAAAATACCAAGCTTAGATTTCTAACGTTCAAACTCTGCCTGTGGATTTATATCTTAGCCTCAGGGTTGGCATCCTCTATCGATGGAAAGAAGTCTAATGTGAGAATTCAGGGTTCTTTGAAACCCTTAATTATGAAGAAGATATTTCAAATAAAACCTATGAGTTGTAGACTTTGAATTTGACAACCTGAGTCTAATACTCTTTCTTTAAAGAATAGCTGACATGTCAAGGAACTCTCTTGTAAAGCATTCTACTGAGAAAGCATTCTATTTCGATATCAGAGGCCAGATTTTCAAAGCTGCAGAATCTTCATGTATCCCATTAATTTCAGTTGGAATTGTGGGTTCTAAGTACTTCTGCAAAATCACATACACTTTTCCATAATACTTGCCAACTTTCAGTCTTTTTTAAGAAGGGAATTTTCTCAAGGCAGGTAACTGTTTGTTTTTTTGTTTACCATTCTGTTGCTCAACTGCTCCTGCTTATTCATCACTTGTAGTTCTTGTTCTCTGCAATAATCATTTCTCTAGCACTACCTTGCATAATGGCAGGTTTCAGAGTAACAGCCGTGTTAGTCTGTATTCGCAAAAAGAAAAGGAGGACTTGTGGCACCTTAGAGACTAACCAATTTATTTGAGCATGAGCTTTCGTGAGCTACAGCTCACTTCATCGGCTGCATACTGTGGAAATTGCAGAAGACATTATATACACAGACACTGTGTTCTCTGCAATACACAGATTATTGTTCTCTGCAATAATCATTTCTCTAGCACTACCTTGCATAATGGCAGGAAATTGCAGAAGACATTATATACACAGACACTGTGTATATAATGTCTTCTGCAATTTCCACAGTATGCATCCGATGAAGTGAGCTGTAGCTCACGAAAGCTCATGCTCAAATAAATTGGTTAGTCTCTAAGGTGCCACAAGTCCTCCTTTTCTTTTTTCTCTAGCACTAGTTAGGCTTTGTCTACACTAGAAAGTTTTACTGGCAAAACTTCCCTTCTGTTGGTATAGTCTACAGCCCGGTTGTGTCCATGAAGCATCAGCAGTTCATCTGATACATCCAGGGTTTTATGTTGGCTAGGCAATCTCTCCATTCATCTTGCATTCTGATTTATCAAAATACCTGCCTTTGTTCCACGTTGCAATACTTGCTATTATGAACTACTGCAAAGTCTGAAACTGTTGCTGTGAATTAATAATTTTTGTAAGCTACATCACTCCTTGTCTGAATTTTATGTTCTTCCCTGTGAATATAGGTCTCTGAAATTGATCCAGAGAAGTTTTCAAGTAGAATAGAATGTGAAAGTCCTAACAATGACCTCAGTCGATTCCGTGGCTTTGTGTAAGTAGGCGTAGGGGGAATTTGCCATTTGTTATGGTAATTTGGCTCATTTGTTGAAGGCTTGTAATGTTTACTTTTTAAAAGACCTTATATTTAAATCACATTGTCCGATTCTAGTTGCACCCTTAAGTTTGTGTGCATGGTTGAGAAGACCTGGAGCTCCAAAAATGCTTTCTGTACCAAAGCTTGTGAATGGCGGAGGCTCCTTGATTAATTTTTGTTAGAATGAAATTTTCAAGCGCCTAGTTTATACTGTAATTCACACTGGTACCTTCTTTTTTCAAAATGGCTCTCTTATCTGTTTTTAATCATTTGTGATGCCTGCAATAACGCTTTCCCTAATACTCATACTTTCCCTAATACTCTGGACCATAATCTGAATAGAGAGACAGTATTGTCTAATGATGAAAGACTGGAACTGGGAACGAAGAGGCCTGTGCTCTATTCTTCAGGGTTAGTTTACCCTGCAAAGGCTTTGCCAGTATAGCTATACCAGAAAAGCCCTGTAGGGGAGACACAGCTTATGCCAGCAAAAGGAGTTTTTTGTCAGTATAGTTAAACCACCTCTTCAAATGACATAAGCTGTGCTAGCAAAAGAACTCCTGTTTTGGGTATAAATGGTATCTTCCTGAGGGGAGTGGTTGCCAGCCTAGCTAGGTTGGTTAAGAGTGTGGTATTTTTTGTTGTATTCTTTATGCTCCTAACCAACATGGCTAGACCAGCAAAACTCTGTAGTGTGGACCTGGCCTGACTCTGCCTCTCGCTTGCTGTGTGACCCTAGGCAACTTGCTTAACTTCCCTGGGATTCAGTTTTCCCATCTGTAAAATCTCCTTTGTAAAGAGTTTGTGACATCTGTGTGAAAAGCACTGTTTATGGTGCAAAATATTTTTTAATGCAAACTATTTCCATTTTAATTTTGAAACTCGCTGTTTCTATGGTGCCCCTTCTCTGCCCCCCATAGCATGGAGAATAAAAACTATAAATGAGGGAAAAGGAGGGAAAAACATAGATTGACTATCTATATTATAATTAACCTGCTTACAACACCGTTAATATAGCATTCTGTCTCCTAGTATTGATAGGTCCTAATTGTGTATTAGCCACGACCTTGGTCCATTTGACAGCCTAGGATAGAGCGAGGCGGTAGAATATTTTGGGGAACCTGCTGTTAGGTCATTTCTGCACTACAAGGTGGGGATCATGTTTTAACAGCTGTCAAGAGGGGCCCAGGTTCGACTCGGGTTCCTAAGCACAGGTTTGATTGAGGCATAGCTGGGGCTGATACCATCAGAGTTTCTCCCCAGTATACACATGTAGTATGAATTGGGATGTGCTGGGTTGAAGTGTCTGCTTTCCATTCTTAATGTTGGTCCTGAGATCGCTATGTTGCCCTTTTGTAGGATTTTCTTCTAATTATGCTGCTGCCAAACCGTTGACTTGTTAACTTGTGAAATCTCAGTATAAACCAAGAGAGCATGCGTGTCCAGATTTTCAAAAGAGATCAATATGTTCGGTGCTGAGCTTTGTTGAAAATCTGTACGTGTCACAATGGGAGTTGCTGGGTACTGGGCGAAAATCTGCCCCAGGGTGCTTTTGAGGCTTGGTTGCTATAGATTCTGTGGGAGGCTCCGGCACACCTGTTAAGTAATGCACTGTGTTTGCAGTGAACATTCAAACAAGGAGCGAGTGGGCCTGAGTAGAGAGAACTTGCTGTTACGAGGATGCACAATCAGAAACACAGAAGCCGTTGTGGGCATTGTGGTGTATGCAGGTTAGTGGACCGGGGGCTTGCACTGATTTTCATGCAAACGTGAGTTCTTCACGATTTCCTTTTTAAGTTGTATTTACCTGATTTGAGAAACATTGCGGTTCGGGCACTGGTAAATGGGAAATAGAGCCTTTTACCTTTAGATTGCCACTTTCAGTCTAGCACTGGGGAGTAGTACCTGGAAGCATTGCTAAGGGCTGTTCAGTAGGCTATGTGAAATAAACTGGTTTCTGTCTTAGAGCTTTATGCTGCTGTAATATGTGAGCACAGATAAGTGATCTCAGTTCAGTTCCATGTGAACGCGTCCCCCCTCCCCACCCTCTCCACAATTAGCACTGATTAGCAGTTGCCTCAAAATAGAGTCCAAAGAATGTGATCGGCATATTGAGACTGATGCCATGTCCTTCTGTTTCAGGATTGAGGTGGTGCTGTTATTGCCTGTCCTGTGTGTATTCTTTGACAAAGGACAAGTCTCCAGAGCAATCAGTCTGGCCCCTTGAGCAAGCACTACAGTTCATATTTAGAAAGTAATAACCCACCTTGAAGTGCAACTTCTGTTAGAAAGAATGGAGAAGTATACAGGGGGCCAAACAAAACAGAAGCTTTTCTTCTTAGAGCAGAATTAACCGATGCATTGTATTGGCAGATAATTGCTTTGCTTAAGTTTAGAACTCCGGTCCAAATACTAATTAACACATGCATCCAATTTTCTCAGTCTTTCAGGGATGTATTTGAGTTTTGGTTTGAATATCTGCCATAGAAGGAAAATTAAACATTTATTGCGTGTTACAGGTCATGAAACCAAAGCAATGCTGAATAACAGCGGCCCTCGTTACAAACGCAGTAAATTGGAAAGGAGAGTGAACACTGATGTCCTTTGGTGTGTTCTGCTTCTGATTTTAATGTGTTTAATTGGTGCTTTAGGTAAGTAAAGTGTAAGGATCTGCAAAGTAGTATTTTTGTTTGTTTGTTTGTTTGTTGTCTCATCCACCCCCTTTTTCTCTGCAAGTTTTTTAGTGCTTTATTTTTGAGGTGGTCAGTGCGATGGGATCTAGGAATAAAATAATAGTCTGACTCTTTCAGGAAGCATACTCTTTGCCCAACAGTAACTGAGTTAAGAATGAAGAGTGATCTGAAATAAATTAATATCAACTAGCTAAATTTCTTGTATACCTAGTAGGCCTAGGCCAGGGGTGGGAAAACTATGGGCTAGATCTGGCCCCTCAGGGCTTTGGATCCGGCCAGTGGGATTGCCACCCCCATGGTGCCACGGGCTCTGGGAAGCAGCCGGCACCACGTCCCTGCGTCCCCCTCCGTGCGCTGCTCTTGCCTGTGGGTACCTCCCCCGAAGCTCCCATTGGCCGGGAATGGGGAACTGCAGCCAATGGGAGCTTTGGGGGAGGTACCCACAGGCAAGGGCAGTGTGCGGAGCTCCTTGCCTTCCCTCCCGCAGGGGCCACAGGGACGTGGTGCCGGCCGCTTCCCAGGGCGGCGCAGGGTGGGGCCAGGGCCAGGGAAGGCAGGCAGGGAGCCTGCCCTGGCCCCAATGCATGCCGCTGCCACCCCGGAGCCGCTCCAGGTAAGCGGTACTGGGCCGAAGCCTGAATGCCTCCTGCAACCCAACTCCCTGCCCTGAGCCCCCTGCTGCACCCTGCACCCCTCCTGCACCCCAACCCCCTTCTCTGAGCCCCCTCATACACACCGCACCCCTCCTCTGCCCCAACCCCTTGTCCTGAGCCCCTTCCTGCACACCGCACTCCCTTCCACACCCTGCACTCCAACCCACTGTCCCAGCCCTGCATGCAGTTTCCCCACTCGGGTGTGGCCCTTGGGCCAAACAGTTTGCCGACCCCTGGCCTAGGCATTGAAAGTTGAAGATTGAGGCTTATCTGTGCTATGAAATGTGCCACCGTTTTCAGGAAATCTTAAAAACTGTTTTAACTCCCACAGTTACACTGCCTGTATGGATGAGGTACTGGTGTCCAGCTCACTTCTGGATGCAATTTAAAGTGGTTCCATAAATAGTTTAGGTCCCAAGCTCCTCAAAAGCTGCCTCTTTCCTTGTGTGATACTTCATCAGCTGAGCTGCATACAGTGCTTAAGTTCACAGTCTCCTGTTCCATTCAGAGAGGCCTGGAGGGAGGATATTCTCAGTGAAAGGCCTTCAACTTGGGATCGTGCTTCCCCAGCTGGTCTTCCATTGACCTTACTGGTAATGCTGCAAAGCTCATATTTCCTCCTAAGTCCCTTTCTGGGAAAAAAGGCTGACAGGATGGTATTGGATGGAGAATCTAAGTTTGCATGGGTTTGGGGGGAGTTTATATTTTGAACATTGGTTAAATTTAACCAATGCACTCAGCTGCCTGTACATTTTATTATCCAAATAAGCCAGTTTGTAAAAAATTTACTGAAACACTTGAGACGCTCTTAGTCCTGGAGTACATTGGTGGTACAAGTTTTTAAGGTTGGATTTTTAAAACCATTTTCTAACAGCCAGTGTTGTAATTGAGGCAGGACCTACTTTTTGCCCTCATTCTGCATATTAAGTAGCCTGGATAAGCCACGGTTTACAAGCTAGAGGTGTTGCCCACACAAGCTCCTGGGAGGCACTTCATTGTTGGTATTTTCCAGAAATAAAAGAAAAATCCTTTGAAGCTTATATTAACTGTATCTTTCTAACATTCCCATTGGATTGTGGATGAGTAGTTAAATAAATAATCAAAGTGCTACTTGCCCCTGCTCTTCATGCAATCCTATGGCAACCTTCATTCATGAATTAGAATAGGCAAAGTGAGAGGAGGAGTTTGTTTTGATTAACTCTTCCTTGAGAAAAACCAAAAAGCTGAAGTCTAGTTGTTGTTAGGCACCAGGCTTTAAACCTCTTCCAGTTTTTGTTCAGCTTGACACTAAACTATGGGCCAGTGTATGTACAACTAACTCTTTTTTTTTCTTTCTTTTTTTTTTTTAAAGGTCATGGAATTTGGTTAAGGAGCTATTCGGAGATGCCTCTTTTTAATGTCCCTGAGCCCAATGGAAAATCCACTCCACCAGCGTTAGCAGGGTTTTATATGTTTTGGACAATGATCATTTTATTACAGGTAACTTCACCTTAAACAGAATGGGCCAGATTCTGCTCTCATTTACGCTCGTGTATATCTGGAGTAACTCTTGACTTCAGTGAAGTTACTTTTATTTACACTGGTGTAACTGGATCGGAATTTGGTTTCATAATCATCAGATTATCTAGCTGCATGTAATCCACTCATTTTATTTTGTCAGGTCTTGATCCCGATTTCTCTCTATGTTTCAATCGAAGTTGTCAAATTGGGACAAATCTATTTAATTCAGAATGATATTGACTTGTACCATGAGAAAACTGACTCCACTATTCAGTGTCGAGCGCTGAATATCTCTGAAGACTTAGGTCAAATCCAGTATATCTTCTCTGACAAGACCGGAACCCTCACTGAGAACAAAATGGTTTTCCGGAGATGCAGCATTGCAGGACAGGAATATTGCCATGAGGAGAATGGTAAGGAATGAAATATTAAGGCAACATTCGTACCTTCTTTATTCTTGCAGAAGTTGAAAGGTTTGATAGGGTAGAGTGCATGTCAAGTCCATTTGGCAGACCCATGCACAGTAGCATGGAGAAGCGGGAATGCAGGCTAACCCTATTAGCAACAGTGCTTCTGCCCTATGTGTGAACTGTGGAGCGTTATCCATACATTGCCTTCTGTGCTAAGAGTCTTGAGAACTGTGGTGAGTGAGCTAGTATGCAGATAGTTATGTTTCTATTCACTGTGCTGGAGAGAAACTTTTTTTTCTTTTCTTTTTTTTTTTTTTTAACTCTGGCTGACTGAACTTCACTGGAATTCAATCACTGTGCTCTGCCTCTCTCCATGAAATTTTGGAAACTCTGTCACTGGGAAACTGCAAATAATCTTGCCTCTTTTTTTTAAGTGGTGAGCCAGGCATAATATCTTCACAGTATTTTAGGGTGCAGCTGCCCAGTTCATCGCCATGGTAGAGACATGAAAATATCCTTCCTCACTCCATGGAGCATTGTTTTAGGCCTCAATTCAGCATGTGGGTATTTAAAAGCACAAGTAGTCCCATTGAAATTGTATGCTTAAATTTAGCCACATACTTATATGTTTTGCTGAGTCAAGGCCTTAGTGACTTCACTAATGTTAGTGCACAAACAAGTTCATCTGCACGCATAGCAGATATGTAGTAATTTGATGAACTGACATTCAACTAGCAAAGACCTGCACTTCTATTCTAGCATGCTTTGTTTAGAATGCCTGTAAACTGGCGTATCACAAATAGGTGGAAATATTATTAACTTAAATTTAGAAACCCGTGTACTGAGTTATGAACACTCTGTGTCCTATATATGAGTGACATTCTGTATCTAGCTCTCAGTAGCCTATTAATTGCCCACTGGGAGTCAAGTGTTTTTATTAGTGGCTTTGTATTTTTAAAAATGCATAAACAAACTATAGGATGCAACTGTAGACATAGGAGGAAGTTATATACAACATCACAGACTTTTCCACTTAATTTGATCATTGGTTAATTTAGCTGTCTGGCTAAGTTGGATCAAAAATACAGGAATATAATGTATTTCAATCACTTTGTGCAGGTACTATTAGATAATACTGCTCACTGCAGAAATCTGCCATTTAATCAGTAGGCAAGGCCAATGTTCTGTACTTGATCAAAGAGGATTGAACCAAAGTGAGATCATGATAATACATGCTTAGTAAAACTAGTGGTATTCACAATATAGTGTTTACTATTGCTGTGATTGATGTAACAAGAAAAGGAGTACTTGTGGCACCTTAGACTAACAAATTTATTTGAGCATAAGCTTTCGTGAGCTACAGCTCACTTCATCGGATGCATTCAGTGGAAAATACAGTGTAGAGATTTATATACATAGAGAACATGAAACAATGGGTGTTACCATACACACTGTAACCAGAGTGATCACTTAGGTGAGCTACTACCAGCAAGAGAGCGGGGGGGGGGGGGGGGGGGGAGGAGAGGGGAGGGGGAGAGGGAGTGAGCCTTTTGTAGTGATAATCAAGGTGGGCCATTTCCAGCAGTTGACAAGAACATCTGAGGAACAGTGGGGGGGGGGGGGATAAACATGGGGAAATAGTTTTACTTTGTGTAATGACCCATCCACTCCCAGTCTCTATTCAAGCCTAAGTTAATTGTATCCAGTTTGCAAATTAATTCCAATTCAGCAGTCTCTCGTTGGAGTCTGTTTTTGAAGGTTTTTTGTGGAAGAATTGCCACTTTTAGGTCTGTATAATCGAGTGACCAGAGAGACTGAAGTGTTCTCCAACTGGTTTTTGAATGTTACAATTCTTGACATCTGATTTGTGTCCATTTATTCTTTTACATAGAGACTGTCCAGTTTGACCAATGTACATGGCAGAGGGGCATTGCTGGCACATGATGGCATATATCACATTGGTAGATGTGCAGGTGAACGAGCCTCTGATATTATGGCTGATGTGATTAGGCCCTATGATGGTGTCCCTGAATAGATATGTGGACACAGTTGACAACGGGCTTTGTTGCAAGGATAGGTTCCTGGGTTAGTGGTTCTTTTGCGTGGTGTGTGGTTGCTAGTGAGTATTTGCTTCAGGTTGGGGGGCTGTCTGTAAGCAAGGACTGGCCTGTCTCCCAAGATCTGTGAGAGTGATGGCTCGTCCTTCAGGATAGGTTGTAGATCCTTTGATGATGCGTTGGAGAGGTTTTAGTTGGGGGCTAAAGGTGACGGCTAGTGGTGTTCTGTTATTTTCTTTGTTGGGCCTGTCCTGTGGTAGGTGACTTCTGGGTACTCTTCTGGCTCTGTCAATCTGTTTCTTCACTTCAGCAGGTGGGTACTGTAGTTGTAAGAATGCTTGATAGAGATCTTGTAGGTGTTTGTCTCTGTCTGAGGGATTGGAGCAAATGCGGTTGTATCGCAGAGCTTGGCTGTAGACAATGGATCGTGTGGTGTGGTCTGGATGAAAGCTGGAGGCATATAGGTAGGAATAGCGGTCAGTAGGTTTCCAGTATAGGGTGGTGTTTATGTGACCATCGCTTATTAGATTCAAAAACCAGTTGGAGAACACTTCAATCTCTCTGGTCATTCTATTACAGACCTAAAAGTGGCAATACTTTAACAAAAAAACTTCAGAAACAGACTCCAACGAGAGACTGCTGAATTGGAATTAATTTGCAAACTGGATACAATTAATTTAGGCTTGAATAGAGACTGGGAGTGGATGGGTCATTACACAAAGTAAAACTATTTCCCCATGTTTATCCCCCCCCACTGTTCCTCAGACGTTCTTGTCAACTGCTGGAAATGGCCCACCTTGATTATCACTACAAAAGGTCTCCCCCTCTTCCCCCCCCGCTCTTCTGCTGGTAATAGCTCACCTGTGATCACTCTGGTTACAGTGTGTATGGTAACGCCCATTGTTTCATGTTCTCTGTGTATATAAATCTCCCCACTGTATTTTCCACTGAATGCATCCAGTGAAGTGAGCTGTAGCTCACGAAAGCTTATGCTCAAATAAATTGGTTAGTCTCTAAGGTGCCACAAGTACTCCTTTTCTTTTTGCGAATACAGACTAACACAGCTGCTACTCTGAAACCTGTCATTGATGCAACAGTTCGTTATGCAAACTAGATACACCACCTAGTGGTCACATTGAAAGAGATTGATCAGTTTCTCAATGTTATGGAAACACACTTGATTAGAAACCAGTTTTAAAAAATAATTTCTGCATAAATTTTTGAGTAGTGTATGGAGCAGATACAATAATACTGGTGATTCCCTCACATTTCACATATGCACAAATTTAGAAGAAAGTGGGGACAGTAACAGATATTAAAAATATGAAGAAAACTTCCATCAGCTTCCAATTTTTAAACCCTCATTAAAACAATAAAAAAATGTAAATAGAGGAAGTATACTGAAAAGCTAAAGAAATAATAAAAAGTTTTAAGAAGAAATAAACTGATGACTGTATAGTACATATCAGAAGTTATTTGTACGGCAATAGCACCTAGAGGCTGCCTGTCAAGGATCAGAGCCCTCTTGTGCTAGTTGCTGTACATCCACTAGTCGTTTTCTGTGTGTGTGCTGGTCTGTTAGTATCACCTTAATAAAATACCATAATGTTCGCTATAGTTCCAGTTGTTTGATGTTGTGCCCTGTTGGCTGGGGGTGGGTCATATATTTATCGATGGTGACATTTGAATACAAAAACAGTGTAAATACAGCATGAAGAATCCTAGGGACAGTTTGTTTTCATTATTTATTTATTTGTTTAAAGGATTTGGAGGGGACCCACAAATTGGTTAATTTTGTAGATGCAGCTTTTTAGAACATTGCACAGGATTTTTATTCACATATCTCCTGTTTTAGACAATAGGAGTTGCATTGCAGAAACCCAGTGGAATCGCTGGGTATATGCCACTTAATCTATGTGTATACATTTGTGCTTATTAATATACATACACTCACATTGCCCAGGATGCAAGAGTCGAGAAGCACATAATTGTGTTGATCGCAGTGGCTGTGTTGCCTTATAATGCTCTTACCATAATGATCTTGTAATGTGCTAAGTAGTCTCAGTGTCCTCCATGTCAGTACTACTGCTCTCTGTATCAATATCACTAGCACGTGCTTTGATGATGTTATATGTGGTGCAGGAGGTGAGGGACTTCACCTGAAGTCTTCTGTATTTCATAGTTGGAGCAGCCATGATAGCAGGTACCAGAACTTTGCACTGGAGGTAATGAGGCCCTAATACAAGACCCTACTGGAGTAGCGCATTTGTAAGGTCACTGATTTCAGCCATACTTCCCTTCAGTTACCACATTTTATTTTATAAACCATGTGACATCTTCACAAAACTGTTATTTGTTCCTGTTGCAGAAAATATCAGATTATGAAAACAAACATTTTTGGTGGATGAAAACTATGACTAGTAGACATGTCTTTTACTAGAGATTTCTTTGCACTGTAGTTGCGTAAGGAAGAGTGTCAGTGGAAGGGCATGTAACACAGACAATCTTCTTGAAAAAACTGTCTCAGCTTTCAAGTGAACGAGTTGTGTGTCTCGTAGTCTCATAGACTTTAAGATCAGAAGGGACCATCGTTATCATCTAGTCTGACCGCCTGTAGACTGCAGACCACCTTCACATGATTCAGATTAATTTCTGGAATACATACAACATGAGGGCAGCCATTTTGAATATTACTCAGTTCCTTCCTCATACCTTTATCTTTACCGCTTCCCCAGTTCCCTAGGTTCCTGCAGCCTGAATCCTTTCCTCCAGTATTTTGCCATCATCCGTCACCTAGGCTGTCTCCTTCCCTGGTTTGGCTGTTTCCCTAATAGAGGCTATTGTTGTTCAGAGTTTGAATTTTTAACTTAGAGCCGCTCTATGATATGTGAGCTCTTATTTTAAAAAAATATTTTTTTCTCTATTCGTATTGAGGCAAAGGAGATAATAGCCTGAACCGTCCTTTCCAGGTTGTCTCCATGATCAGTGGTGCCCCCTGGGAGGAGTTTGGAATCATCAAAATGCCAAATTCGGCAAATAGGGACTATGGTCTCCTAAACTGGGGGAAGGGGAGGATTTTATTTATGCCTGAGGGTGGGAACAAGACCTCCCCCACACATGACACGCATGATTCAGGTTTTACTGACCGGTTATTGTACTGATGAGACCAGCTTTTCAGTTGTAAAAATTGATAAATCAAAAAAGTTCTTTTCTCAAACAGATAAACTTCAGGCAGGATTCACAGAGCCCTTATTAAAAGTGATACTTGTGCTGCCAAACCAGTGTCCATGTGATCAGTGTGTTGGCTGTTTTGTTTTGCTTTTGATTAAAATATATGTAATCCATTTTTACACACATGTACACAATTCCATGTTTTAAAGTTCATATGTCAGGCTTCCACCTGATGATTTGAGCTTGTAATATTGGACAAATGTGGGATTCTTCTTGGTGGCTGAAATGTGATTTCCCCCTCTCATTAGCCAAGAGGCTGGAATCCTATCAAGAGGCTGATTCAGACGATGAAGATTTAACAGATGCTCTGTGTGGTTCGTTGAGCCGCATGCCAAAGCAGAAGGTGCACAGCTGCAGGATAGTGGGTCGGCCTTTGAACTCCAAGTCTTTAAATCAGCTGGCTGGTAGCTGTTCTGCCTTAGGAGAGAAAGATGGAGTCAGTAACATTCCACACTCAAGACATGTAGCTTTCAGCAGCCCCATTGTAAGTATAACTTGATGTCTTTTGATCTTAAATATCTGAAGTAACTCATGAAGACATCTGATTCTTTTTCTTTAAAATTGAATAGATCATTTTGTCTTATCTGAAATCCTTTCTGTTTTCCTTCAAAAAGAACTTAAAAAGTGCCTCCCCACAGCTGTAATTTGTAATTGATATGTTTTTAAATGATGGCAAAAATAAAATGTGGATTTGCAGCTTTTAAAGCGAGGCCAGAATTGAATTGGGAGCATGAGGTGTTCGTTCATGGTCATCCCTTTCTAAACTGTTCACATAAAGCTAGAGGAGAAGGATAGTCCAATGGTTAGGGTAACAGATTCAATTTTCTGTTCTTCCACAGACTGCCAGTATGACTTTGGACAAGTTGCGTAGCTTCTCTGTGCCTCGGTTCCCTACCTGTAAAATGGGGCTAATAGCACTTCTGTACCTCACTGGGGTGGTGTGAGGATAAACAGGGGTTCTCAAACTGGGGGTTGTGACCCTTCACGGCATCACAAGGTGGTTACATGGGGGTCGCAAGCTGTCCGTTCCATGGGGCTGACAGCCCTGAACCCCCATTAAATTAAATTACTCCCACCCCCGTTTTTAATTTGTAAGTGGGGGTCACACTCAAAGGTTTGCTGTGTGAAAAGGGGTCACCTATACAAAAAGTTTGAAAACCCCTTGGATAAATTGAGAATAGCTCAGATGCTACAGTGATGGGTGCTAGATAAATACCTAAGATAGCTAGCTCAAAGGGCTTGCCTATGAAGCAATTGTTTGTTTGATGACATATATTTGATACGCACAGTGTGTTATGCATGGCAGTGCATAAAAACACTTAAAAGTGTTTTTAATGTTTGTATTAGATAATGCAAGTGCTACTAAATAATTCAGATCACCAGCGTGTCTGCATTGAATCTTGCTGGCATAATTCCAAAAGCGCACCAGCTGAAATGAATAAATCAAATGTAATCAGCATTTGCCGTGTTGCTTTGAGAGGGTTTTTAAACCTTATAGGTGTGGGTAAGCAGTTTTCCAGCCTAATGCACCAAGTTTTGGGAGCAAAAATGCTGCCCGCACCATGT
Source organism: Chelonia mydas (assembly GCF_015237465.2). Taxonomy (NCBI): domain Eukaryota; kingdom Metazoa; phylum Chordata; order Testudines; family Cheloniidae; genus Chelonia; species Chelonia mydas. The sequence goes on along the minus strand of NC_057852.1, from coordinate 92,691,982 downwards.
ATGTCCTTTATAAATGAGACTTAAAGTAACATTAAATAGGTGGTGGCTCAGTTTTATTTAATTTCTGCTGAAGTGCTCATGAGTAAGGCTAAGATTTTGTCGCTGTTATTTTTAATAAAAGTCACGGACAGGTCACGGGCAGCAAACAACATCTCCAGTGAGCCCATGACCTGTCTGTGACTTTACTAAAAATAACTGGGGGGCAGAGCTAGGTACGGGGGAGAAATGACAACTGGAGTCCTGGGGATCGGGGGGTGGGGGGCGCGAACAGGCTGAGCCCCACAGCCACAGGGCGGGCTCACAGACCCGGCTCCGGTGCTGGCTGCAGGGCAGGGGTACACAGTCCCAGCTCCAGCCACCGGGGGAGGGGTGGTGATGGCCCTGGGAAGCTGCGGGGCAGGGGCACGCAGTCCTGGCTGCAGCCCCCGCTGGAAGCCACAGGGCAGGGACGCACGGCCCCCACTGACAGCTGAAGCTGAAGAAGTCATGGAGGTCCAGTAAAGTTCCGGAATCCGTGACTTCTGTGACCTCTGTGACTCAATCATATCCTTACTCATGAGCTAATGCTTGTGAAGACTGCATTCTGTCTATGTAGATATGAAATTCACCCTGTACAGAAGGCTAGCACAAGGTCAAGGCACATTCAAGTCCCACTTACATCCTGGAGTGCATAAGTGGCACTTTGCCTGGCGCTGGCCCCTCTGAATTGGGGTGAAGATCATCCCCTGTGAGAAATATCCAAGTTCCGAATGCGGCATATCCTACCCCTTTTCTCTGCAGATTCAGGAGGAGGGCTGGTAGCAAAAGAATTCTGGTATGCAAAGGGATGGGGGAACAATTTAAAGGTTTACCCTCATGAAATTAGGATGGTGGGGAAGTGGAAATCTGTGTTTAGGGTTCAAAATTAATGCTCATGCAGGAAAAAGACCTGGGTGTCAGTGGCCAACTTCATAAAGATCTCTACTCAATGTGCTGCTGTGGTTAAAAAAAAGACAACAAAATATTAGAATACACAAGGGATTAGGATAAGACTTCCGGGGGGAGGTGGGGGGGGAACATTATAGTCTGCCTATTGAATAGGTTCTTAAATCTTCCTCAGAAGCATCTGGTGCCAGCCATTGTTGGAGACGGGATACTGGTCTAGATGGACTGTGTCTGATCCAGTATGTCAGTTCCTATGGTCCTATGAATTATCATGCACTGAAAACTACCAGTGTTTAAGGACCTGCTCCTACAAAGTGCTGACAACACCTGTGACATGCTGCATATATCAGGGTGCTCTCCTCTCCCCCGGAAGTGCTCCGCATCTAGCAGGACGGAGCCTTTGTTAGCAGGAGGACATTGCCCAAACTTCTCTAATCCCTCCATGTTATAAACTGTAGTAGGTTTTACTTTTTCAGTTTTAGATTAACTTCCCTGCAGCAGCTGCAGGAGGAGTTTGGGGAGTGATTATTCTATTTATATGCACTTCTAAGAGTACTCTATTCATTGTAAAGTCTTGCAACACTGAAACTGTCTTGTGCCAGAAACCACATCAGGCCTTTTGGAACTATATGGTAAAAGGATATCTATTTTATTTGATCAACAGGAAACTGATGTTGTTCCAGACGCAAAGCTCATGGAGAAATTTAGTCAAATTACCTGTCATTCATATGCACAATCAGAAGAAACTGACAGAGAGCCATCCTTGGAGACAGTATACATCACTGACTTCTTTCTTGCTCTGGCAATTTGTAATACTGTGGTAGTTTCAGCTCCTAACCAACCACGTCAAAAGGTAAGGAAGAAAAATCTGCTACTCAAGTAGTCACGCTTCTGGCTGCTGCAGCATATTATAACTTTTCATGTGTTCCCTATAGTCTTGTTTGCATGGGGAGAAAAAAAGGCACTGCCATTTAAAAGTAGTCATTTCCCCCTCCATTGGTTTGCTGTGTTTGCTTGAAGGAAAAGAATGATTGTACAGTTGAAACTGAACAGTCCAATAAGTTAATGCATAATATACAGCTAGCAAAAGTTTCCAGTGAAGTGAGGCTTGCCTTGAATACTTTATACTACGGGTGTCAATTAATTAACTCAAAAAAATTAGTCGCAATTAAGAAAATTAATCGCAATAAATCACAGTTTTAATCGGACTGTTAAATAATAGAATACCAATTGAAATGTATTAAATATTTTTGGATGTTTTTCTACATTTTCAAATATATTGATTTAAATTACAACACACAATACAAAGTGCACAGTGCTCATTTTATATTATTATTTTTATTACAAATATTTGCACTGTAAAAATGATAAACAAAAGAAATAGTATTTTTCAGTTCACCTCATACAAGTACTGTAGTGCAATCTCTTTATCATGAAAGTGCAATTTACAAATGTAGATTTTTTTTATTTTTTTTTTTTGGTTACATAACTGCACTCAAAAACAAAACAATGTAAAACTTTAGAGCCTACAAGTCCACTCAACCCTACTTCTTGTTCAGCCAGTCGCTAAGACAAACAAGTTTGTTTACATTTACGGGAGATAATGTTGCCCTCTTCTTGTTTACGATGTCACCAGAAAGTGAGAAAAAGCATTCACATGGCACTTTTGTAGCTGGCATTGCAAGGTATTTACGTGCCAGATATGCTAAACATTCGTATGCCCCTTCATGCGTCAGCCACTATTCCAGAGGACATGCTTCCATGCTGATGATGCTCATGTTGTTCATTTTAAGAACACTTTCACTACAGATTTGACAAAACGCAAAGAAGGTACCAATGTGAGACTTCTAAAGATAGCTACAGCACTCGACCCAAGGTTTAAGAATCTGAAGTGCCTTCCAAAATCTGAAAGGGACAAGGTGTGGAACATGCTGTCAGAAGTCTTAAAAGAACAACACTGATGAGGAAACTACAGAATCCAAACCACTAAAAAAGAAAATCAGCTTTCTGCTGGTGGCATCTGACTCAGATGATGGAAGTGAACATGTGTCTGTCTGCACTGCTTTGGATTGTTGCCGAGGAGAACCCGTCATCAGTATGGATACATCCTCTGGAATGCGGGTTGAAGCTTGAAGGGACATAGGAATCTTTAGCGCATCTGGCACGTAAATATCTTGCGACACCGGCTACAACAGTGCCATGCGAATGTCTGTTCTCACTTTCAGGTGACATTGTAAACAAGAAGCAGGCCACATTATCTCCTGCAAATGTAAACAAACTTGTGTGTCTGAGTGACTGACTGACCAAGAAGTAGGACTGAATGGACTTGTAGGCTCTCAAGTTTTACATTGTTTTGTTTTGGAATGCAGTTACGTAACAAAGAAAATCTACATCTGTAAGTTGCACTTTCATGGTAAAGAGATTGCACTACAGTACTTGTACGGGATGAATTGAAAAATACTATTTATTTTATTTTCTACAGCACAAATATTTGTAATAAAAATAAATATAAAGTGGGCACTGTACACTTTGTGTTCTGTGCTGTAATTGAAATCAATATATTTGAAAATGTAGAAAACATCCAAAAATATTTAAATAAATGGTATTCCATTATTGTTTAATTGTGTGATTAATTTGTTTAATTGCTTGACAGCCCTACTTACTTTTTACGAGAGGGACTCTAAAATTAAGTTGGATTTGCCATTTTTACTGTGTTCTATTCACCAATAAGATGTCTGATTTTAATGCCCCATCCAGTATGAAAAATGTGGTGTATAGCAAACCGTAACTGCCTCCTGGCATTACTACAAAGCTAAGGAGAGCCTGCTGTTCCGTTTTGTACTGTAATAATAGTAATAACTAAAACATACCTAGCAGCTGGGACGCATTGCTAAGGCACAACAGCTATTTTGTGGGTAGTGATCTTCCTCTTTGCAGTAATAAAGTATCACTTTATGTTTGTAACTGGAACTCGTTTTTTTTTAAAAAAATTAAATTGAATTTATCCTCTGAGTAGCCTTATTTTAGAAAAGGCTAGGGTTGAACTTCCCTCAAAAAGCATGTGATGACTATAAGCAAATGACACTTAATTGAAAACTTGTGCCTCCTGCTAAATGGCAGGGTTTCAAACTTACAATAGGGTGCAGATCTTTAGAGTGTCATATTTGTGAATTTGGCTTTTCTGCTGCATTCAAAAAATTGTTGATGGGAAAAAATAGCTTATTTCCCCTAAGCAATAATACAAAAAACTCCTTTCCAATCACCCTAACCTAATTCACACATGGAAAATACGCTATAAAAATTTTAAATAGTAAAATACATTCCATAGCTCTTTTAGAGTTTTTAATTCTTCAGGGTGCTTTATAACCACAAGACATTAGCTGTTTGCAGTAGATTGTAAGCTATTAACTGTAGTACTGTTCTTATCAGTGTCCAATAGACTAAACCGAGCATTTTGTATTAATATTTTCTATGTAAGTCCAAATAATAAGAAAAGCGCTTCTAAAGGATTTTATTTCTAAAAGTTATTTTTAGGTGATTGTCACTTTTTTGTGGGGCAGGTTTAATCCTTGCACTCATCTGACTGATTCAGAATAAGCAGAATAAAACTTTAAGTCCATTTTCTGTGAAATTAAAAAAAGTTAGAAAGTAAGTCATGCTATTTGTTTCATTATTGGCCCAAATTCTAGAAATGGACCACAGTCATTAACTAGACATGGAATGAGTGTAATTTTACAAATCTGAAGTGTGTTTACAGTTGATGTGTTTGGAATCTAATTACCTATGGGTTTGGCTGAATTTATTTAATAGAATGATACAGTAATATATATAAAATATAATTTAAGTCCAAAAAAATCTACATTGAAGTTGAAATAAGCGATATATTAAGAATAATATCCTTGCTGAAATAAAATACCTCTATTACTAAATGAAATTGTTTCAGCACACTTATAAATGTGTTTGCTGATTTTTTAATTCTGTTGCAGATGAGACTATCTTCGCTAGGTAGAATGCCTATTAAATCCCTTGAGGAAATCAAACAGATGTTCCAGAGGTTGTCAGTCCGAAGGCTGAGTTCATCACCAGTTCCAAGTGCAAAGGAGTCATCATCCGAGAGCCCTAGTACTTTTGTGAGCAAACTATCTATTTTCAGAGTGAAGCTGGCTTCTCCTGCTATAGAAGGGGTGGCCCAAACGGCTAATGACCCTCAGGCTACTGATAGCCTACAATGCACCAAAGTACCTCCACTTGGACCACTAGATAGAGTGGACGTAGCTGCAGGCAGTGAGCACTGTGATGCTGGATCATCTCTTGAACGATCTATATCTAAGCTGTGTTATGAGGCTGAGAGCCCTGATGAAGCTGCACTAGTTCATGCTGCCAAGGCTTACAAATGCACTTTACAGTCTAGGACTCCTGATCAAGTTACTGTGGACCTGGCTGCTTTGGGATCTTTGACATTTCAGCTTTTGCACATATTGCCTTTTGACTCAGTACGAAAAAGAATGTCAGTAGTAGTTAGACATCCGCTCTCCAACAAAGTGGTGGTGTACACGAAAGGTGCAGACTCGGTCATTATGGATTTGTTGTGGACTGGACCTGCAGGTACATACAGAACTTTGTCAGCTCTTGGTTTCACCTTTGTATCTCTCAAGAGTAATTAATTGATTAACATTTTTTTGGAGTGATACGTAAAAGAAGGTAAATAACTACACAGACCTACCTCAGTCAACAGTTCCCTGATTCCTGTGCTCCCACAGAAATATTTAGTTGTTCATTCCTGAGGTACCACTGTGACAGGTGTTCTACAGACACCCAAGAAAGTGAGAAAATTGGGGTTCAAGACCTCAATTCAGCAAAATACATAGACGCTGCTGAACTTTAAGCACATATGTATACCCATTGAAGAGAATGGGACTATTCCTGTGCTTAAAGCAAAGCACCTGCTCAAGTATTGTGCTGAATTCAGACCCCCCCATTATGATAGTAACACATCTTATTAATGAAAGTATGAAATACACTCTATTGGAGTTAGACAGTGTCCAGTCTTTATTTATGTCAACCGTTCTGAGTTCTAAGAACTTCTAATATTAGATGTTGTCACCTGATGTATGATCTCTAACCTGTGTCTGTAGAGTTCTGTGGCACCTTTTACTTGTGCCTGTTTATTTATGTGGCAAACACTTTTGAACTCGGCAACAGGAAACACTGACTTCTGTAGTACAATTCCTTGTTTGCTGTTGCACTGTAATGATTGATTTACTTGGAATGGAAAACACCAACTGCTTTTTATTGAAGGTCATTGAGGGCAAGAAACCAGGTCTTCTTAACTATATGGATCAGTGGTAAATATCTCAGTTTATTATTCTTGTTATCATCATTTTTATTTTTAATCAAGGAAAAATGTTTGATATTTTTTAGATTTGGGAAAACTCAGGGTGGGCATTTTCTAAAAGTGCTCAGTGTTGCCCTGACTCTTCTCCCATTGAAATCAAAGGGAGTTTTACCATTGATTTAAGTGGGAGAACAGTTAGCCCAATACAGAGTACTTTTGCAAATCCCACCCTTTGATTTTTGGTCTAATATGACCCAAAGAGTGTCCTTTTAATCCTCTCCCAGCTAACCCATGGACAGAGCAAGACATTCTGGTATGGTCACCAACATGTGACCTGAATATGATTTGCAAATATAAAGATCTGTTTAAAAGTTAAAATAATACTTGTTTTACTTTTATTTTTAGACCTGCTCTTTTTTGAAAGTCTGTCAGTAAGTAAACACCAACAATGCATATTTTACTCTTCCCTCTCCCCCCCCCCCTTTTTTTTTTTTAATTTCAGATGATGACAAATCAGAAATGGAACAAAAGAAAATTAAGGAAAAAACTCAGAAACACTTAGATGATTATGCCAGAAGAGGACTGCGCACATTGTGTATAGCTAAAAAGGTAACTTGTGAAGAGATTTATGGTAGTGCATGAAATGACATACTTTCTCTGGAATGTGGAGTGCTATAGCTGTGAGACATACATCACTACTTCTAAACAAATGATTGCATATCGGCACTAGACTTTTATTTTTAATTTAGTGTGATTTGAAGAGAGATTAGTAAATTGACCTGTGCTACTGCATAACTTCACTTTTAACAGTCATAGCTGGTGGCAGTGGAGGATGTCAGATGGCTTAATGTCTACAACTTTATCCATAAAATTGTGATTAACAAATAGTTAACCCGGTTTTCTGAGTAAGACATGTGGGAGGTGAGTAGGGTTAGGGAAATGCTCACAAAATATGAGAGGCTTGCTCAGTTTGGGGGTTTGTTACAAACCCCAGTGAACTTGGGCCAGTTTTGTGGCTTCACTTTCAGACCATGTACAGTTGACAGTGCTGTGTGGTTTGAATGCAAAATGTCATTTTGACATTTCAGCTGAGTTTCATTTTGGATTTTGAGCTGCCCAGAAATTCAAAGTATAGCTCAGCAGTAATGAAAGGGGAAGAAATGTCCCAAACCTCTCTGCAAAGCAAAACCTCAGAGGTTGTGTAGCTCAAGCACTGAGTAGAGCTGAGGCTTTTATCTCTGTGTTTTTTCCCCCTCTTCCTCCACAGGTGATGAGTGATGCAGAATATGCTGAATGGTTAAATAGTCATTTTTTAGCAGAAACCAGTATTGACAATAAGGAAGAGCTGCTGCTTGAATCTGCCATGAAGCTTGAGAATAAGTTAACACTTCTTGGTAGGTAGAAAACACTATCACTTGCTGGAAATCCTTTATTTCACTTCAAATCTGCTTGTATAAATGGATTCATTTTGCAAGGCACTATACGAAACTGAATTTGTTTTTAAAGTGGCTTTCTGGAGACTTAGGATTTATGGCTTGTTATTAAATTTCCATAAGTCTCTCTTGTAAGTTTGCAAATACAGGGTCTGATACAAATCCCATTGAAGACAGCTGGAGTCTTTCCAGTGTCCGTAATGGGTTTTGAATGAAGCCCAGACGAAGTCTCTCAAGCTTTGCGTACACCAGAGCATCTGGGCATTGCCAGAGATATTACAAGCCTATTAGGAGATTGTAGCATGTCAGACTCATGCTAGTGCGTTACTGGTGTAGCAGCAGCAATGGTGCAGTTAGTGTTCCTAAATCATTTGGTGGCAAAACGTCAGCCACAGGTCTACACTAACGCTCCTTCTGGGCTAGTTCACTTTAGCTATGAAAGAACTGGAGAAAATCTTCAGTGTAGATGCAGCCAGACTGAGCGGGGAAGGTGGGACAGGCCTCCTCATGCCTGCAGGATGGCAATCGGTTTGTGTCCTGGGGTAATGGCTGTGGACAACTGCTCATGAGGTGACCTTTGAAAAACGGTCAAAGACTAGATTGTGGCCACGGGGGAAAAACAGCCCTTGCTAGAAGCAGGAGAGAGACTTTTTCTGTTGACTTCTTTTTTAATGACATGCTACTTCCATGTAAGGAAGGTAGTAGTGTCCACCTATGTGCTGTGTGACTTTTTATATTTTTCCAAGTTGTAGTTGCTTTGCTGCTTGTAAAGTAAGGATCAGATTGTGCAGCGGTGATGAGGGTGCAGGGAGCCTTCTCCCCATAATCCCTTGTGTCCCCTGCATGGGACAGGCACAAAACACTTGGTACTAGACAAAACAAAGGGAATGCTCCCTCCTAGCTCTCCTGGGTGTCAGGGAAGGGTTGGGAGGAGTGAGGGTGTGACATTACCTAAGGTACAAACTGGACTAATGGACAGCTGTGTCCCCTCAATTTTCCAGCCTGGGGTGCCTTTTATAGTGCTTTACTGTGAGAGCAACCACTCCTGGTCTGCTCACACACAGCCTCCAGCATGTAAATCACTCCCAATTATACTGCATGAGTGCTATAGCCAGCCACTCATGAATTACACTGCAGGGCAACACGGGCAAACTCCCAGTCCCAGAATTTACATTTTGTACTGTCCACCCCTGTCCTGGACAACACAATCTCATATAAAGTCTATCATTTTATTAATAGAACATTTATATGCACAAATCTTGTTATCTCAAATGGCGCTTCCCAAACACTTCAGTCCAAACACACTGGTGTAGATAAAACAAATTTATTAACTACACAGAGAGATTTTTTTAAGTGACTACAAGGAATGAGGCATACAAGTCAGAACTGGCAACAAGGAAATAAAAGGTAAAATGCAACTAACACCTAACTGAAGCTAAGTGAAGACAAAGCAAAGGTCTCTCTCACCACACGTTCCAGCAGTCTTACTGGCTGAGCCTCTTTCAGTCAAGATCTCTCCCCCTCGGCCCAGTGCTGCTTCCTTTCTTTCTTAGGTGTTGATGATGCCATGATGATGATGCCATGTGTAGAGAGCAAGGGAGAGATGATTTGGGGCTTTTGCTCTCTTCTCTTGCACAATAATCATCTTCAGCTGAGGTGCAGGAGACAGAAAGTCTGTGTGGACAGGAACCTCAAGCTGTTTCTTTGTTCAAGATGTAGATTTTTGCTCACCCTCTCTCCTGCTGAAGGATGGCCATTTAATCAGGGGATGGTCCGTTTGATCTAATTGACCCTTGACTGAGGCGTTGACTGGCCTTTTGTCTCTGGAAAACTGGTTTGTGACTGCCCTCCTGAACATGTTGGAACATGTCCCAGCAATATCACACAGTAGAATCCCATAACTTTACATACAATGTTGCTACACATATTTTACCAGGACAGTGATGATCAGCAAATCATGAGTTTCCAAGTGGTAGTTCACAAAGCATATTTTGTACACAATTTATCATTATTCTATGAAAGTGGTGAGCATAGGGGTACAGACCGTCACACAGGGCCATAGCGCTCATCTGCAAAGCTGGCTGCATAGCAGGGAGTAGGCGCTCTTGAAGCAATGTAAGAGCTCCCCCTGTGCAGTTGTGGAGCTGGCAGAAGCATTATGCTCCTTGAGGTACAGTCCCTTCTGGAGCTCCCCTTGACAGGGCAGCTCAGCACTTCCCCCAGCCTAGGCAAGAGGGTAGGTGACACAGTCTGCCCTGCAGTGCTAGGTGGGAGGTAAGTGCTTTTCTTTCCGCCTCTCTGTTCTTCCCCTTGCTTTCTTAAATAATACCACATGGTGTAGCTGCAGCAGTAACTCAGATTAAGAGTGAGGGAACCAGTGCTGGGAAACGACAGCAGGTCCATCCTTAAGGTACATTTACACTGCACCATGCTTTTTGGCCACACGCCCCCTGGCATGGGTATAAAAGAGCAGTGTGGACAGTGAGGCACTGCTGAGGTGAGTAAAGTCACTGCTGAACCTGTGAGTATATACCCATGACAGCTCTCTACAGCCCAAGCAGTGTTTCCCTGGCTACACTGCTATTTTTAGCAGTGTAGTGTCCCGCTGCGGCAGTGTAACAGGGTGGCTGGCCCTCTGGGCTGGAGAAGGGGCTAAGCCAATGTGATTACAGAATGGGCCCACCTGAGAGGAATGAGGTGATTCCTGTGTAAAAGGAGCCAGGCTTAAGTAGTGAGAGAGGCCAGCTGCGGAAGGAGATGGAGGGATGTTCCTATAAAGCTAGGAAGCTCAGAGCAGGAAGTGGCAGTGAAAGGGGGGAAGCTCTGGAAACTGCCTCTGTTATCTATAGCAGTGGTCCCTAAACTTTTCAGTGTTGTGCCCCCCCCCCTTACTCCTGTACACAGGGACGGAAGCAGGGCCACGGCTATGGGGGGCTGGGAGGGATGCAGACAGGGTTAGGGGGACCAAGGCTGGTGCCACAACTGGAGGTGGGTATGGGAGTCAAGAGCTGGGTCTGTGGCTATGCAGGGGGAGGATGCAGACGGGTAGTGGGGCCAAGGGGCCATAGCTGGGGGTGGGTGCAGGGGGGGCTGGTGGCTAGGAGCAGAGCTGGGTGGGGCTCCTTCCCCGCCCCCCATGGGGGCTGGCCCAGGCCTCAACTGTGCCCCCCTGAACGTTCCTCTGTGCCCCGTAGGGGGGTGCACCCCACAGTTTGGGAACCTCTGATCTATAAAGACTCCAGGGAGCAAGAAGATTCCTGCGGGGCCCTGAGTCAATAAGGAGGGAGAGCTCTCCAAGCAGGGAGGCCTGGGAAAGACCCTGGTCAAACAAGAAAGAGGCTGAGGAATAGCCCCAGAGAGGGCTGAAGGTTCTGTTTTTGAGTTAAGACATTTTTGGACTGTTATTTGGAACAACTGTGACACCAGAAGGGGTGGACTAAAGACTGTGACCCAGCTGGAGCCCATGGGCCCATGTCCCCATTACCCTATCTCAGTCCTCCGTTGCGCTGCAGCTCATTGTCTATCAGAACTGGGCACTAGGAAGGAAGGACAAGTCCCTACAGTGAATGCTTTTTCTTTGTTTCTTTCAACCATCCAGTCACAGATGGGTTTGGTCTGTCATTGCGGAGTGAAAGCCAGTAAGTTATGGTTCTGCCCAACCAGCCGCTGTCCTCTGGCATGTGGGGGAGTTTTTGCTTAGTTTTACAGCTTACTTCCCATTGCGGGAATCTCTTATGCCCCAGATATCCTGCAAGTCAAACCATGTCTGCAAGTTACAACACAGTTCTATTTTGTAGTGGGACAGGACATAAAACATGTCCCTGAGCCATGCTAATGCAGAGGTATGAGTGTGTTTCAGAGCTGTTCAGATACACCGTTAGCACATCAACTTCACTACAGGACAGAACCATGTTGCAGCTGAATTGGAAGGACAACTGCCTTATGAGTTGTCCCCTGACACGGTTCTGTCTGTTGTTAAGACTGAGTGTTAGACAGTAGCATTGTGCTAAAATCCCAGACAATCTTTCAACCTGAATTCTGGCCATATTGTGCTAAAATGCCACATGAAAGTTCTCAGTCCTGCAAGGCTTATCAATGGACAGAGGGCTGAAAGTTGCAGGGAGAGAGAATGGAAAATAAGTTCAGAGGAGCAACAAGAGGAAAAAGCGGGAGAATCTGTTCAACACCTTAGATGTCTATACACAAATACACGTAGTTTGGGGAAGGAACTGGAAGTATTAGTACCTAAACTAGATTATGACTTAATTGGAATTACACAGGCTTAGAATATTGGTATGGGGGTATAGTTTGTTCAGGAAGAACAAGAAGGGAAAAAGGGGAGAAGATGTTTCATTGTACATTAAGAATGTATATACTTGTTCTGAGCTCCAGAAGAGTTGAAAGCCTCTAGGTGAACATAAAAGGGGGAAAGAAACCAGAGTGATGTCACAGTAAGGGTCTACTATAGACCACCAAATCAGGAGGAGGTGGTGAAATGAGCTATTTCTGGAACAAGCAACAGAAATAACCAAAACACAAGACCTGGTATTAATGGAGAACTTCAGCTACCCAGACATCTGCAGGAAAAATAATAAAATAATAAGGCAAAATACAAAATGTCCAATAAGTTCTTGGAATGTGTTGGGGACAATTTTTTGTTTCAGAAGGTGGAAGAAGTAACCGGGGGGGCAGACATTTTAGACTTGATTCTAACTAACGGGGAGGAATTGGATTTGAATCTGAAAGTTGAGAGCAATTTGGGTGAAAGGAATCATGAAATGATAGATTTCATGGTTCTAAGGAAAGTGTGAGAGCAACAGAATAGGGACAAAAAGAAAAGGAGTACTTGTGGCACCTTAGAGACTAACCAATTTATTTGAGCATAAGCTTTCGTGAGCTACAGCTCACTTAAGCTTATGCTCAAATAAATTGGTTAGTCTCTAAGGTGCCACAAGTACTCCTTTTATTTTTGCGAATACAGACTAACACGGCTGCTACTCTGAAACCTGTCAGAACAGGGACAGTATAATTAACAAATCAGGCTTTAACAAACTAAGAGAACTAGTAGGAAGGTCCTGTAGGTAGAAATTCTTAGGGAAAAAGTGGTTTAGGAGAGCTGGCAGTTTCTAAAAGTTAATATTTAGGGTTCAACAGAAGACTATTCTAATGCAAAGGATAGATAGGAAGACTTGTACGAGGCCAATGTGGCTGCATCAGGACCTCTGTAATGACCTGAATTAAAAAAAAATCCTGCGGAGAGTGGAAACATGGACAGATTTCTAAGGATCGGTACAAAAGAATAGCATGAGCATGTGGGGACAAAGTCAGAAAGGCTAAGGCACGAAATAAGTTATGATTGGAGAGGGACATAAGAGACACTGAGAAAAGAGGGTCTATAAATACATTAGGAACGAGAGCAATCAGAAGCAACGTGTAGGTCAACTTAATGGGGAAGGAGAGATAATAACAGAAGACACCAAGAAGGCTGAGGTGTTTAATGCCAGTTTTGCTTTAGTCTTCACTAAAAAGTTAATTGTGTCCACATACTTAACACAGTTAATATTCACAACAAGGGGGAAGGAGTGCAAAACAGGATAAGGAAAGAACAGGTTAAGGAATATTTAGGTAAGTTAGATGTATTTAAGTCGGCAGCACCTGATGAAATTCACCATAGGGTACTTTAGGAAGTAGCTGAAGCAATCCCAGAACCATCAGCAATTATCTTCAAGAACTCATGGAGGATGGGTGAGGTCCCAGAGGACTGGAGAAAGGCAAACATGGTACCTTGTCCTTAAAAAGGGGAATGAAAAGGACCCAGGGAATTAGGCCTAATCAGCCTAACTTCGATATCTGGAAAGGTACTGGAACAAATTGTTAAACTATCAATTTGTAAACCCCAAGGGGATAATAGGGTGATAAGGAATAGCCACCATCATGGATTTATCAAAAAACAAATAATGCCAAACAAACCTAATTTCCTCGTTTGACAGGGTTACGGCCTAGTGGATAGAGGGGAAGCAATAGACGAGCTAAATAGGCTCCGGCGCAGCTCACAGGGAATTTAGCTCACAGACTAAGTATCAATCATTTGGTGGCAACCTGGGAGGTTGTAGCTAGTGGGGGCCTGCCAAAGGTCTGTCCTGGATCCAGTACCATTCAATATTTTCATTAATGACTTGGATGATGGAGTGGAGAGTATGCTTATAAAATTTGTGGATGACACCAAGCTGAGAGGGGTTGCTAGCACTCTGGAGGACAGGATTAGAATTCAGAACTACCTTGATAAATTGGAAGCAGATTCAAATACACGAATACAAAATGGGGACTAACCGGCTAGGCAGTAGTACTGCAGAAAAAAGATCTAGGTCACAAATCAAATATGAGCTAACAGTGTGATGCAGTTGTGAAAAGGCTGATATCATTCTGGGGTGTATTAACAGGAGTGTCGTATGTAAGACATGGGAGGTAATTGTCCTGCTGTACTTGGTACTGGGTGAGGCCCCAGCTGGAGTACTATGTCCAGTTCTGGGTCCCACACTTTAGGAAAGATGTGGACAAATTGGAGAGCAACAAAAATGATAAAAGGATTAGAAAACCTGACCTATGAGGAAAGAGTAAAAACTGGGTGTTGTTAGCCTTAAGAAAAGGAGACTGAAGGGGGACATGATAACCATCTTCAGATCAGTTAAGGGGTGTTGAAAGAGGATGGTAATCAGTTGTTCTTCCTGTCCACTGAAGGTAGGACCGGAAGTAATTAGCTTAGTCTGCAGCAAGGGAGGTTTTGGTTAGATATTAGGAAAACACTTCTAATTATAAGGCTAGTTAAACACAGGAATAGATTTCCAAGGAAGGCTGTGGAATCCCCGTGACTGGAGGTTTTTAAGGATAGGTTAGGCAAACACCTGTCAGGGATGTTTTAAGTATATTTGGTGCTGCCTCAGCATGGGGAGCTGGACTAAATGAACTTTCAGGTCCCTTCCAGCCCTAAATTTCTGAGACTCAATGACTAGTTAGAATTTTCCATGTTTATTTGTTTTGTCTTTTTAATTTTTGCTTTTATCCACGTGCTTTTTATTGCAGGTGCCACTGGGATTGAGGATCGCCTGCAGGAGGGTGTTCCAGACACTATAGAGGCACTGCGAAAAGCTGGAATCAAAATTTGGATGCTGACGGGAGATAAACAAGAAACTGCTGTCAATATTGCGTATGCTTGCAGGTTATTGGAACCAGATGACAAAATCTTCACCCTCAAATCTCTAAGTAAAGTGAGTAGAAAATGAGATTGCCCTCCCTGTCACCCCACAAACAAATTTCTGCTAGAAATGATTGGTCAGACTATACTAGAAGTGCTGTTTAAAAAACAAAACAAAAAAACACCACGTTTTCTAAGATGTCCTTTGTATACTGAAAAACTGAGGGTCTTTCCCCCCCATTCTGTGCGTAAAGTATATTTTACATTTATTTTACAGAAATCTATTCCTAAATACAACCCCTAAATGCTTGTTAAGTATTTAAATTGACTGCAATGTCTCACTTCTCTTTGTATTAGGAAAAGATGTTGATACAATGTACATGTTTATAAATGTTTGCAGAAAGCTAGACGTTGAAGTATACTAGGAATATAATCACTGGTCAAAGAATTATTGACATGGAAATTGTGTTAAATTAAATTTTTTGCTGCTCTGTGTCATATTTTCCCTCAGCCCTGCTTGATTAGCATTAAAACACAAGGAATTATCTCATTAAAGTGGTATTACACCCAGAAATCCAGAGAATTAATCTACTTACATTTTTTAACAGAGAAAAATCTTTTTTTTCCTTCTCCTTTTGAAAATAGTTCAGTCATTTTGTAAATAAAACAGTGTTCAAAAATGTAACTGCAGTGGGAGTCAAACACAGTCTTGCTTGATAATTGTGCCATCTGCTGGATGTTTATAACTAACTGCATTTTGATTCTCTGTTTTGTGAGCTATTGAAGATAGAATTTTAAGGAAAAAAATGGCTAGCCATTATCCAGATTAAGTGACCTGCAAAAATAGTATTGTAGTTGAGGGTAAACATGGGCACACAGAGTTTACCTACTTCTCCTTTGGGAAATAAGGAGTTTAGTTAAAGTTTTTAGTTTAGATTGGTTTACCCACATCTTTTTACCGCTGTACTGCTGCTTGCTCAGTACATGTGTGTGGGGAGGACTGGGCATATGACATTTTATTCTTTTGATTTAAAAGAATGTGTGAAAGAGGTGTGAGTGTGTTTTGCTTGTACTATACCTTAGAAACTCAGGTCATGCCTTCTTTGGGAGATTTTCTGGTAACTGGATAATTAGTGCAACAACAGATTGAAAAGGGAAGGGATTTTTAAGTCATTCTATAAAAAATTGTTGGATATTTATTTTTGTTCACAGCCATCTGCCTTCCACAATTGCTTAACAATTTGGATAAATGGTGCCTTTGTTAGAGCTTTTTTGCTTTTTTGGTTAGGGTGTTAGCTGTAACAATAAACAGGTGCTGAGGTCCTCCAGCAAAACTTGACATTGTTGATATGTCTAGGTAAAGTTAGAAGCAGACAAAAACTTCGTTTACAAAAATCTTTTGGGCCTTTTTATAGATTTTAAAGAAGCCAAAAAAAAAAAAAAACTACAAGGCCAATTTTTTTGGAAGGTTTTGCAGGTCACCTTTTAACCTGGATTTGAAAGGTATCCCTGGTTTTCCTTTCCAAACTAAACAAATTAAGAGCGCAAAAGACTCATAACTAAGCCTGATTTATATTACGGAATCCTTAATGGTCATTACTCACATTATAGTCCAGTAAATATTTTCCTGGGTAGTAGTGCAAAATCCATGCCAATGTGATTTAACAAGGTTGAAATGATCTTTTCTGCAGACAGCAAACTCTGTCCAACTGTAATTTTAAAAAACAATAGAGCTGGAGAGCCAATTCAGGCCACCTTCCTCATGCGTGAAGTCCCACTGAAGTCATGGGATGACTCATGCAAGGTTTGGCCTTCTGCATAATATGTATTTTACATACTGGAAACAGAGCCAGGGTAGAAGATAGAACGTTACATCAGCCTTTCTCTTTGCCTTACACAAGGACGCCTGTGCATTGTTGATGAACGCTATTTTAGAAGACATCCAAAAAAGTATGTGTGCCAAAAAAAATCACAACTCCAAACTTGCGAGCGTCTTTCCAGCTCCCTCCACCCAAGCTCCAGATTTCAGTGCCAGCCTGGTTATTGATGGAAAGACTTTAGAATATGCCCTGCACGAGAGCCTGCAAAGTATCTTCCTGGAACTCACGGAGAGGTGCCGGGCTGTGGTCTGCTGCAGAGCAATGCCCCTGCAGAAAAGTGAAGTGGTCAAACTGGTGCGAAACAGGTTGAAAGTGATGACGCTAGCTGTAGGTGAGTCTCCGCCCAAGCTGTGCACTCAGTTATCTCTGCTCCCTGGAAAAAGAGGAGCTATTTTTAATATTTTTGTTGCTGTCTCTTATGCATTTTACCCATGGAAGAGATGAATTACCTAGGGCCAAATTCACTTCTGACATAAACTGGTGTAACTCCACTGAGTCAATACTGCCAGTGAATTTGGCCCTTAAACTAGTTACTGGCAAGCCCTTCTTCCTAGGCTCGCAATAACAATAATAGTGATGCTTTCCCTAGTACTTTATCAGTTCATTTTTTTTAAGGGGTACGTTGGGGAGTTTTTCTGCCATTCTCTATCACAAATATCCCATGCTGGGGAGAAATAAGAAATGGTCCAGTCTCTTTCACGTAGGGCTAGAGTTAACAAAGATCCCGGTCCTGCTGTCCCAGGGTATCGGCGAGTTTCTGAAAAATGTAACAGCAAACATCCATTGGGCACTATTTTCCTGTAAAATCAACTGCTTCCCATTACTAGCTTATTATTCATGGGGTATTCCATCGTTTACAGTATTGATTAGAACAATAATTCTTAGTATTCTGGGCAGCGTTCTGATAGATTTGTCTCTTCTCACCATCTCTGTGTAGAATATATTAGCCAGCAGAGCTACCTCCATGTTGTGTTCCAACTAAGATTATCTTCTTATTCCTCTCCCTCCCTCCTCGCCCATCCCCACCCCCCCGCTCTCCCTGGAAGGTGACGGTGCCAATGATGTCAGTATGATCCAAGTGGCTGATACTGGAGTGGGACTCTCAGGCCAAGAAGGCATGCAGGTAGTGAAGACAGAAAACAGCTGCAAATCAAACCGGACTCAGATTGAAATATAATCAAAGTTCAGCTTTGAGGTTTAGAGGCTACACAATATGTTGCCACAGAAGGGACCAGCTTGTGTTCTGAGCTCACTCCCAAGCCTGAGTGCTTTTCCAGGAGCAATCAGAGGCTGAGCACTGCAGGGGCTTGTGCTCTTGGACGAGAGAGCCTGTTGCTCGTTACTGAACTCCCCGTTCCTCAAACTCCCTGCTGTTCACTTCCTGGCCAACACATGGAGCCCACATTGCAGTTGGCATGGATGTACGTGAAGGCAGAGATTGGCTTCCTGCCTCTGACATGTTAGTCAGAGTTGGTGTTTGTGTAGCCTATAGCACATAGGGGCTCTGATCTGAACAGAGCACTAGGTGCTTCTCTAGTCCGTATGAACAGTAAATAGAAGCAATGTAATATAAATGCCCCACTCATTTGTCAGCATTTGATGCACATCATGTCTGGTATTTTAACTGTTCAGGTGTCACAACTCTTTCTTTGTGTGTGTTGCAGGCTGTGATGGCGAGTGACTTTGCAATTTCGCAGTTCAAACACCTCCGCAAGCTGCTGCTTGTCCATGGTCACTGGTGTTACACCAGGCTGGCCAACATGATCCTTTATTTTTTCTACAAGAATGTGGTATGTAGCTACAGTGTATCTGGGAAAAGGTTCTTAGTTTGCAAGTGTGAGATGGTGCGGTTTGGTTACCTATTCTTGCTTGGTTTTCCTTGTGGCTTTTGAAGGTGGAGACCGTAGAATAAATGCATAATTGTCAGAAATAAAGGGCAAGCATTAAGGGACTTAACTTTCAAGCTCCATCGGCAGAGGGCTGAGCCTGTCCATCTGCCTTGGATTGAGTTCACTGCTCCAGATTCATTGAAAATCACTTAAGCTTTATCTGTTTTATTTAAAAAGCTATCTGTAGTCGTTACTGGGAGGCAGTGACAAGGGGGAATGTTGAAATGAGTTATGCATCTGGACAATGGGTTTTGAAATATTAAGACATTTACCAGTAAAATTATATTTTAAGTGCAGTGTCGGGGCATATTTGTTTGGAAAGCAAGTGTGTATTTCATTTCCTGCAGACCTCCTGTAACAATGCAGAGATAAGATCTGTCCTCTTTTTCCTGAGCTTGCATAATGCTCAGCTGTGGGCTTTGGTTTGTTCTTTTGTCTTTGAACTGTCAGGCCTTCGTAAACCTCCTCTTCTGGTACCAGTTCTTTTGTGGGTTTTCGGGAACATCCATGACCGACTATTGGGTTTTGATTTTCTTCAACCTCCTCTTCACTTCGGTGCCGCCCATCATTTATGGCATTCTGGAGAAAGATATCTCTGCAGAGGTCCTCATGCAGCTGCCTGAGCTTTATGTGACTGGTCAGAAGTCTCAGGTACGTTAAAGAATTGTTGGCCTCAGGCAGATTGAGACACTCAGAATTGGTTTCAGTTTTTTTCTTTGCTGCATGCTCCTCGTCAGTGAAAACACTTTTCCTGCCGTAAACCATCTGGAGGGGACATGCAACTAAAAGCTATTTTTCAGAGATGTTTAGTTAGGCCTCTTGCTGTCTTGCGGGGTGGGTAGGAAGGAGGAGAGAGGAGAGCTGAGGCTGTGAGCTAGATGAATATTCTGTTACCAGTATGTTCTGTATTGACTAATGCCTAGTTTACAATGGTTGAGACAGAGCTGTCCACAAGATCTCTAGAATCTACGGTACCCGTACTTCAGTGTCGTTGAAGGGCTCAGCTACCACAGTGATGAGCACAGTGTAAGAACCTGAACAGAGTAGAATTTACTGCACCTTGTGGGACCATCTTCAGATAAATTCCATCATTCTGGGTTCTTTTCCTCCTGATGCCTGCTGTCCTGGACTTCACTGGTTCCTTCCTTTCGCAGCTCCCTTCTGTATACGCTACACTTTGTGTCTGCCTGTAATGAAGCAGGAAAACTTTAACAACATGTTTAAAATCAGCAGATCACGTTAGTCTGAATAAAGATTGTTTTTAAGTTAAAACGAGGCAGCTCATTCTGCCTTTCCCTCATTTCTGCTTTGCTCAGCATGAGTTGTAGCAAAGTTTTTACTCGTATGAATTTTGAGGGAAGTAAAATACCATATTCTAGCGACTTTTGGTGATACAATAGCAATAGCAGGCTTAGAGGGGCATTCAACATACTGTTAGCCTAAAACTCACCATTTTCTGACCATCTTAGGCCTCTCAACAGCAGACATCACCAGATTAATGGCTCCTGGTCTACAAGATGCTCCAGCATGCAGTGTGCTGATGACCTAACATCAGCTGTAGATCCTTGCTGTAGCCCAGTGCTCCTTTAGAAGGGGAAAAACAGTGGTGAGGTGAGGGAGCAGCGGGGCAGGGAGTTTACTAAATACAAGTTTGGCATTGTAGGGAGAGGGATATCGACCTCCCAAAACTTGTTCAGTTTCACTTTTCGTATTTTGCATCACTTGGTTTATAGAGCAATAAAGTTTGCAAAACCATATGATCCATCAAAATAAGATGCTTGTGAAGCCTCTATATGCAGGCTGTAGCTGGGGGTCAGTGCCCTGCAAGTCAGAGATTTGACTAAATACATTTCTGGAAGAACCTCAAGATCCCATATCCTGGCTTCCTCCCTCTGAGATGCTGAATCTCTCCACCTTTTCCCAGTTACCTCCAAACCTTCCTCTTCCCTTCAGCCTAGCATGGGGGTAATGATTACTGCTTTACACAATAGATTTTTAAGAAAACTTTGGTCTAATTGTTGTCCAGCCGCTGCCACCAGTTGTCACGGAGCCCCGGGCGATGCTCTGGAACTGCTCCCCATGAAGCCAGCCAGGACTCTGGGGAAGTCTCCTTTCTGGGAGCAGACTGTCTGCAGGACACAAAGCTCACACAACTTCCACCTTCCTAGGTCTGACCTCGGAGCATTCAGCATCCTCTGCCCCTCCGTGCGCTTCCCACAGCGAGTCCACTCAGGCGGGGTCCTGGGGAGGCCAGAGAGTCCTGCAGTCAGACGTGACTCTCAGCCAGCCAGTAAATCAGAAGGTTTATTAGATGACAGGAACATGGTCTAACACAGAGCTTGTAGGTGCAGAGAACAGGACCCGTCAGCTTGGTCCATTTTGGGGGGCAGTGAGCCAGACAACCACATCTGCACTTCACTCCACATCCCCAGCCAGCCCCAAACTGAAACTCTCTCCAGCCCCTCCTCCTCTGGGCTTTGTCCCTTTCCCGGGCCAGGAGGTCACCTGATTCCTTTGTTCTCCAACCCCTTTAGCTCTCATCTTGCAGGGGGGAAGGGCCATGCCATCAGTTGCCAGGAAACAGGGTGTTGGCCATTCTCTGTGTCCAGACCCCTGCACACACCTGCCCTCCAGGGCTCTGCAATGACCATACACCCTTATCCCACCACCTAGATACTTAAGAACTGCATGGGGAAACTGAGGCACCCCCACACTATTCAGAGGAAACATTAAGAACAGTCCCGCTTCGTCATATCTCTTCCCCCCTTTGAGACCAAACTGAGCGAGGTCACTTTAGCCGGTGACCTGGGGAAGTTCGAAGCCACCAACGTTCCCATGGGTGCCCCAGCATCTCTCCCGTTCCTTGGTGGGAGTTACACCAGGCCTTTCCAGTTTCACGCACTTCCTTAGGTTGGTGGTGATCGATAGCACTCGCATGCCGCATGTGGGAAGGTTTGTGTGGCCCGTGCCCTTTTGCCATCCCAAAACCCCCGGAGGGTCAAACTGGGATCGGGTCTTCTCCCAGCGTGCAATTCGGGCTCTCGAGGTTAAGAGCTCCCATCTTGACCTGGGCCACATACTGTTCACTTACAGAACTAGCATGGAGACATTCCTCTCTCAACAACGTTGTCTCCCCAACAAGCTGGCCAAACACAGCCACTTGGTTATAGGACTGTTTAACTTTCTTAACAGCTTTCACTTCATCTGAGACCTTCTCAAAACTATCCACGCTGGATCTTTCAACAGGAAAGTCAGTGGATCCATTCACAACAGAAAATTTCTGGCTGTTAGGAACTGAAACTTTCTTGATTAAATCACTTTCACACCCTTCAGTTGCAGTAAACTGCTTGCAAAGACTACCATGAGGATTCCTTTCCTTAGGGGCTTTTCTATGCAACAGTTCACCCTTCACAGAAATTCTGCCCTTTCCCTCTTCACCTAGGGCTTGCTCTAGAGGAGCACTTTCCTGAGCAACAACCGACTCTTTCTGGGTCTCACTTACATCCAGAATCACCTCTGGCCCATCAGGCGGATTCCTATACAATCCCCTTTCAGGTAAACTTACAGACTTCCTAGATAAAAGGTGAGAAGCGTTCTCCTTCCCTTTGCCACACACAAGTTCAGGAATCTTTTCCTTCTTGCCACAGGTTTCCACACCATCAGTAGGTAACACAATCAAATCACCTTTCTGCTGTCCTTGTGCCTTGGCTAGGATCTCACTCTGATTAGACAGAGTTGCTACACCCTTTCCCAACAACACACTAGCAACAGATAAAATACAAGCACCAGAATTGTCTGGTCTCTGGGATTTTGCACAGACACTAACTGGATGTGACCTAGTTACAGGGCCATTCTCCCTAGTAGACACAAACTTAGGACCCTTCCCTTCCTGGGCTTTAGCTGAATTCAGAACCAACTCTGAGATAACTGCACTATTCTCAACCAGCACATGCTGAAAGGCCCCTTCTGTCTGCTCCACAGACAAAGAAGAGCCGGAGACACATTCTCCTTTACCAGACACGCAGCTTGGGATCTCATTCCCCTTGTCCCAGCACACAGGGCTGTTCATAGACAACTGCTTGGAGACCGGGGTGGCTCCCTCTATAGGCAAGTCAATACCCCGACAGACACAGGCACATTTCCTTCACTGTCACATTTCTACACCCAGGTAACAGGTAGGGTACAGGGACACTCATCTTCCACTATCCTTGCCTTCCCGCACTGCTGACTAGACAAAGCCACAGCTCACAAGGCTGCCTAGGCTCATCCAAAGTTTCCTTACCAAGCACCTTGCCACTCCCAACAGATAAACTGCCCTCCCTGCCTGTGTCTCCTCACACTCAGCTGGGGTCTCAGCTCCCGCTGTGCTCAGCGCTGCCCTTGCTGTCCCAGTGGGGGTAGGCAGCGAGCTTGCTGCTTTCCTCACTGCATCAGAGCCAGCGTGAGCCACCTGAGCCCTCTCTCTGGTGTGTAAGGGGGCGGGAAGGATTAGTCTCTAAGGTGCCACAAGTACTCCTTTTCTTTTTGCAAATACAGACTAACATGGCTGCTACTCTGAAACCTGTCATTTTGCCTTGCTGTCTCTTCTGGAGCCATTGTTAAATTGTATTTCCCTTTACCTCTTGCTATGAAGTGCATTGACACAGGCATTCTGAGTGAAAGTCACAATATAAAAACGAGTGGACATGTTTTGTAAAATAATTGTATCACAATATTGCACTAGTGGGTTGATTTTTATACTGTGCTTGCTATAGCTTACATTCTTCAAAGGACAGATCTTTTCAGTGCTCAGCCCTGTACAAAATGCAGAAGAAGAGTGTGTCTGACCCCAGGGGTTTACAATCTATGATCCAGGTCCTGCATCAGCACCTACTATTGCAGCTCCAAGAGACATCTCACCAAGATTAATGGGACTCCACGTGGTCCTGGGGAAGTACTAGCAGAGCCTGCTGCAAGACCAGGGTCCACATCTCATTCTTGGTATAATCTCTGATAATTAGTTGCATGCCTACAATGAGGTCTCTCATTTTTACTATGACCATCTCTCTAAGGGTTTGTCTATATGGGGAAATTGACCAAAATAAGCTATGCAAGAGCTATTTTAGTTGTTTTTCCCATGTAGACAACCAATAAATGTCTCCTTTTGTGCGATGTTAACATGTGACCCTTCCTGTGGGATATTGGTTAGCGGTTTGGGGTTTGCTAGCCCTGGAGGGGCTCACTGTCTGTATCCTCTTAAAATAGCATTTTAAAGCGCAGTAAGTAGAGCTGCCACCTGCTTGAGCAAACAAGATGATTATGCATGATGACAGGAATTTAGTTTTCCCAGAGTCATAAATGAATTACAGCTGAGGCTGCTGGGATTTGTTCATTTCACTGAGGCTATGGTACCTCCTGTGTTTCCTCTTTAGGCATATTCACCTCCAATTTTCTGGATCACCTTGCTGGATGCTTTTTACCAAAGTCTGGTTTGCTTTTTTGTGCCTTACTTTGTAAGTACTGGATTTGAATTGTATTAATACACTTGTTGTTTTCTCTAATTTGCTGGTGTGGTTTTTAAACCTAACTAAGGGGTTTTGGTTGCACTTTCTCATACACTGTTAAAATTGACGATAATTATTGGACCCATTTTGAATTTTGCATATGTAAATTGATCCAGTATTGCAGCTGTTTGTATCCCAGTGGAATGTGATATATCAAAATATTAGGGCTATATGCATAGTATGTATCAATTAGCATGTCTCTTACTTTGCAGACTTATCGTGGCTCTGACATAGACATCTTTTCTTTTGGAAACCCGTTAAACACAGCAGCACTCTTCATAATATTACTGCACCTCCTAATTGAGAGTAAAACTTTGGTAAGTATGTTCTTCATGCGTTCTAAAGGGTATATTCTCTCCCCAGTGTGTGCATACAACTCTTATTAAAGCTAAACAAGGAAAGCACTCTCTATATGAAAGCAAATAAATATATTAAGGGTGAAACATTGATCGTTTTACTCATGGAGCAGTAAGTACTCCTATAACTAGCCCATTGGAACCAACAGGATTACTCACATGAGTAAGGCAAGCAAGCTCTGCCACCAATATTGTTAACAAATAACAAAATAATCCTGCTCTTAACAGCTTCTGTTGCTTTGGTGCTGTAAATTTAATTTTGCAAAGGGGAAAACGGATATCGAGATACCCTGCCTTTATCTGTTCCTAAGGCTTGATTTCC
Source organism: Chelonia mydas (assembly GCF_015237465.2). Lineage (NCBI taxonomy): Eukaryota > Metazoa > Chordata > Testudines > Cheloniidae > Chelonia > Chelonia mydas. Next base: position 92,667,108 of record NC_057852.1, on the reverse strand, counting down.
ATAGACGACAAATGTGGAATGCTAGTTTTGAATGCTGGGAACCGATAAACCGTTTGTAGCCAAGATGAACAATTCAAAGGTGTCTTCCCTGCAGGAATAAAAGAAGCTGTTTTATGCCATAAAACCGTCATCTTAGTGTTTAATTAAGTCTGCACAAGCTAAGACAACAACAGATAGTATTCCAGTTCGATCGGATTAATTTAATTTCTTTTTAAACAAGGGTAAAAAAGTGACTATTTGTCATAATTCTGGAGAAAAATGTAATCATCCTGTTCAAAGTTGGAGGATGCAGGATGGTGGTTGTTTACTCAATGCAGAAAAATAAATAAATAAAGACCGTTTCATTCTTGAGTTGTTTCACAGTAGATGGAATGTCAAGCTGCATTCTAAAGTATTTTGACTTAAAGATTTGTGTGTATAAGCCAAGGCTTTTTATCCTGGATATGGAGGGCACAATAACCATCACAAAAATCCCTTTGTTTAGCAAACTATGGATGATATTAATGTCTCCATTCTCTGAATAGCATAAATGAATTTCTTTTGGCATTTAGAGACGTCAGCAAGCTGTCGGACCCGGCAACCGATTATTTTCTTAGTAACTAACGTACTCTAAATTGCAAAACAAAAGAAATCTGAGATCAATACACAGTTATTCTGTGTTTAAATCAAACTGTGTAGCGGTATCATGTGAAGATTTTGTTCCTGCTTGTTTGTGAAGGCCTTCTCTGATGCTTATGAGTAATGCAGTCATCTGAAGCACTTGGCATTAAAAAGTCTTGTACCATGGTATCATGAGTTGTATATTTAATAGACAAAAATAAAAGAAGGTTAAGGGGGGAAGAATTTTCAAATTATGTGGCTGTTTCCTGTCAACTATAGAGGGAAGAAACCCTTCTCCTTGGGAATATTTTATCTAAAATCAAGAGGGTGCTGTCTGTCTGAACTGATTTATGATTTACTTCAGTTCAAGACACTGTGTGTGTGTACGCACACACTTTTCTGTTTATAATAACTTTGATCCTGAATCTCTGATTCTTGTCTTGTTTCCCCTATCCCTCCTTTCCACATTATAGACTTGGATACACATGGCTGTTATGATAGGTAGCATCTTATTTTACTTTGTCTTTGCACTGACGTTTGGAGCAACCTGCAAAACCTGTAATCCACCATCAAATCCCTATTGGATCATGGAAAAGCACATGACAGACCCAGTGTTTTATCTGGTTTGCATCATTACTACTTGTGTTGCTCTTCTACCCAGGTACTTTGTTGTTTTATAACCACTAGTATTAACCGGCTCTGGTTTTCGTTGTGGCTATGATGCTATAAATCTCTGTGGTGTGGTCTTGTCTTTTTTGAACATATAAAATTGCATAGCCTGGTAGTTTAGGCATAAATGAACCCATATATATGCAAGGAAATGTTAATTGGGATCTTCTTCAGTTAAATTTAAACAAAATTGCTGTTATGACAGTCTAAATCCTACTTCTCATGTTTAAATCAATAATTTACCTTAATCACTTTTCAAAGGTTAGAATTTATATCCAAAGAAGTTGTATAAGGTGGCAGCGTGAATCATGTACATGTCATAGAGAAGCTATTTATGGGCGTGTTTTTATTACCGAAACGGTTTTTTCAAATGTTTTCTTTCTTTTTTTGAAAAAGCTTGAACCCAGAATTTTTGTAAATGGACAAAATGGTCAAAAAAATCTCTGGATTCCTACAAGTTGTGAGGAGATTACTGCTGTGGGATATACAACTTGTCCCTCCCAGTTGTGGGTTGGGGCACAGCATACATAGGATACACATTTTGCTTTCGGGCATAAACATATCACTCTGGTTTTCAACTTTGGCTCAGACCTTGCAACTAAACCAGCTGATGGTGGTACTGTAGGCCTGGGCTGAATTGTATCAGAAAAGCTCACATACTCCCTTCTGCAGTGTTCCTGGCTCCAGATGGTGCCACTAACCACTTGCTTTCCCTCCTAAATTAATTTAAAAAGCAAATTGTGTAGCAATAATGAGCCAAGATGGGAGAATGCTTTCAACACATGGGCTATTTTAAATCAAACAAACCAGTGAGTGAAACGTAAGGGTTCTGGTTTTAGGAGTGGCTGATTTTCATGGTAGACTGAATGCAAAGTTTTTAGACTTTATAAATAAGGTTCTTTGAGTCACTTTCAATCTCCCAGTGCTAGAAAAGTTTCAACAGCATTGCCAGAACAGAGAGTTTTTGTTTTGAGATACGCAGGGTCCAATTTTCAGCGCTGCTGAGAGCCTGCAGCTTCCACTGACTTCAGCTGGAGTGCAAGTACACACCATCCCTGAAAATCAGAGCCTAGGGGTGTCACGCCCAACATGCAAAAAACAGAGGCACTGAAGTCAGTGGCCACTTTTAAACATGTTGGTCCTAATAACCTGTTCTAGTGCAAAACTGCAGGCACAGTTATTTATGTGTGCAAGCCTAAAGGTCATTGCTGCAGGGGCTACTGCAGCTTTGGGATTACAGGGCTATCACTACAGCCTGGATGATAGGAATGATGCCTCCTCTCCTTTCCCTGCATGCTCCTGTTTGGGTCCTTTACCATTGCTGAGAAGAGCTTGAATCTGCTTCTGAATGGCTTACTGGAAAACCCTGTTTATGTTCTAGATACTTGTTCAGAGTTCTTCAAGGGGCACTGTTTCCATCTCCAGTGTTGAGAGCCAAGCACCTTGACAGACTGACCCCTGAGGAGCAGAGGGAAGCAATTAAAAAGTGGAAGGATGATCGTGTTGGGAAGTGTAGAATGGGTTTCCAGGGCACTCGTGCATGTTCCAGGTCTGCTGAAGATGCTGCATCAGTAAGAGAAAGCACTGACCACTCTTCATACATCCCAGTGTCTAAGACACCTTTTCATACCTGTCCAGCAGACAGGTCAGTGCAGAAGTCTACTTTCATATCAGACATACAGGATGAGTTCAGGGATGTGAACATCCTGACTTGTGAGAGAGCTGCATTTTTGAAGTCCTCGAAGGAAACCTATTCAGAAACATATGGTGCTAATAATTCATGTGCCGGCGTCCCGGAGTTTACTTTTGCAAAGGGCAGCAATGAAATTTCTCTAATAAATAAGGCAGGTTTGAATTGTGCTTTGACTGAACAGGATGTTTTAACATGCCCTGCGAAACTGGAATGTTAACTGTTTAAAAAAACCAAGAACAAGAACATCGGTGCATTACGTTACGTTCGGGTTTTTTGTTGGTGATGGTTTTTGGGGTGTTTTGGTCAAGTCAGTTGATGCACAAATTTATTCAGAAGCCTTTTGTATTTTTAAAACATTTTAAGTAACTTATTGAGGTATCCAGAGTCTAAATGGGCATGAAGTATTGTGCAAGTACCAGCTTTATTAAAAACTCATCATTTTTGGTACATGCTAACTGTATGACATAGTAACTTTGGTAAAAGTGACAGTGATGTAATTTAAAGGCTGTCCTGGTGGAGACACTTTTACCAGTTGACCCTGACTTTGTCATCCTGAGCTCCACCTAGTGTTGTTGCAATCTTGTGGTCTGTAGCGATGTTACAATGGCAACTAGTGCTGATAAGGTCCACTGCACTCCTCTCCAGGAACCTCTTTGCAAAATGTTTTTTATCCTCATTGTTCTGTTTGTGATCTTGTCAACGTGGAGGGTCCAGGCCAGCAAGATTTACAGAACACACTGGCCATGTTCAAAGTCCATTTTATGAAAAAATAAAACCTTCAGTGTCATATGGGCTCTCACTTTTTTTTTTACACTAATACAAAAGGATCTGGATATTTATAAGTCTGGAGCTGCTTGGCACAAGCAGGGCCAAGATGGTTTCTGAATGTCTGTTGTGGGTAAGAGGTCATGTCAGTAATTCCTATTTGCTGTGGTTTGGTTTGCTTTCACTTGGATTGTGAGGATAAATAAGTCCTACCTTTTCACCTGCCAGTTGACTAACCTTCTCACCTGTCACACTATCCCTGGTGATAGAAACAGTAGGAGACTTCCTGAAAATCATTAATGAAGACACAGCCTAGGATAATGCCCCCTTCCCGAGCACCATGGCTTTGCTAAGATTGTCACCTCCTTGGGCAGCTTTCAGGAGCCTGGGGGGTTGGAAGGTGAAGAGAATAATGATTCTCCTAGAGGAAATCCATCTTCCCATCCCTCAGGACAATATATTTTCTTTATTTGCAAAATAAGAGAGATGGAGCCCTGAAACAAACAACTGACAGATCTCCCCTCCATGCCCATCATCTACCTCTGTCTCAAGCTTTTGATGTCATGCTTACTGTTGCAGTATGGTCCTGATTCAGGAATGTACTTATCCTGAATAGGGATGGACTTAATCATGTGTTTATCTTGACTTTAAGCATGAACTGAAGTGTTCTTCTGAACACGGCTGCTTTCCTGAATTGGGGTCTGTCTGAGCACGGTAAGCATCATAATGATTTTGTACCGTCAGAGTTCCCTCCATTTATTTAATTTATATTTCATTCGAATCAGTGCATTTCTTGGGTGGTTGGAGCGATTCATCCCAAGATAAACCAGTATCATTTTTTTTGTTGTACTGCTTAACTACTTTTTGGCCAACTACTTTTCTCCAAGCTGAGAATAGTTTCTACTTTATAGCTTTATACAGATGTCACGTTAGAAGTTTCTTGTGTGATCAGTGGAGTTATAGGAACACTGGATGCCAATCCTGGTGAGCTTGCTGTCTTGGTAGAACCCTCGCTCACCTATATCGCTGAACATACATTCCGCTGTTGCCTTGGTCTCGCACACTATTTGTGTAATGTAAGTAAGGCTACGTTTTAGTCACGGGTATTTTTAAAAGTCACGGGCAGTAAAGAAAAATTCACAGCCCTTGACCTGTCCGTGACTTTTACTATATACCCCTGACTAAAACTTTGGGGGGGTGGGGCTGGAGAAGGGTGCCCTGGTTGCTGGGTGGGGTGGGGGGTGCTGGTGTGCAGTCTGGGACCCCCGCTGGTACTGGGGCCCTCAACACACTGGTCTATTGCAAGGATTCTTGGATTTTTTTCATAGCACAGACCTCTCCTCCCATTTGCTGTCGCATGGGCACCTTAATAGTGATAGCTGAACGACAAAGACTGTTCAGGTAGAATATAGGGGAGTGGCATGATGTGTATTTAACTGTGTTTAATATGAAGTTTTAGTTTCTGAAAGAACAAATCACTGCATCTCCTTTTGTTCTTCATATAATTTGTATCCTCCTCCCACACCTCTACTGTTTCTCTCCATGGCTCCCCTTCATGTGCGTCCCTGTTGACTGGCCCAATCCCTTCTGCCCTATCTACACTTCTTGCACTTGGTGCCCATTCGTCAGGACATGCTGCCTCGTTACCTCATTTTCTTATCTTTTGGATAGTCTTCTCCAAAGGGTGATTGACTGCTACTGTCCCGCTGGCACCCCAATCCCTGAGCCCATGCTGTTTCCTCCTGTTATATCACAGCCTCCCCTAGTAGAGGTGGCTAGAATGACTCATCTTCTTTGCTGTCAGTTGCTTTTGCAGGCCTCCAGACTCTTCTTTAAATTAACAACCTAGATGCCTATAGAAGCTACTAGAAACACGGAAGAGATTCAGCACCATGTGACCTTTCAGCTGTTCTGGAAGCCACCGGTAGGAACCACAGTTTGAGAATCTGAGTCTGTTTCTTTAGCCCAGGCTGTTTAAAATATTGCCCGTTTGTTTTTTTTAATTATTTTATATTACATAGCCAATTCATGGAGCAATGTAGAGAATTTTTCGAGTCCACTAGGGCCTACTGAAATAAACACAACTCAAAAAGTGCAGCTCCTATTAAATTATTAGTATTTGAGCCCATTTTCTGTTCTGTTTCCTTCTGAAATTTTTTGCTTGCACAATTCCAAGAACGTGCATATTTTGCTCTCTGCACATTTACACAGTGCTGAAACTCTGCCTATTGTTTATCTGTACTGATGCTAATCATTTTGAAATAATGTCATCGGAGAAATATTGCTTTAAAGATATTCAGAGAAGCCACTATATGGCTTAATGGGTTTTTTAATTTCCCACTACAAAAATGTAATTTAATCCAAAATAATTGTAAGCAGTCACACTTCTTGATCTTTCTGTATTGGTAACGCCCATGAGAAATATGGGTAAGGACCACACCCAAGTTGTAGAGACAGAATCTGAACAAACTGATACTGTGCTAAGAGGCGGCTAGGAGTAGTACGGTAAGCAGCTTGGCGCATGTATGCCAATTGGTTTCAATCACAAAGAGAGTAGAGGTATAGTCTTGCTTCTAACTTCTTCCATTTGAACTGAGTCTCTGGCAAGAATAAAAACGTGTTTATTTTAGATCACAGAAATTATTGGAAAATTGTTGTACATATTTGTTTAATATGGGTAGAAATAAACACATCTGCCTAGTTGTTAATTCCATGTGGAGCTGTAGCTGTGACAGGAGTGAAACAACAAATGTGTTTTTATCACCTTAAAATGGGGCTACAAGTGTTAGATAATTCTCATGGTCATAGATATGACAATACACAGGAAAGGACTAATACATTGGAAGGAGGGAGTAAATTTGACTCTTTAAAACCTACATACAATATTATCATGTGCACATATAGAAGGGGAAAACCAGTATAAAAGTACATTTATAAAATTACAAATATCGTCTTTACATGGAATGTTGTGGCAGAAATGATTTGGAAAAAAAACTTCTGCTCCTTTCTGATGCCGCTTGGGACACATCATTTCCTAACACAGGTGATTATATTCAATGGGCTATATGGTGCCACCAGCTTTTAATCAGAACTCATTTATTTTACTGGGAAGTTCTGCTTGAAAACTGGTTGTAGGCCAAGGCCCAAGTAATCAATGAGGAAATAAGAAATTACCTTAAATATTATTTCTTGGCAGTGCTTACATATACATAGAATGGCTGTAAGTGTTCCAGTGCTTTACAATAAAATCAAAGCCAACTTTAAGTACATCTTTTGGTGAACAGAGATGGCAGGAGAGGCTGTTCGTTTTATGACAGCATTTTTTTCCTAATACTGAAAACAAAACTTCCTGAAAATCCTGTATTTCATAATCCAGTTCCACTCTATTAGTGCAAGGTTGTCCAACTGGCCCTTACACACTAAAGGCCAGAGCTTAAGATGGTTTATATCAATATGGTGGCTTTGACTTTAACTGAACTATATCAGGTTACACCAGCTGAGGACCTGGTCCTGTGGAGAAAGATGGAGCCTGGGCTACTGGAAGTTGTAATTTCTGCACCTTTTTGCATTTGAGATTAGGATGTCGACAATCTATCTCAACTTTCATGAGTCAGATGCAGCCCTGAACTAGAGAAATTTGGACACAGCTATATTATTTAGAGGTCAGGGGAGAGTTATTTTGCTGTCCCCTAAACCCATAATCTACAATGAGACATACTGTCAAGTCACTGGGTTTTCTTCCTTATAGTGAAACTGCAATACACCAGTGACTTAAAAGTAGTTTAATAATCCATAACACTATTAATATTTATGAGTACAGTTAATATTTCTATAGGACACTATCTGGTACATGTTACATTAGGTGAATCAATACAGAAGGTACTGAACTTTAGAGGTAAATGCTTCACTTAACAGTAGTCTGCACTATGTGACTTAATTGTAGTGTGACAGTATCTAAAACATCCACTTACCAGTTGTCTCAAAGAACCACATATTCTCCCATGCCAGTTGTGTTTTTGACAAGGCCCTGCTATGCTCACATGGGAGCAAACTCAAGGTAGCAGAAGGGCTAATTTTAATATAGACCTCAATGTCATTTTTGAGAATATATTGGTTTAATTCTTCACTGGAAGAATTGTGGGCTGAAACTGCAGGTGCTACTGTTTGTTTTTCCCCCAAAGTTTTATAGTTTTACTAAGTCTGTGCTACAGCTTAATTTAAATGTCTGAAAGGCAGAAAATTGGTTGATTCTTTCTTTAAGCCTTCTGTTATGCCTGGAATAGTAACCCATGCAGCTAACGGAAAAGTCAAAAAGGATTACAAAAATAGTAGTCCTGCCCCAGAGTATCTTTAGTAGCAGAGAGTTTAATCAATTCATTTATGTTGCATTTTCCATACCTCCCCATCAACAACACAGAGCTTGTAACGTCCTCTTAAGTATCTTGGTTGCACAATCTTCAATGCTCAAAGGCCAATGATCTTTGCCTCTTGTATGTCAGCACACCACTAGCCTTAGTTTAGTAGAAAGGTGTGAATGTATATTTGTCTTTCAATCCATTCAATGAAGTGTGACACGTTGCTATAAACTCCAGGTCCCAAAACTTTGGAAAAGCAGACAGAGCCCCACGAGGTTAAACCAAACAATGTCCAGCGTCCTGCAGGCTGCTCACAAACAAGAGGTCCTCCACTGTCGCCCTGTAATGGGAGAGAAAAAATACAACCTATGGATGTTACAGCCAATGCCATTATGGCTCGAGCTATATCTGCGTTTCTATAAAATCTGCTTTTCATGACTAATGCAGCTGTAAAAATGGGTTTCAGCTAATCTAGAAAACAGCATACAAACTGGACAGCTAATATTTTGAAACAATGTCAATAAGGTTTGGTTGGCTGGTATGTTCATACCAAAAAATTAGCTATTTAATATTCACGCAAACAAACGGAAAAAAAATCAGCCTACTACTTAACATATACTACTAGTTAGAGGCTCTAAAAAGTAGATCATAAGTAAGGCTACGTTTTAGTCACGGGTATTTTTAGTAAAAGTCATGGACAGGTGATGGGCAGTAAACAAAAATTCACAGCCTGTGACATGTCCATGACTTGTACTATATAGCCCTGACTCAATCTGGGGAGGGGCAGCTTGGGAGTGCCATGGGTGCTGGGGGGGGCAGAAGCCACTGTGCGGGCCAGGACCCCTGCTGGTGCTGGAGGGTGGGGGGAAATGGCAGGGCCGGCAGGCTCCCTACCTAGCTCCGTGCCTTGCCGGAAGTGGGGACATTCCCCCTTGCTCAGGTCCTAGGCGGAGGCATGGCCAGGCAGGTCCACGTGCTGCCTCCACCCAGTGTGCTAGCTTCGCAGCTCCTATTGGCCAGGAACCACAGACAATGCGAGCTGTTGGGGTGATGCCTGCAGGTGGAGGCAGCACGCAGAACTGCCTGGCCACACCTCTGCCTAGGAGCTGAGGGGGATGTTGCTGCTTCTGGGGAGCACCCCGGAGGTAAGCGCTCCCCAGAGCCCGCCACCTCCCCTCCCCTGCCCCCTACCATACCTAAACTCTGCTGCTGCTGGGGTGAGGGTGTCACGGTGGCTGGAGACTGCCCCAGCAGCAACTGGGGCAGGGGCTGGCCCCGGCCCAGGCGCACCAGCGACTTCAGGGATCATGGAAAGTCAAGGAATCTGTGAAACTTGCAGACTTAGTACAATCAACTTTGAAATGGATTATGATTAATAGAAATAAATAATTGGTCAAAAATGTTTGAGTCCATTTCTAAGTAAGTACTATGAAAATTAATGTTACCTCTGTGTCAAAACTAACCTCTAGTGCCCATTGAAATACCATAGGTTCTTAGACTTTTATTTTAAAAAATCTGCTTCATGTTTCTACTCAGAAAAAGGCCTACCATGCAAGAGTCTACAGTTCCAGACTCATAGCCTGCACATAACATCCTGCTGGTGATGGTCTTCATGTCAAAGTAGGACTGGCATTGTTCTAAGGAAATAATACGAACTTCTCCTTCTTGAAGTTTAAAAGGCACTGGAAAAAAAATCTGTATTAAAGTATGCACTGTAATATACAGAAATACTTATATTCATTGCTAGTTGAGATTGCAACATTCTTTTCTACTATGATAGGCTAAACTTAAAAATAGTAATGATAATAAAATTAGCTTTAAATGTGTATTTAATATAAGAAGAAAAGCTTCTTTCCCCCATTCCCGCCAGTAAGGGGGGGTAGTTTCATATATTCCCACAAGTAGGGATTCACATTTCTCAAGCTCACAGGACAGTGGTATAGGTGTGGGGATTGGCCCACCTTCTATTCCAGAGCGGGTGTGAGCATTTTATGTTGTGCCTCCAGCTAAACCAGGCTTAGAGTTGACAGACTGGGGAGGGAGCCTTTAAAAGACATAGAAAGAAAAGGAGTACTAATGGCACCTTAGAGACTAACCAATTTATTTGAGCATAAGCTTTCGTGAGCTACAGCTAAGTGAGCTGTAGCTCATGAAAGCTTATGCTCAAATAAATTGGTTAGTCTCTAAGGTGCCATTAGTACTCCTTTTCTTTCTGCGAATACAGATTAACACGGCTGCTACTTTAAAAGACATGTTATGGGACTTTTGAGATTGGGGGTTGGGAAGAAGACATAATTAGGGAGCATATACTTGGGGCTCAAAAGCCATGTCCCACAACAACACTGTCACCCTCATACTTAGTATAATAAACCCATCAAAGCTGATTGCTTTACTCGGGGTGGGTGGGTCTATGTGAAGGCTTAGTTCATGGCAAGCTGGGGGGTGAATCTAGCCTGCACACATGGTCTGTGTGCATCTGTCTCCTACACACTAAAAGTTCTCTAGTGCATTTTGACACAGGAGCAGCTCAAAGTGCACTAGGAAACATTTAGTGCATAGAGGCATGGTCCACACAGCCACTTAGTGTGCAGCGGGCTAGACTTGTCATGAACTAAATTCTTGGGTTGATGAACCCTCAGAGAGCGTATCAGAGAAGAGCAAAACCTATCACACCATTCATCCTGTCCCAAAGGGGCTTGTTGCCTGCTGTCTTTGCCAAAACTCAAAGGTGAAGGGAAACTGTTAAACCTAGAGTACAAAGTACTAACCACTATGCAATCAAGATGAACACCTTTGTTTTATGGTGCTTAGTAACCTGTAACTTTGAAACTGATGTCATTAACAACATGACTGCTTGGGCGAGCAAAAAAACAATGTTTTGCCATTTACCAATGGTATGAAACATCATCACTGCGTCATTAGGTCTGCTAGCTTTAGAGTAGGCGTACGCGGACAGAATGGATTTCTTGTTAGCAAACAGACTACACCAGTCAGTGGCATTTAAGTCATTGTTCCGGACTGTAGAACGTTTCAGATTTAAAAGGAATGGTATGAATAGTATTACCCCATGTTTGACATGCCCACTAGAGCCTGAATACCATACAATGTTATGTTCCTGTTCTCCAGAGTTCAGGGCTTACCTCCTTCCCCTGCTCGTGATTACAATAACTAAAAAAGAGAAATATTTCCACATCACTGGTACTTAAGAGCCAGGGCAGCCACAAACATTTTCCCTCTGCTCTGTGTCATGGGACCCTGACCCTTACAATTAACAAAAACAAGGCAAAACCTTTCTGGGCAGAAAAGAGACACCTGGGAATTATGTGGAGGGTGGGATAAATAGTGCCACAGCATGCTATGGAGAGTTTTGGTTAAATAAATAAATAAATAAATCTTGTTTAGTCAAGCAACAAGCCAAGATTTGAGCCTGAAGCTTTGCACACGGCTAACATTATCGTCCTCTGATCATTTGCCACACTCTCAATATAGCTTCAAATGCAGCTTAAGCAAGTAACAGACTATAGCCAAGATTTTCAGGCTATTTCCTCAGTAGAAGCTCCTGGATGGGCAGTACTCTTAAAAATCACATCATGTACGTAGCTGCTGAAATATGGATTTAGCAGCCTGACTTTAACAGCTCCTGCCTTTGACAAGCTAAGCTCTAGCCACAGGTATAGCCTTTTGTGAATACATACAGATTATGTACAAGTGGCCTAATAAGGCACAAGTATATAACTAGAGGTAGACACAGTGGTTTGCAATTGGAGCCAAGTAGTTGATCAGGTTAGTAGAAGGTTAGATTTCTCCGAAGAGTCTGGAAAGCATTCATCTTACTTTTGTTGCCCATGTGTCCCCAGCCTGTGATGTAACAGTAGGTATCTGGCTCAACCAACTGCTCCCAGCTGGGTAAGCAGACTGGCCTTACATAACTTGTCTCATTGATATCTTCATTTAGTTCTACAATGCTGATATCATAGTCAACTACTGCTCTGTTATAGCGTGGATGCAAGATAATAGTCTTCACCAGTCGTGTCTGCATGAAGATTGATGGATGATCCAGATTGTTTATACCAAACACCACTTTCCAGACTGCAGCGTTTTCTCTCCTTTGTAAGAAAAAGAAAAAATTGTAAATTTCCCCCTACAGTTCTTTTATACACAGTTGTATAATTGAGGACTTCTGGATACCTTTCTGCAATGCACTGAACACAGAAGTGGTACTATAGAACTAACAGAAATATTACTTTGAGGTTACACTAAAAATTAAGATCTCACCAAAAAACACACAATCATACTTTCTTTCCTTCAAATTTTCCACCCAAGGAACACAGGGCTAGATTCACCAGGGGACTCCAGGAGAGAGCCAGCAGAACGTCAAGTTTTGTGAATTCCACTCTGCCTTAGCTGGATTTGCATATACCCACCAGTAAAAACTTACGCCTAAGTCCCCCCATGTGAATCTAGGCCTCAGTGCTCAAACACTCATGAATTCACTCTTTCCTCACTCTTGTGAGGTTAGAAAGTTTTATAGATGGAAGAACTGAGCAAAGTCTCCTGACTCCCATCCATGTATTTTAGCTGTAGTACCATCCTTCTCTTGTTAGTTTGTGCAAAAGGAAGAACAATAATCTCAGGTTGCAATTAGGTCATGGCAAATTTTAGAAAACAATTCCTGAATAAAAATACTGGAAAAAGCAAAAGTTACAGAACCATAATTGGGTGGATGGTCACCAAATCACTAGTATAAAATTATACCCAAAATAATCACTCACGTTGCCATTTTTAGTGCAAACCACAAGAACAGTGCATATGCTGTTTTGAACAAGAGGCACCACATCAGAACATATCTTAGATCAAATTGCCTTGCCCCTTCCCTGAGGTCTGCTATTATTTTTAAGAAGAGGCTGTATATATTTTAACTTTGGCAGAGGCTGGTCCTTCCTGGCTCCTGTAATGTGACAAGTGCCCTCAATTCCTATTGCCGTCAAGATGCTCAGTATCATTAGGGCAGGGCTAGGAAATCCACTAATGTGGTCTTTTGCCTCTCTCCTGCTTTGTCACTAAGCAATTGATTTCTATGTGCTACTCAAGCAACTCTGAATTTAACTTTACAGCTCAAACAAGAGAGCTGTCCTTGTATTCATCCACCAGCTAGTATCAAAAAAATCATCACATCACTTTGCTCTGTGTCAGGGGTGGCCAACCTGTGGTTCCAGAGCCATATGCGGCTCTTCAGAAGTTAATATGCAGCTCCTTCTATAGGCAGCGGGAGTGGGGGGAGCTGATGTGGGGCTGCCGATGTATTACTGTGGCTCTTTGGCAATCTACATTGGTAAATTTTGGCTCCTTCTCCGGCTCAGGTTGGCCACCCCTGCTCTATATGGAAATTATGAAAGCTGTGTCATTCACGGCAACAGTCCAGCCTTAGGTGTTAGGCCTCAAGATGTGAAGTGTCAGCAACCTAAGTTTGAAGGTCACATTTCAATTTGACGTTTAGCCGTGATTGCTTAAGACTACGTTTCCATGATTGTATTTTTTAAAAATTGTAGCCATCATTACTGACATTTGTGGATTTTTGCAGTTGAGGAAGGGGAAGTAATAGTGTCGAGAGGACTGAACCAACATCAGTTGAGCTGCATGCGAACCGCCATGTTAAAATGTGGGCTGTATCAGAGGCTAAGAGTATTAAATCACATGGTGAGAGCTAGTGGGTAGTCACAGGTTCTCCGACTTCCCTGTGGCTTTTAAAAAAAAGGAAGCATTCACTATTTACATAGCTGATTGAACATGGTTTTGTAAAGCTTGGCTGCCTTTACAGAGACTGCGGCAGAAAGAAACTGTGAAAATGCAAAAGTACAACTCTTTCTCAGCACTGTGGTTTTCTGATTGCATAATAAATGTTATTTTCAATTAAAATAAGGTAACATGCCATTGCTGACATTGCAGACTCTCTCTTTTTTTGTCCATCATGGCTCTCTGTATGACGACAAACCACAAGGCATATTTATGTCTCACTGTGTCTTGTGGGAACAAAGCAAGGAAGGATTCTGAAAATGCAGAGCCATGGGCAATGAAAAGTCACAACATGAATATATTCTCCAACAGAAAAAAAACCTCTTGGTTAGTTTAAATTGATCGTAGGCGTTTTCATGGGATTTATTGCAAAACAGACTCAACAAAACCATAGGGTACATAATGAGGAAACACTAGCAATGGCAAGAAGATGGACTAGATGCTTTATGAAGTCTCATCGCCATTGTCTGAGTATCTGAGAGCACATTTGCTGTAATGTTCTCTGCGAGTGGCTGCAACACTTGTATACACATAGTCCCTGCATGCTGGCTGACTCTTTGCCAAAATGCCTCTAACTAATAAGTCTCAGGATAAAAATATATTATATTTTAAGATCACTTTAAAATTCCTCAATTAAAATAATTGCTTTTTTTTTTTTTTTTTTTTTTGACTGGCACAATTTAAAATAATTTTCCTCAGACCATCTTAATCCACAATACAACATCATAATGTCAAACAGGTAAAGGAAACAGACTGGGCCCTCCAGTTTATGAAAGTATACTTTTAAAATGATTTAACAACATAAGACCTCACATTTATAGTTTGGTGCCACTATAGGGTTAGAAGAGTGAGCATAACCCATTTCTTGTAATTTCACAGTGTCAGATTCAAACAAGATATCGGCATAGAAATTTACAAACCTTTTCATCCCAGCAATTTCAAATGGCTGGCATTTGGGATCCATTCTGGGACACAGTGTCCTTTTAAAGGAAACATACTAGGTACACACTGATGCAGTATAGATCTATCCAGGGACAAATGAACCACTTCAAAAAGTCTAAGTTCTATAGAATGAAAACTTCCCCAAGCAGCTTCTCTCCTCAATCATCATTAATGGATAATACCTCTCAACTGTCACGTTCTCTAATGTTGTTGCTGAGGGCTCTAGGACTAAGCCCCGCCCTTCAACTCAGCTTACCCGAGAAGTTCTTCCAAAACTATAGAAAGAGTTCAGCAACCGATAAACAGCATTAAGAGGAAATTTGGTTGACTTGTGTTTAAAGGAAAAAAATCTCTCTCCCTTTAAAGGAAAAAAATCAATGTATTGTAAGTTAGAAGTTACATTCTGGTCTTCCAGAGTGGGTTGTATGAGAAGAGAAGCTACTAACAGAAAAAAAAAAATGTATCAGGTAAGAAATGTCTCATTGTGCTACATAACGCCTTTCCTCGTTCATCTGCAATGGGGACTAGCGAGCAGTGAATCACAGAAATGGGAGAAGTGGAAAGGAGGATAAAGTGGAATTTTAATTACTATTACAAAAGAATAATAGGCAGAAATAGAGCTTCCCTCTCTATAAAAGCACAACTTTGCAATTTGTTTAGGAACCAACCCAGCACCAACTTTCTAATAAAAGATGTTACTACAGAGGAATGGAAACCTACTGTGTAAATGAGAGGCTTTCTTTCCACAATGCCACTAGGACCCATTTCAAGGGCAGCCTTGATGCCCTCTGTGCATGACAACTGGCCCAGGATTTTAACATCTTGCCCGTAGCAACTATGAAGCCCTCAGACCCTGGCGTTTAGAGTAAATGAGATGAACAGGATAGGACTGGTGTGTGTATCCATCTTTAGATCGCTAGGACTGCACATGTATGCTGCATCCTTTCAAAAACATGTGGAAGCTTGGAACAAAACAAGAAAGGCCAGCCACAGGTTTGTCTAGTCTGGCCAGGCTGATCAATCTTGACACCTAATGATACTCAGTTGTGGAGTCAGATATAGCTGTATAAAGAATGCCACTAGCGCTGATACCAACTTTTCATGGTGCTTGGTTGCAGGATTTTGACCATCCATTCAGTAGAAACTCTAATGAAGCTAAGATCACCAGAACTTTGGGATTATTAATTGCATTAATTAGAGGCCAAGGTGGCATTGTGCTGGGCACTGTACAGAGGGAGCTTACTGTTTCCCTTCATTACCGGAAATGAAACTTGACCACATCAATGATTAAAATTTTCTCATTAAGTTCTGTCTAGATACCAAAATGTATCAATGAGGCTACAGAGAATTCCTGCTGAACTACACTTCTCTTCTGACGTGTAGGCTGTTAACTAGGTGGTTCAGGTCAGGATGAAGGAGGTGTCCCTACTTCAAGAGGTCTGTTCTTTTCCACAGATGCAGTGAAAGTTCCTTGACTGTCTATTCAGTCCAAACCAGTGGAGGGCTAGGATGACAACTTCAGCTCTTGCGACTTCTTTTCTGTACCCTTTATGTGAACTGTCTTTAAACACAGCAAATTCTTCTCTGACCAAGACATTATTTCAAATGCCTCATAGAAGTTTTGACCTCTGGCTACTTGGAAGGGATACAAACATTCACCTTTAAACTTCCAACTTCTAACTACATAGGAGGAAGATTCCTCTGGGGGCAAGTTGTTCTGTAACTGCCCACTATGGGGTTTCTTGCATTTTCCTCTTGCAGCTAGTATGACCATTAACAGAGACAAAGTACTGGATGCTATGGTCTGATCCAATATGGGCATTCCTATATGTGTTTGTTCAGCCACTCTGCTGCTAGCCTGCTAGAAGTGTCGAAGTGAACTAAAAGGATATGTACTCTGAGATTTTGCAAAATTGTGTAGCACAAGGTGTGAGCTTCAGAGAGCTGGGTGCTTACCTTCTGCTAAGTAAGGGACCATAAATCCTGAATCATCTTCTCTTCCAAGTATGCACCCACCTTGCAACGCTTGCTTTTGTAGCAAGTGTGCAAAGACCTATAAGTGAAAACTGAGTAAGCTGTCAGCAGGTTGTTTGTACTTGCCCATAAAAGGGCATTCATACATGATCCAAGAGTGACACCTAATTTTGCATTGCATCAGCTGTGTTATTCTACAACCTCAGAAGGAATCTCCGGAGGCACATTGTGTGAAATCCCATGCACAGGTTGATACTGATGCATAAACCAATAAACCTAGTCAGTGGAGACAGTTAGCTATAGCTGGCTGCTGGTAGGAAACAACTTTTGCAATGATCTCTTCGATCTTTGCAAATCTTTACCATGGTGGTAAAATTATGACCCGTGCCAGGCCTTTTTTGACTCATCTTTTTTGACAAGTTTTCTGTTGGGCTCAAAAAGCCCTTCTTGATTTTGAACTGGTGCGTTTGAATCCTTTCTAGCAGTTGGCAAGTTATGAGTGGGTCTGTTTCTCTAAACAGGAAATGGATTGTGAAATTGTCCATAAATATGTATAGATGGGTAACTACTAAAAGCCATTTAAGACTTTGGGTGCAGAGGATGGATCAGAAGGCAGAGTCTTGTACATGAACTGTGAACTGTCATACATCAATGCCCATTTTGTCTTTGTCATGCTGAGGTTTGTTGGTTTGTGAAGAAAAAAAAAAATCCAGGTCTTCCCTGGGAGTTTCTCTTCCAGTTTATTTCCTCTGCTAGTAGAAATAGTCCCTTCTTGAGTACCCTGTTGGTGGTGACCAACAGATTGCTATGCTGGATTTCACAGAGATGCTTGAGGCTGCTCAGCGTTCTCAGATATTAATTTCTCCAAAGTTTTCCACACATAGCCGCTCATGTATAAATTTGGCTGCACAAAGTATCTGTTTAAGACGAGTGATTGCTACTCATGGTGTAGCCATGGAGTTAGGAGGCAATGCTCATCTCAAATCACATCAAGAGCCAGGAAATATTCCAAAGAAATAATATTTTACACACTGCTCCCAGCATTGACCAGAATGTGAACCTGAGACCTCTGACATTCAAAGCAAAAATCACACCCCTAGGCAGTAGCAAGCAAGAGGCTCATCAAGTTGGTTTTCCTTATTAAGGATAGGATCTGAATGGTCACAGCTGAAGCTTTGAAATTTCACTCTTATAGTCTATAAGGGATCTTTTGGAAGGAAGCCCCCTTCTTAGGCTTTGACTGTCTTTCACTGGTGGAGCTACTGCTGCACCAACTGTAGCTTCCCAAAGTTTATGGAATTTTCATCCATTTTTATATAACATAGTTTAACATTTAGTTTTAACCAGAAATCCCCATTCAGATCTTATGATGTTCTTAAAGCAGGCACATACTGGAAACTCTGTATCTAATTTTGCTTAAAGGAGACTATTTTATAATTATTAATGCATTCTCTGTGAGCCACTGGCTTCTTGCCCTGTGAGAGTCATGAGTTTTTTTGGGTTTTGTTAGTTTTTGGTGGTGCGCGTATGAGACTTTCTCTGGTTGTTGGGAGGAGGGAGGTAGCATGCTATTCATCCTGGCCTAGGGACCACTTAATTGGGATGGGTACTGGAACAAATATTCGGATTGGTGTTCTTTTGAAGGCTAGCTGGTGGGCTATTTCCACAACCTACTGCCCACGCTGGCTATCACCCTGGTAAGTACTTCAGGAGCAACCTAGTGTCACTCTCAGGCTTTACTCACTAAATCGGGAGTCATTTTGAACATGGAAAGGGATTTTTCATTTGTCTCGCTGTAATCCCATGATGGTTGAGCTGCATCAGAAATGGAGTCCTCCTGTGCCCCTGTTCTGTCTCATACGGCCTGAGGTGCTCCTTATATTTTAGTATGAAGCCAGTCGATAGGGAGGGGGAAGGGAAGCGAGAGACCCCTTCTCACCTTTCAGACCGTTAGCCCCTTTCCCTGGCAGAGTGAGGGTCTGCAGGCTGACAACCTGACAGGCACAAATTCTCACCACACTGCAGCCTGAGGCAGGGCTCACTAGGTGTACCAGGCTTCTCTGCCTGCCCAGACTATGGCGTAGAGTGGGGGAGGGGCACTGAACCTGATACAGCAAGATGTGAGAAAGTCCTGTAGAGGACAGAAGCCCCAGCAAACCCTCCCTCAGGGTGAGATGGCAAAGGAGACAGGGTTCAAACCCTGATTTTTACACCCCTTGCTCATTAACAATACGAACTAATGCCTTACAAAAGGGACACTTGCTTTTGACTTTTTTTAAAACCTGAAGTCTCGCTAAGATGTGAGGGGGTTCTCTGTACGAATGCTCATGCTCCAGGTGAGACTTCTCATGATGGAGTCATGGATTTGGATGGCGCATGAAGCCCTGGCACAGCTGTCTGGCTCAAAACTCTATGCAAGTTGGCAACCCGTGGCAGCAGGCCATAGCTCTCCCTCTGAAGCCCCATGCTCTGGCAATGCAAGGGTCAGTGGCAGTAAGCCATAGCTCACCCTTTGAGTTTCCTGAAAAGCTGCCTACAGCACCCTTTGGATGTGGCTCAATGCTTGTAGGGGTTCTCTGCTGCTGTGGTGGGTGGGAGGGAGGGAGAGCCTGTTCAAAAGGTGCTGCATCAGAGGGAAGGAGCTTCAATGTTCCAGTGATTCCTCACGTCAGGAAAGGGTAAGGGGAATTAGAAGGTGAGATGAAGTTGCTACTGCACAAAAATGAATACAAATGAGAGTTTTAAACAAAGTGGGGTCAGGAGAAGCTGAGCCACCAGTTTGTTCTACTGCCAGAAGCAGAATTTCTGGTGGCCTGAGTTGAAGGGTGGCATTTTGTTCAGTGCAGTTGCTGGAGACTCCAGAATTATCTCCAAACTCCACAGGTGGGAGTCATCTCCCATTAGGGATGAATGAGCTGAGAAGCTGTGCAGCAGAAATGTACTTAGACTATATGAGGGGAAAGCAGGTTAACTGTTGAAACACATTAGATTTCTAAAGAGAAGTAAAATTAACAGGACTTGGTGCAAAACAGGAAGTAAGGGTAATAAACTTCCACCCAAAATTCTGTTTAATCAAAATGATACCGTGATTAGCATTAAACTGACACCCATGTCTGGTGCCTGAGGTGCATCAATGGTTCCTGTGCTTCAAACAGAAAATCCTTGTGGTATCAAATCTCAGATACTAGAAATTTTCACTCCATGGTAAGTGCTGACTTTTTAATAATGACAGTGGAGATAGCGTAGCATTTCTCTGTAGTTAGAAAAGGCAATAGCTCCATCATCTCAGATACCACTGTGGCGAAGTGTCAATTTTATTTTTTCTGGTTAAACAGCTACCACTGTCCCTGTATTCTTGTGTTATTTTTATTCTGGCTCTCAGTGAGAAGATTTATTACTCTATAGTTATATGAGACACATTAGTAAAATATCATAAATGAAAGGGATAGTTTTTTATGAATTTCCTAGCTGAAAGTCAAAGCCTTTATCAACTTTAGGTATCAAAGTGAATATTAAAACTAGTCAAACCCTCAGTTGAAATCATTTAATAACATTCATTGTCTCTTTAGTCTCCAAAAAGAGATTTGCTGTTTTGACAAGATCTGATTTTTTTTTTTAATATGTTTACGTGGAAGTTATTTGTCTAACTAGCCATTTGTACGTCAACAGTAAAACTGTCTCAGCTCTGCTCACCCCTCAAAGCAGTGTGCTACCGTCAAAACCCATTTGTCTGCAATCAAAACACAGCCACATATGTGCCCACTTGGTTCACTCTGCAGAGAGCACTGCCAAGGCCACCGTCCTGGACGACTAGTCCTGCCACCAAGGATCCTCTTGCTCATGCGAGCTGCAGGGCGACGGCCACAATCTAGCGAGAAATGTAAGATACAGTGTGTTATTCACTGCCACGAAATTCAACGTGCATAGAACGTTCTCAAAATCTGCTTTGAAAAAAATATTGCAAAGGGATTTCTCTATACGGAATGAAGTTATAAAACTCATGAAATTATGTCGCACTTATGGGAAGAATTTATAAAAACAACACACTGTGTTGAATTCCGTATACAATGAGCCAAATTCATCCCTCCTTTCACTTCAGTGGACTGAGCCCAGGGATTAATTTGACCTATTTAGGTTCCCAAATAAGACAAACGGGGGCGGGGGGGAAGCCAGACTAAGTTGGAAGAGTTTGGCTTTCTCTGAGAAGTAGAGCTATCAACCTATCCTTGGGCATGGGGGTTATTTTTATATCAATGCATCACCTGTCAATCACCAGCATGCTGTTGCTACCCTGGACTACACCCCAGAAGTGGCACTGGAGTAGCACATTGGAAAGCCTTTGCCCAGTCCCAGAAGTCCAAGTGTGGATGTGCATCTATCTGCAGGATATATAATACTTGCTCTACTCATGGAAATTTCAAATGAAAAATAGCTATTTGCTCATATATAGCTTGCCAGTGAAGATTCATTTTTTACAATGCCTATTCTAGTGCTTTGTCCATTCTAGTTTTAAATATCCACCACTTCCCTTGGAAATTATATCATATTGTTATAAATTTCACTGACAAGAAGTTTTCCATTAACTTGCTGGTCAGCTACACACCTTTTAAAAATATGTTCATCCCTTTCTTTTAGTTCTCCTTTTTAATTCTGGGATTGTAATGTGACAGGCTCTTATAAATCTCTTGTTTTATTACTGCCCAATTTAGAGAATTGGCTGAAATAGTATCAGTTTCTGGAATCCTTCCCCAGGGGAGGATATCCTGTTTTTGCATATATGTGGGAATTTAGCGATGAAGAAATAAATTAGTACAATGTTGATTTGTAACTATTAAATTCTTAGCACATTCCCTCAAATAACTTCAGGGGGCAAGGACCTTTGTGTTGCTTTAAAGTCCTCTATATGTACTACATGTAAGAGGCAAACAACCTTACAGAGTCCTACAAGATGACTTTTTTTTGGTAATAGTAAACTTTGAGTAGTTTCCTGGATCTAGGTCATGCTTTATGATTAATCTTTGTCATCAGGCTAATATATTTATTCAAAATGTTCTTCAAGAAAGCTTTTTCATTTTGTAGAACCTAACATCCAACTGAAGAACTGCTGTATTTTCAAACCACTTAAACTTGCACAATCCACTGTGCATTTAGATTTAATCTGGAGTTTTCGCCTTTAAATTTCCTTATCCCCTTGACAGTCACAGCTACAAATGGGTAACCTACCATATCAGGAGCTTACTTACTATAGTGGTAGCAAAAGATGTTCCCAACAGGAACAAAAGTTTAGTCTAATCAAAACATGGATATTGACAAGATTAGGGCAAAAGAGGAATTCATCCTTTGGTTCTGGTTCCATTTGCACGACATTGGAAAGATGATTATACCAGTGCATACAGTTAGTGATATAATTTCTGGGACAGATTCTGTTTTCAGTCAATCCAGAGTAAATCCAATAAAGTCAGTGAACTTACTCCAGACTCACTAATATCTCAGTCTGACCCTTTCTCATTAGACTCTATGGACCAAATCTTTATGTCTTTATTCAGGCAAGTTTCCACAGCAGCCTGAGAGAGTCTTCCTAAGTAAGACTTGAGGAAGAACTATGTAACATGCTGTCATAAATATAAAGGGAAAGGTAAACACCTTTAAAATCCGTCCTAGCCAGAGGAAAAACCCTTTCACCTGTAAAGGGTTAAGAAGCTAGGATAACCTCGTTGGCACCTGACCAAAATGACCAATGAGGAGACAAGATACTTTCAAAAGCTGGGGGGAGGGAGAAGCAAAGCCTCTCTCTCTGTCTGTGATGCTTTCGCTGGGGAAAGAACAGGAATGGAGTTTGTCATCTTAACCTCTCTGTTTTTAACTAACTTTACACCTGAGAGTTAGAAAGAAAACAAAACAAAACAAAAACTTGGCTTGTAGAATTTTGCTGTGCTGTCCGGATACCTATGTTCTCTGATAGTGATTGTCAGCCTACAGAGAAATCCTTAAAAAAAAACCTAACACCTTTGTCTCCAGGCAAATAGGCAGAAAACCCCTCTAGTTGCTCTTAGGAAAAAAAAAAAAAACTTCTTCAGGTCTGTGAAGACTGGTGAATTTCCCTGCAGGAGGTTAACTACCCTGCCTTTAGGTAGAGAAAACGCCAGCTCACAAAAGACAATTCCCTTTTGTCTCTGCTCTGGCCCCAAAGCAGAGAGAAAAAAAAACTCTAACTGCTTTCAGCCAAAAACCTGCTTTTCAGCAGCCCAAAGTAAACAAAATTCCTTTTTAAGATCTGTGCTTCTTGTTCAAAAAATCAAAATCCTAAAACAAAAACAAAAGCTAACACCTTTGTCTCCAGGCAAATAGACAGAAAACCCCTCTAGTTGCTCTTAGGTAAAAAACAACTTCAGGTTCAAAAGCATCACACAGACAGAGAGAGAGAGAGAGAGGCTTTGTTTCTCCCTCCCCCCAGCTTTTGAAAGCATCTTGTCTCCTCATTGGTCATTTTGGTCAGGTGCCAGCGAGGTTATCCTAGCTTCTTAACCCTTTACAGGTGAAAGGGTTTTTCCTCTGGCTAGGAGGGATTTTAAAAGGTGTTTACCCATCCCTTTATATTTATGACACATGCAGTACTTGTAACTATATCATCATACCAATTATGGACCAAGCCTGCTCCCTTTGAAATTATTTGCAAGACTCCCAATTAATTTAGTGGGGGCAGAAGCCAGCCTTAGTCCAATACAATGGACAATTTCATCATCAAAAGGGGAAAAAAGCTGAAAACATTGGATGTAGTGGCCAAAAAAAAATTAATGGGAAACTAATAGATGAACAAAAGTATATCAGATTTCAAAGGGAAATACACATTAAAGATTTGTTTTTGAGAAATTATATTTCAACATATCAAAGACACATGCTTAAGAGTCCAAATAAAATGCTCTTCATATGTTGTTCCAGGAATTATATGTTTTTCTCTTACCTTTTTTGGTACAGAGAAGGGACACTTTGCTTCTGCTTTGACATGACTGCCTAAGTGTTGAAACAATAAAAATTAAAAACATATTATCAATTTACATATCATATTATATCAGCCCAATATAAGAGCAATTGGATCATTTGTTTAAACACAGCAAAATCAATCCACATGATACAATGAAACACAGGGAGCATTATATTGGGACACCAGAAATTGCACTGGCTTCCAGTTTGTTTCTGAAGGCAGTTAAAGGTGTTATTTTAGATCTATATAAAGCCTTTATGAATTGGGTGTTGCATATTTTAGCCCTGGTCTACACAACGAGTTTAGGTCGAATTTAGCAGCATTAGATCAATTTAACCGTGCACCTATCCACACGATGAAGCCATTGTCATTGACTTAAAGGGCTCTTAAAATCGATCTCTATACTCCACCCCGACGAGGGGATTAGCGCTGAAATCGACCTTGCCGGGTCAAATTTGGGGTAGTGTGGATGCAATTCAACAGTGTTGGCCTCCGGGAGCTGTCCCAAAGTGCTCCATTGTGACCGCTCTGGACAACACTTTCAACTCCGATGCACTAGCCAGGTACACAGGAAAAGCCCCGGGAACTTTTGAATTTCATTTCCTGTTTGGCCAGCACGGCAAGCTCACCAGCACAGGTGACCATGCAGTCCCAGAATCATAAAAGAGCTCCAGCATGGACTGAACAGGAGGTACTGGATCTGATCGCTGTATGGGGAGACGAATCTGTGCTATCAGAACACCATTCCAAAAGACGAAATGCCAAAATATTTGCAAAAATCTCCGAGGGCATGATGGACAGAGGCTACAACAGGGACCCACAGCAGTGCTGCCTGAAAATTAAGGAGCTCAGGCAAGCCTACCAAAAAACCAAAGAGGCAAACGGCCGCTCCAGGTCAGAGCCCCAGACGTGCCACTTCTATGAGTTGCATGCAATTCTGGGGGAAAGGGGGGGCCCTACCACTACCCCACCCCTGTCCGTGGACACCTGCAAGTACTATCTCATGCAACAGGGATGAGGATTTTGGGGATGAGGAAGGTGAGGAGGAGGAGGATAGTGCACGGCAGGCAAGCGGAGAAACCGTTCTCCCTGACAGCCAGGAACTGTTTATCACCCTGGAGCCAATACCCTCCCAACCCTCCCAAGGCGGGCTCCTGGACAATGAAGCCAGAGAAGGCACCTCTGGTGAGGGTACCTTTGTAAATATAATACATGGTTTAAAAGCAAGAGTGTTTAATGATTAATTTGCCCTGAAGACATGGGATGCATTTGCAGTCAGTCCAGCTACTGGAAAAGTCTGTTAACATGTCTGGGGATGGAGCAGAAATCCTCCAGGGACATCTCCATGAAGCTCTCCTGGAGGTACTCCCAAAGCCTTTGCAAAAGGTTTCTGGGGAGGGCAGCCTTATTCCGTCCTCCATATTAGGACAAAAAGAAAAGGAGTACTTGTGACACCTTAGAGACTAACCAATTTATTTGAGCATAAGCTTTCGTGAGCTACAGCTCACTTCATCAGATGCATACTGTGGAAAGTACAGAAGATCTTTTTATACACACAAAGCATGAAAAAATGGGTTTTTACCACTACAAAAGGTTTTCTCTCCCCCCACCCCACTCTCCTGCTGGTAATAGCTTATCTAAAGTGATCACTCTCCTTACAGTGTATGATAATCAAGGTGGGCCATTTCTAGCACAAATCCAGGGTTTAACAAGAACATCTGGGGGGGGGGGTAGGAAAAACAAAGGGAAATAAGTTACCCCCCCCCCCCAGACATTCTTGTGGCCTTGTCCTTCCCTCCTCCACCACCCCACCTGGTGCTTCCCTTCTCCCCCACCCCTCCCGGGCTACCTTGGCAGTTATCCCCCTATTTGTGTAATGAATTAATAAAGAATGCATGATTTTGAAACAACAATGACTTTATTGCCTCTGCAAGCAGTGATCAAAGGGGGGAGGATGGTTGGCTTACAGGGAAGTAGAGTGAACCAAGGGGGCAGGTTTTCATCAAGGAGAAACAAAGAGAACTGTCACACCGTAGCCTAGCCAGTCATGAAACTGGTTTTCAAAGCTTCTCTGATGCGCAGTGTGCCCAGCTGTGCTCTTCTGATCATCCTGGTGTCTGGCTGCATGTAATCAGTGGCCAAGCAATTTTCCTCAACCTCCCATCCCACCATAAACGTCTCCCCCTTACTCCCACAGATATTGTGGAGCACACAGCAAGGAGCAATAACAATGGGAACATTGGTTGCGCTAAGGTCTAACTGAGTCAGTAAACTGCGCCAGCGAGCTTTTAAACATCCAAATGCACGTTCTACCACCATTCTGCACTTGCTCAGCCTATAGTTGAACAACTCCTTACTACTATCCAGGGTGCCTGTGTATGGCTTCATGAGCCATGGCATTAAGGGGTAGGCTGGGTCCCCAAGGATAACTATAGTCATTTCAACATCCCCAACAGTTATTTTCTGGTCTGGGAAGTAAGTCCCTTCCTGCAGCTGTTCAAACAGTCCAGAGTTCCTGAAGATGCGAGCGTCATGAACCTTTCCCGGCCATCCCACATTGATGTCGGTGAAACGTCCCTTGTGATCCACCAGTGCTTGCAGCACCATTGAAAAAGTACCCCTTGCCATTTATGTACTGGCTGCCAAGGTGGTCCGGTCCCAAGATAGGGATATGCATTCCGTCTATCGCCTCACCACAGTTAGGGAATCCCACTGCAGCAAAGCCATCCTCTATGACCTGAACATTTCCCAGAGTCACTACCCTTGATAGCAGCAGCTCAGCGATTGCATTGTCTACTTGGATCACAGCAGCCCCCACAGTAGATTTTCCCACCCCAAATTGATTCCCAACTGACCGGTAGCAGTCTGGCGTTGCAAGCTTCCAGAGGGCTATCGCCACTCGCTTGTGAACTGTGAGGGCTGCTCTCATCTTGGTATTCTTGTGCTTCAGGGCAGGGGAAAGCAAGTCACAAAGTTCCATGAAAGTGCCCTTATGCATGCGAAAGTTTTGCAGCCACTGGGAATCAACCCAGACCTGCAACACTTTGCACCAGTCTGTGCTTGTTTCCCAGGCCCAGAATTGGCGTTCCACTGCATAAGCCTGCCCCATTGCCACCAGGATGTCCAAATTGCCGGGGCCCATGCTTTGAGAGAAGTCTGTGTCCATGTCCTCATCACTCTCATCACCGCGCTGCCGTCACCTCCTCACCTGCTTTTGCAGGTTCTGGTTCTGCACATACTGCAGGATAATGCGAAAGGGGTTTACAATGCTCATAACTGCCACAGTGATCTGAGCAGGCTCCATGTTTGCCGTGGTATGGCATCTGCAGGTGAGCAGAGTTGCAGCAGAAGTGGTGGCTGACGACGGATGCCATGAGAATAGATATTTATAGAGAACGACGAGGACCTGCGAGGTGGATTCATGAGGGCAGGAGAGCGGAGTTGCAGCAGAAGTGGTGGAGGACAACGGTTAGTACCGCGCATATTTCCCGAGGAAGAACACACATACCCGGGAGCCCATGACAGACAACATGGAGAAATTCGATATTGAGACAACAGCAGCAGAGCAGAGTTGCAGCAGAAGCGGTTTATGACAATGGTTAGCAGTCCTACTGCACAGTCTGCTGCCAGCAGCACCCAGGACACGACAACAGTGGTGTAACTAAGCTGAGCTGAGCGGGCTGCACGCTTGCCGTGGTATGGCGTCTGCACGGAAAAAAGGCGCGAAACGATTGTCTGCTGTTGCTTTCATGGAGGGAGGGGTGACTGACGACGTACCCAAAACCACCCGCGACAATGTTTTTGCCCCATCAGGCACTGGGAGCTTAACCCAGAATTCCAATGGGCGGCGGAGACTGCGGGAACTGTGAGATAGCTACCCACAGTGCAATGCTCCTAAAGTCGACGCTAGGCACGGTAGTGAGGATACACTCCGCCGACTTAATGTGCTTAGTGTGGACATACGCAATCTACTTCTATAAAATTGACCAAATTTCATAGTGTAGACATACGCTTAGAGACTACCTCTTTCTTTATTAATTAACCCAACAGCTGAGATGTACTATCTGATCATTCCTAAATTCAGACATCTGAAGGCAAATAAATCTCTGTGAAGCTCTCTTGGTTCTTCCAGGTAGGTGAAAGATTTTTGTTGACACTTATTTGATAGAAAATGGCTTTTAGATTAAACAGAATTTTTTGCCAAAAGAATTTTGGTCTTTTGATGAAAATGCAGAAAGTTTCCAAGGAAAACGTTTATGCAACTGAAGAGTTCACATTTTTGTTGTAGGTTTTTGGGAGGGAGAGAATCGTTTCCCTACCAGTAGTATTGATTCTACAGTTCATTTGCCTCCTTGTGTCACATAGTCCAAGGTTCATTGACTTCAATGGGATTACTCACACTATGAGTCAAGTTATTCATGTGCATGACTGACAGTACCTGCAAATCATTAAACCCAGTCAATAAGAGAAAGACGTCTTGAATAAGATGAAATATGAACAAGACACCAATTGCTATGAAGATCTCAATATTTATTTACTATACCTATGGATTTGCTAAGAATGGAAGGCCAAATTATTGTTACCCATGTTTTTAAGTTTTTTTCTGTGTGTCTTGAGGGACTGATGAGCACAATATACTAGTGCATATATATAAAAATGAGAGGCTTTCTTAGATTTCAGTGACAGTACCACTTAAAATCTGGACAAGTTCTCAACCAAAACCATGTTAAAACATAAATCAATTTTGTGTTTCTCTTTTATATTAACCCAGATAATTTTCAGGCCAGCAGAGATATCAGGAATGTGGGCACATATAGAAATTAAAGGAAAATCAAATACAGGTCAGGCTTCAGGAAAAATCCTTGTTCTGGAAGAATGATAAATGTGTCCAGTGTTCTAAGAGGCAGTATTACACGCTGTTATAACATTGCACTGTACATAAGAACGGCCATACTGGGTCAGAACAAAGGTCCATCTAGCCCAATATCCTGTCTTCTGACAGTGGCCAATGCCAGGTGCCCCAGAGGGAATGAACAGAATAGGTAATCATCAAGTGATCCATTCTCTGTCACTCATTCCCAAACTTCTGGAAAACAGAGGCTAGGGACACCATCCCTTCCCATCCTGGTTAAGAGCCATTGATGGACCTATCCTCCATGAATTTATCTAGTTCTTTTTTGAACCCTGTTATAATCTTGGCCTTCACAACATCCTCTGGAAAAGAGTTCCATAGGTTGACTGTGCATTGTGTGAAGAAATACTTCCTTTTGTTTGTTTTAAACCTGCTGCCTATTAATTTCTTTTGGTGACCCCTAGTTCTCGTGTTATGAGAAGGAGTAAATAACACTTCCTTATCTGTATTACTAGATAGAGCAAAAAAAGAATGAAGTATACTAACTTATATTTATATTGTGCTTTTCATCCAGAAGGATCACAAAGTATTTTACAAACTTACTGTCACTTGCTGGTTTGAACTGGAGTAAACCGTGGATTCTCTGTAACATCTAGTCAAGATTTGAGGACTTCAGTAACTGAGGCCGTGGGTCTACTACAGGAATGGGTAGGTGAAAGTCTGTGGCCTGCAATGTGCAGGAGGTCAGACTATATGATCATGATGGTCCCTTTTGGCCTTAAAGTCTATGAGTCTAATTTAAACTTATACACAAAATACTGTAGAGAGAGTAAAATACTGTACACTAGGGGTTTTCAACCTGTGGTCTGTGGACCCCTGGGAATTTCCAAAGGAGTCTGCACCTCCTTTTGAAATTTTGTAGGGGTGTACATATGAAAAAAGGTTTGAAAACCACTGCCGTATACCATGCACACTATGGTGAAAGACAAAATGATAAATACCCTTGCATCTATTTGAAAATTTAAGATTTTTTTTTTACATAAACAGAATGTAATTCAACTAGGAATTTGGCTAGGCTACTGGAATTAACACTTCTGTTGCAAAAAGGCTATGGGCCCTACTCAGGCCACTGGTGGTCAGGAACTAAATTCTATGTATCACTGGAAAGATGGAAGAGATGAATGGCCATAATGGATGAATACACAAATAAATCCAGCTCTGCAGTAAACTGGCATAACTCCAGTGACATGAATAGAGTTAGAATCATAGAAGATTAGGGTTGAAAGAGACCTCAGGAGGTCATCTAGTCCAACCCCCTGCTCAAAGCAAGATCAATACCAACTAAATCATTCCAGCCAGGGCTTTGTCAAGCCGGGCCTTAAAAACCTTTAAGGATGGAGATTCCACCACCTCCCTAGGTAACCCATTTCAGTGCTTCACCCTCCTAGTGAAATAGTGTTTCCTAATATCCAACCTAGACCTCCCCCACTGCAACCTGATACCATTGCTCCTTGTTCTGTCATCTGCCACCACTGAGAACGGCCGAGCTCCATCCTCTTTGGAACCCCCCTTCAGGTAGTTGAAGGCTGCTATCAAATCCCCCCTCACTCTTCTCTTCTGCAAACTAAACAGTTCCCTCAGCCTCTGCTCGTAAGTCATGTGCCCCAGCCCCCTCGTCATTTTCGTTACCCTCCGCTGGACTCTCTCCGATTTGTCCACATCCTTTCTGTAGTGGGGGGCCAAAAACTGGATGCAGTACTCCAGATGTGGCCTCACCAGTGCCGAATAGAGAGAAATAATCACTTCCCTCTATCTGCTGGCAATGCTCCTACTAATGCAGCCCAATATGCCATTAGCCTTCTTGGCAACAAGGGCACACTGCTGACTCATATCCAGCTTCTCATCCACTGTAATCCCCAGGTCCTTTTCTGAAGAACTGCTGCTTAGCCAGTCGGTCCCCAGCCTGTAGCGGTTAATGGGAGTCTTCCATCCTAAGTGCAGGCCTCTGCACTTGTTCTTGTTGAACCTCATCAGATTTTTTTTGGCCCAATCCTCCAATTTGTCTAGGTCACTCTGGACCTTATCCCTACCCTCCAGTGTATCTACCTCTTCCCCCAGCTTAGTGTCATCTGTGAACTTGCTGATGGTTCAATCCATCCCTTCATCCAGAACATTAATGAAGATGTTGAACAAAACCGGCCCCAGGACCAACCATTTTATACTGGCTGCCAACTAGACATTGAGCCGTTGATCACTATCTGTTGAGCCCAACAATCTAGCCAGCTTTCTATCCACCTTATAGTCCATTCATCCAATCCATACTTTTTTAACTTGCTGGCAAGAATACTGTGGGAGACCGTATCAAAAGCTTTGCTAAAGTCAAGATATATCACAACCACTGCTTTCCCCATATCCACAGAGCCAGTTATCTCATCATAGAAGGCAATCAGGTTGGTTGTACCAGTTTACACTGAATTTGGACCATAATACTTAAATATTTCAATGGTTTCTTAATTATGGTTACCACTTTCTAGCTAGCTATCAAATGTAACAGATAACTCAAACTTGAGAATGGGAAATGGGGGGAGAAGGGTGCATATTGGGCTCAGAATCCTACAACGAAAAACTAAACAGTGAACCATATGTTGTTCTGTTGATAAATATCCCCCATGGAAAACATGCAAACACTTTTTTAAAATAAGAAGAGACATTATTATTGTTCAAACCCGACTGGCCATACATTTACACAATCATTATTCCGCTCTGTGCGATCTGGGCCAAATTCTCAGCTGATTTACAACTCTGTTGAAATTAATGTGGTAGCCTGGAGTTTATGTTGTATAAAAATTGGTGTAAAAATCTATCCTGCTTTGTTTGAAAACAGATTGCAAAATTCTATTCTCACGGAATTAACACTTCTGTTACAAAACAGACACTTTGCCAATCTCAGTAATGTAAGTATGTTCTCCCTAAATGTATGGAACTCCTAGGGAAATTCCTAAGCAGTTCCACTCGTGTAAGGAGTGCAGAATATCAGAGTGAATAATGAGAGTGAAGTTGTAAGAGACATTAGCCTCACTGTGAAATTTACATTACGTCATGCATACATATGTTTATGTGAATGCAAACACAGATACCTTTCTACACTCAGAACACAAAATTCACTAATGGAAATACCATCCTTCATTGCTATAGCTCCGTTCACCTCTCTGAAGCACATATGGAGCACACACTAGCTGTCCCTTACCCTTTCACTACAAGGGCAGGTAATGTGGATGCATTTTTATTCTTCCAGTCAGAATGCAGATTCAGCCACTTTCGATGGTGTAGTTGCTCATTTTCTTGTACAATTTTTGTTGCAGATGGCCCCCTGAAACAAATAAAAACAGTCCATGGATCTTCAAATATCTTTGACTCTGACTATCCATACATTAAATTGATGGGAGGGAAAGATGCTTTAGTACTTCCCCTTTATGCCAAAGTCAGGCCATTGAATGATACTCCAGATCTGCAGATGGTTGCGAGACAGGTTTTGGCCAGTCAGACCTACTCACATTTTACTGTTATTCATGATAAATGTTCTAACAAGTGGAAGTGGGAAATGGAAATGGCAAAAGTTCTCTGGTGGCAGAAAATGTAAGCATTATTTCACATCTACTTTATTCATTACTATTACATTTTGGTCATAATGCTCAGAATCACATCCAAGCTTTTTCTTCCCACAAATTTCCTTTCCAAGCAATTTTCAGTTACCCACTATGTGTCTGTTTAGCTCATATTGCTTCCACAAGATATAATCAGGAATGATGATCACTGTATGGATTGATTTTATTCATACTGATCAACAGACACAGGAAAATTTCAGAACATATCAAAATAGAGTCTCTTAAACGGAAGTAGCAGATAATCAGATTTGGCAGGTTGGTAAGATCAATTTTCCCCCCCTTTTTTTCCTGGTAAGTAAGACTTTCATCTCTCTCTTTGAAGCTCTTCATTGTAAGGTTACTTATACAAAGAATCAAGCCCTCAGGTACTTACCTGATTCTAGATTCAACAACTGCTTGGTCAAAAAATTATACATTTTTCTCCTGAATTAATTTGTACAAGATGCCGTTTAAAAAAAACTGAAAAGATTTTTTTTAAACCATTTACGCATTAGACAAGCAGGTCAATTTAAGGGAACATCAGATCATTCTGCCCCAGAATACAAATGCCTTTTAATAAAAAAAATTAGCAGATTCTCAAACAGCAGGAAGATTCTTCATGGATTTGGATTTCAAAAGATATGGTGCCTATGTGCAGTAACATGAAAGCTGTGTAAACATAGTGATCATTTGTTAAATTTTATCATTTCATTTCAGGCGATTTTGCACTCTTGAAATATTGCAGAAAAGGATCTAGGGGTTATAATGGACGAGAAGCTGAATATGAGTCAACAGTGTGCCCTTGTTGCCAAGAAGGCTAACGGCATTTTGGGCTGTATAAGTAGGGGCATTGCCAGCAGATCGAGGGACGTGATCATTCCCCTCTATTCAACATTGGTGAGGACTCATCTGGAGTACTGTGTCCAGTTTTGGGCCCCACACTACAAGAAGGATGTGGAAAAATTGGAAAGAGTCCAGCGGAGGGCAACAAAAATTATTAGGGTGCTGGAGCACATGACTTATGAGGAGAGGCTGAGGGAACTGGGATTGTTTAGTCTGCAGAAGAGAAGAATGAGGGGGGATTTGATAACTGCTTTCAACTACCTGAAGGGGGGTTCCAAAGAGGATGGATCTAGACTGTTCTTAGTGGTACCAGATGACAGAACAAGGAGTAATGGTCTCAAGTTGCAGTGGGGGAGGTTTAGGTTGGATGTTAGGAAAAGCTTTTTCACTGGGAGGGTGGTGAAGCACTGGAATGGGTTACCTAGAGAGGTGGTGGAATCTCCTTCCTTAGGAGTTTTCAAGATCAGGCTTGACAAAGCCCTGGCTGGGATGATTTAGTTGGGGATTGGTCCTGCTTTGAGCAGGGGGTTGGACTAGATGACCTTGTACGGAGAGACTTTGGTAAACCAGTAAAGTGCCTGAAACCACTATGGCTTATTGCTAAAAGCAGCCAAGTCAGCAGGCTGTAAATTGGCCATTCAGTTTAACCAAGGCAGGAGGGGAAGGGGGTTTTTGGGTGCCACAGAGAGGGCAGCTTGACCCCGCACCCCTCCTGATAAGAATTGTGTTGAGTTGCTGATACATGCATTTTAGAAGAGCAGGATGTGCCCCAGGAATGTCTATTAGGGCCTCAAGGCTGCAAACTCTGGAAAAACTCACACCTGGTTAATCGATAATCAGAAGGAACCTCTTGCTTGACCATTGAAACTGCTTACTTAACAAGTTTGCTTTAAGGGACATGTCATTCTATTACTAATGTATAAATAAGGGGGAAAAGTCTGAGGTGGTGGGACTCTTCAGGACTGGACTCTCCCTCTGGATGCATCTTGTGTTCCCCACCGGCAGATGGGCTGCCGCTGTGCCACTCGAGAGCCGCACTCAGCTTTGGTAATTATCAAGGGTTGGGGGTGTTTTACTAACCTGTTGCGGACGTGTGTATAAGTGCTTGAGACTAAGAAAGGTTTAGCTTTAAGTGAAAGCACTCGTGTTGTCCTGTTTGTGCCAGCCATCTATTGGTCGGATGGCCGTGTCTCCCCTGATTTATTTCCTGACACCACCTCGCACAGAGTAAAAGTTACCAAGAGTTTTGGGTTGAAAGAACCCTGGGTAACAACCTCCTGAGGTCCCTTCCAACCCTGATATTCTATGATTGCTCTTCTGCAAAACATTTGGCAAAATTGGCTATTTTTTTATCTTAAAACCCTTCAGAAACACACATTTCTGAATATTTGCTCTTGTGCTGTGAATTTGAAAAGAGTTCCATATGTAGCTCTACAACATGAGTTAACTAACAAAATACCAGATCCTGAAGTCCAGTCAAACTGTACAGGGTACAGCTCAGGTGCACTAAAGTTTGCCTTTATGCTCCCTTGATCCTGAGCTCTCTATATGTTGGAGTGGTTCCCAAGCATAAGTAAGAGCAGGTACTCTAGAGTCATTTATGCTAGCTGCGATCAGCTCCAGGAAGCTGAACAGCAGGCAGCACCTGGCAGGGCATACAGAAGCCTCCATCATGTTCCATTGCCCCTGGTCCCATGCATCCTTCTCCAGTAGCAGAAAGGCAAGGCTATGTTCAGGCCTAGGTAACATCAAAGCGCAGTGGGACTGTGCAGTTCCATAGCGATCTATATGACAGACACCCCAGGGCCAAAAATTTTGCCCCTCCCAAAAAGGGGGACCAAGCTGAAATTAAGGGTATATATATTAGAAAGAAAGAAAGAAAATCTTAGGAGGACACACACACAGACAGAAAACTGAATAGTAATAGGGAAGACACAGGCAAAGGAAAAATGTGTAAGGGGGGGCTAGTTCCAGATATTACAAACTTTTAGATTTAGATTGACAAACTTTAAACTGATAAATAGATGTAACATCCTCTGGCAAAAGCAAGTTTTTGTTTGCGGTTAAAGACATCAGATAAATGTTGGAAGATTCAGAAGAGGTACCTAAAGCAGCTTTCTGTCTGGAGCTGGAGCTAAAGCAGTGCAATGGACTACCACTGAAAATCTTTCAAAGCTGGTGAAACTAGAGGCAAAAACTCACCCAATTGTGATTTTACTAAGGTGGGTGGCAAGGGTCTAGGGAAAATAAGTGGGAAGAAAAAATAAAACCCTGTTATTACAATCGTTATTTAAGTGTTGACAATGTGCTTAGGAATGA
This sequence comes from Chelonia mydas, assembly GCF_015237465.2. Taxonomy (NCBI): domain Eukaryota; kingdom Metazoa; phylum Chordata; order Testudines; family Cheloniidae; genus Chelonia; species Chelonia mydas. The sequence continues at coordinate 92,631,677 of NC_057852.1, read as the reverse complement.
TGCTCCCATTTCGGCAAAGTGCTCAAGCATGTGCTTAACTTTTAGCATGTACTTAAGTCCCATTGACTTAAGTGTCACTATGTATTGATTAGTTAGACATTGGAAAGGGGGGGAAAAAACAAGCACAGTGGAAGTTATGACTAAAGAGAAATAGTTCTGTATATATTATTAAGGGCCTGATTGTGCCTTCCCCATACACCCAAAACTCCCATTAAAGTCAGTGGAAGATTTGGGTACATAAGAAATGCAGGATCTGCACTAAGAAGCACACGTGGACAGTGAAGATGAATGATGAACAATATATTGTATTTCAAAAAAAGTTCTGACCTTGCCTGAGCAATGGGTGTAAGAAGAAAACATGATGGATTCTCAGATTCTGCCAAGATGCCTTTAAGCTTCCAATGAAACATTCAACTCTCAGACTTGTTTCCTCATCAAGATTTTTTTTAATGACAATCTAAAGCCATGATGAAGAAAAATCTGGCTTTCCTCAACAGAAAAAATCTGCAGGAATGACTTGTTCAAGATTCTAAAAAACTGTTACACATAAAGAGTTTTAAAAAAGTGTAAAAAAATCCAATGCCATTTTCCTTTAAACTGAAGTTAGACAAAAGTCATAAGTAGGTTTGGAAAAATACAGATATTCAGGGCTACTGCACAATTAGTGAACCACAAACAAACTGATTCATAGTTTAATTGTATTTTTAAGCATCTTACAGTTTCTAATGCTTGATTTCTCCCCCCACCTAGGAAATCTGTTACTATTTGGGCCTTTCCTGGAAAACTAATTTGTTTTTCAGACCCATCCATTTGATCTAATACAGAAGTTTCTGTTATGTCCAAGACCACGCTTCTACTCAGAAGATTATAGAGTCCCTAAGCTTGATAGCTAAGGAATCCTTTATGGGAGAAGAGAGGGATAACACTTAATATACTTTAAAATAAATCACTTATTTAATGTTAAAAAATAAAATTCCTTCTTGTACTTTTTTAATTATACATGTGGGAAATTACGTTAAATTATATATTATACACACACACACGTAGTAGTAGTAGAGAGTTTGGGGTTTTCTAATTGATACTGACCATCAGAAGCTTGTTAACCTGTAAAAATGTAAAGATAAAACTGGACTTCAGTTATAGAATTTAACAGTCTGAGTCCAAGTTTTCAAGTCTGCTAAACAAAACAAATAGCTAGAGGAACCTGGGAGTCTACATCTGTCCAACAGACAACTAAATATAGATTGGAATGGTTCCACTAAATGATATTTTCAGACTTACACCTCTTGAGCCCAGCCATTATCTGTTATTATGCTAACAACTCTGCCTGTGTATCCACTAAATAAGTTGCTGTTTTTGATATGTTTGAATTGCTATATGAAGGAGAGGACATAGCTCATAAATGGCTCCAGACACCTCATGGTTTTCCTGTAAAGAATGATCTATTAGCCATAAAAATTAGCAATATGGTACATCATGCTCTATGTCAGCAGTGAGTTAGTTTGCCAGGTCTGCATCAACTAAAGTCTAACAATAACTCAAATTCTGGATTCCAGCCAATGGAAGGAAGAATAACCAAAAAAAAAAAAAAATCAGGAAAAATGTCCAAGGGCCTAGAGATTGCTCCTGCATCTTTCTCATAGGGCAGCATATGGCATTAGGCTATTTTTAAATCTGAGCTATATTACAATTACAGTGGTTTAAAACAGGTAGCATCCATTGGTTAGCTTACTATACAAGTTGTTGATGATCGACTAAGCATGCTTTTTGGCAATGGCTGTCAGTGCTACCATATGGAAATACTCTCAGCAGGACTGGCAGAATTAATTAGACTCTGAGGTCCTGTCCTTGGATTCTGTCCATTGTATGGTTTCCTTCTCTAATCTCCTCTGGGCATATTAAACAATTATCACTCCATGATCTACTAGCCAGCAGCGGTTGCTAGTAAGCACTTTTAAAACAGTTTTCACCTCATCAGATGAAGGCTCTTCTGCAGCAAAGAGCTTCTACCTCCTGTATCTGCTTATGGTAAACAGACACAGCTGTCTCCTTCTATTAATTTCCAGTATTTTCTCATTTCCCCTTCCATCTCCTCCAACAATGTTCACAAAACCATTTTGTTTAACATTTTTGACCTGTCTTCTTTGTATGAAGAATCTGCCATGAGCAACTTCTCCATTACTTCATAATTTTGTAGAATGGTGTTTTATCCATTGTGTGACTTTCACCAAATATGTAATTTATAAAATATATAATTCAGAAAAATGTATTTTTAAACATGAACATCATCATGCCAGTTGATGGATGCAAGCTTATATTACCCCAGTGGTTCTCGAACTGTGGCTCGGGACCCCTTTTTAATGGGGTCGTCAGGGCTGGTGTTAGACTTGCTGGGGCCCAGGGTCGAAGCCCAAGCCTGAGCCCCCGACTCTGGGCAGCAAGGCTTGGGCTTCAGCTTCAGCCCTGGGCGGCGGGGCTGGGGCTTTGGCTTCAGCCCTGGGTGGCGGGGCTGAAGCCCGTTGGCTTTGGCTCTCCTATCCCCTCAGGGCAGTGTGGCTTGGGTGGGCTCAGGCTTCAGTCCCCCGTGCTGGGGTCATGTAGTAATTTTTGTTGTCAGAAGGGGGTCGCAGTGCAATGAAGTTTGTAAATCTCTGTATTACCCCAAATATTGTGTGATCTTAATAAGGTAAAACAAACAGACTGTAGCTAACCTATGCTTTGTATTTATAAAAAGAAGTAATTCCAGATTATATTCTATAATAATATATCCATTCACCACCATTAAAAGGACACTATCCATTTGAATGCTCTGAAAGTGACTAAGTATTAAATCTAGTTCCTGATGCCCCCTCTTCCCCATTCCACAAACCTAGGCATAGTGGACAGGGCCAGGGACACAGTTTGGAGCAGGAGTAGCATGGTATGACTCAGGTCGGGCCTGTGGTGGAGTTTCTGGGCAGCTCTGCAGCCCAGAGGCAGCCATAATACCTACAGAGGCCCCTGTATCATGATCAATGGAAATGGAGTCAGAGTGCCCATGTTCCCTGCAGGGGCTGTTATTGACACGACAACAAGGGAACAGGGAATGAGTGGAGTTAGGCTGGAAGCAACTTGACCACATGAACAAAGCAGTGCACAAGAATTAATAATGTTCCACTTCTTCAACTTAACCTGCTCTATTCAGCTTCACTCTTTGCTAACAAGAGAGCCCTCAAGCTTGTGAGGGTGCAGAGATGGCCACTTAAGCCACTCCCATTTCCTGGCTGCAAGATCCATAGTGCACCTCTTACAGATATGGCACAGAATTTCACCCATGGAATACAACCTGGACAAAGGAAGCAAATTGTTTCTTCCCTAACTTCTCTCAGGGTTAGTCATCTGAGGTTTTATTTTTAACTCTAGAAGGTACAAGGATTTTGATCAACAGTGTGATTTTCAAGTGTGTTTTTTGTTATTTGTTTGTTTTTTAAAGACATACACGCTTTTGGAGAACTTCCTACAGTTTTGACTGGACTCTCTCTGCCCTGTGCTGATTGGCTATTTGCACCAACCCTTCCCTTTTCCCTCCCTCACAGTCTCTTCACTTTAGCATCACTACACATCATCTACTCCCCTGGCCTTTCCCCCACACCCCTTTCCCTTTTCTTTTCTTTCTATTGAATGATTCCTTGCTAAATAAACTCCATCCCCCATGCCCCTCCACAAAAAATATTGTGGAACTCACACTATACTTGCTGCCATCACAGTATTCAGTCTGTTTATAAGAATCTTGTATGTTCTACCCTTTTCCCCATCCTATGGATGTCTTGTCTACTTACATTGTAAGCTGTTCAGGGCAGGGAACCATCTACTGTCGTTTGTACAGTGCCTAGCACAATGGGACCGCATTCTTGGATCTTAGACATTACCATACTAAACCTGTTTAATAATAAAGTATTTTGGAGATATGCACACTTCATAAAGAAGAAGAAGAGCTTGCACTTCTTGCAAGGTTTCCTAACATTTGATTGGCTTATATCTCAAAAATTACCTGGCCCAGAAACTCCAAGTTTGTTTTAATCTGTTGACATTGGCACTAATTTAATTACTCTCACCATTAAAACTTTATACCCTATTTCCAGTCTGAATTTGTCTAGCTTTAACTTCCAGCATTGGATTGTGTTGTACCTTTCTCAGCTTGATTGAAGAGCCAATAATTAAATATTTGTTCCCCAGTAGATACTTATAGACAGTAATCAAGTCAACCCTTTTAACCTTCTCTTTGTTAAGCTAAATAGATGGAGCTCTTTGGTCTATCACTATAAGGCAAGTTTTCTAGTCTTTTAATTATTCTTAAAAAGAAAAGGAGTACTTGTGGCACCTTAGAGACTAACCAATTTATTTGAGCATAAGCTTTCGTGAGCTACAAAAGCTTATGCTCAAATAAATTGGTTAGTCTCTAAGGTGCCACAAGTACTCCTTTTCTTTTTGCGGATACAGACTAACACGGCTGCTACTCTGAAACCTTAATTATTCTTATGTCTCTTCTCTGAATCCTCTCCAATTTACCAACATCCTTCTTGAATTGTGGGCACCAGAACTAGACACAATATTCCAGTAGTGGTTGCACTAATGCCAAATAGAGAGGTAAAATAATAACCTCTCTACTCCTACTCAAGATTCCCCTGTTAATGCATTCCAGGATCGCAATAGCTCCTTTGACCACTGCGTCACACTGTGGGAGCTCATGTTCAGTTAATTATCCACAATGAACCCCAAATCTTTTTCAGAGTCACTGCTTCCCGGGATAAAGTCCCCCATCTTATAAGTATGCTCTACATTCTTTGTTCCTAGATGAATCCATTTACATTAAAATGTATTAAAACATTAAAATGTGGTGATTACTAAGATCAGATTCTCCAACAGAGTCCATGAAGAGCTGAGCAGCTCTGCCAGAATCAATGTGCCATTATAATACCCCATGATAGTACCTGTATGGAACTACTGAAATGCATTATGAGGTCATTATAATAACCACATGATTCCAGGGTTCCATTAGAATACCTACATGAATACACAGACCATATGTGTGTAACTGAATAGTCCTGTGGGTATTATAAGATCTGAATGGATACATATAGCTTGAATGAATGATGTTAGAATTTCTGAGCTTCAGACCAGTCAGCATGGCAGCTAGCTGAAGCCTCAACTTATGGGTTTCTTAACCCACAAAACCCCCATAGCATGTAAAATTTATGTCCAGAACTGCAGATAATAAAGTTTTATAATGCTGTTCTGTTTTACTCAGTGACTCCATGGTGCTCTGATGGTAATACTAAATTATTAGTTAGCTATATAGTTATAGTTATTGAGTTAGCTATATAGTGAAGGCAAGGCCTATGGATTTTCAAAAGCACCTAAGGGACTTAGAGGCCTAAGGCCCATTTTCAAAATGAAATGGGATTTAGGCTGCTAACACCCAGATCCTCAAAGGTATGTCAATGGGAATTAGGTGACTAAAGACTTTGAAGATCTGAGCCTCAGTTATTTTTTTAAAACGGGACTTTGATGCATTTGAAAATTTCACCCCATATCAATACTGCACAGATGTCTAGATCAATACATCTCTTTTAGAAAACTACAATGGACATCAGAGGTAACATGGTAGTGTAACAGAGCTGATTTTTAAAATCTAAGAACATTCTCAACAAAATAATTATGTTGGAGTTAAAGTTGAAACTAGGCATCTATAACACCAAAAAGCCAAGAAATTCTGTGTTAAGGTTACACTTAAATAGCAGTATATCAAAGAGTACTATGGAACTTTCAGAGCATGGTAGTAAGGTCCACATGGCCAGTTAGTGCATGGAAAGCTAGTTCGCTGTACATTCATATCCTGGTTTGCCATGCATTAAGTCTCCATGTAGACAAGGCCTTACACTTCTGAATCTAGCACTGACTGTGAGGTGCGTGTTCTATTATGTAGGACTACAGCAATTTGGATGATATTACATACTTACCCAACAAAAAGGAGTTAAAGTACAATTATTGTCAGAAAAGTGACAGATTATTACTTAAAATTGCTTCTTGTTTGAATTCAGTCTCATATCTGCATACTTTACAAACAAAAATAAGTTTTTAATGGCTCTTTACTCTTGTTAGAAATACAGAGACAATACAGCTAAGAAAGAGTAATCTGGAAGCTATCTGGATTTGCACTTCAACAGAATTTACTAAATTCAAGATACAGAACTACTATAACAGGGTGCTCTGCCCTTTTCAGAGCCAGGGATCATATCACATCACTATGTTGCACTATAACAAACTGTAGAAAAAATACAATCTGTATGGAAGTAGTATTGACTGTCAGCCAGGCAAATAGCCTGAGTTTAGTACAATAGGCAGAAACTGGGTTATTTTTTATGTTGCTCCAGCTACCAGAGGTCAAGTTTATAATATGTACATTTTCAAACTGACTGATGTTTTAGAATCTGTCATTTAGAAACGTTATTCATGTGTATTTGGAACCAATTGCTAAATTCATCTAACAGAACCACATTTCATTATCCTTAAATTCTATTCATTTGTTTGCGGTTAATAAATTCTCAATACTTAAAATAAACAAACAAACAAAGATCCATAAGCAGTTAAAACAGGGGTTGGCAAACTTTTTGGTCCAAGGGCCACATCTGGGTATGGAAATTGTATGGTGGACCATGAATGCTCATGAAATTGGGGGTTGGGGTGCAGGAGGGGGTGAGGGATCCAGCTGTGGGTGTGGGCTCTGGAGTGGGGCCAGAAATGAGGAGTTCAGGGTGCGGGAGAGGGCTCTGGCAGGGGGTTGGGGTGCAGGCTCCGGCTGGGGGTGCGGGCTTTGGAGTGCAGGAGGGTGCTCTGGGCTGGGACTGAGGGGTTCGGAGGGTGGGACAGGGATCAGGACTGGGGCAGGGGGTTGGGTCATGGGAGGGGGTCGGAGGTGCAGACTCCGGGCAGTGCTTACTTCAAGCAGCTCCTGGAAGCAGCGGCATGTCCCGCTTCCGGCTCCTACACGGAGGCCCGACCAGGCGGGTCTGTGTGCTGCCCTGTCTGCAGGGCGCTGCCCCTGCAGCTCCCATTGGCTACGGTTGCCAGCCAATGGGAGCTATGGGGGCAATGTGTGGAGCCCCCTGGCTGCCCCTCTGCATAGGAGCTGGAGTGGGAACATGCTGCTGCTTCTGGGAGCCACGCAGAGCCACAGAGTGGCATGGCATGCACTGGAGCATTGGAGCAGGGCAAGCCCCGGACCCTGCTCCCCGGCAGGAGCTCAAGGGCCAGATTAAAACATCTGAAGGGCCGCATGCGGCCCCCAGGCCATAGTTTGCCCACTCCTGAGTTAGAAAGCCATTCCTTCTATGTTCTAAAGATTACAGAGCACTGGGACTTATCATCTGGGAATTCACTACTAAATAAAACTATGATTTCTATCTTGAACAACTGTACAGAGAAGAAAAGTACCATGTACTACCTTTCCTTGTAATTTCAGGCATAAGGTAACATAGGCTCACATAAACTATTATTAAACAAACTTATATCTATATAACAAATGCCCTCTGTATAATGGCATCATACAGGTGGCATTTATTTGTTTAGATCTTTAAATTTATTCATGGTGGTGGGGAATGTAAATCACAAAATATTCCCTTTTTAAAATCACTTTCTGATCTGGTTTATTATGAATGTCCATGCACACAAAAAAAGTTTTGCTCAAGATGTTATTACCCTTAGAGCAGAATGTGACTATTGCAAGGGAAAAACATTTGTCATTGATATTTTCTTGCCTTATATAATATATATTCTAACTTAATATATAATCCATCCTACTAAATTGTGTCTGGAAATAAGCAACCTACTGACAACACGCCAAATGTTATCAGTCTACTATTACAGGCTTTCTTGTTAGAGGCCATTTTATATCTAATAAACCATAGAGGATGTCAATGGCAAACAGGCGAGGTATATGACTTGAAGTGTGATTTCAAAGCAATTTGAAATCCTGAAAACATTACATCATCTCGTCCCTCTCCCTGCCAATGCAGAAAATGTTCACATAAGTGATGTATTTACTGCCAACCTGGCTTAAGGTCTAAAGAAGAATTAAATATGTTATAGTCGTTCAAATTCCTTCTTTCCACAACTGGTTCTGGTAAATGTATTGTGTTCCTCATTTTTCTCAAAGACCTCCTTCAAAGATAATTTATGCCATTATTGGCTCTGTCACTGTGTAATGAAAATAAACTGAGAAAATGAAGCTTCAGATGACTGACAGAATTTTGCCTCAAGAGTAGGAAAAAAGAACCTGACTTCAGTTTTCTGAAGAATCAGGAGACATCAACTTTTATTGTTAGAGATAGGCACAAGCCACAAACTTGGGTTCTGGATCTGAATTTCTCAACATCTCTTACATGGTTACTCATCACTGCCAAAAAAACTTTATTATGCATTCTACCCTTTTATAAAATAGCTTTGAAAGGGCTGAAATTTTTATCTCACATAGTGACTTAGAAGTGACAGAGTTAAATAATTACTTATTTAATGGGGACAGAAATTGGAAATTTCCAGTCACGTTGTTTCAGTGTCATTTTCCCAATTGGGAAGAGGAGGTGTTCTTTGCCCTTCTATGGGGAAGGGAAGTATGACTTTACAAACTTACAAACATCCTGAGATCCATTGGGAAAATTCTGATTCAGGACCAGTCGGGCTAAACATTTTTAATTCCTGTATTAGATAATTGTATATTAATCCTATAATAAGCTGTACTTCCCCTTTATCCAAATTCTTATCCTATCTGTGATTATATGATTCCATTAGAAAGGAGACTAGCATGCTCTATTATGTCCAGAGCATTGTTTCTGCAATCTCTAGAGCTACAGAATTTCTGTTAACCCAATGGGGCTTGAGGAATGCATTTGTCAAGGCTGAATCCCCACGCTGTCACTCTGAGTGCAGAAGGTGGGGGCAAGCAAGGATTCTAAAAATTAATACTTGACACTCCAGGCTTGTATTAAGCTCCCAAGGTTACAGCTTTTCTCTGACCTTGGCTTGGTAAACATTGCCACCACCCAAATGCAAAAAAACCCCTTAGACCCAGGAAGGAGCACTTGGGAATTCCTCCCTGTGGGGTACCCTCAAGCCCTCCCTCCCCCCCGCCCCAGGGAAGAGCTGAGAGAGAAAACAAAGGAAAGTAGCTGTTGCCACAAGCTAATCAAACAGCATATGCACAAACCAATTAGGACACTAAAAATCCAATCCTATTCTTAAAAAAGGTAAATTTTATTAAAAACAAAAAGAAAGAAACTACATCTGGAATTTAGGCTTTTTGCTAGATTTTAAAAGAGCAATTCCCAGAATCAAGCACCCAAAATAGCTTTCTTGGGGGTTCAGCTTAAAAGTTACAAGGAAACAAAAGCATCTGGAGTCAGCAGAGAGGAGTCCACAAGCCAATAAGAAATAAAAGAAATAACCCTAATCGCATCTTTTTAGACATTCCCTAATTTTACTTACATATCTGAGGCTCCAGATAAGTAGGTTCAAGGTATGAATTGATAATCTATAATCATACCTGGTTTAAAGCTGGTTACAGCATTACTGCTCTGTGTCCCTGCAGCCCAGAGAAACAACAAACAAAAGGAAAGTTTCTTTCCCAATTTTAAAAAGTTCTAAATTCTCATTGGCTCTTTTGGTCAGGTGCCCACTCCTTATCTTTTACCTGTGGGTTTGTTAACCCTTTACAGGTAAAGCAAACAGAGAACAGACCAGGAGGGATTTTACAGCTAACTGGCTGGCTGGGTGTCCATTAAAGGGAACTACTCCCCCGCCCTTCATGTATCACAGCATTTTTAACCACTGAAAAGTAGTTTTCCTCAAAAGTTTGATACAGTTTAGAAATATATGGAGCCCTATGCAAGCGGTCTGATTGCAGACATTAAACTGTAACTTAGGTTAACAATTCTGGCCACATGTGGTGCTCCATCAGTGAAAGGGCTGTCAGACAATTAGGTCACATTCTTTCTGTTCCCATCAGATGCAAACACTCGTGTCTCAGAGTTCAAAATTTGCTTTCATGAACTTTTTCTAATATTTTCTTCAAATTCACTATTTTGTGTATATATCTGACAGTAAACTCATTCACTATAATGTTTGCAAAAAGTGAACACAAAAGGGGCATAAACACAGCCAAAGTAGATTCGACATTTTGATTTGGGAAAATATTCACAAAACACATGCTTTAATCTAGGCTGGTGTAATTTTAAAAGGATCTTTGTGATTCAAATATTAATACGCAATTTAGTATTCTGAAAATATTGCATGATAACTGCTAATCCACCTAATATAATTAGGAAAATACTTCATTTATTTCATTCACAGATTAGGAAAATACTTCATTTATTTCATTCAAATTTATAAATTTGAAAAAGTAGCTACTTTAAGAAATGGAACAAAGATGGCCTTTCACAAAGAGCACATATTACTTATGAGCTCTACTATACTTAATATTATTTTTGAAGACTTTCTGATTTATGTACATCTGCTCTGAACTTTCCCATGTTTATCTTTTCGTGCCTGGTTTCCTCTTGCCACTCCCATGCCTTCTTTGTTTTATCATTTCAAGTTTAGTCATATCACAACTTGTGTTTTATATTTTCTTATAGCTGGAAACCCTGATCTTGCAAAAACTTTATGCACTGTGAATAGTCCCATCGACTTCAACGTGACTACTCACACTGCAGTAAATTAAGCATGTGTATAAATCTTTAAGGGATTTGAACCACAGAATGAAAATGTTGATGTTTATGAAAAAAATATGCACTAAGCATATTCTGACATAAAAACAAAGAGTAACTGAATGATAAAAGACCAGCACGTGTACAGCAACAACCTACTTCCAATGCATATGAAAACCCTCAACTGCTTTCTCAAGAGAGTAAAAATACAAAGGGTAGGCCTGAATCTCCACTGCTTAGCACTTTGTTTAATCAATTAGACATGTGTAAATGAGAGTACCTGTGTGGTTTGGTGTGTGCAGTGTAGTTGTAGTCGTGTCAGTCCCCGGATATTAGAGAGACAAGGTGGGTGGGGTAATATTTTTTAATGGACCAACTTCTATTGGTGAGAGAGTCAAGCTTTTGAGCAACACAGAGCTCTTCTTCGGGCCTGGGAAAGGAACTCCCAGCAAAATGCAAGGTGTAACACAGGGGTAGGCAACCTATGGCACATGTGCCAAAGGCGGCACGCGAGCTGATTTTCAGTGGCACTCACACTGCCCGGGTCCTGGCCACCAGTCCGGGGGGCTCTGCGTTTTAATTTAATTTTAAATGAAGCTTCTTAAACATTTTAAAAACCTTATTTACTTTACATACAACAATAGTTTAGTTATATATTAAAGACTTATAGAAAGAGAACTTCTAAAAACATTAAAATGTATTACTGTCACGCAAAACCTTAAATTAGCGTGAATAAATGAAGACTTGGCACACCACTTCTGAAAGGTTGCTGACCCCTGGTGTAACAGATTGTTGAACAGAAATAGTTAGCACATACTGTAAGGGATCATTCAAGGTAGAGTGGCCCATTAATATCTGTAAGCGTGTCGGCGGGTGTAACTCTCCCTCGCTGTCAGTCTCTGAGGGAGGCCATGCCCCTTTGCTGACACGCTCCTGAAACCGCAGTCTAAGTAAAGGGGGAAGTTAGTTGTCTCCAGCTCCAACCCTTAGGCAGGGTAGTGCCGCAAATAGTTCAGGGGCCCAGACCCTCAGCCAGGGCGGGCCACCACACAGTCTATGGCTTGAGCCCTTAGGCAGGGTAGCTGCGAGTGGTTCGGGGGGGGGGGGGGGGGCAGGCCCTCAGCCAGGGCAGGGCACCAAACAAACAGTCTAGAACACAGGTAGAGGTTAGGCACTCAGCAAACAGTTTAGGTGGCTGGCAGAGGTGAACACCACCCTAGTTTTTTTTCCTGGCTCTGGTGGGGAACAGACAAAGGCAGGCCTCTTGGCCTAAGGAGGGGGAATACTGCCACTCCAAGGAGGGTGAGGGTGGCAGGGGTAGGAGGACGCAGGCCCTCCCGACTCCACTGTGTCCCAGGCCAGAGCCCTAACAGTGGCAAAGTGGTCTTGCCACTGGGTCAGCAGGGAATGTTGGAATGCTGCCTCCCCTCCCCAGCTCTGTCTCCCCTGCTGCAGGGGGGAGGGGAGGGGAGGGAGGGAGGGGCTGGCATCTCCACTTGCCCCCCAGCACTCCACTTTTTTGACAAAAGTGGGCATCTGTCCCATTTGCTCTTCCCAACTGATCAAGGCAGCAAAAGCAAACAGGACAAATGCCCACTTTTGGGGGGGGGGGGAGTGGGAAAACCCCAGGAGGGAAGGGACAGGGCTTAAAAAAGGGACTGTCCCAGCCAACAAGAGACGTATGGTCACCCAAGCCTAGTGGGCAGGTAGTCCAGATCAGCAGTCAAGAGTTTATACGAAGGTCCAAAAGCCAGGAGATCCAATACGAGGGGAAGAAACTTGGGGAAGTTAAGTATGAAGCTGACTGTGAAGAGTTACAAAAGGACCTCACTAAACTGGATGACTGAACAACAAAATGGCAGATGAAATTCAATGTTGATAACTGTAAAGTAATGCACATTGGAAAAGTAATCCCAAATAAACATAAAAAATGATTGGGTCTAAATTAGCTGTTACCACTCAAGAAAGAGATCTTGGACTTGTGGATAGTTCTCTGAAAACATCTACCCAATGTAGAGCAGTAGTCAAAAAAAAGCTATGCAATTATGAAATAGCAGACAAGGAGTTATTTGCCATGAAGTCTCCATGTGAGAATTGGCTACACTGCCTGGGGGGGGCCAAACATCCCATCCTAGTTTTAACTGACCATAAGAATCTAGAATATCTATGATCTGCCAAAGCACTGAATCAGCATCAGTTGTGTTGGGCCCTATTCTTTTCAAGATTCGATTTCATAATCATGTATAACCCAGGCAACATGAATGGCTAGGCTGATGCCCTCTGATGAAAAGGGGAATACTATTCAGAACCCACTAACCCCAAAGAACTGCCACCTTACACATTAAAACCACACGATTTAATTTGTGGGTCTGTAGCCTCGGACTTCCTTACCATGCTTTGAGCAGCTCTCCCTAATGATCCAACACCACTATCCCTGGGTCAATAACCTCCTCTATATCAGTGGCTCCCTATCCATCCCCAGGGGTTTTCCAAGACTGGAAGAGCTGTGCATACATCGTGATACCGCTTAGGCAGGTGACTTTGGGCAATCCAAGACTCTGAGTTGTAGCCCACTTGTTCTGGTGGCCACAAATGCAAGGTGACATTTGGTCCTACATCAGGTCCTGCAACATCTGTGCTTGCACAAAACTCCTCTAGAGCAGGACTTTTGGCCTCCTGATGCCAACCTGGGACCCTTTCCTGGCCCTGGTCACATATTACCCTTGATTTTTATAGTGGAACTACCCGAATCTGAAGGCCTAACACCATACTAACTATCATGGACCAACTCACCAAAACAGCCAATTTTGTACCATGCACACGTGGAAACTACTGCATGCCTTCTAGTTACACATATCTTCCACCTCCATGGCCTCCCAAAACATCTTACCACAGACTGTGGCTTCCAAGTCATATCCAGGTTCTGGAACGATGAGTTTTCCCTCCAAGATGTCCAGATCATGCATCCACCACACATTACCCTCATATGGATGGCCAATCAGAAAAGGTCAACCAGGTGCTTGAACAATAGATTGACAAGTAGGTAGGAGTGATGACTGTGTATTAGATATATAAGTAAAGCATGGCTAGAATGCAAAGCCTACAGGCTGAGGCCTGTAAGATTTTAGTTTAGCCATAGTGGGTCGTAGGCTTAAGAATGCTTGACATGAGTGGTTTCAGAGTAGCAGCAATGGACTGTAGCCCACAAAAGCTTATGCTCTAATAGATTTGTTAGTCTCTAAGGTGCCACAAGTACTTCTGTTCTTTTTGACATGAGTGAGTAACTTAGGAATAACCATATGCCAGGTAGGTTAGAAGATTACTGTAAAAGATGAGCCAATAGGTGATGTTATGGAAAAATAAACCGCAATGTACTGTTCAAGACCACAAGACGCCTGATTGTAACATCATGGAATGTCCTGTTCTGATTGCAGGTTACCATGGACACATGTTGTGTGTAGATGCTAATGAGAATAAGAGGAACTAAGATAACCTATGAAAAATGGGGCACCCAAATATTCACGGGGTGTAGAAGTACAGATAAGGAAAAGAAGGTTGAAACTCCAATGTGTGTGCACAGGGTGTTAAGCATGGTCAGAACAACAGTATAAAAGAGGTTCCCTGGTTGGGTAAAAGTGGGAAAACCCCAAAGGAAGACCCATGGGAAACCCCAGCAGGAACCACCTCTACCCCTGGTTCAAGTTCAAGACCACGAGACATATCTCGTCCATGACAGCCTGGACCCCAAATGCATAGAGGGCCCCTGTACTATCTGATCGATTGGGACAGTTATGGACCTGAAGAATTCTCTTGGGAGCTAGCTCATCATGTGCACACCCCTGCAAAAGTATGGACCTTCCACAGGAATCATGCAGAGAAGTCTGACCCCGTGGATTACCCTAGGAGATGGGGTGGCATCAGGCACCACCAGTCTTGATCCCAGGCCTGGGCAGCTGCCAAGCAGGAGCCTTACTCTGTATATCATCATGTTGCAAGAACTGATGTGGGAACTGCTGCTAATATCCCCCACTCACACACCAGAAGCTACACCTGCTGATTCAGTGGGGTCAGATGACTAACAGCAGATGGCTGATTGGACACTACTGATCATAAAGCTTCCTATTCCTGTCCCATCCCTTTTCTGAGCAACTAGTTGCTAGGCTTGTTGCTGCCCAGACTGCTGAGACCAAGCCCGCACCTCCCTGCCTTGTTCCTTTTCCCCATATTTGTCCCTATTCCTGTGACCACACCTTGTTCCTCATTGCTGATTCAAGCTGTGACCCTTGGCATGACTTCTGAGTCCCCCTTTGACCTTTGGTGTGACCATGACCTGACCCTACTCCTGACTCTCACCAGTAGGTCAGAGAGCTCTCCTTATGGGCCCTAACACCTATCATATTCAAAATGCAGTTTTCTGTTAGTCCCCTGGACAGACCCTGACTAGATTACAGGCGCTCCTCACATCCAGCTTGGTGACTAACCAGGCCATTCTTACTTGGTCTATGAGCTCTGGGATCAGGGGTAGTCATTTTTGCATGGTAATTTTATTTAGGGCACAGTAGTCCATGCACAGCCTTAAGGATCCATCCTTCTTTTTAATGAAAATGACAGGGTCTCTGACTGGGGAGGTGAGTGTCGGATAAAACCCTTTTTAAAATTCTCATGGATATATTCTAATTACAGAACTGCAGTGAACAAACTGAAATTACCACAGTTTTTCCTTTCTGTTTCATAAAGCAAACTGTTTGTTTTTTAGTCGCTAGGAACAAATTCAGTATCAAATTTCGAAGCTATAATTAGTTTCAAAAATAATTATAAATTCAATTTACTTTCCAATACCTGGCTGAAAGGTTATCTTTTTAACTACCTCCTTTAATTACAGTTGTGTAATGTTTATAAAGTGTCAGAATTTTAATGAGAGTTTGCTTTCAAGAGTTCATAGAATTCCATTACCCCTTTCCTTTACTAACCCTTTTTGTACTAAGTTTAATCTCACGCAGGTCACACTAACAATAGTCACAATAGACTCAACTAACTCTGCTGCCCCCATCAGCCTGGGAAATTCATCAATGCTACAAACTACTGACCTTACCCTAAACCCATTTGATTGCAGGCCAGTTGGCTTAACTTTTCTTGCCACTCATCAGCACAAACATGGTAGTCAGTAGCTGACCTGTGAATAGTCAGGAATGCCAAAGAGCTTGTGTTTTTAGATAGGGTCACTGCAAAGAAAAAGAAAAGTAACTTAAGTATTTCTTCAGCTAGTTGGTATGCTGTTTGTTACATTGTAAATATAAGAATACTTTCAAAAGTGTCTTTGAGTAATGCAAGATCCAGTTATTTTTTATCTCCTCTATACTTTATGAAGATTTAATTCAAGAAAGAGGCAGCAGTGCCCATCAGACTCTAGGTAGTCCTAGACAAGACAGTACGTAAGATAACAAACAAGAGAGACATCCTGAAGTTTAGATCAAACCAAACCACTTTAATTCATCATTTGTTTATATGGGGCCAGACTGACAGCCTAACTCATGTTGAGTAGTACCTTACTCCACAAGTAGTCCAACTGAAATCTATGAGACCACTTGTGGGATAAGGTGCTACTCAATATAAGAACAGTATCAGTCTGGCCCTTGATAAATTTATATTGCTCCTATTATGACTATATCAAGTGTGTTTATAGAAATGAAGAACAATCAATAGCTATTGACCACAAAAAAGACCATCCTCTGCCATTATCATCATCTCTTTCCCCAACCTGTTTATTGGCTTAATGTCTGCCTTTGTTTTGATCCTGCACAAGAAAGCTTCCAAATGGCCAAAAATGCACTGAGGTAAACTTAGGTGCCCCTACAGTACTACAGTTTGTGACAGGAACTCTTGACAGAAGGTTTTTTGTGTGCATTTTTCCCCAAATACATATTGTTTTTATTTAAACTTTGTACTTCTCACTTATTCCTGAATTTCATTCATCCGAACTCACTTAGTTATTAAGCATTTTTCATTCATACTACACTGCCTTTACCTCTCTATAAGAAAATTATATATTAATCTTTGATTCCTCCTTCTCGATACTTCTAACTCATGTTTATAGGACTTTTTGTCTCCACTGCCTAAGTAATTTTGATGGATGTGTGCACAATATATTTTCTCAGCAGTATGAATAAAGAATATTTGTTTCTCTAAACAACAGGATATCTTTCTGTTTTACACTAAAAATGTCATAAAACATCCGATTTCTTCATGGTACTGTATTACCTTCACACAGAGAAATAGATTAGCTTCAGGTAGCATCACATATACAGTGCAGCCAATTGCTGTCTGGTGGAGTTCGGGTATATGGGCCAGGACACCACAACACACACACACATCCTGCTTCCTTCAGATATTGCTATTGCTTATGTGGGACTTACATAATTCTTACTCAAACAGCCATGCTTTGAGAACTCTTATTTTAATAACACATAAAAGCATGAGGCCTTTTTATGGATGCTGGTACTGCAGGTGGGTAATAGCCAGGTTTCTCTGCTGACTGTCCCCTTTCTCACTTCCAGTGCATTCAAAATGGAGCTGCCAGGCTTATTTTCTTCTCAGCACCATTGAAGTCAATGGGAATTCTGACACGAAGTTCAATGAGTACAGGATCAAAGCCCTAGTCATTCTGCCCAGGTCACTTCTATACTTCAGTTTCTTCATTGCCTCTCTGCCTTCTTTTACAGCAGTCTCAAGACTCTACTCCTCACTTCAGAAGCTCTCCACATTTCCATTCAGTCAACATCACTTCTCTCATCTTATCTCCTCCTGCACCTTGCAGTATCCATACACTTGTCATCTAACCCTCTCTCTTTCTCCCTTGCCCACTGTACAGTTTGTACTGACTTTCATGCTTTCCTGGAACAGGCTCCTAGTCCAAGTTCTTCCAGCCCCACTTTGGAAAAATGTTTAAAAAACTCAACTATTTCATGACATTTACCATCCACAACATTACTTCCAGCCAGTGGCACAGATGAGACTTACCACAGTTCCATTCGTCTGAGTTGTCCATGCAGTCTAGCTGCCCATCGCACCACAGCTCACGTGGCACACAATCATGACTGGCACATTCAAGCTCATCTGCCTTGCAAAATGCTGCCAAGACAAACACAAATATTAAGATGATGATTTTAAAAATGGCTATCATAAAAATGCACACTAGGATCTGATTGGGTAAAGGCATAGGGACAAGTTCTGAGCAGGTTTATGGAGCGGGGGATAGAGTCAGCAGGCAGAAAATCTGTTCGGGGTGGAGAGGAGGACTCAGCTGGAGGGGATCCGTGGGAGGCCAGCAAACCTCAAAGGTGGGAAGTAGTGTCTGGAAATAGCATGGCCAGGGTACATGATTCAGTGCATCCTACCTACCGAGTTTCAACTATGATCCTACCACTAAAGCATTGGAGTCCTTCACAAACTTTAGATAGAAACTTTTTGTTTCTCACTTTTTGCTGGACTGCACTAATCCTAACCCAGACAGTTATTCTGTGTTGATTAGACATTCATCCTTTACCCTAAGGCCTGGTCTACACTACGAGTTTATGTCGGATTTAGCAGCATTAAATCCGAATTAACCCTGCACCCATCCACACAACGAAGCCATTTTTTCAACATAAAGGGCTCTTAAAACAGATTTCTGTACTCTTCCCCAACGAGGGGATTAGCGCTGAAATTGACATCGCCGTTTCGAATTAGTGTTAGTGTGGACGCAATTGGAAGGTATTGGCCTCCGGGAGTTATCCCACAGTGCAATCATTGTGACTGCTCTGGACAGCACTCTGAACTAGGATGCACTGGCCAGGTGTACAGGAAAAGCCCCGGGAACTTTTGAATCTCATTTCCTGTTTGGCCAGGCGAGCTCATCAGCACAGGTGACCATGCAGTCCCAGAATCGAAAAAGAGCTCCAGCATGGACCGAACGGGAGGTACTGGATCTGATCGCTGTATGGGGAGAGGAATCTGTGCTATCAGAACTACGTTCCAAAAGACAAAATGCCAAAACATTTCAAAAAATCTCAGAGGCCATGAGGGACAGAGGCTACAGCAGGGACGCAACACAGTGCCGCGTGAAACTTCAGGAGCTCAGACAAGCGTACCAGAAAAACAAAGAATCAAACGGACGCTCCGTGACAGAGCCCCAGACATGCTGCTTCTACACTGAGCTGCATGCAATTCTGGGGGGGCCGCCACCACTACCCCACCCCGTCCGTGGACTCCGAGGATGGGATACTCTCCACCATGGCTGAGGATTTTGAAGATGGGGAAGATGAGGAGGACGACGAGCTTGGGGAGAGCACACAGCACACCGTTTTCCCCGACAGCCAGGATCTTTTTATCACCCTGACTGAAATACCCTCCCAACCCAACGAAGCCGGAGAAGGGACCTCTGGTGAGTGTACCTTTTTTAATATAATATATGTTATAAAAGCAAGTATTTTTTAATGATTAAGTAGCCCTGAGGACTTGGGATGCATTTGTGGCCAGTACTGCTATTGGAAAAGTCTGTTAATGTGTCTGGGGATGGAGCGGAAATCTTCCAGGGACATCTCCATGAAGGTACTCCTGGAGGTACTCTAAAAGCCTTTGCAGAAGGTTTCTGGGGAGAGCAGCCTTATTCCGTCGTCCATGGTAGGACACTTTACCACGCCATGCTAGTAGCAAGTAATCTGGTATCATTGCATGACAAAGCCTGGCAGTGTACGGTCCCAGTGTTTGCTGGCATTCAAGCAACATCTGTTCTTTATCTCTCTGTGTTATCCTCAGGAGAGTGATATCGTTCATGGTAACCAGGTTGAAATAGGGGAATTTGATTAAGGGAACTTTCAGAAGTGGCCGTTCCTACTGGGCTGTTTGCCTGTGGCTGAAAATAAATCCTCCCTGCAGTTAGCCACACGGTGGAAGTGGGGGGACATTGACGCTGAGCTGTTCGCGTTTGACTAGCAGGGATCTTCCCTGATACCAGCCAGGCAGTGGTGGGAGGGGAAAAGCAATCATCCCAGAGAATTGGATGGGGGGAGGGGGTTAGTTTGGTTTCTGCTGCTGCACGTTAACAGGAAAACTGCAGCAGTAAATGGCCAACTCAACGGGCTTTGCTTGGTATGGGAAAGGAGGGGGCTGCTGTTATGAAGGTTGCAGAAGCCAAAAGACTATGGCTTACCATGGCCGCCTGCAAGCCAAATTCTGTTGCCCGGCCCTGCGTGTGTGATCTCTAACACCAAAGCCGCAGGCACTCAATATAAGATGCAAAATGCGACCTCGTACCAAAATCACATGTGCTATGTAATGTGAATAGTGTTGTTCACTGTGAAAGAGTATAGCCATTGTTCTGTAAAATGTATCTTTTTAAATACTTCACTCCCTTTTTTTCCTCCAGCAGCTGCAAATGTTTCAAGCCTCCCTCCTCCATCCCAGAAGCTATCTCAGATAAGGCGGCGAAAAAAAATGCACACGCGATGAGATGTTCTCTGAGCTCATGCAGTCGTCCGGCACTGACAGAGCTGTGTGGAGGGACACAATAGCAGAGTACAGGACAGTGGCTGATGAACGTGAGGAGAGGTGGCAGCAGGAAGATCAGAGGAGGCATGAGGAAACGCTGGGGATACTGAGGGATCAAACGGACATGCTCCAGCGTCTGGTGGAGGTTCATGAATGGCAGCAGGATCACAGACTGCCACTGCAGCTGCTGCTTAACCGCCCTCCACCCTCCCCAAGTTCCATAGCCTCCTCACCCAGACACCCAAGAACGTGGGGTGGGAGGCTCCAGGCACCCAACCTCTCCTCCCCAGTGGACAGCCCAAGCAACAGAAGGCTGGCATTCAACAAGTTTTAAAGTGGCCTTTTCCTTCCCTCCTACCCTCCTCCCACACCCCACCCGGGCTACCTTTCCCTATTTTTATAATCAATTAATAAAGAATACATGTTTTTTAAACGATAGTGACTTTATTGCCTTTGCAAGCAAGATGTGATCAAAGGCAGGAGGGCGGGTGGCTTACAGGGAATTAGAGTCAACCAAGGGGGCGGGTTTTCATCAAGGAGAAACAAATAGAAGTGTCACACAGTACCCTGGCCAGTCATGAAACTGGTTTTCAAAGCTTCTCTGATGCGCACCGCTTCCTGCTGTGCTCTTCTAACTGCCCTGGTGTCTGGCTGCACGTATTCAGCGGCCAGGCAATTTGCATCAACCTCCCACCCCGCCATAAACTTCTCCCCCTTACTCTCATAGAGATTGTGGAGCACACAACAAGCAGCAAAAACAATGGGAATATTGGTTTCGCTGAGGTCTGAGCAAGTCAGTAAACTGCACCAGCGACCCTTTAAAAGTCCAAATGCACACTCTACCACCATCCTGCACTTGCTCAGCCTGTAGTTGAACAGCTCCTTACTACTGTACAGGGTGCCTGTGTACGGCTTCATGAGCCAGGGCATTAAGGGGTAGGCTGGGTCCCCAAGGATAACTATTGGCATTTCAACATCCCCAACAGTTATTTTCTGGTCTGGGAAGTAAATCCCTTCCTGCAGCCGTTTAAACAGACCAGAGTTCCTGAAGACGCGAGCGTAATGAACCTTTCCCGGCCATCCCACGTTGATGTTGGTGAAACGTCCCTTGTGATCCACCAGTGCTTGCAGCACTATTGAAAAGTACCCCTTGTGGTTTATGTACTGGCTATCCTGGTGGTCCGGTCCCAAGATAGGGATATGCGTTCCGTCTATAGCCCCACCACAGTTAGGGAATCCCATTGCAGCAAAGCCATCCACTGTGACCTGCACATTTCCCAGAGTCACTACCCTTGATAGCAGCAGCTCAGTGATTGCGTTGGCTTCTTGCATCACAGCAACCCCCACAGTAGATCTGCCCACTCCAAATTGATTCCCGACTGACCGGTAGCTGTCTGGCATTGCAAGCTTCCACAGGGCTATTGCCACTCGCTTGTGAACTGTGATGGCTGCTCTCATCTTGGTATTCTTGTGCTTCAGGGCAGGGGAAAGCAAGTCACAAAGTTCCATGAAAGTGCCCTTACGCATGCGAAAGTTTTGGAGCCACTGGGAATCATCCCAGACCTGCAACACTATGCGGTCCCACCACTCTGTGCTTGTTTCCCAGGCCCAGAATCGGCATTCCACGGCATGAGCCTGCCCCATTAACACCATGATCTCCAAATTGTGGGGGAACGCGGTTTTAGAGAAAAGTGTGTTCATGTCCTCATCACCGCGCTGCCGTCGCCTCCTCGTCTGGTTTTTCAGGTGCTGGTTCTGCATACACTGCATGATAATGCACGAGGTGTTTACAATGGTCATAACTGCTGTGGTGAGCTGAACGGGCTCCATGCTTGCTGTGCTATGGTGTCTGCTCCTGCTCGGGCAATCCAGGGAAAAGGGCGTGAAACGATTGTTTGCCGTTGCTCTGGCGGAGGGAGGGGCGACGGACAACATGGCTTACAGGATTGGCTTACAGGGAATTAAAATCAACAAAGGGGGTGGCTTTGCGAGAAACAGAATGGCCCCCTCAAGGATAGAACTCAAAACTGGGTTTAGCAGGCCGTTGATTTCACGGAGGGAGCGAGGAGAAAATGAATACAAAATAAATCTGGTCTATTTCTTGTTTTGATCCAGTTCATCTATCTTTATACATCTTGCTGGCAGCAGACTGTGCAGTACGACCGCTAGCCATCGTCAACACCTGGGTGCTCGGCAGAAGACGGTGCAGTATGACTGCTGGCCATAGTCTTCTGCTGGCTGCAGATTAAAAGACAGTGCACTGCCGATAGGACTCAATCGCCATGAGACGAAACTTAAAAGGGAAATGACCTGGCTGAGTCACTCCCATGTTTGCCCAGGCACCCGGTTAAAAGAGCACCCAGGACTACATCGATGACGGTTACCAGTCATACTGCACTGTCTGCTGCCAAAAGGCAATTAACTGCTGCTGTGTAGCAATGCAGTACCGCATCTGCCAGCACCCAGGAGACATACGGTGCCAGTTAGCTGAGCAGACTCCATGCTTGCCGTGGTATGGCGTCTGCACAGGTAACTCAGGAAAAAAGGCGCAAAACGATTGTCTGCCCTTGCTTTCACGGAGGGAGGGAGAGAAGGGGGGGCTGACAATATGCACCCAGAACCACCCGCGACAATGTTTTAGCCCCATCAGGCACTGGGATTTCTACCCAGAATTCAAATGGGTTGCGGAGACTGCGGGAACTGTGGGATAGCTACCCACAGTGCAACGCTCCGGAAGTCAACGGTTGCCTCAGTACTGTGGACACACTCCGCCGACTACATGCACCTAGAGCATTTGTGTGGGGACACACACAATCAACTGTATAAAAACGCTTTCTACAAAACCGACTGCTATAAATTCAACCTAATTTCGTAGTGTAGACAAGGCCTAAGATACCTAAAATTCAGAAGTACTGTCATCGTCATTTCAGAGGTGGGAAACTGAAGCATGGAGTGGCTTGCTCAAGGTCACATAGGTAGTTTGTGGCAGAGCCAGGACCTGAACTCAGTACTCCTGCATCCCAGTCCAGTATCCACAAGATCATTTTGATGTCAGTTTGTGCTCATGTACAGTCCCCATAGGATTTTACAGCTACCCCATGCCATCGTAAAATCCTCAGGAAGGGCAGTCATGCAACTTTACCAGCCCCACTTTATCAGGCTTTCCCCCTGAGGCACCAGTGCAGGCTGACTCAAAGAAGTATAATTAGCACCATCATGCAGTAGCTTTAGTGACTCTGGCCCTTAGTTCTCATTAATTTTTTTATATGTCTTATTAGTTTATAGAGTGTATTACTGTACAGGTCAGGCATTTATTTACAACACTAAAAGACCCATCTTATCATACATCAAACAATCCACAATGAAAACCATAAAACAATGTAAACTGATACTGTCTGCTGTGACATTAACAGCCATGTGTCTTCAGGCCAGGAACAAAGGATGTAAACCCAGAAAAACAAGAACACACACACGCACGGACAAAATCAAGAAAAAGCTAAACCAAACAACCACGCCTCACATCATGCCCTGAAGCTCCCTAACTCTGGCTCTGGAAGGCCTCCAAGGGGAACGAATTCCAGAGGTAGAGAGCCCTCAGCTGAGAAGGGGGAGAAAATTCCAGAGGTAGAGGGCCCCCAGCTGAGAAGGGGGAGCAAATTTCAGAGGTAGAGAGCCCTCAGCTGAGAAGCTCTACTGCCATTCCTGAATAATTCATCCCCAGGACTGACAGCAAGAGTAGAGACGAAGGATGGTGCAATGGTTAGTGTGCTAGCCTGGGACTCAGGAGACCCAGATTCAGTTTCTTGAGGTCACAGACTTCTTATGTGACCTTTGGCAAGTCACTTAGTCTCTCTGTTCCTCAGTTCCTGTCTGTAAAATGAGGATAATAGTACCTCCCTATCTCACAGGGGCATTTTGAGGAAAAGTACATTAAAGATTGTGAGACATCATTCTACAGTTATGGGAACCATATAAGTAGCATAAGTACAGTAACCCAGCTGATCTGAAAAGCTGCAGTTTATTTTGTAAATGTGAGTTGCTCTCAGTTATTCACATCTCAAAACATTCAGAGCTTTAGAGACATCTTGACTTGTGTAATCTGTGCATTAGCTTATGGGTTACGCTGAGTTCAAAACTAGCTTATATGTGTTAAAATAAGATATAAGGGAGAAATGCAAGAAGCCTACAGGCCTAAACCTGTAAAATAGTAACTTAAGCAGTTAACATAAGGATATGAACTTTGGCAAAAGTAAATTGTTTAGCTTACCATACGTTAGCAGTGACGCTAGGTCATAAAATGGCATAAAACATACTTTTGCAATAAATAATTTTGTTGAAATTTTGCAGAATGCTGATGAGAAACTGCAAAAAGTCAGTTGATGCCAGTATGGAGTATTTTGTGACAGGCACATCAGCAGATGCTTAATCAAAGAATTGTTATAGTAACCAATTGACATATACGTTAATGAGTTTGATATAATTAATATACTAGTCCATAAATTAGAACAAGGATACCCCAACATTATTAAGGTAAAACAATTAGTTATGGGCAAACGACACTGAACACTCTTATGAATATTCATGACAGTCATCAAACTTACAATAGGTCTGACCATGAAGTAGGCTGACAAAACCTCAATCCAGCAATCATTATTAAGGCTGCGAGTCTGTCACGGAGGTCACGAAAGTCACGGATTCCATGACTTTTCATGACCTCTGTGATTTCTGCAGAAGCTGCACCTGTGGCACCCCGGACCTCCCCCCACAGAGCACCCACAGCCCCCCACCCAAGTTTTAGTCAGGGCGGGTATTTTTAGTAAAAGTCCCGGACAGGTCCCGGGCCCATGAATTTTTCTTTATGGCCCGTGACCTGTCCATGACTTTTACTAAAAATATCAGTGACTAAAACGTAGCCTTAATCATTATGCAAGTCAGAGAGAAGAAAGCTGGTGGTCCACAGGGGTCCTGTCTCAGTAATTCTAGGTCTCCAGAAGAATAGTTGTGAGTATGTGTATGAGATGATACTGGATGTCAAATTAGTACGAATAATGCAATAATGTCATCTGGACTGAAACATTTGTGTGTTAACTAACTTTAGTAATACAAATCTTAAAAGAGCAAAAGATCTTTTCCAACTGTGCATGTCAGGGTTCCCAAATGAACAATAATCCTCATAATACTGGATCTGATCTTTGGACAAGAGCCTATCAAACATCAGTGTGTTAAGTTGTTAATTGGGAATTCTTAAATAATCAATATAATTAATCCACCATCAATAAATCAGACAATACTTGCACCTGAAAGCATGCAGGAAGCCAAAAAGAGATTTGAGCACTGATGCTATGTGCTCTTCTACACAAGAGCAGCTGCATTCTGTATGGCAAAACTGCATTTACCCTACACAGATACTGCAAATACTGCATTTACCCTACACAGATGGTGCAGACACTGCCTCTCTAAGCATCTGCCCCTTCCAACAAGCATCAGAGCTGGTCAGGAATTATACATCAACATGTTTTTTCAACTGAAAATGTGTTTTCCACAATCAGGATGAAAACAAATGCTGAAATATCCGAATTTCCTGGGGGACAGACATTCAGATTTTCAATCAGCTCTAACAGATACCATTCCTGTCTTTGGCAGATCAGATGGCAGAAGATGAGACCACAGAACTCGGTTTGATTAAAAGCAGATGAAATAGAGAATCATCAATATATACATTAAATTGCAGCCAAAAGCATTTCCCAACCTCCACTTCTGACTTCACATACACACTGAAAGTATAAGCAACAAGATGGAAGCTCGTACAGCAGCTGCCACTCAGTAGCTCCTCCTCCTCCTCCTCTTCCCATCCCACTGATAAACTGTGAAAAGGAACTCACGGCTGTTTCTAGCTATCAGCCGAAGGAAGGAGGAATTTCTTAGTGGTTGCAGGTATAGAACCATTACCCAGGCCCCAATGGGGATCGCTGTGGTATCCCTACACTCTTGTTGGCACTGCATGGGATACACTTGTATTCCTCTTCTGGCTCTGTCGGTCTGTTTCTTCACTTCCGCAGTATGCATCCGATGAAGTGAGCTGTAGCTCACGAAAGCTTATGCTCAAATAAATTGGTTAGTCTCTAAGGTGCCACAAGTACTCCTTTTCTTTTTGCGAATACAGACTAACACGGCTGTTACTCTGAAACTTGTATTCCGCTGGCACTCATTGCCACCTTGGATATGGTGAGAAGGAAGAGACAATGGAAACGTGGGAAGAAAGGAGCAAAGGGAGCAGGGGGAGGAACAAAAGCCAAAAAGTCCCGGGATTTGGTAAGACAAGTGGGAGTAAAGAAGATCCAAGCAGCCATAGGTTATACGAAAGGGAGTCAAGGAGGTTAGAGGAAGAGACAGGAGCCAAGGAGCTACAAATAAAAAATAGCAGCCAAGTGGACACAAACGGAAAGAGACCAGGCAAGGAGAGACAGGACGAGGTGGAGATATGGAGCCACAGCAGTGAGAAGTGGAACCAAGGAGAGAGGTTATAGGATGGAGAGGGAGAACTTGGAGCAACAAGGCGAATGATAGGGAGCTAAGGGGAGGGGTGGGGCCATTATGCCTTTATGGGACTGCTTCTACAGTTTGTCCAGTGCCCCCAAAATTCTAGATTCAGTCCTGACCGTCACCCTGGTTAAGCACTTACAGCAGTTCTTTTCATCCACCTTGTCAGGACAATCCGGAAAGCCGTCACAGATCATGGCATGCTGGATACACAGCTTGTTCGATGGACATTCCCAAAGTCCCCTTTCTCTACAACCTGGACATAGAGAACAAGAGCTTTGAGATATTCCATTTTAACATTTACTTGCAATTAGAGCTGTGTGAATGGCTGATTTTTCGGTTAGCTTGTAGTTCTGAGAAACAGGGAAAAAAACTGGTTCAGGTCAAATTGAAACAAATTTTTCAAAATTTTAGGTGAATTACAAAGTTGGAAAAAAATGGTTTCGGGTGAAACTAAACATTTTGTTCAACCTGAAACTTGTATTGTCATTGGGTCAAAAAGAGAAAGCAAGTGAGAATGACTCTGTAACCCAGTGGTTAGGGCACTCAGCTGGGATGGGGAACCCTTGGGTTCCGGTTTCTGCTCCAATGACTCTTCAAGAATTTTATACAAAGTAGAACAGGCTCAACAGGACAAACTGAGAGAGAGAAAAGGAGTACTTCTGGCACCTTAGAGACTAACCAATTTATTTGAGCATAAGCTTTCGTGAGCTACAGCTCACTTCATCGGATGCATCCGATGAAGTGAGCTGTAGCTCACGAAAGCTTATGCTCAAATAAATTGGTTAGTCTCTAAGGTGCCACAAGTCCTCCTTTTCTTTTTGCGAATACAGACTAACACGGCTGTTACTCTGAAACCTGAGAGAGAGAGAGTTACTCCAGAATACCATTTAGCTGGGTAGCATGGGCACTCCCAGGAGACCAGGGTTCAAGTCCCCGCTCCAGAGTAGTAATTCAAACTTGGGTCTCCCAGATGAGTGCTGTAACCACTGAGCTAAAAGCTATAAGGAGACCACCTCCTCCTCCTGTTCTGTGAATAGATGCAGAAGGAGATTCAGGCACCAGACCCCAAAAATCTAAATGTTCCATTTTGATGTCAAAACAAATCACTTTGACATTTCCAAACATTTTTCTTTTTTCACATTAACCAAAAACACCTGCTGAAATCTACACGAATTCATGAAGTTTTGAATGTTGCCGCAGATCTACTTGCAAAAAGGTGTTTTTTTCCTTAATGTTTCTGAAAAATTCAAGGTATGTTCAATTTTCAATATATATTTTAAAGAGTATCAAAAATAATTACTAATGAGGGAACAGAAGCAAGATTGTCAAAGTAAACACTTATTCAAATGGGCATGAAATATACAATATTCCATTGTTCTTTCTGACCAATTACACTTACCTTATCCTTTGCTTACACTATATCCATCAAGTTAGGTCCTAACTCAGGAAAACATCCCTACCAAACTATTTCTGATATACATTACAAAGGATATGTGAATAGTTCTCATCCTGGATGCTGCACAATTTAATTTAAAAGTAAAGGGGCTATGTTCAAAATATCAACATTTAGCATACTCGTCTTTCAAAAATGGAAATACTGTGAACTTGTTTCTTTTGGTAATCTCCATTAAATACCATGGAATATTTTTTCTTGCAATATTGATGTAAAAAGAGGCAGAGAACAGACTGAGAGGTGGAGAGGAGCTAGCCATATTGGGCATAAGTACAATGTTTCCTTGTTTGCAGTAATCTAATATTTTACCACTGCATCGAGTGGTTACACAGATTCACCCTTGCCAACTATATGCATCTACCTGAAAATTCATTATTATGCAGCTAACACAGCCATTGTCTCCTCCAAATGACATTAATCAGTTGCACTGGCTTCATAAAAAAATCAAGATGAACTCTTGTAAAACTGGGTCAGAGTTTTTTGATAGTAGGTTCCTAGTTTGTCAAATGGAGGAAATTAAGAATGGCATAATGTAGGTTCATAAAACATCTAGCTTTCCAATTTTACCTTTACAGTTTTCTGTAAATAATTATTAAAGCATCTCACTCTAACGTCAGAGTTTGGAAACAGTTTACTCTGATGAAGAAATGTCCTCATGCATCACTGACACAATAGTAACACAGGAGGCCATAATAATACATGATAAATAGAATTCCCTTGATTTTACTCTACTAATATTTATTTAAAATAGATGGATTTGTGGCTGCCTTGTTTAATCCATTCTATAGCTGATCACATTGGCTTTTATACTTAAAACTTAATCCAAGGTCAGATTCAGGTGACTGGCCCATGTGATCAAAACAAAAAATAAACAAACCTCTGTTCTGTGAGTTCGCTATGGTACGAATGGCTTGGACAGTATAGTACTATTAAACTTTTCTTGGGGCTGGAGCTCATGTAGTGCACTAGTTCAGCAAAGGATAGCAGTTACTAAGTTAGCAAAAGGAAATGTAGCTTACACAGGGTCTATTTCCAAGGTGAACACATTTATGACTGTGAGTGTGAGAAAAGTCAGCTCACATGACTATAGAAATAATTTGTTTGGGTTCCTCCATCAGTAATTGTAATGTAGTATACTGAATGCACACAGTACTCCACTTCATTTACATCTTATTTAATAAGCCACATTAGAACTGTTACGAGTTGTACACAGAGGAATAATTGGCCTTCCTGAGAGGTCACGCATTACTGGGGGAGAATAAGCAATACTATGATGAACAAGTTTCAGGAATGAGAACTTGCAGCTGTATCTTGTCCAGTCTCCAGGCAGCCTATGAGCACAGGTGAGCAACAGCAGGTCCACCTGATAGGCCACTTGCCTGACTGGCTGAGGAAGTCAGCAAGTCTATTTTTAAGTCCCACAGCAACAAATGATCACTGGCTCCTCAATGCACGCATCCACATCTGCTATCTTTTCTGTGCCTGCCCTGCTCCTAGTCTCACTCCAGCCTTGCTCCTGCCTTGTTCCCAGCCTTGCTCCTGTCCTGCCCAGTCCATTCCAGACCCACTAGACCTGACCACCCATGTCCCAGTTCATGACAACAAGAATGAGGCATTATTAATTTATCTTCATTTTCTCATATTTAAACACCTTGGTGCTGACAGTTATCAATTGTTGAAATGATTCCAGATGGGCCAAGGAGGCAATGGTGAGAGCCAGGTTATCATGCTCTGTGTTTTGCTCAGTTTAGGTTACAGATTCTATCCCAAAAATCAGAGCTAACATTTGGGTTGAAGGTGCCAATATCTCAGAAGTCGATTTTGTGAGATTCCTGCATGCTCTTCCTCTGGTTGAATTCCCTTCTAAGTTACAGAAGTCCAGGTTAGGACACATGTGTGTGAGTTACACTTCCCTGTACCAGAGGAGTGGTTATGCATCCCTGTCCCATACAGGGCTTTTGTATCTTAGGAATATGTTCAAGGTCAAATTCAGAGTCTTTGTCTTCATTTTAAAGGCACTTAATGGTCTAGGCGCAGGAGACCTAAAAGATTGCCTGAAACTCCAAGATTGGGCCTATGGTTGGTATGTGGCTACTCAATGCACACACCCACATCTGTGATCTCTCCTGTCCCTGCCCTGCTCCTCGGGACAATAGAGTTATCCACTGCAAGGATAAAGCTCATCTGTGCAGTGATTAGAGCTTTCTTGGGTGCCAGTGCAAGGCTGCGAAATGAACTCTCACAGGTTCTAATAACCATCTCAAATATCATCACTTTCCATTCCAAATACAAGGTGCAGCTCTTTGACCATGCCTTCCTAATAAATACATATAGCATAGCAGACATACATTGAATGCTAATTTTCCCATTGAGGGGGAAAAGGGAGGTAAATGCTAGTCACATTGCTTAATGTACTTTTGGAAGGCACTCAGACAGTATGATGGTGAGGGGAGATCTAAGAACCTGAATAGAACAGAATAGGTGACTTTAGCCTAAGAATCTAAGGGCTAGTCTGGACAAACAGTTAGTGCATGACAAGCTGGGCCATAAACCTACCGTGCACTAGAGTGCTGTGTGGTAACTGTGTGGGACCCTGCTGCTGCACAATAAAAATTCCGTAGAGCACTTTGATCTACTCCACTTTGAAATGGGAGTAAGTCAATGCACACTAAGGAACTTTTAGTGCAGCGTAGCAGAGTCCACATGGACAGCTAGTATACAATCCACTAGTGCTCTGTAAGTTTACACCCCAACTTCTCATGCACTTACTGTTAGACAGGCCCAAAGTTATGCATCAGTCTGACTAATCATTTACCACTAACTAAATATTTGTTCACTGTTGCCCTTGATTACTTTTAAAATGTTTACAATGTTTTACTGTCAAGTGTCCTATGACTCCTGAGGACACTACATAAATGCATTAACATTGTTTATCTTTGAATGGAACAGAGGCACCCGTTAGAACAGAAGTTCAGTGTGTATATTTCAATGACTCCAGCCATGGACATACAAACTATTTTTGCAGCAGAAGATTGTGAGTTCTATTCTGCATGCCAAATGTGTCGTTTTTGATTAGCATCTGTACAATAAGGATTTTGTTATAACATGAATTTCTTAATGTTTTATGGAAAACATGTCTGTATTTATACAATTCCCATGTCAAATCCTGCTTTTGATGGGAGAAGGGGATTCACGCACTATCTCACCTTTGTTCTCCTTAAAGTTATGTGTTAACTCATTGTCACTGGTACAGTCATTGTGCAATTCTTATTACTCGAGTCCTTAAAATTAAATACCAGGACTTTTTGACCCCAGCTAAAATACTACAGTGAGAACTAGAGCTGCAGCAAACTGTAAAAGACAAAGTGCTGATTTTGAAGGTTACGCTCCTTCACATTCACAATACTCCTGTTTGCCACCTTTTTGCTATCTACTTGCTATCCCCAGTGGAGTAATGAAACTCTCAGAGCTAGAGCAAAAGCTGACAGAGCTGGCTCCTAAGACAACCAAGCAAACCATCCAACCACAGAAGGCATGTCAGAGCAGGGAAGGGCACAAAGGGAGAGGGCACAGCTGGCACTGAGCACAGCTCTGTTCTGCCAATTTTAAATTTGCAGGTGGACTCTTACGCGTAGCCTAAGGGCCGTTCTAACTTACACTCGAGGCAGGACAGCTTGAGAATGAAGGAACTGTAAATGGCCCCCTTCATCCTGTGATGTGCAGATCTTGTCACAGGACATCAATGGACATAGTCAGTCTGGTTGTCCTAACACAGTATCCGCTACTATGCCTACTGTTTATGGCATCTAAAATATACATTCTTTAAATACAGCTTGGTGAACTAATGGTACAAAAATCAGTGTGTTCTTTTCTTAAAAAACTAAATCCAATATATTCTGAGCTAGTCATTTACACAGGGAAAGTTCAATGATCTCTGAGTTTGTCCTACACACAAAGAATATGAATGAGCTAGAGAGAGCAACTTCTAGAGCTCTAAAAGCACTGGCTGTTCTTCAGTAACAACATTACCCGTAGTCAATGAAATGTCACTCTGACAGCTGTAATTTTCTAGCAGATGCAGCCTTCCATATTTATAGAAGCTGATAAGAATTCCGTTGATTGCTAGCGACATTTTGTCTAGACTAAAAAGAGAGAGATCTACTTAAGAAATTTGTTTTATGTATCAGAGCAATATTTCAGACCTTAAAGTCAAGGAGTATAAAATGAGTCTAAAAGATAGTTCGCTATTAGTGTTCTTGGGAGTTAAAAGCAAGTGTCAATGACAATAATTTTGAAGGAAGGGCAACCAAAACAATTGTTAATTAACTAGAATTGTTTTCCAGGGGATTTGCTCATTGTTGCTCAGCCAAAGCACTTTCTCTACATTTAAGCGGTAAGAGCGGCTTTTCACCATGAAAGAACTTTGGAATGAAACTGAAAATAAAGTTTGTAGTTACATGTGATATTCTTGAGCCTACTGCTGGAGGCTCACAGCTGAAAACTGACATCATTCCTGACACTTCCAGTGTCGGAGCCCATTGCAGTAAGGGAAACTAGACTACAATAAGGTCTCCAGCCTGTGTTCAGCACATCATAAAAAGAATGTTGACATGTAAACATTTAAAATTGTAATTGAATATTCAGGGCCTGATTTTCAGCACTCATTCCTTTTTTACCCCAGTATAACTCCATCAGTATCAATAGAGCAATACAATGGGGAATTGAGCCTGCACAACTAAAGATTTCCTCCTAAATGATAAACTAATATTCAAACAGTCTGGAAGTTGGCTTACCAGGGCTCCCACACTTTCAGTGTCACAAATGATGTTGATATTCAGCAAGCAGGATGTGGCCTGTACTAATTTGACAATCAATCATTAAAAATTCAATATTCAAATACATTTCACAGCTTTTTCTTGAGGAAAAGGGGCTTATCTTTTGAACTTTCAGACTGTGGCCTGAACAAAATGATGGAGAGCAACTGTTATGTACTCTGATACTCCAGCAGCTTTCCATTCAATCAACTGACTCATTTCGTTTATTTACCACAGTTGTCCTCGTCACTATCATCTTCACAGTCAGCCTGGCCATCACATCTTCTGGAGGCCAAGACACACCTCCCAGAACGGCACTTGAAGTGACTGGGTGAGCACTCTGTCAATGTCAGAAAACATAACACTTTCAGCAAACTGGAAAGCATTAATTATCACATAGTACTCTTTATTTATTACGATTATTAATCATTGTGACTTAGTAAAAAGGGTAGAAGACAGGAACACGAACTCTATGAGATACTAAGTTGGAACTATACAGAAATGGAAACTATCCTTGACAAATATACGGAGGATGGAGTGGGTCTGAGTACCCATCACTACTTTCCCACATACTGCCACTCTCAAGTTTCAAAGCCTCACAACATTATTAGCAGATATTGTTTAGGTTGAGGGCACCACTTTTCTAGTTATATTGTCCACTGATGTTGTCTTGAACAGATAGAGGTAAACCATTCAGTGTGTTGATTTTATAACAGATAACAATATTTAGCAATTACATAGCCTTTTTTAAAAATTCAGAGTCCTTAATAAGTATTCACCAATTAATCCTCACATCACAATGGCCAGAAAGGATTTTCAGAAGTGCCTTAGGGAAAAAAAGTCCCATTGAAAGTCAAAGTTGACTTTTGCTCCTAAGTCACTTAGGGCTAGATTCACAAAAGGATTTAGGTGCCTAAGTCCAACATTAGGTGCAATTCAGATCCTTAAAACCCCTGCTCAGCTGCTGCCTAACTCTGGAGCCACCTAAAGTCCCTAGGCAGCTGAGTTTCCATCATTTAACTCCCAAGGCACCTAGGTTTCCACCAGTGAATATGCACACAATTGCCTCAGTCTAGGCAGCTGGGCTCCTATCTCTTGCCTAAGCCCCAGTGGGATCCTCAAACAAGGGCTTCCACTGCCTATCTTTCTGTGAACCCAATCCAGTAGAACTTCTCAGAGCACTCTTATACACATACAAAGCCTGGAAAGCCAGTGGCCTGCGTTATACCCTTTAGTCCATTGGTTAAGGTACTTGCCCAGGATGTGACTAGTTACATTCCCTCCTCTGCCTCATGGGATTTGAATTTGGGTTTCCTACCTCTCTGGTGAGTGCTGTTACCACTGGACCATGGGATATTTTGGTGTAGGGCTCTCTCAGGGCCTTTTGTTGAAGTTGTTCCATTGTTTGTAAATAAATATACATTGGGTCAGAGAGACTGAGAATAACTCTGTAGAGAATGACAGGTTTCAGAGTAGCAGCCGTGTTAGTCTGTATTTGCAAAAAGAAAAGGAGTACTTGTGGCACCTTAGAGATTAACAAATTTATTTGAGCATAAGCTTTTGTGAGCTACAGCTCACTTCATCGGATGCATTCAGTGGAAGATGCATCCGATGAAGTAAGCTGTAGCTCACAAAAGCTTTTATGCTCAAATAAATTTGTTAATCTCTAAGGTGCCACAAGTACTCCTTTTCTTTCTGTAGAGAATGTGTGAGAATCCCAAGCAGAGATAAATGCCTCTTTCCAGCCCAGATATAGATGCCTAACGTCTCAAGAGGGGAGGGATTTAAGCCATACCACTGTCCTCAGCATTTTCCATTGGTTAGATTATGCAGCTACCCGATCAGCATGCCAGGTTTTGTGGATTGCATTCTTAGGTATCTAACTCTCCCAGGCATTGTATGAGGGGCCTAACTACCTAGCCTGGGGCTGTGGATTCCATTGGGTGGCTAGGTATGTACAAGTTAGACATTGCAATAACTAAGTCCTAGACCTTCAAAGGAATTTTGAAATCCCTTTGAGGATCTGGGCCCTAACCCTTAGGTGTTTTTGAAAATCCACGCATTTTACAGCTGGGGAACTTTGACTCCTCCCAACTCCCTATCAATGACATCCAGTCCCTCTATTTTCTACTTCCTTTTTCTACAAGTTCTCTAGGGTATTTAATACAATACAGTTTCTTATGTACTTTTTATATCTAACTTTTAAGGTGCTATATGAGAAAAAGTTACAAATAAAATTCATGACCTTAAAAAAACAGCAATGTTTTCCACTTTCTTTTAAACAAAAAGAATTGTGTTTACTACCACTGCGTGGGGATAAAGTCTGCTACGAATAAATTCGTTTGAGTTCACTGGGCACGCCATCTTGGAGCAGTTTATTCTTGGATTCATCACATTATGTAAGGTTTTGGGGGGCTTAAATGATTCAATACTGTAATGTTTTTGACAGCTATAGTTTAAGTGGGCAAATCACCTATATTTTGTAATCATTGATAGGGCTCTGTGTCTGTCATGGAGGTTGTAGAAGTCATGGATTGCGTGACTTTCTGAGACCTCTGTGACTTCCGCAGCGGCCAGTGTGGCTGACCCCAGCGATGCCCAAGCAGCTGGCTCAGGGGCTACCTGTTCAGGTGGCCCTGGGGACAGCCACACCAGCCGCTGCTGGAGCAGCTCTTCAGCCAGCCGCTCATGCAGCCCTGCAGCCAGCTGTAACATTTGTTGCTGGCCCTGGACAGTGGTCCCCGGGGTGGCCGGAGAAGTGGCCCCTTGGGGTGCCCTCCCCCTGCAGCCGTGCCCACCCCACAGCGGCGCCCCCCTGCAGCGGCCTCCCCAAGATTTAGTCAGGGGTATTTATAGTATAAGTCATGGACAGGTCACAGGCTGTGAATTTTTGTTTACTGCCCGTGACCTGTCCATGACTACTTACTAAAAATACCCAAAAGTCTAACTTCTTTTGCTGTAGTGTCCTTCTGAAATATTTATTATAGTATTTTAAACTTTCCAAGAGGCTTGTTTTTCTAACTAACACTGGCAGCTGGTGCAAATCTTTCATTAAACAAATGTGAAATACTAGCAATGAGTCAGCCTAAGGACAACTTTGATAACATTGCTTTACTAAGCAATTAGGCTACTTATAAAGGAGTAACTAACAGTATAAATTTCTCTTTTGATTTGTTCTACAAAGGTGTCTAATTCATACTGTCAGTGACAAGATAATAAATGGACAGCCAGGTAGTCAGCACAGTAGCCACATTCTATTTTACTAATTTAACTGAGATGTTCCTGAAAGGGACTTTAAAGGAGATGCTGAATAAAATGTGTGCACCCAATTTAACTCTGAAAACATCTCACAACTGTTTTTAAAAATTCATTTAAAAATGTATCCAATTACATCCTACCACCCAAAACCAAAGTTTTTACTCCACACAGAGGAGGGATGGAAGTTAATTTATACGCTGCAGATTAACACCGCATTATTTTTCCTACAACTTGGGATTTTCATTAGGATCCCTTGCACCAGAAGTTTGATTTTATTTCCTCTATATAGAGAATGGGTGATTTTATTTCCTCTATATAGAGAATGGGTGATTATTTTCCCCCCACCAGATTGCTGCAGGGCATAGCTTAAGGCTAAATTTACTCCTATGTCTTCTAACTTCTCATAATAACTATTTTATTATTATTACATGATTTATGCATATCTTTCATGGTGATTTGGGCACACAGACATTGGTGCAGAGTGTGGAGCACAGGAAGTAATATGTTCTCACTGACAGTCTTCTGAGTGGACCAGGACAGTCATATTCTGCACTAACCAGGCCAATCCAGGTAGGGCATGTTGCATTAGCCTAGCCTAGAGATAACAAAGGTGTATACAAATGGAGTTTGGTCGGCACTGTGAAGGTATAACAAAAAGGTGGATTTGCTCACTAATGCAATCTCAGAATCCAAGAAGCAACAAAGGCTTTTGTAAGGTCTCCCAATTGTGAACCAATGTGGTGATCTGCAGTTAAACACCTTTGATGCAGCTATATCCTTTGCTGAACCCTCAAATACTTCCCTTTTTCCACTCAGCATCATATCTTTCTTATCTAGTTTGATTGTAAAACAACTGGCTTTCATCTGTGATCCAATCTCAATCAGACACCAGGAGACTGTGGAGACATCTACATCTTAGTCAAATGAAAGGGAGATTAAAGAGTTGAGGGTCATAAGCATATTGCTGATACTCTAGCTCATGTCACCTCACTATCACAGCAATGAGTAAAGACTCTGATAAAAAATGAAAGGCGGGACAGAGTTGCCCCACTCCACAGCTGAGGCCCTTCAGTTAGGAGGAGCAACTGTACAACACCAGCCTCCCTCTCTTTATAGGGAATAAGCAGAATCATTTAAAGGCAATTCCATTCATGTGTTCCAGACCCCTGATTTGCATCAACAGTATTTGATGAGCAATAGTATGGATGGGTTCAAGAAATCTGAGGTTGTCAGACGTTGTTGAAGTTGGCCTGATACTCCTTTCAGACCTTCCCCCAAAAGGAGAAAGAGAGCAGACAGTAGTTAGCAAGGACACTAACATCTGTAGAATTGGTTTCTTAAGCAAAGACTGGATCACAGCTTGTTTGTTTAGCATTGCCAAGATCTTGGCTTTCCCTTAGATAAATAGTAATGCTACACAGCAGCAGGTTGGCAGGTCTGAAGGTAACTGGGCTCATGTGCAAATACAGGCAAGTGGGAGGTGTTTTGTTTACCCACACTTGAGATGTGTGGGTAATCAGAATGAGGGTAATTTTGTCCTTCCCTAGAATGAAAGCTCTTCAATTTCTTAACAAAACTTTCTCCTAGATGTAAATAGATAATATGTAGTTGGAAGAAACAGGAATTCTCCCAAATCTGATTTTGAATCATTTGTATAGTATATTAGCCATACTGAGAGTTTAATTCACCTACTTTGCATAATATAATTTAAAGAGGGTGTATTAAAGTATGAAATGGGATCACTAACTTACAGCAAGCTACAAATTTATATTCAATATCCAGTTATAAATATTCTAACTAGTAACCTTCCACATCCTCATCAGGTGTTAGGCAGGTTCGGTTGTCTGAGTTTTCTTCTGGGAACTGAATGCAGTCTGTGTCTTCTGGCCACTGCAGGCCCACAATTCCAAGCACAGATTCACAGCGTTCTTTGGAATGCTCACACAGCACCCTGGAGGGATGAATTGGAGAGGGTGAGTAAAGACATAGGGTGGAAAAACATGTCATGATGGGTTACAGACTATTGCTGGAAACTCGCACTCCTAGTTGAGGATTTGAAGATGGAAAAAAAAAATAAGCTGTTAATCTTCCTTATATGAAAGAAAGCTTTTTTTTTACAGGCATTTAACTTTCCTTAGACTAAAGAAAATATATTAAAATGTTTCATCACTGCTGAGATTTTTGTTAAGAAAATTATGGTAAGCAAACTATTGCCTGAGTCATACCATAAAAGTCACAATAGCAATTGTAAAGTTTCTTACAAACAACCTTTGCTCAGATGGAAATGACAGAGGAAACATTCTTAAAGCAAAAGATACTAAACTCCATTCTATGCAGAGAGATCAGGGAAAGATATTATTCTAATAGAAATTTTTAAATGAATCAGTATAACAATACTAATGTTTCACAGCTACACTAAGACCGGCCTCCTGAAGGATGCCAAAGCACTTCACAAAAAGCATACAAACTGCACCAATGAAATACTGTCTCTTATGATGTGGAGGGCAGCAGCCATACCACACTGCATAACAACTAGCAGGGAAAAGAAAATTTTGGCCAGGGACACTGGATCATATGCCTTATCTAACAAAGAAGTGCCATAGGAACTTTTAATGTTCATAGAGAACAGGCAGGTTCTAGATTTTTAAGGTCTCTTCTCAGAGACCCACACACAGGGTGTAGTACACTATGTACCGCACAGATGGTTATAGGGCTGAGTCAATCCTGCATGTATTTGAACCTGTGATTCCAGGCAGTCTAGGGATTTAAAACCTGGAAAACAAAAGAGCAAAAGACTTCAGTGAATTTCGTAAAATTAAGATGGTTTGAGACCATGTGACCTAGTTTTGAGGGTGTGGTCACTTTAACCATCAACATTTGTATCAGGCCTATAGAGGCAAAAAAACTGTGTTGATTTTGAATATTTATTTTCCATCATAGAAACATAGGAACTGCCATAGCAGATCAGATCAATAGTCCATCTAGACTAGTATCCTGTCTCTCAGAATGGCCAGTACCAAATACTTCAATTGCATGGAAAGAAAACCCATAATTGGAAATTTTGTAATAACTTGTCTATGGGCAAAGCTTCCTCCTAACCACAGGCAATTATTGATTGGCTTATGTCCTGTATCAGGGGCTGATATGCCTATAATTTTTTATTCTATCCGAGTAACTGCAGATGATATTCTTATATTCATGGAATGGTCCAGTCCTTTTTTGAATCTTACAAAGGTCTTTGTTCCAATTATATCTTTTTTCAGTGAGTGCCACCGGTTAATTGTGTATTGTGTAAAAAAGTGTTTTGTTTTATTAGTTGTAAATGTTGCCTTCCAACTTCAGTGAATGTACCGTTAGTACTTATATTATGAGAAAAGTTTTGAACAGGAGGGTCCAATTTATCTTCTCAATATTTTGTGTGCTTCTGTCACGTCACCTTTAATTTGCCTCTTCTCAATACTAAGCAGCGCTGATCTTTTTAATTTTGGCTCATATATGGAAGTCATTCCATGCTACTAATCATTTTCATGGTCTTTCTCTGGACCTCTTCTCCTTCTGCTGTCACTTTTCAAAAGGAGTGACCTAAACTTAACATGCTGTTTAAACCAAGGTCATACATACTGTACCAACAATGCATACAATGACATCATAATATTTTCAGTATTATTCTAAAATTTAATTTGGTTTTGTGGGGAGGGGGGAGGTTAAAAAAATAAGATTCATTTTTGTTTCTTTGCCTGAATGATCAACCCTTCATTTAAATAGTAAGAATGGAGTATGTATGTATTGTAGAGGTGTGTGTGTGTACCCTGCATTCTGCAGAGAAAAGCTGCAAAATCAGTTGCCTGTGTGGCAAGTGCTGGAAACTAGAGTGGATAACGGCAGTTGCCCTTTGCCTTTGCAAAAGGTATCTGCATATTCTTTTCAGTTAGCCACAGAAAACCATTCAGTTATTTTACTTGTGACTGTAACAAGATTCACTTAGAATGAGAACAGACTGAACTCTATTTCTGTGCCCAATTGAAATGAGGCACAGTGTACTATAAAGAGATTCATTTTATAAGAATGGTCTTAAATCAACTTGCTTTGTTACAGCTCAGCAGTAATCTGTTTCCTTTTAGATTTGCCTCTCCTCCAAACAGGGCCGGCCCTAGGCACCAGCAAAACAAGCAGGTGCTTGGGGCGGCACATTTCCAGGGGAGGCATCCCGGCGCCGGCCATGCCGCCCTAGAAATGTGCCCCCGCCACCCCAGATCACCTCCGCTCCACTTCTCCCCCCTCCCTCCCAGGCTTGCAGCGTGCGAAACAGCTGTTTGGCGCGGCAAGCCTGGGAGGGAGGGAGGAGAAGCCAAGCAGCGGTGCATTCAGGGAAAGCGGTGATGGTGGAGCGGAGGTGAGCTGGGGCGGGGAGAGGTTCTTCTACCGCCCCGTTACTTCCTGTGCTTCCTCCCGCCCACACCCTCGGTCACCTCCGCTCCGCCTGCTCCCCTGAATGCGCTGCCTCTCCCTCGCCTGAGAGGGAGGGGGGAGACGCGGAGCAGCAATGTGTTCAGGGGCGCAGGAAGTAATGGGGGGGGGGAATGCAGCACGCATGGGGGAGGAGGTGGGGCCGGGGATTTGGGGAAGGGGTTGGGAAGGGGCAGAGTTGGGGCGGAGCCAGGGGCGGCATGGCACGAAAAAAAAGCGGGAGCAGCCAAAAAATTTTTTGCTTGGGGCCGCAAAAATCCAGAGTCAGCCCTGCCTCCAAACAAGCTTACTACTCTGTGTTGATTCAAATCACGTTTGAACAGTTGCCCTACATTGTTTTGTAGTTTGGCCTCAACCTTCTGAATTCCAGAGTTTTCTGCTCTGCTTATTTTCTGATGACAGCCAGAGGAGTGAAAACAATAAAGTAGATTTTAAAAGTTTTGTTCTAGTTTACTGAAACATCTGAGTAACTTGTGCCTTCAACATGTCCCTGCTCCTTCAACCTCACCCTTTCAAAAAACCAACCTTCTCTCAGAGGAGACAGTTTCCAATGACTGCTGCAAGACATTCATTTTTAATTTTGGGGGAATAATTAAAATTCAGTTAACGTGTCAAATAGATGTCTGAAGCCAATAACAGTGCAGATGTTAGCTCTTTGCAATATAGCAAGAAAAAACAGCACACAATTTAGAAGAACAATGTTGCCTTTTGCTGTTCCAATAAAATGTCTCCCTTCTGGGGTACTGAATGGATTAGGGGCTTGGTAACAGAATACGGAGCTTTTTTACTTCTAGGTCACTCGTTCAAATCTAGTCTTGGTTGTATTGACCAAAGTTGACATTTGCTGGCTATTCGGCAGTCTGTGCGAAATGATCTGGTGGTCTGAAACTTGTTCTTAGTTAATAGGCAATCACAACAAAATGGAGACAGACTACCACACTAGTTTGGCAGAGCCAACAGAAAAAGTCCAAGGAAGAAATGGGTAGCAGAGAACAAGGATGATGGTCACTGGCAAAGCAGCGAGGAAGCTCTCTCTATTTTGCATTAAATCAGGAACTTCAGTGTGCAGGATTTTCAATCTAGCACCTTCCATGAATATTAAACTTATTTAAAAGTAAACTGAAATAAAAGTGCTGTAACAAGGCCCCAGAAAGCCCTCTTGCAAAAATAAGTAAGGGACCCCCTTCCCGATTCCACCCCCAACACCTCACACACTGAGCTCCAACACTCCCCACTCACCCCATGACATGGGAGCTAAATTTGAGTGAGTGGCATTGTGACCCCATTTGCCAGATGAAGTGTCAGAGCATTGCTCCATCTGGTTTGGCCTCCATAACTTCATGGACCTTGGTCTGACTGCACCACTTGCACCACTGTAGCTATGCCGCTACAAAATATTTCCTTGATCTCTGCAAAATGCCACTAATTCAAATACAGGGTGATACTGCACAAAATGATGGGAACACCTAAATTACATCAGTTGTGAGGAAATTTAGTCTCCCCAGAAATCTGTTGCTGCCAGCACATTCTTTATGCCACAGACCTGATTGATCAAACAACCAAAGTCTCTAGAAACTACTTGCAAATAAAAATAATGTAATCTCAAAATTTTGGAAGGACAGCTCTGACTGTGGAGGGCTTAAAGGATCATGCCCTTTGTCATTGCAGAAGTGCTATGTACTGTTCAGTTAACAGGACCAGTGCTGATACCACAAATGCCTTATTAAAGATGAACCACATTGCACAGAATTTGAAATCATACATGACAGATCAGTAAATTGCCTCAATAATAGCCATCTTAATTTTCAAAAACTGGTTCAACATGTTCTCCTTGCTGTACATGACCTTCTTCAAAGTCTTCTGCACTAAAAATAAAGCATAATGATCAAAATAATAACAAAAAGGTGATAAATTAAAGCATATGTTATATACCTAGAAAACAGAAATAAAATTGCTGATCAGTATTACCTAGAATAGAAAATGGAGATGTGTATCCACAATATCAATAAATCTTATATTCATCAGATGGGTATATGGTATAACAGATGTATGATTAGAATGTGAATTTGAAATCCAAGGTTGTAAATTGCACTTGGACTTCGAAAGTTTATCACAGCGAAAATTACATTAGCTGAATTTTTTTTAATGTTTACAGAAAGAGACAATGTGTACGCACTGTTCAAACCAATTAATCACTGCTATAATTGAACAAGGGTATAATTAATTTGTAAAGGCGGGAGCAGATTCTAGGAAAACAGTCTTAGAATTTTCCAAGGGAAAGTAAATAGTCTGCTTTTTAAGAGCTTCAGACAGCAATTAAATATTTAAAAATAAATATTTTATATTTCTGTCTCTTGCATTTACCCAAGTTAAATCACAGTCCACTAGGATGAATCCATTTCTTTATAGCTTCCAAATAATTTTTCTATTTCTATCTATTACTGTGTCTAAAGTTCTTCCTAAATCAGTATAATCTGTGAATCAATCAAATATAACAATGTACTACTTAGTCAATATTTTAATGGCAACACTTTACATTACAAATCCCAATGCTGACCCCTAAGGAAACAGAAAAATCCTTGCACTGATAGACTAAGAAGCATTTTAGTTTGTACAATAAAAAACAATGGGACAAAACTAGACTATATTTTTATAGTACTTGCTCTCCAATTTTGGAAAAGTGACCATCACATTCAAATCTCATCTTTCATTAGTTAATATTTGGTACAGTGCTTTGAATATATGAAGCTCTCCATATGAGCTAAGCACTATTATGAATACTTGTATTTCTAGCTACACTCTTCATTTGCTGTGTATATTTGTACCCCTTCTATTGGTGCAATTCTTATCTAATATCTAACAAAGGATTAGAGCAATAGAATATTTATAAGGTTGTATAAACATAGTTTAAAATAGAAAACTTAACCGAATTGCTATTCTTTTACCTATGTCATTAAATATTTCAAAAACTTCAAAAAATAATCACACGTATATAAAAAAGTATACCTCTTTCACTTTGCAAAATATGGGCCCAATCCTGATCCTACTGAAGTCAAAAGCAAAACTTCTCCTGATTTCAATGGAAGCAGAGTTAGCCTTTAAGAAAGATCCATATGGTACT
The DNA here is from genome assembly GCF_015237465.2 of Chelonia mydas. Taxonomy (NCBI): domain Eukaryota; kingdom Metazoa; phylum Chordata; order Testudines; family Cheloniidae; genus Chelonia; species Chelonia mydas. Next base: position 92,587,757 of record NC_057852.1, on the reverse strand, counting down.
GAATGAAACTAGTCAAGAATCCAGTTAGGAAGCAATCACATTACCTGCAGGGTGGGATACGCTGATTTGTTTGAGGGTCACATTTTGGCACCAAGATTGTACAGGCAAAAAACATAAGATACTTGTAGCAGTTAGTCTGAACCAAGGCTGGAAAAAGGGAAGACTCCCAGCTGATGGAGGCTTCCTTCTGAGTCCTATGACCCAAGTAGTTTGGATAGTTAGTATAGTTGTAAGGCAGGTTCATGCAGAGTTCCAGAGTAATTGGTTCACACTGACCTTTTGAAAGAAAAGAACATACATTGTGTAAAACCAGATGAAACCCGAAATAAATAATTACAAGATTCTAATCATTTAAACCGATAATACTCTCTCTGGCCTCCTAAAGTAGGTCTTGTTTTCCATAGACCAAGGTGGCTTGTGGAGTTTTACCAAGTGGCCAGTAGCCTCTCTAATCTTTAATACAAAGATGTAGTTTATAAAAACTACAGGTCCTTGAGTGCAGTGGTCCATATGAGACTAGTCATGTCAGCAAGGGAAGGAGACTTTGATCCCTACGTAGCTATGCAGTTAATCACAATCTTCATATTTATACTTACTCTTTCTGTATCAAGAAAAGGAGTACTTGTGGCACCTTAGAGACTAACCAGTTTATTTGAGCATGAGCTTTCGTGAGCTACAGCTCACTTCATCGGATGCATAGCATATCGTGGAAACTGCAGAAGACATTATATACACACAGAGACCATGAAACAAAACTTCCTCCCACCTCATACTTTTGAATTCTCATTTATAAAAAGGTACAAATAAACTACTACATGAGCTAATTCTTTTCAACTAATAACTCTTTAAACATCAAGAGCTTTTATACAGAACTATCAAAATACAGCAGATTGGAAAGCTTTTGTCAACATTCCCCCCACTCCCAAAATAACAAGAGTGTTTAACAGAATAAAGATTATTATTTTTATTACACTATACTCCGAAGCCCCGATCAGGATGGAGCCTCATTGGACTAGGCACTGTACGAACACATAGTAAGAGGCAGTCACTGCCCCCACGAGTTTACAGTTTAAGACGAGTGAATGTAATTAACAAAACAGGAAGATACACAGGGGGAGAACAAGGGTAACAAGAAGTATGCATGGTTATGCCAGCTAGTTATATGTTTAATTAGCAGGTTTTGAGGGGTTTTATAACATAAATAGGGCTGGTCAGAGACTTATAAGTATTTTCCAGGAAAAACTGTTAAAGAAATGCAAAATCTGGACGTTAAAAAAAAAAAAAAAATCAAGAAATTTTCATTTTATCAAAAGGAAAAATATTTAAAAAATTAAAACAAAAAATTCATTTAAATTCAATGTGAGATTAAAGTTTTCATTTAGAATTGAAACAAAAATAATATTTTGTTTCATTTAAATGAATTTTTTTTACTATGAAATTTTTCCAGGGAGAATTTTGTATAATTTAATACCCCATATTTCATTGGAAAAAAGTTTTGATCAGCTCTGTAAACAAACAAGATATGTTAATGACTTTAGTAATTTCTGCTGGCCACCTGCCTAGCCATTATCAGTTCACTGTTTATTGCAAGTATCATTATATATACATCATTATATATATATAGGTGAGTCTTGAGGAGAGATTTGAAAGAAGATTCTTGTAGTATCTGACAATCTTGCCTGGCCTGACAATCCCTAGTGCAACCTCCTTTAGCAGTCACCTCTCTAATACAAGAAAGACTCAGATGACAATAGGAATTCCTGCGTATGTTGTGCCATGCAATGTAGTCTAGGCAGATCCACTTTTGGAGCATGCCAGGTTGCCCATTATATCCTGACTTGGTTGTGCACTAACACAAGTCAGTAGTATTTCTAAATTCATAAATGCATACAACTGAAACCATAAGTGTTGCTCTTGAAGTTATGTTGTTTTCTAGCTGAGTCTAGATGGAAATCCGTGGCAAAAAATGATGTTAATTTGACAATACTGCCTGAAAATGTGAATATTTATAGCATGTATGGCAAGAATACTGAGAAAGGGTCGGGGGAGGTCAAATTCAATTCCAAATCCTCTTAATAGTGAATGGTCTGGGATGAAATTATTTTGTGGAGTTGAGACAGATAAAAAGCACTGAAATTGATTTGCTTTGTGCACCTAGACAACAAATTCTTGATTGCATAAAAGTATTTTTCTTGGGCTCTGAACAGCTTATTCATCTTACTGTTGAGTCTTTGCATATTTACTGCTTACTATCATTCATTCACCTTATAACTGCTTCATAGCTTAACTGATTCTTTGCACTATTGATCAACAGCATAACTGACTGACTCATGGAATAGCTGATAATTACTCATGACCAGTCACCTCTCACCTGTTGCTCCGTCCACCTCCTTTCTCGTCTCCATAACTTCTGTCATTTCTCACTTTCACACATATAATCAGTTCACATACACCCACCACCACCACACACACACAATCCTCTGCCATTCTTCTTTCTCACCAGCAATATCCACCCTGGTTCCCTTCCTTGCTCTCTTACTGTTGCTTCTGGTATACCCTCTCCATCTATGTCTTCACCTCCTGGTACCTCCATCTCCTGACTCTCTGAGAAACCTGATTCATCACTTTCTGTCACTGCCTCTGCCACTTCTCTTTTTACAGTGAATTCTCCTCACACACATACATACTCTGAATACACAACTGAATTTCTTCATATTGTTGAAATGTGTTAGGTATTGGCCTCGTTTTTATGCACTGAAACAACAAGGAGTCCGTGGCACCTTAAAGACTAACAAATTTATTTGGGCATAAGCTTTCGTGGTAAAAAACCCCACTTCTTCAGATGCATTGAGTGAAAATTACAGATGTAGGCATAAATATACTGACACATGAAGAGATGGGAGAACCAGTGTTAACAAGGCCAATTCAATCAAGGTGGATGTGGTCCACTCCCAATAACTGATGAGGAGGTGTCAATACCAAGAGGGGAAAATTGCTTTTGTAGTGAGCCAGCCACTCCAAGTCCCTGTTCAAGCCCAAAATTAATGGTGTTAAATTTGCAAATGAATTGTAGCTCTGCAGTTTCTCTTTGAAGTCTGTTTTTGAAGTTTTTTTTATTGAAGAATAGCTACTTTTAAATCTGTTATTGAATGTCCAGGGAGATTGAAGTGTTCTCCTACTGGCTTTTGTATGTTACCGTTCCTGATGTCTGATTTGTGTCCATTTATTCTTTTACGTAGAGACTATCCTGTTTGGCCAATGTACATGGCAGAGGGGCATTGCTGGCACATATCACATTAGCAGATGTGCAGGTGAATGAACCCCTAATGGTGTGCTCATGTGGTTGGGTCCTCTGATGGTGTCGCTAGAGGAGATATGTGCAGTGATGAGCTGGAGCTGGTTCTCACTGGTTCACTAGAACCGGTTGTTAAACTTAGAAGCCCTTTTAGAACTGGTTGTTCCGCGAGGGACAACCGGTTCTAAAAGGGCTTCTAAATTTAACCAGCCGAAAGTGGTGCCTTAGGCGCCATCTCCATGGGTGCTCCAGCCTTGGAGCACCCAAGGGGAAAATTTGGTGGGTGCAGAGCACCCACTGGCAGCTCCCCGCCCCACCCCCAACCCCAGCTCACCTCCGCCTCCGTCGCCGCCCTGCCCTGCTTCTCCACCCCCCCAGACTTCCTGCGAATCAGCTGTTTGCGTGGGAAACTGGGGCAGGCTGAGAAGCAGGCCGCGGCTTCCCGCTCAGGCCCAGGGAGGCGGAGGTGAGCTGGGGGGTGCGAGGAGGGCCGCTTGCGCCACAGCAGGTAACCCGGGGGTGGAGGGGCGTGCACAGGGGAACCGCTCCCCGCCCCAGCTCACCTCCGCCACCCTTGGCCTTGGTATGAAGCCGCCACTTGCTTCTCAGCCCTCCCCGGCTTCCCGCCAAACAGCTGATTTGCGGGAAGCCAGGGGAGGGGGCAGAGAAGCAGAGCGGGGCAGCGCATTCAGCGGAGGAGGCGGAGAGGAGATGAGCTGGGGCCGGGCACGGGGTGGGGAGCTGCCAGTGGCACCCACCAAATTTTCCCAGTGGGTGCTCCAGGCCCGGAGCAGCCAGGGAGTCGGCGCCTAAGGCGCCACTTTTGATTTGATCAGTGGGGGAGCAGCCGCTCCCCCTTCTCCCCTCCAGCTATGCTCCCCCACCCCTAGGAGCCAGAAGGACCTGCTGGATGCTTCCTGGGAGCTGCCCCAGGTAAGCACCTCTGGGACTCCCCACCTCGTCCCCCCGGCAGGTGCCTTTGGCTCTTAGGGGCGGGGTGGGCACCCACTATGGTGGCCCACGAGACCCTCCTGCCCGGTTCTGGGGGCAGTCAGGGGACTGGGGAGGGGAGTGGATGGGGCAGGGGTCCTGGGGGGGGGTGCGTCAAGGAACGTGGGGGGGTTGGATGGCGCAGGAGTCCCGGGGGGCGGGGGTGGGCAACAACCCCCTCGTGCGGTGAGGAGGGAACCCGTTGTTAAGATTTTGGCAGCTCATCACTGGATATGGGGACAGAGTAGACAACAGGATTTGTTACAGGGATTGGTTCCCGGGTTAGTGTTTCTGTGGTGTGGTGTGTAGTTGCTGGTGTGGTGATAGTTGCTGGCTTTTATGCATTGCGATTTGGTATGAATTTGTGATTCTTCATTATGAAAGTCAGATACACTAATATAGGTTGCAAATGCAAGTACATCTAAGCTTTCTAAGAGTTTATATAATATAAATTTAATCTAGGCTGAGGAGAGACTGATTGTCTTCTTGATATGCATGTGTAATTACCATTAATATTAATAGGATTTCTACTCATGTTTGGAAGAAATAGAAATTAAAACTAGAAAAGATCAATTAGATCAGTGTTTCTGAAACTGAGTGGATCCCAGTGATCAACTCCTCCCCCTCCCTCAACTCCTCCCCCTCCCTCCCAGTGTCTCCTGCATGCCGGGGAACAGCTGGAAGGGAGGGGGAGGAGTGGGGACGGGACGGGGTGGGCCTGGGGGAAGGAGTGGAGTGGGGTCAGGGCCTGGGGCTGAGCAGGAAGGGCTTGGGGTCCACCAAAAATTTTAAATCAAAATGGGGGTCCTTGGGTTGCTAAAGTTTGAGAACCACTGAATTAGATCATGCAGTCTATCACCCACGCAGTCCATCACCCAACTGTTCTGTTCATTTTCCAGGACTCTAATAATCATAGTGGACTGATTTAAATCACAGCAATTTAAATCACCAATTTTAATCAAAGTTTAAATCAGCAAGCTGGAAACCTTGATTTAAATCATCAATTTAAATTCTGTTTTGCATTTGTGCCTTTTAGTTATTTAGTTATTTTTAGGGCTGTCAGTTAATCGCACTTAACTCAGGCGATTAACTCAAAAAATTAATCACTATTAAAAAAATTAATCATGATTTATCACACTGTTAAACAATAGAATACAATGTCACCTGAAAGTGAGAACACACGTTCGCATAGCACTTTTATAGCCGGCATTGCAAGGTGTGCCAGATATGCTGAACATTTGTATGCCCCTTCATGCTTCGGCCACCATTCCAGAGGACATGCTTCCATGCTGATGATGCTCATTAAAAAATAATGCGTTAATTAAATTTGTGACTGAAATCCTTGGGGGAGAACTGTATGTCTTCAGCTCTGTTTTACCTGCATTCTGCAATATATTTCATATTATAGCAGTCTCGGATGATGATCCAACACATGTTCGTTTTAAGAACACTTTCACTGCAGATTTACAAAACGCAAAGACGATACCAACATGAGATTTCTAAAAATAGCTAAAGAACTCAACCCAAGGTTTAAGAATCAGAAATGCCTTCCAAAATCTGAGAGGGACGAGGTGTGGAGCATGCTTTCAGAAGTCTTAAAATAGCGAAAAGGAAAGGAGTACTTGTGGTACCTTAGAGACCAACAAATTTATTTGAGCATAAGCTTTCATGTGCTACTCTGAAACCTGTTAAAATAGCAACACTCAGATGCGGAAACTACAGAACCCAAACTACCAAAAAAAAAATCAACCTTCTGCTGGTGGCATCTGATTCAGAAGATGAAAATGAACATGCATCGGTCCGCTCTGCTTTGGATCGTTATCGAGCAGAACCCATCATCAGCATGGACGTATGTCCTATGGAATGGTGGTTGAAACACGAAGGGACATATGAATCTTTAGCACATCTGGCTCATAAATATCTTGCAACACTGGCTACAACAGTGCCATGCAAACACCTGTTCTCACTTTCAGGTGACATGGTAAACAAGAAGCAGGCAGCATTATCTCTTGCAAATAAGTTTGTTTGTCAGAGCAATTGGCTGAAGTAGGACTGAGTGGACTTGTAGGCTCTAAAGTTTTACATTGTTTTATTTTTCAATGGAGTTTTTTTTTGTACATAATTCTACATTTGTAAGTTCAACTTTCATGATAAAGAGACTGCACTACAGTACTTGTATGAAGTGAATTGAAAAATACTATTTCTTTTGTTTTTTACAGTGAAAATATTTGTAATCAAAAATAAATATAAAGTGAGCACTTTGTATTCTGCATTGTAATTGAAATCAATATATTTGAAAATGTAGAAAACATCCAAAAATATTTAAATATATGGAATTCCATTATTGTTTAACCGTGCGATTAATCACAATTAATTTTTTTAATTGCTTGACTGCCCTAGTTATTTTCCTAAAGAATGGTTGATTCTTATTGGTTGGTAACCATTAAAACATGATGACTTGCAATTAAATATAGCCTTTATACTAAATTTGGTACTTCTTTTCGTTAACCAGGAAACATACTATCTATAAACATTTATTTCAATAATTACATAATTTAATTTATATTTATTAAGAGACTTAATTTTTACATTTTTTTATTATGTTAGAACAGGGGTTCTCAAACTTCATTGCACCGTGACCCCCTTCTGACAACAAAAATTACTACAGCACCACAGGAGGGGGGACCAAAGTCTGAGCCCACCCAAGCCCTGCTACCCTGGGAGGTGGAAGGGGGGAAGTCAAAGCCCCACTGCCCCAGGCCAGGGACCCAAAGCCAAACCAAGGGCTTCAGCCCCAGACAGGAGGCCTGTAAACTTAGCACCACCACCCAGGGCTGAAGGTCTCAGGCTTGGGCTTTGGCCCTGGGCCCCTGCAAGTCTAAGCCAGACCTGGCGAGCCCATTAAAATGGGGTTGCGACCCACTTTGGGGTCCCGACCCACAGTTTGAGAACCGCCGTGTGAGAAAATAGTAAATAATGCATTTCTCATTTACTAAATGATTAAAATTTTGCTTATGATTTGTGTCACGCTCTTTGGATGGAAATTCAAATTCAATGACAAATGCTCAAAAGGAGCATTTTATATTAATTAAATAAAACTACCTTAAATATTCTGGATACACAAGAAAAAAAATCAAAACATGTTTTGCATTTAAAACTAACAAGTTTATTAAACAAAGGAAGTATTATATATAGTTAGGGAACTGACCTGAATATTTCTGGTAACTATGTCCTTCAGGATTTTAGAACTAGTAGATCTCTTCCTCTTACACCTAGCTTTTAATCATAGATTAGAAAAAGAAAACTTTCCTGTTCTTTCAACTCCCAGTTGGTTTCTTAGCTTTGAATGAACTAGACATTGAACTGACCTAATTGAATACACTGAAATGAAGAAAATATTCTCTCTGCACCTGCAGAAGACTCTACTGCTGTCAAAAGTTGGTTTAGCATTTCTGCAAACTCTGGTTCGAGGTGCTTACCCAGAGACTTCCAGCAGTTCAGTGGCTTGACTTTCTTTAAAATTTGGCAGCAAATATGTACTGTTGTTATTATTTGTTTTATTTATTTATTTATTGAAAAGATTTTAATAGATTATAAATTTAGGCCTCAAAATAGGATGTTAATTTCAAATTTAATTTTAAATAGGTTTATTTTGAAAAAAATAAACCTGGTTTTAATTTAAATTAAAAAATCCAAAGTAAAAATGTCAGATTTTTTAAAATAATTGATTTTTATTCACCCAGCTAGTAATAGAACCATATTGCTTCCTTTTGAAATATATTCTATAGTTTAATAGGAAATAAATCCTTATTTGTAGTATTATCTCTAAGTACAACCTAATGAGCAAGGGACAAAGTAATAAAATCCCTTGCATCTGTCATCTTAAGCCAAAATCCTATAGAAATATCAGAAATGCAGGGCTGGGAGGGACCTCGAGAGGTCACCTAGTCCAGCCTCCAGCCCTGAGGCAGGACCAGAATAACTTTAAAAATATTTTTAAAATATACAATAAAAAATAATTTGCCTGGGCCTTATCCACTAACAAAATATTAGGCCCAGATCTGAATAAAAGCATTAATTATATTAGATATGAGGATGTCTGATATGACAGTAACATCTCCATCAGCTCCCTTCAATATACTCTCAGAAGAAGTGTCTAAGACATCTGTACTGCCATTAAAAAGATGCCACAACTACATTACGATGTCAGCCTAAATGGATTGGAAATTATGATGACCGGAGGGCATTCAGTCCATCCTGAATGCTTTGAAACGTAGCCCCTGCTCTTACTGTTTTCCAAGGTTACCGCCCAGACATCAGTCATGTTTTACACGGGGATGATGCCTGCAACAGATTATTCTTTAAAAATAAATTTCTTTACTGTAAAACTGGTTAGAAATAAAGAAAAATACTTGATCAAAACCATTTTTGCCCCCTCTAAAAATAAACCAATGTGCATATCCCAAAAATGTCTCATTGAGGCCAGCTACCTGTATAATATGTTTCATCCTGATTAAATTTGAAATTGTCAGACTAGTAAACTCATAACCCAGTGTCTAAATCTAAAGCCTTCAGCGGTAGCATATGAAAGCTATAACACACTTCTTATGATCAAAGAACAGCTGGAAAACAACGGCTCAAACTAATAATGTGCCTGTTCTTAGGAAAACTATATCTCTGTAGCCAAATTCAGCACAGCCCAAGTAAACAGACCTTTTGTAGGAGGACCTTTGATTGGGGAGATGGAGTCATCCCTCAAAGTCGTGGAACACTGGCACTGTTGCTACCAGCAGCAGCTGGAGAGAGCTGGGATAGACACTGTTGCAACAATGCTGCTGTGAGACAGCCCTTCTGATACCCCATACACCATTAAACATAAAACGAAGACAACTTATTAATCATGCCATGTGCTACAAAGTCATAGCTGGCTAACATTGCAGTATGCTCCAAGCAATTCTACAATAATTAATAAGATCCTTGGAAATGACATTCCCAAATCCCCCAGGCTTTGTCCTACATGATCTGCCAAAGTCAATATACTCACTTCAGGGCTAATTCTGTGAAGTGCTGAACACCCTTAACTCTCATTGTCTTCAATTAAGTTAAGGGCACTCAATATCCCGAATAATCAGACTGCATAGACTACACAAAGTAGGTTAGGGGAGGGAGTGGAAGGGGCTACAGTTAACTGCACTAAATCTAAGGTCTGATACGAAGATGATATGGAAATCATTACCACTTTCCCCATGAGACTGGTTCCCAAGCACAGCCAAACTGGTAGCCATTCACTAGCTCATTTACAATTGAAATAATTCCAACCTGAATTTATGAGCTAAATTCCAAATTTTCTTTCATACCTGTTCAACTTACTCCTCAAAATGATTTTGCATGCTCCCAGTAAACAATCGCTTGTGACGATAAATCAAAACCGCCTATGAACAATCCATTCCTAGAGGGCATGATCTCCACACTTTTCTCCCTTTCTTTTCATCTTTCTTTAAAACTCCTCTTTAAACCATAGTACCCAATTGAACTCTTCTATATGCATGCCTCACTTGGCCTATTTTAACTTCTGTCGAGAGTCAATCTTAATACCGTATTATCCTAATGTTTGGCCACCTGTTAAGGTACATACTTGCTATATACTAGACTGTATTTTGTCTAGGGAGACATATGTGGATTCATAAGTCATGCTCAATACTTTGTTTCCTTTGTGCACATTTTAGTGTTCTTTAACTTTATTTAAACAAATTGTAACAATGAACACCCACACAACAGAACAAAACAAAGAAAATATACTGAGGGAAAAAATGAGGGTCTAATGTCATAAAGATGTTAAAAAGTGCGTGGCATCTTAGTCATGATTCAAGATTGATTTGTTTCTGGTTTGGCCTAACCAAGACCATTTCAACAACTTAACTGCTAGACTTGCATCCATTAGTCATCAAATTAAGGTGAAATGAAAAGACTTTCCTTCTGTATTCTGCAGCACATCTTCATAAATTCAATTACAGTGAAAGCTCTGGAAATGTGCCTTGAGACAACAATGGCAGGAAATACATGCTCTACTTACTACAGTTTGTCCGGCTATTGGTCATGTCACAGAGAAAAGAGGTGCCACAAGAGTCAGGGCAGGAAGTATCAATACATCTCTGGTCCCCTTCCTGACATGGTGGTTGATCTGAAGAAAAAACAATAAAAGCTTGTTACTATTAGGGTGACCAGATGTCCCGATTTTATAGGGACAGTCCCGATTTTTGGGTCTTTTTCTTATATAGGCTCCTATTACTCCCCACCCCTTCCTGATTTTTCACACTTGCTGTCTGGTCACCCTAGTTACTATAATGGTTTAGTAGAGGAATAAAAGTGACAGTGTAGTGGTCAGAAGATACAGTTACAGATTAACAGACACAGACTAAAAGTGTTCCCAAGTGCATTAGATGGTTCAGTAACAATCTGCTGTTAGACCACCACAGTACTTGTCATTTTCAAGGTATTTTCCCTGATGAGTATAGAGCCCCCAGCATTTCCACTAGTACATCTGGGACACCAGTGCTTAAAACATTTCTATGGTGGAAAAAAACTTATTGGTGTTTAACAAGATTTCTCCTTTCGCTCTTCTTATCCCCAGGTTTAAATTAAATTAAATGTGAGAAAGTTTATAGCCCAGATTCTGGGCTGTGCATGAGGAGTGCTTTCAGCGTGTCACATAGCTATTTGGGGAAGAGTATAAGAGGAATAAGAAGCTGGGTCAAAGGGGAATGGTATGTCCTCTAGCCTCCTGGCTGGTTAAAGCAGGGAAAGCCTGTGGGAATTATTCCTCTGTATTTTTCACCTGATTTGCTTTTTGTTTTGTAGACAATAAAAACAAAGGGCCTTAAAAGACTAATGCCTAAAGCTTTGTTTTCCTTCCTTGGCTGGTGAAGCTGCCCACCAGCCTATAGAGCAATGGTTCTCAACATTTGTGGCCCAATCAGCTCACAGCTGTGGCCTATGTGACATCCTCAGGGCCACGCAGGTAGTATATATAATTGTATGGATGTGGCCCATGTAACACATAGAGAGCTGCACATGCAGCCCACAATCGTAAATAGGTTGGGAACCACTGCTATTGACGGATATCCAACAGCCAAATGCAGCAAAGTTTACACCTCACCAGAGAGCTTCCGTGTTCGAAACTTTGGCCCATCCACACTTCCTCTCACAGAATACTATCTCTACTGCTCTATTACTATCTATGTGCTGTATGACTCTGAGTCCTCCCCACCCAACTAAAATCTTTGCTAAGGGTACAGCCGGGGCTGGCACTGAAAGTCACCTCCTTTATGTGGCTTTGGCTGTTTTGTAAAGTTACCTCAATTACCTGCTCTTGAACACAGAGACTCAGTGTATAACGTTATCGCTCCGTCAAGTTTAAAATCATATTATTACTATTGTCATTTGTACTGAAGTAGTGTCCATGGGCACCAACCACCAGACACTGTGCAGACACACAATAAAGAGACAAGACCCTGTCCCCAAAGAGCTCACAATCTAATTTATGTAGCTTAACCCTGAGCTAGGTGTATCAAGAATATCTTTTCGTTCCTTCGGTGGCTTCACTTCATCTGAGGTATAGCAGAGGATGTACGTTTTACATCTTTACCACATTTGCTACAGTACAATATGATATGCACATACAGGAACTAATAGATTTTTGGTCTTTTTATTTTACAAGAGCACTTGATCCTAAAATGAAACTCATAGGATAGGAAAATCTTTACAGACTTCCAAAATTGCCATAAATCTGGGCATTAAAACATATTTTTAAAGTCTTGCCATCACCACGTCTCAGCTACCTCCTACCCATCTCCTAAAGGGAGGTCCTTTCTCAAGTCCTTGGTATGCTACCATCTGTGGGTACAGTACAGATTCTTTCTAATCATAATAGAGTCCACATTGAATTCATATAAACACAGTCTGCCATGTCTTTAGAAAGCATCATAGACTCAGTTTTGATTACTTCCATATTGGATTTCTATTTTCACAGAATGAGACAGCATTAAGGTCGTAATTACATTTCCTTAAGGTATGTAAGGAAGGTACGTTTTCTCATTCAATAATATGGTAAGCCAATATTCACTTGTAGATTATATGGATGAAGTAGCAAGTTACTGGCTGTTCTCCCTCTCATATCTAGTCTGATGATATCACAAATGTGCTACTACTGCTCAACTGTTTTTTGAAGCCAAACCAACATCCTAAATCGTTTAAGAACTTCTTTGCCTCTCTTAGATGCATCCATACTCCTTTAACTGTGAAAAGATGAAAGAATGATTATTTACCCTTCAGTAACTGTGGTTCTTCGAGATGCTGTAGTCAGTATGGATCCCCTTCTAAGTGCACATGTACCTCATGTGCGCAAGCTCAGAATATTTTGAATAGTAACGTCTGTCAGGGAGTGGAGGTGGTGCACCCCTGGCGAAAAGCAAAAGTCAGCGCCTATGGGCAGGAAGTCATGTGATCCACACTGACTACATCTTGAAGAACCAGAGTTATTGTGGTGTAAATAATCGTTCTTTCTCTGAGTATGTGTCATTGTGGATTCCACTGTAGGTGACTTGCAAGCAGTATTTTCTTCAGGTTGGTGAACATGAGGAGTATCAACTGCATCAGTCAAATACAGATTGGAGTACAGTCTCCCAAACTTATCTGCTCTAGCAGCCAAGTCCAGTGCATAATGCTTGACAAATGTGAGCAGTTTATTTCACGAGCAGCCTTGCAGAGTCTGGATACTGTTTGCATGAACAGTGCTTGACAATTGGAAGGCGACCTAAGAATAGACTTTCTGGACAAAAGTATCTAGCTCTTTGGTGTCCTTGTCTTGATGCCCTTGGTGGATCTGGTCTTCTCCTACACTACAGAGATAATAAGCAACCCCAGTATCAAATGGGCATAAAAATGCTAGAAGTCCTTAGGTGGGACCTAGTAGTGTTTTTCCACCCGCTTCGAGGTTGGGGGGAGTAAGACCAGGTGTGCCACAGATACTTTGCTGGATCCAGAGACCCTTCAAAATACAAAGTACAGACTGAGGCAGTGTGGTCTGTCTGGGTCAGTAGAGGGAGACAAAACTATAGGACTAGCATGAGCTACTGAAAGCTTGCCAGAGGCAGACTGGTGTGGGGGTACCAAAAGTTTAAACAAGATGTAGGTAAGTATTTGAATGTGTGAAAGCTTAGCTGAATAGGCCCATGTCTATAAATCCTCTGAGGTTCTCCCATTACATTCTGAAATGGGGTATATGGAGACTATATTTTTATTTTAAAAGATCAGATGGTCAACTAACATGTGGTCATGCCACGTCTTCCTGCAGGCTTGATTACTTTCTGAATTGAATGCTCTCATTAACATTAAAAGTAAGGAATTTACTCTTTCAATTGTCTCAGAGAGACTTTCAGTGTGTCGCCTCCAGCCCCCACTAACATAATATTTGGCTTCACTGTAAACTGATTCTGCACATGTGTGTGTGACACAAGAATCCGCACAACTTGGGAGTTTCTTAAGCACATATTTGGTAGTGCCCAGTATTATACAGGTTATAGAGAAATTTCAATTATAAGGCCATTTTCTCACTATTTAAAAAAAATTAGCATTGTGGGGAGGTGCAGGAGGGAGGGGGGAGTGTTCATGTTTGGACTCTGCCTGGAATTGAGTTTGAGGAAAATTTGAGAAAATCCCTTCATCCAGTTTGAGTTTCGTGAGGATGTAAAACACTATTCTCATGCTTTAGAATTCCAGTCATATTTCTTCAGACAGAGCTATAACAGAAAAGACTGAAGTTAGAAAGCAAAAGCTGGGTATGGTCCTAAGTGAGGACAAAAGTAATTGCAGGGATTGTTTTGGCAAAACTGTGACTCCTTGAAAACTGTTTACTGAGCATACAAGACAGATACACACAGTTCCCCTATGTGAAGCTAGTTCAAAGAAGGGATCAAAGAATCTACAAGTTCTCCTGGCTTTGATAGCAAAGCTTGTAAATTATGTAAAGTGACATTATAACAAATGAACTTACAAGCTCGGATGGCAGAGACAGCAGAATGTGTAAAGCACACAGTCTGACTAGGTCTGAGCTGCACCCTTAGGAAAAGCACAGGAAGGTCCTCTCTCTTTACAAAGTGCAACTTATTTCTCTTGGTACAACAGCCAGTGCCTGAGGTATGGTGGTGCTGAGGCATGGCCCAATCTGTTCTGTATGCCCTAGGGCAGTTGGGAAGGGGTGGTCCCTGAACTCCCAAATGTAAGGATGGAATTCTGCCTGGCCCTTATGGGGACTGTGCAACGGGCACAGTAGAAATCTCCATAGTATGCACCCTGATAACAACCAGGCAAAACTTCAGTCCTAAGTAAATTTAGAGAGACGCTTTCCCAGTGGGAAAACTTGCCAAGGTTGTCTAAATGAAGCTCCCTGCTCTCTGGCAGGTTGCTAAAAGTGTTTAACAACATTTTACTAAATATTTAGGGATAATGAACAGAAGAGGAAATTTTCTAATAATTTAAAGGCATTGCAGCTAAAGTGTTTAGATGGGAACACTTTAAGCTGTAAGCATATAGTCAGAACATTGACTGTATAATAAAGGCCCCTTCTCACTCTTTATCTGCTCCTTGTATCTTTGAGTCATATCTGGTCACTTTACTGACAGAAACAAAATTTTATTACTCTTAGTCCCACAGTGGCGAGAAAAACAATGAGTGAGAGAGCAAGAGAGACAGACATGCACCTGGATTCTATTGTGTCTCATGCACCAATGTGTCAGCTAAATAGTCTTGTATTAGCGATGAATAATTTAGGAGGCAGAAAGTAAGGTGGATGTGACAAGGCTATTTCGGAAAAGCATCTTTCAGAGGCTGCTAGAAACAGTAGTACAGTTTCTAGCGTATTCTACTCTCCTTTCTCAACTCCCTTCCTTTCCCCTCTATCTTGCAGCCTCCAACAGGAGAAGCAGAGGGACCTGGAAAGCAGTATAAGGCTGGGGATGCAGAGAATGACAACAACAAAAATAGACACCAGAGAAGGGGAAATATGGAGGAGAGGAAATTGAGCCTGGATTGGGGTTGCACAGATAACTGAGGGCAACATTTGGCTCTGTTTTTACATCTTCATATGACAAATGTAAAAACTATCCTGCTGTAGCTTTCACCAATGCAAGTTGTAAGATCTAACAATCTTGGTGGAGGAGAAGGAGCTGAATTTCTCTGCTTTATTTCTTCAGTTATTCTTTAGACCAGATGACTTAAAATAGCAATGGGAAGGGCCAGAGATGAAAAAGGTACCAGATGACCCCAGAGGAGAGTGGACTTATACGAAAGGATTTTATTTTTTTCCCCAAAGTGTGTCAGTTCTGTGTTCTGCCATTATTGCCAGTTGTAAGCATTTATAACATACCTGTTTTTCCCCTCACTGAGCTTCCTGCATTTAACCAGTAGTTCAACAACGAGAACACTTTCTTCCTCTAATTCTCTATTTTCAATCAGGAAAGTCTTTCCCTGGAGGTTCCTTGCCAAGTGGCAATAACCACTAATGATATCTAAATGCCACTGACCCATCCTAACCACAGGGAAACTCTTAACAGCTGGATTTATTGAAATACAGAGAATACTAGTATTTTTTTAAAAACGGATTAGTTATGAAACCAAATGCTAGCATGGCATTTCCATCTCTTTGCTTAGCCTCAGAGTAGGTTCTTCAGGAGTGCTTAAGAAAAAGTTCTGACTGTAACATGGAGGAGTGGGGGGCACTTCTTGTGTGCCAGTTGGGGGACAGACATCCTTATGTCCTTATTTCCCAAAAGGAAGTTCCAGTACACAGGGTCATTGGGGATTGGTTGACTTACTGCAAAGAGAATGAAACATAGCATACCCTTATTTTCACTGCAATTATCTTCATCACTTCCGTCTTTACAGTCATTATCCCCATCACACTGGAAAGCACTGGGAATGCACTGTCCATTTCTGCACTCCACCAGACCCTGACTGTAACATGCTGGGGAAACAATAACACATTCCAATCATCCTACATGTCTACAGGTCTCATTTCTTTTAAAGATAATTTTTGAAAAAAATATTGTTGGAGGAGCTGGCAGCAATACTTAGAAATGTAGCCCCAACAGTTACCATTATAAAGACCCTGTTTTCAGCTGCTTATAAACTTTCTCAAATTTTAACCATTTGGGCTGAAATTTTCCTTATCAGGTGTCTCCCTCAGGCTAAATTCTTCTGGAAAATTTCAGCCAAATGGTTTGGCTTTTTCTAAGAATGAGGGTAAGGAAAAATAAGTTGTTTTGCCCATGTTAAAAAAATTGTTCAAAAATCTGCAGTGCCTGCATTCTTTGGAGCAGGGACTTGAAATTTGGCAGGGGGTGGGTTTTTGCTGTCTCTGCACAAAAACATCCAAATTTTACCAAATGATAAGACTGGGGGGTGGGGGAGGGAACAGTTTACACATGATCAGTAGATTTTTGCAGATACATTTTTGGAAGACTGTCTGCTCTGAGCATGCTCCAGTTTGTTCCTGAGCAGGACTTTCCATGTAATATCAGCTGTGGGATGATGACAGCTCTGCCTGGTCCAGTCTGGGTAGCTGAACTGAGAGCCTCTCTCCCCGGTGCTCTCAATGTATATGGCTACACAGGGATAAAAAACCACAGCTGGCCCAGGTCAGCTGACTTGGGCTCACAGGACTCAGGCTCTGAGCTGAAAAATTACTGTGTAGATGTCCCTACTCCAAAATGCTTACAATTTAAGAAGGACAGTTACAGTATTCCAATTGAAATGATAATGAACCAGAAGGAAAGGTTAAGAACATAAGAACAACCATACTGGATCAGACCAATGGTCCACCTAGCCCAGTATCCTGTCTTCCAACAGTGACCAATGCCAGGTGCTTCAGAAGAATTGAACGGAACACGTAATCAAATGATCCATCCCTGTCACCCATTCCCAGCTTTTGGCAAACAAAGGCCAGGGACAATTCAGAGCATGGTTTTGCATCCCTGCCAATCCTGACTAATAGGCATTGATGGACCTATCCTCCATGAACTTATCTAGTTCTTTTTTTAACCCGGTTATAGTCTTGGCCTTTATCACATCCTCTGGCAAAGAGTTCCACAGGTTGACTGTGTGTTGTGTGAAGAAATATTTCCTTTTGTTTGTTTTAAACATGCTGCCTATTAATTTCATGTGGTGATCCTTAGTTCTTGTGTTATGAGAAGGAGTAAATAACACTTCCTTATTTACTTTCTCCACACCAGTCATAATTTCATAGACCTCTATCATATGCCCCCTTTGTTGTCTTTTTTCCAAGATGAAAAGTCCCAGTCTTATTAATCTCTCCGCATATGGAAGCTATTCTATACCCCTAATCATTTTTGTTGCCCTTCCCTGTACCTTTTCCAATTCCAATATATCTTTTTTGACATGGCATGACCAGATCTGCACGCAGTATTTAAGATGTGGGGATACCATATAGAGGCACTATGATATTTTCTGTCTTATTATCTATTGCTTTCCTAATGATTCCCAACACTGTTTTAACTTTTTTGACTGCCACTACACACTAAGTGGAGGTTTTCAGAGAACTGTGCACAATCATAGAATCATAGAAGATTAGGGTTGGAAGAGACCTCAGGAGGTCATCTAGTCCAACCCCCTGCTCAAAGCAGGACCAATCCCAACTAAATCATCCCAGCCAGGGCTTTGTCAAGCCAGGCCTTAAAAACCTCTAAGGATGGAGATTCCACCACCTTCCTAGGTAACCCATTCCAGTGTTTCACCACCCTCCTAGTGAAATAGTTTTTCCTAATATCCAACCTAGACCTCCCACACTGCAACTTGAGACCACTGCTTCTTGTTCTGTCATCTGCCACCACTGAGAACAGCCTAGCTCCATCCTCTTTGGAACCCCCCCTTCACGTAGCTGAAGGCTGCTATCAAATCCTCCCTCCCTCTTCTCTTCTGCAGATTAAATAAGCCCAGTTCCCTCAGCCTCTTCTCATAAGTCATGTGCTCCAACCCCCTAATCATTTTTGTTGCCCTCCTCTGGACTCTCCCCAATTTGTCCACATCCTTTCTGTAGTGGAGGGCCCAAAACTGGATGGAATACTCCAGATATGGCCTCAGCAGTGCCAAACAGACTCCAAGATCACTTTCTTGAGGGGTAACAGCTAATTTAGACCCCATCATTTTATGTGTATAGTTGGGATTATGTTTTCCAGTGTGCAGTACTTTGCACTTATCAACATTGAATTTCATTTGCCATTTTGTTGCCCAGTCACCCAGTTTTGTGAGATCCCTTTTGTGACAGGGTTGGGCCAGATGGTTACAGGAGAGTGATAGAAGGCAGATATATTAGCCCCAGGTTAAGTAGGTCCCTTTTCCCTGGGTACGGTAACAGGGAAAGTTCCAGAACAATCAGGAACTTTCTGGAAACAATTAAGACAGACAGGCTGATTAGAACACCTGCAGCTAATCAAGAAGCTGCTAGAATCAATTAAGGCAGGCTAATCAGGGCACCCGGGTTTAAAAAGGAGCTCACTTCAGTTTGTGGTGCGCGTGTGAGGAGCAAGAGGTACTAGGAGCTGAGAGTGAGAATGTGCACTGTTGGAGGACTGAGGAGTACAAGCATTATCGGACACCAGGAGGAAGGTCCTATGGTGAGGACAAAGAAGATGTTGGAAGGAGCCATGGGGAAGTAGCGCAGGGAGTTGTAGCTGTCGCACAGCTGTTTCAGGAGGCACTCTAGACAGCTGCATTCCAGAGGGCCCTGGGCTGGAACCTGGAGTAGAGGGCAGGCCCGGGTTCCCCCCACACCTCCCAGCTCCTGGTCAGACACAGGAGGAGTTGACCTGGACTGTGGGTTCACGAGAATGGCCGAACTGAGGGCTGCCGTGAATCTCCGAGGCAAACAAATCTGCCAATAAGTGCAAGACCCACCAAGGTAGTAGAGGAGGAACTTTGTCACACTTTGTAACTCTTCACAGTCTGCTTTGGACTTAATTATCTTGAGTAGTTTTGTATTGTCTGCAAATTTTGCCACCTCACTGTTTACCCCTTTGTCTAGATCATTTATGAATATGTTGAACAGTACTGGTCCCGGTACAACCTCCTGGGGGACACCACTATTTACCTCTCTCCTTTCTGAGAACTGACCATTTATTCCTACCCTTTGTTTCCTATCTTTTAACCAGTTACTGATCCAAGAGAGGCCCTTCCCTCTTATTCCATGACAGCTTACTTTGCTTAAGAGCTTCTGGTGACGGACCTTGTCAAAGGCTTTCTGAAAATCTAAGTACACTACATCCACTGGATCACCCTTGTCCACAAGCCCCCCCTCAAAGAATTTTAGTAGACTGGTGAGGCATGATTTCCCTTTACAGAAATCATGTTGACTCTTCCCCCAACAAATCATGTTCATCTGTGTCTGATAATTCTGTTCTTTACTATAGTTTCAACCAATTTGCCTGGTACTGAAGTTAGGCATATTGGCCTGTAATTGCCAGGATCACCTCTGGAGCCCATTTTTAAAAATTGGAATCACATTAGCTAACCTCTAGGGTAACTATGTTTGCCACAGTACATTACCTGCAAGGACATTAACCACTTACTAAGCTGTATGAAATCAAATTACCTTAAATTCTTGTATTTCTAGCAATATTCCATCCTTAACATTTTGTTAAAACAGTATGGATATGGAGACTTAAGAAACCAGGTAACTTACAGCAATTGACTTCATCTGACTTGTCTATACAATCATGGTCACCATCACATACCCAGTCTACCGTTATACATCTTCCATCTCCACATCGATGTTGCTTCAATGGATTGCAATCTGATGAAAAATTAGGAGGGAAAAAAAGGAAAGAGGAAAAAAATTAATTCCAATTGTGTAATTCCCATTTCTGCTTGATAATTCTATGCTCTGAAAACGTCATCATCATTACAAATTTGGCAATTTAGTGTTAGATTAGCAACAGTACACAAGGTTACCATACTGCAGTATTACTTAAACTATTTTATACTTATAGTAAATGCCTTGAACAAAGGAAAAACTGATGTAAAGTGAGGTCAGAATGCTGAGAGAGATGGAGCTTGCACCAGGTCTCTCGTCACTATTAGCACTAATTAGGTTCCTAGAGAAGGCCTAATTGGTCAGAGATGGGCCTAATTACAAGACAGGGGTTAGGAAGTTGTAACCTGAAGAATTATTACACTTATAAGATTATGTATTGGGGTGCAACAGGCACTTGTTACAGATAACTCGTTCTTTTCCTAGGTGGAAAATTAGAGTTTATTGAGAAGATGGTTATTTGGTGAAACACACAGAAAATTTAATACAGACAAGTATAACTGACATAGTAGGAAAGGATCAATATACATAAATATAAGGATAAGTAAGTGCAGTAAAGTGGTTTCCTGTATTGTTCATACTTATAATCTTGCATGGTGCAAACTCACAATTTATGGAGACCATTGAAAACCAGATAGAAGGGAAAGTAAGTGGAGCCCATCAGAACGGAGGTCCTGATTCAGTTTACACCATCTCGGGGACCCAACAAACCCAAAGAAACGGGAACTGGGTGTAACATTTTATACCATTAACTATGGTAATAGTATGGATATATACCATATTTGATCCTTTACCCTAATAATTATAAGGTCAATAGCTGCCCCATCCACATGTGGCGTTTGGGGTGTCCATAATTAAGCATCAGACATTAATATTCATGATTTATATACTTATTTCTTAATTCCTATATGTAAGTGAGGTCTAACTGCTTACATACTCCATAGCAACCTAATTGCCAAAGCCCCCTGTGATGGGATCCCCAGGGTGAAACCTGGACTATGGGACCACTGAGCCCTCCAAACTTACCAGCCTGGGCTGCTTCTCACATGGTCATGTTAATGTCAAGCTATAAGCCTCTGACAGGCATTGCATTTACACAGCCAGCCACAGGCAGGGACATACCCAACTGAGTTACATGAATGAACTCCCAGCCATTCATGAACCATCAATTGGGAGGCTTCAGCCAATTCTGCCCCAATTCCAGAACTGTGCTGTCTTGCACTGGTCAGAGCCTGGTCAGTGTAATATTATTACTTAATTCACCACTTCTTCATAGGAAAGTGGACATGCACCAGCCTTTGTTACCCAAGCTGAGATTCTCCTATCACTTCAACCAAAAACACACTGTTTTAGGTAAAATATAAAACAGATGAATTAATTGTAGAAAGATATAATCACTTAAAATCTAAGTAATAGGCATAGAGATCAAAGTTGGTTACCTAAGAACTAAAAATAGAAATTGTCTAACTTTAACAGACTAAGCAAGATTTGAATCAAACAGTTTCTCACCCCCACAGATGTTATAGGCAGCTTACAGTTCCTCAATACACAGACTGGACTCCGATCCAGCATGGGACCAATTTCCCTAATTCCAAGTCTTTGTCTTTCAGACGATCTTCTGGATGTTGAGATGGGAGGTGGGGGAGAGACTAATTGATGTCACTCTCTCTTTTTATACCTTCTTCCAGCTGCTAGAAAGATCCTTCCTGTGACATGGGGGTCAGGCAGTCCCCATTGGTCAAGCAGTCTCCACTGGATACATGCCTACTCTAAGGAGCCTCTGGGAGAGTGAATTCTTTTTGATAGGCCATCTACACCTATCTGGCCCTCCTTTGTTGCAACTGAAAGGCTGGTTGTGGGTGTCTCCAAACCTTACAATGTATTTCAGTAGCACATGTAGCAATACTTCATAACTTCACATATAAGGACAGTACACACAAACCAACAGGAATTTTACTAATTTTATTAAATGTTCAACAAATCAAGACTTTTTAAATGATACCTCACTAGATATACTTTGTACAAAACTTATCATAATCTTATGACCGTGGTGAATAAGGAGGTTCCAGGGTCCTACTTGGAGGTACAGAGTGTCACACACCCTTCTTGCAGATCTTTGTGGTGGACTGTACCCATTTGTGGTTACTTGTTTGTCTCCCAGAATGAGAGTGCAAAGTTTCTGACCTGGGGTTATTGCCTTAGGTCTTTCACATTTCAGCTACACTTCAGCCTGTAGTATAATTCCTTGTGATGGGGTGAGACTCACTACTCTGGTGCCTCCTGCTGGCTGTCATGGGAATTAGCTTTTCTTGCCAGTGTACCCTCTTCTGGTGGTGCCTTGCCACTGTCTCTTCTACCCTGGGACCCATGTCACTCCCAGGACTGCAGCGTGCTCTTCAGTGACACAGCCCTCTGATTGCGCTGCACTCTGTGCTCCCCCTTTCCAGGGGAATATTGCCATCCCTTAGTCCAGCCACTTCTTCAGTGCCGAGTGGGACACAGGGGACCCAGGCATGGCAGCACCCCTCTGACTCCTCTGTACATTTCCCTGGGCCACTTCCCCACAGCCCCAGCACCCTCTTTGCCCTTGTCTCAGGGCCACAGCCTGCAGATCCCTGCAGCCCATCAGAAACTGCCTTTAGCTCTCTGGGTCTCTGCCTGCAGCACTACTCTGTCCAGGGTGCCTGCTGTCTTCAGCCTGAAAGGCAGCCAGTCCACCTCACTCCTCAAACTCCAGGGAGTGACTAAAGCTGCTCTGTTCTGAAGCCCTTCTTATATGGGCCAGCCCGGCCCTGATTGGCTGCTTCTTTCAGCCCCTCTCTGATTGGCTGCCTCCTGCGCAGCCTCCCAAGGGTGCTATTAACCCCTCAGAGCCCCATGTTCGGCAGGCGCCCCATCACGCACCTCCTTTAGACCGACTACCCCCATAGCTGTGGTCGCAGGGTGTCCCACTCCCATCTCAGATTCTCCACTAGGAGGAGCAAGTTATCATTCTCCTCCCTGGTATTCCTTATTTTCCCTGTCTGTGCCATCTTGTGCTATTTGCAAGGCCAGCTCGGTGGCTTTCAGCCTCTCCCATAGCCCTGGTCCTTGCTCTGCTGACTCTGCCAGTACCCCTTTTCCTAGAGTCTGAGTTTCCAGCTCCCTTCAATTGGTCTCTATATAAGTGCCCACATCCTTCAGCTGGATGTCTAAGGGACTCTTCTTTCCCTCCTGTCTCTCCGGTCCAGCCCCTTTGGCCTTCTCTACCATATTGGTGCAGCCCCCTCTGGTATCTGGCACCTCTTTCTGTTCCTTTCTGGCTCCCTTGCCCTTCTCCTGGCTTGGGTCCCCTTTCTCATCCCCAATCAGGACGCTGCCCTTCCCTGGGCTCCTGTTCTGCCTGTGAGGGCACTGCCTCTTCACATGCCCTGGTTCCCCACAGGCGAAACAAGCGTCCCCCCTTCCTGTTCTCTTCCCAGGTCAGGGACCTTGCAGTTTTCCTGCTTTCATTCCCTTGGAGCTAGACTTCTTCTCTTCCCAATAGGGGCACCCTCTCTTGAAGTGTCCTCTCAGCCCACAGGCCTAACACTGCCTTGCTTGTGCTTCTGGCCTGACCCTGGGACCTTGCTTCTTGCTCTCGGGCCCCTGATCACCTCTTGGAGGGTATTGAGCAAATAACGTTTCTCTTCCGCTAACTGACTCAGGGATTTGTGTAGGTATTTCTGTGCCTCCCATTGTTGCCTCTGGCTCTCCAGGATCTACCCCACCAGGACCTGAATCCCTCTTGTTTGCTCTTCAACCCCCTCCAGTGGAAGCAGCAACTCTGAAGTCCAACCTGGGAAGGAACACCTGCCTTCTACCAAAAAGGCCTCCAAACATGGCAGCCCCATAGTCCCTAAACCACCAAGTGTCCCTTAAATAGTCTTTCAAACTCCCCTTGTAGCAGGGGCAGTGGTCAAACTATCTCTGAAACCCTCACTTAGTCCCCTTCCCTTAGGGGTAATTGAATGCCTGCATTCTCCACCACATGTGACGTGGTGCGACTCACCACTCTGGGGCTTCCTGCCAGCTGTCATGGGGAATTAGGTCTTCTCACCAGTGCACCTCTTCTGGTGGTGCCTTGCTACAATCACTTCTACTCTGGGACCCACATCACTCCCAGGATTGATGTGTCCTCTTCAGTGACACAACCCTCAGGCTGTGCTGCATTCTGTGCTCCCCGCTTCCAGGGGAATGTTGCAGTCCCTTAGTCCTACCACTTCCTCAGTGGTAAGTCGGGGGAAAGGGACTCAGGTGTGCCCACTACTACAGGTCCCAGACCGGGCACCCTGTATATGGCCATTTCCCCATGGCCCCAGCACCCTCTTTGCCCTTGCCTCAGTGCCACAGCCTGCAGATTGCAGCAGCCCACCAGGAGCTGCCTTTAGCTCCCTGGGTCTCTGCCTGAAGCACTGTCCAGGGTGCTTGCTGCCTTCAGCCTGCAAGGCAGCCAGTCCACCTCACTCCTCAAGCTCCAGGAAATGACTGAAGCTGCTCTGTGCTGCAGCCCTTCTTATATGGGCCAACCCGGCCCTGATTGGTTGCTCATCACAGTCCCTCTGATTGGCTGCCTCCTGCGCAGCCTCCCAAGGGCTCTATTAACTCCTTAGATCTCAGTGTGGGGCAGGCACTCCATCACACTCCTGCACAAAGCTTTCACCTAATATAACAGACCCTTAACTCTAGCAACCTTAATTAGCCATTTACCTGTGTTCACCTATTTGCCCCCCATGCAAGTTCGAAGCTAATAAGCAATACACCCCCTTCACTCTATAATGTCATTTTACCTCTAGCAAGCATAAAATCACCCACAAGACGTGAGAGAGGACCATAGATCATAAGATTAAGTCAGGGGTTAGCAATGTTAATGAGCTAATTAACCCATTAGCAGGCAAGTGGTTAAAAAGGAGCACAGGAAGGAAGTGCTTGAGGAGAGAGAGCCAGCTAGCTAAGGCAGCTCTTGGAGTAGAGACATCTCAGCCACTCACCCCTGGAAGAAAGGGCCAGAAAGTTGGAAAACAGTGCAATGGTGTGGTTGCACTGCTATCGGGGTGACAGTAACATTATACAATTACCAGTATGGGAACCTGGCTCTGGACCCCTGGAAGGGGCAGGGCTGCGGGCGGAGGGGTGGGGCTTTGGGGGGGGGTCAGCCTCCCCCAGCCAGCTTATCCATGCTGCCCAGAGCTCTGGCCCTGGCCCATGGCGCCCGGAGCTCTGGCAACGATTTAAAGGTCCCAGGGCTCCAGCCGCTGCTGGGCTCCAGCCGCTGCTGCCCTCCAGCCCTTTTAAATCACCGGCCCTGGGGCAGCTGCTCCTTTTGCCGCCCCCCCATCGGCGGCCCGGGGGGCGCAAAAGGGGCAACGATGTTAAAGCGCTGCTGCGGCAGCACTTTAAGCAGGGTCCTTTGTTGTGGCAGCACTTTCGTGTCAGCTGCATAAGGGCCGGTACCGGTGGCCATTTTTTACCAGCACGCTGTACTGGCCCACTTTCACCCCTGACTGATATGTACTGATGGAAGGACTGAGACACTGTAAATAAAGTACATGCTGGTGTTCACAAGCAGGAAGGTCTCAGAGTGGTCTGTGTTGGTGAAAGAGGTGGGGGTACAGCAGCTGTGACCTGTCACAATGTTACCTAAGGCAATTGCTAAGTTTCCAATGGTGACTACCATAGTATAGACCAATATCTTTTTTCCTATTAAAGTAATTTAGTTTTATATTAACAAATGGGAAATAGCCTGGATAGAGAAACGAAGCAGCTACTACATGTAATTTTGTGCTTTATCCATATATTTTAGCATATTATTTCATAAACAGTTCTGAATATGAAATTTAATGTCAAGTACATCCACTTAATTTGCAATTCCTACATAGGGATGTCTGTATGATAGAGTATTTGTTCCCAAACTGAAGTTCACAGAGCACTCAAATTGTCTGCAGAACTGTATCTCTCTTAGCATATCAATACCTGTCAAGAAAAGATGAGTCCAATGGCCATGGGATGTGAGTAGAGTGAGTAGCCGAGCTGAGGTCCCACAGAATTACTAAAACCCACTGGTCTGGTAATTTTGTTTTGTTTTTGACATTACACTCAATTTCTAATAGATAATACGACCGGAAGAAATAAAATATTTGAGGTAAAAGATGAAACTGAAGACTCAAATAGTATATAAGGAATAGACTATAGTCTGGCTCAGAGGACTGAAGAGACACCACCTTGGATGCCACCTATTTTAAAAGAGTCTTGGAGGAAACTCCAACAAGTGGATTGCTGGAATCACTAGCGATCTCCAACAAGGATCTGGAAGACTCTGTGGCCAATACTGCAGAGAAAACAGTTCATGCTGAAAAAAGAATTTTGATGGCCAAAGAAGCTGCACCAGCAAAAAGTGGGTGAGGTAAAAGATCTTCAAAGAGATCTATCTGTCCCTAGTGAAAGATAAGATAAAGGATTATGAACAGAGACATAGAAGTAACGATGTAAAAATTTTAGGCTGCCATAAGGCACAGCAGGAGGCAATGATATTGTGTTTGTGTAAACACTACTTCTTCCCATTACAAACCCAGATGGAGACATCAGTTGAGAGTTGGAATGAACACACCAAATGTAGCTTCCCAGACGGAAATAACTAAGATTCCCAGATAAACAAAGCATTCTTCAGAAGGCTAAAGCTCTTGCGGTCGTATCTATTATAGACACAGCTATTTATTTTGCCAGCCTTCTTGGCTAAGGTAGAGGAAAAATCTTTCTTCACTCCCACCATAAAATTGTTCAGAAGTAAAAAAAGAAAGATCTGCATTGCATTATGGGACACATAATGATCCCACTAGCCTGCTAATCTTTGGAAGAGGCCAAGAATTTTCCATAAGAAAGCTCCAAGAAGAGACAGAAATCTTAGCCTTATTTTGCCCTTTCATCATTCTTTTTCCTCCAGTAATGAAACTTTCTTTGTCAAACCCTTAGGAAAGGTTGAATATACAGAATACACTTGGTATAAAAAGTACTTGAGAGTATGTTAAAGATGAGGAAGAGAGAATGGGACACAACAAATCTGGGAGCAATCACTGTCAAACACCGTTTTTATGTCACTGTTTTCTGTAGGCTATTAAGTTAGGAAGTTTAACTTGTTTCCATTGTTCTCAAAAATTATTACCAACCATGCTACACAACTGAGCACTTTAATGGGACCAGGATTTCACTGTAAGGGCCTGATTCTGCCAATCTAGCTCACAAGGAGTAATACCTTACAGCACAAGTAGTCCCTTTGATAGATTCCAATGGAAGTACTTGAGGAATAAGGAAAAATCCACACCCCGAGAGATGTAGCTATGCCAACCTAACCCACAGTGTAAACAGTGCTAGGTTGAAGGAAGAATTCTTCCATCAACCTAGCTACTGTCTCTAATGGATGTGGATTACCTATGCCAATGAGAGAACCCCTTCCGTAAGAATAGGAAGCGTCTACTTTGAAGTGCTACAGCAGTGCAGCTGCAGTGGTTTAAGTGCAAGCACACCCTAACGTCTGGTCTACACTTAAAATTTTTTGGAATAATCTTTTGGTTAGGGGTGTGATTTTTTTCTCCCAAAATAGTTATATCAGTAGAAGGGTGACTTATACCTGAATAGTTATTTCCCTTCCCATACAGGAATAGCTACACCCTTGTAAAGCAACTGCATCTGCACTTGGGAGGTTAACTATACTTGTATAGTGGAAGCAGTACAGCTTTTTAGAATAGACAAGTCCTTAAACTCATGCATAACTTTGTTCACATAAGAAATCCCACTGAAGTCTTCAAAATAGTAAATTCATAAGTCATATGAAGACTACTCACATGAAGAAAGCTCTGCACAAGATTAAGTGCTTGCAGGATTGGGGCCTATTCACTGTAAAAGTGATCAGATTCAATGGGGAAAAAAATTAAAAGAAAAAATGGGTGGGACAGTTGTGGAGAGTTTTTGTTATTGCAGGTTACGAATGCCTGTTGTCCACCAATGCAGCTATTACTGCCTACTACTCAAAACTGGCCTAACAGCAACAGACTTGTGGTGGGCAAGATTAGAAGTATCCAGGCCAGAAAGGAGGAGATTACAATAACCAATGCACAAGACAACAAACACTTGAACAAGCCATCGGTAGTCTATACAGAGAGAAAAGATTGAATCTTATGGACGTTATATAGGATAAAGTAATATTAGGAAGACAAGATGTGATCAAAGCTGGATGGAAATTTTTTTCAATGAAAAGGTTTTTAATAAAAAAAGCTTTTGTAAATGATTTTTTGCAATTAAATCTCATTTTTTATTACATTTTTCATTTAAATATATTGAATAAATTTTTTAGAAAAAACCATGTATTCAGTATTTTTGAAAATTTTTGTTTTGAAATTGTTAAAAAATGGACACCTTCTCTTATTTTTTCTCACCTCCCAGAAAAGTGGGAGGAAAGTAAAAGCTAAAAAGGAACAGGTTTTTTTTTATTTTAACAAAATATTATTTTACATGTTTAAAGGCAGCTCTTTCAGAGAGAAAGTAGCACTTTCACTTTGTTTAACTTTTTCTCTCTGGCAAAAATTGGAAAAATAAGATTTTTCCACACTAACTTTTTTTAATTTTGCCTCAGGAAACCATTTATTTCCTGGTGGCAAAATTCCAAATGGGGACTTTTTCCCCATGAAAATTTCTACAGGAAAAATTCCCATTTTCAAGCCAGCCATACATGTAATGTGGATTGTGAGAGGAAGAGGATCTGCCAAACAAGACATTGAAGAAGTGATCAGAGAGGTAGGAGGATAATTATTAGTGGAAAGAGCCTTGAAATTCAATGGAGAACAGGATTTAAGGAGCAGTGAATGGCTGATGGTCAAGGAGGACAAGTCTGTCCTGATGCTAATACAGGAAGAATTTAGTCATAATGCTCTGCTGGCACCAATGATATGCAGCATTTTTAGGTTCTATTTTGTCTCATATGAGCTGCTGAATTAGCTGGAAAATTGACAACACATCTTGAACAATTCTACAATAAATAACAAAGTTAACATTTCTTCAATAAAATGTGCACCTGATTTGTATAAAACATAAAAATTGTGTAAAAATACCATTTGCTGAAAAAGCATTGAATAATAAAATTCTCCAAATCTTTTAAATTAGTTAGAGAGCCACAAACTTTAATCTGTGTTCACTTCCTTGCTAAATAAAGTGGAATGCATGGATATATTACTGTTTCTGGTAAGTCTAAGGGAAAAGACTCTGCCAGTTTAGACAATGTTATTATATTAAAGCCTTTTGAAAAATGTAACACTCCCAATTACCACAGTTTTGTTCATCACTCAGGTCTCCACAATCATCATATCCATCACAAACAAAGGTGTAATTGAGGCATTTTCCGGTAGTACAGCGGAACACGTCATCACTGCAGTCTGCAAAACAAATATTTGTAAAGCACATCAACAAAACACTACATTGTGTTCCATTTTTATAGCACCACAGCAGTGATAGAGCAAGTTAAACTACATTAATAGCTACACACAGTAGCTATATTATAGTAGTAAACACACATATAAGCCAACAACTATATTTGATAAGCACATGAGTTCATTAGAATCCAATATGGATACTGAATATAAGAAGAAGGATCAAAGACACTTTGTGGACCTTTCTGGCTGCAGCCAAGAAGAAAGTGTTGGGACATTCCTTCCCTAGCCCACAAACCTGTCTGAGGCCAGGGCTCGGCACAACCCAGCACTCCCATGCCAGGGCAGGATGCAGACCAGAAAGCACATGGAAAGATAGTGTGCAGCCCCAGAACTTCCCTGGTTACAGCCCCACAGACCTGCCTGAGGCCAGGGACTGTCTTCCTAAAAAAAAGTTGTAAGCGGCATGCCTCTTGCCAATATCCGAATCCAATTTATATTAAAGTCAATGGAACAGGATCGGTTCCCAGCAAATGTTGCCATTAAATGAAAGGCATTAGTCTACGGATTGCTATTAAGCAAAAGCCACTGTATTTAGCGCTCAGAAAGTATGTGTCTTTGCCCTGAAAATGGTGATAAGGTTAATTCTCAGTTCTTCCTACCATCCTCAGGAAATGCGTTGGCCAAATCCTCCAAAACAGTGAAGTCCCTTTGCACCATACTGCACACATAACCTGGTCATTGAGCCAGCATATCTGACCCAAGAAGGATGTCCTGCATAGGGAGATTCTCTGGTGATGAAAAGTCTACATAAAGATTGCTACCCTACCTTCTCTGCTAGTGACTGGAGGGAAGTGTGTATGGCTGGGAAACTCATGGGTTGTTCCAAAACCTGGCTATGGTTTCTACCCCTTGTGGAACTGGTAGCAGCAGTAAATTAGCAGCAGCCTCAAGCTGCCCTACTGTATGCCCAGAGACCAGCCCTTCATACCGTGACCCCAGAATTAGGCCTGATTTGTTCTGCATGTTCCTTCGCTGAAGACAAGGGTCTGGGCCTGCTGTATCTTTTTTAAGATACAACACACCTCTCCTGAAAGTTAGAGATAAGTATAAGCACTGGAAATCTGCAAATGGAAAGATTTTGTTGATTTGATGGGCTGGATCAAGCATTCACAAATCTTACACATCACATCAGTCATTGTAATAACAATGTTATCAAGACAAGATGAGCAAATTTTAACATTTTCCAAGGCATGATACAGTGCTTTGTGTGGCTAGGCACCTCCTGTCTCTTGCCAGACTTAGCGCTT
The DNA here is from genome assembly GCF_015237465.2 of Chelonia mydas. Taxonomy (NCBI): domain Eukaryota; kingdom Metazoa; phylum Chordata; order Testudines; family Cheloniidae; genus Chelonia; species Chelonia mydas. The sequence goes on along the minus strand of NC_057852.1, from coordinate 92,556,848 downwards.
TCCCCTCTGGCGATGGCGGAGCTGACGTAATCATCCCCTCTCAGGGCAGGGTTTGCCTTCACCTTCCGTGCTCCCTTAGTCCTATTTTCAGGGTAGGCCTGAGGATCGGCCTATGAGGTGATCCTCCAACAAACAAAAAGGAAACAGTCTCATAAACAAAAAAAACCCAAGGGGGGTAACTTTCGCTGCTGCCTCACTGGTGAAGGGTGTCATCCTGTTGGTTGCCCTGGGGTGTCAGTCCTTCCCCTAGTAGGCACTCAGGTTTCCCCTAGGGGAAGGAACACAGCCTCTCACCTTGGAGTGGCTTATTTCCCTACTGCTACTAGCCTGGCAGCAGCCTGTTTCTTTCTTTCTTTCTTTCTTTCTTTTTCTTCTCTGCCCAGAGGAGGGGTTTTTAAAGGCCTCAGGCAGTCCTTAATTGGAATCAGTTGTCCCTAATTGACCTGAGGTAATCCCTTCTCAGTTTGTAGGAAAAAGAGACTTTATCATTCTGGGGCTAACATATCGGCCTACCGCGACCCTCTTGCAGCCATCCAGCCTGACTCTGTCACACAGACACACACCCCTGCTCAACACCATGGGGTTGGGCTACTTGAGTCAAAAAACAGTGCACCCTTGACAGGCCATCAGTATTGCCATGCCTGGTCCCTGACCTGTGTTGCACTCTGAAGTGGAAGGGTTGTAACGACAGGAACTATCTTATTACCCTTGCATTTCTGTCTTTGTTCCAGTGCATCCATTTCAGGGGGTGTGCCAGGGCAGGAGTAAACCCCTTTAAGGCCTTGCCAAAATGCTGGCTGCAGCCTGCTCTCTGGCCAGGAGGCCAGGGGTAGAGACACAGGTATTCAGCAGGGAGCACAGCTGCAAGCCCTAACGAGGGCTGGCTCAGAGGAACATTCTGAGCTAAGTAGTGACAGCTGGGCAAACCTCAGTGAGGAGGCAAGAGGGTGGTATCGCTGTCTCCTTACCAAAGAAGGAAGCCTCAAAAGCCAGGAGACCCTGGGGAGGGTCTGTGGGGCACTAGCTGTTGGGGGATCTGGGAACTAAATGAACACTGTAAATAAAGACAGACACTTGGGTGATCCAGCAAAAGAAGGCATGGAAGAGTCTTTATTATACCAGCCTAAACACAGGGTGCAGGCTCAAGAAGGAGAAAGCCTGCGGGGACCCCGTGACAGGGGGGCATGGTTAGCGTCAAGGGTAAACCTCCGTCCAAGTAGGTAGTATCGGAGGGGTTCCATGGCCCACCTTACAGCAAGGCCTTCCTTCTCTACCATGGCATACCTTAGTAGGAAATTCTTGCCCAGAGAACAAAGGAATAAGATTGGGTATTCTTTCTCTGTTACCATTTGAGAAAGCATAGCTCCCAACCTGACCTTGGAGGCATCGGTTTGCAGCAAGAACTCTTTCTCAAAGTCCGGAGCTACTAGCACTGGGTTACTGCAGAGGGCGGTCCTCAGATCTGTAACAGCTTCTTCAATTGCGCTGGTCTACTTCACTATGTCTGGGTCCCAGCCTTTTATTAGGTCCATCAACTGGTATGCTCTGGTAGCAAAGTGGGGAATGAATCGCCTGTAGTACCCAGCGATCCCCAGGAATGCCCTGACATGTTTCTTCCGGATCGGTAGGGGGCCAATTTTGTACCGCCTCTGACTTGTTCAGTTGGGCTTCACTATGCTCCTCCCAACGACGTACCTGAGGTATTTGGCTTCACTTAGCCCTATTGCACATTTGGAGAGATTCGCAGTGAGACCTGCCTTCCTCAGGTTATCCAATACTGCTTCCATCTTCTCTAGGTGTCTCTCCCAGTCTGGGCTATGTATGATGACATCATTAAGGTAAGCGGCCGTATACTTGCCATGTGGACTCAACAGCTTATCCATGAGCCACTGCAAGGTTGCGGGAGCCCCACGTAATCCGACTGTTTACTGGTACAATCCCTCTGGTGTCGAAAAGGCAGTCTTCTCTTTGGCTTTCTTGGCCCGAGACTTCTCCAGTGGGCCTATCAGGTCCATGGCTATCCTATTGAATGGAACTTTGATAATTGGCAGAGGTACTAAAGGGACCCTCAGGTGCGGTCGGGAGACATGCAATTGGCAGTCTGGGCAGGAGGCACAATATCATCGTACGTCCGTATAAACTCCTGGCCAAAAGAACCTCTGATTCAGTCAAGGGTCTTATCTACCCCCCGATGTCCTCCGAATAAATGACTATGAGCTAGGTCTAACACTGCCCTGTGGTGCCTTCAAGGTACCAAGAGCTGCTCCACCTCTTGCTCTTGGACTACTCTATATAATAGGTCCCTTTTTATCATGAAATATAGCCCTGGGACTTGGGTTTTCCCCTCTACTGGGACCCCATTCACTTCAACTATCTCTTTTCTAATATTATTGTATAGCAGATCATTGGCATGATCCTGCCCAAAATTCTCAAATGAGGGTCCAATATATCCAAATTCAAGGGGACCTACTTCTGTTTCCCTCTCAGGGTTGGTCTTTGTGGAACTGGGTCCAGCTTCTAACTTGTCGACTCTCTGCATCACCCCCTGCCAGCTGGACATGATTTCTTCCCTATGAGTGCAGCCTTTTGGTTCTGGGCCAAGATCCTGGTTCCCAACCTCTTGTCTGCCCTCCTTTCTCGCCTAGTCTTCCAAGGCTTCCCAGTTGTAGAGAACAAGTCCTGGGCTAATTCACAGAAGACCGGGAGAGGGCTAGTTACTGGGGCCATTGTATTAATCCCGGGGTCACTACTCTCTTCTGACTTATCTATGGAGAATAGGCCTCCAAACCCTGGGAAGGTTCGTCCTATAAGGACTGGATAGGGGAATTTCGGGACCACCCCCGCCATCACCCTTGTGGTATTCCCCTAGACCTCAATTTGTACAGGAATGGTTGGATAATTGACAGCACCATGTACACAGGTTATTCCAGTGTGCTTGGCCCGAGACAACTGGTCCCGACCCACAAGTTTCCCTGAGACCAGCATGACGGCACTTCCGGAGTCCACTAATTCAGTGGTCTGTATGCCATTTATCCTAAGTGGCCACATGTATCTATGGGGGGCCATCGCGACTCCCAAGAGGTTTATCAAGCCACAAAGATCTTCATGATCCCCCAGATTGCACTGCATGGGCTCCTCCACTTTAGGGCACTGGACCATTATATGCCCCATTCCCCCACAAGCATAACACCTATATCCTACTCGAGGTATCCCTGGATTCTTTGGGCTAGTGGGCCTTATCCCATGACCCTTTCTCGCCAGGTCCCCAAGTCCCTTTGCGGCCTCAGGCCACTCTTCAGCCTCCTTCCCCTACCCAACATAGTTCTGCCCAGTGCTTCAGAAGCCCGGGCCCTTGGGGTGGGGACTGACCTCTTCCCCCAATGCATCTCTTCCCTGGTAGTCCGAGAAAGTTCTTTGGCTATTAAATGTCTCTCTATGAGGGCAACTAATGCATCACAGGAGGAGGTGTCAGTTTGGCTGACCCATCCTCATAGGTTTGGCAGTAGTCCTCTTGTGAACCTGTCCAAGATTATGACTTTCATAATTTTCTCCAGGTTGTGGATCTTGGGGCACAGCCACTTCTGCATCAGATGGATCAGGTCGAACAGGTGAGACCTCGGTGCTTTGCCATCCCGATACCTTCACTCGTGGAACCTCTGGCCCTTATAGATGTTGTCCCCCCGACCTCGCCAGAATCTCAGCCTTCAGCCGGGGGTAAACTGTAGCCGCTTCCACTGCCATGTCGTAGTATGCCTTCTGGGCCTCCCCACATAGGAAAGTGGCGAGGATGCTGGCCCACTGGTCTTGGGGCCAGGCCTCACGTTGGCCCATTCTCTTGAAGGCAAGAAGATATGCCTCCACATCATCTTCCACTGTCATCTTCTGTAGGTAACTACTTGCCCTTAGGGACCATGTCCCGTCACGGCCATGGGTCAGAGCGGTCAGGGCCTTCAGCTGGTTCATGACCTCCTTCAGGGTGGCTCGATCCTGGGCTGCTGGCACATCAGCAGTTGATTTGTTTCCTGCTGTAGCTATACCGACTCCTGTTGGGCAGCCATCTGGACGCTGGTAGCCTTTTGTTTTGCTGCTGTGGCCTGTACTGGTGCCCTCACTACATCGTCCATTGTCGGGGTGGAAGTGATTTACCTTGCCGTGGGACAGTTTGCCACGAAGTCTATCCCACTCCTAACACCAGATATGGCAAAGCACCTCCTTTCTCTCGCCAGACTTAGCGCTGCCCCCTCTGGCAATGGTGGGCCTGAGGTGGGCAACCCTTCTCAGGGCAGGGTTTGCCTTCCCCCTTCTGTGCTCCCTTAGTCCCAATTTCAGGGCTGAGGGTTGGCCTTTGGGGTGATCCTCCACCAAACAAAAAGGAAACAGTCTCATAAACAAAAAAAAACCCAGGGGGGTAACTTTCGCTGCCCCCTCACTGGTGCAGGGTGTCATCCTGTTGATTGTCCTGGGGTGTTAGTCCTCCCCCCAGCAGGCACTCAGGTTTGGCTATTTCCCTAAAGGAAGGAGCACAGCCTTTCACCCTGGAACAGCTTATTTCTCTGCTGCCACTAGCCTGGCAACAGCTTGTCTCTCTCTCTCTCTTCCCCTCTTCTCTGCCCAGAGAAGGGGTTTTTAAAGGCCTCAGGCAGCCCTGAGTTGGAATCAGGTGTCCCTAATTGACCTGAGGTAACCACTTCTCAGTTTGTAGGGAAAAGAGCCTTTAATATTCTGGGGCTAACATATCGGCCTACCAAGACCCTCTTGCAGCCGTCTGGCCTGACTTTGTGTTATAGACCCAAAGCAGAAGAAGCTCATTGTATCCAATGATTTTAACAGCATGGAACTGTCCAATATTGTGCTCATGAATTATTCTCTGGGGCTCAGAAATTATAGCAATTGTGACTTCTCATCCTTACTCCCTTCCTCACTTCTAGACCACCCAGGATCACTCTTGATTTTCAAGGGCCACAGCTAAACAAAGAGTAAGCTGTTTTGAAAATCTGATCCTAAATCTTTTACTTGTAAGAACTTGTGGGCCTGACTCTGATCTTACTAGAATGACTTCAAAGGCATAACTCTTGGTTTACACTGCTGTGAGCACAGAATCTGGTCCACTATTTTCTCTCCAAATGATCTACTAATACAGACATCCCCAAGTGGGTTTATTCTTTCTTTCCATGACTGTCAATTGTGTGGCAAATGGGACAAAGGACCAGTAAGCTAAGTTCCCTGTAAGCTGCGCAGCCGCGCAGCAGCCTTCCTAGCGCCACTCAGAGAACCTGTCCAGGGACTTGCCGGGGGAGGGAAGGCTCTCCCCCAGCCCCAAACTAGCCCAGCCCCCAACCTGCTGCGGCTGGGGCAGCCTGGACCGGTGTGGGGTGCCCTTCCCCGGGCCCCAAGTCTGCCACAGCCAGGGTGCCTGGATCAGCAGGGCCAGGGCGGCCCTCCCACGGGCCAAACCCAGCCCCATCGCAGACTTGCCACAGTGCCCCTCCCCTGGCCCAAACCCAGCCCCAGCCCAGACCTGCCAGGGGAGGGGTGCCTATCCTGCGGCCCCATCCCCGGAGCTGCCACGTTGTGGAGAGGCACCTCTCCCTCACAGCCTAGGCGTTGCTGTGGGAAGAGAGAGCTGGGGGGAGTCCTCTCTCCCTGGCATAGCCCCAAAACATCGTCTTGCATCCCAAACCCCTCATCCCTGGCCTCACCCCAGAGCCTGCACCCTCAGCAGGAGCCCTCACCCCCTGCACCCAACCCTCTGCCCCAGCCCAGAGCCCGCACCCCCAGCCAGAGCCCTCACACCCCTGCACTCCAGCCCCCTCTGACACTCAGAACCCCTCGGCCCCACCCCCACCACATTAATTTTCTTACGTGCACCAATATGAAGGTGATGTGTCACACATCACCTCCATATTAGTGCACATAACAAAATTCATTCCGCATATAGGTGGGAAAAATTAGAGGGAACACTGCCAGTAAGTACTCTTGTGTTCAGTGTAAAACACTGACTATCCTCTTAGTTCAGTGTTGTTCCACATTGTTATAGTGTGAGACACTAAAATACAGAAAATTACTCACAATTAATTTTTTGGGGTAGCATAATTAACAACACCGTAACAGGTACATTGTTTTGTTTTGTCATATCTGATGGCCGCAGTAAATTGATGCTAGTACCTGCCAAATTGTAACTTAGAGATAAGAGATTGATTCATTGATAGAAAGGATAAGGTTATGCTGTTCTCTGGCTACCCAGCTCTGAAGGCAGTGCAGAAATAAGGGTGGCAATACCACGACTCCGCTAGAATAGCCAGATTTCACAGGGGAGACCAGATTCCACGGGAGAGACCAGATTTCATGGTCCGTGCCATGTTTTTCATGGCTGTGAATTTGGTAGGGCTCTACTTAGGGGTTTGGTGTACCACAACACGGAGCAGCTGTAACAAGTACACACACAAGAAAGACCTCTCCCTGATTCTTGACCTGGATTTAAGAACAACCCAAGAATTCTCATCTACCCCACAAAATCCTTCCATTTTCACACTTCCCCCAAAGCATGCTGGGCTAAGACACAATGAGATTAGTCAGTATAATATGTAGACTCTCATGCAATATAGATATGTCCAGTAAACATGAGAGATGTGCACCTCCATATTGAGACTCAGTGCTTTAATTCAAAGAGCTCCCAGTAATCTGAGAGACAGCACCAACATACCAGCAAGAGAGAAGACAGGATTTCTCTAGGCTTATTTAATGCCAGACAGAGAGAGACAATATAAAAAGGGAGATAAGAAACGTAAGAACGGCCATACTGGGTTAGATCAATGGTCCATCTAACCCGTACCCTGTCTTCTGACAGTGGCCAATGCCAGATGCTTCAGAGGGAATGAACAGAACAGGCAATCAGCGAGTCATCCATGCTCTGTCGTCCAGTCCCAGTTACTGGCAGTCAGAAACTACGGATACTCAGAGCAGGGGGGTTCCTCCCTCACCATCTTGGCTAATAGCAATTGATGGACCTATCCTACATGAATTTATCTCATTCTTTTTTGAGCCTCATTATACTTTTGGCCTTCAGAACATCCCCTGCCAATGAATTCCATAGTTTGAATGTGCATTGTGTGAAGAAGTACCTCCTTATGTTTGTTTTAAATGTACTGCCTATTCATTTAAGTGGGTGACCCCAGGTTTTTGTGTTATGTGAAGGGGTAAATAACACTTCTTTATTCACTTTTTCTATGCCATTCATGATTTTATAGAGCTCTATCATATCTCCCCTTAGTCGTCTCTTTTCTACGCTGAACAGTTCCAGCTTTTTAAAATCTCCTTGTATGGAAACTGTTCTATACCCCAAATCATTTTTGTTGTCCTTCTCTGTACTTCTTCCAATTCTAACATATCTTTTTTGAGGTGGGAGGATCAGAACTGCATGCAGTATTCAAGGTGTGGGCATACCCTGAATTTAGATAGTGTCATTATGATATTTTCTGTTTTATGTACCCTTTTCCTAATGGTTCCTAATATTCTGTTAGCTTCTTTGACTGCCACTGCACATTGAGGAGTTATTTTCAGAGAACTATCCACAATGACTCCAAGATCTCTTTCTTGAGTGGTAACAGTAATTTAGACCCCATCATTTGGTATGTATAATTGGGATTATATTTTCCAGTGTGCATTATTTTGCATTTATCAACAATGAAGTTCATCTACCATTTTGTTGCTCAGGCACCCAGTTTTGTGTGACTCCTTTGTAACTCTTCACAATCAGCTTTGGACTTAACTATCTTGAATAAATTTTGCATAGTCAGAAAACGTTGCCACCTCACTGTCTACCCCTTTTTCCAGATCATTTATGAATATGTTGAACAGCTCTAGTCCCAGTACAGATCAGTGGGAGACCCCACTATTTACCTTTCTCCACTGTGAAAACTGATCATTTATTCCTAACCTTTGTTTCCTGTCTTTTAACCATGAGAGAACCATCCATGAGAGAACCTTCCCTCTTAACCCATGACAGCTTACTTTGCTTAAGAGCTTTTGGTGAGGGACCTTGTCAAAGGCTTTCTGAAAGTCCACGTACATTATATCCACTGTACCACCCTTGTCCACAAGTTTGTCGACCCCGTCAAAGAATTTTAGTAAATTAGTGAGGCATGATTTCCCTTTACAAAAGCCATGTTGACGTTTTTCCAACATAATTGTATTCATCAATATGTTTGATATTTCTGTTCTTTACTATAGTTTAACCAATTTGCCTGGTACTGAAGTTAGGCTTACTGCCCTGTATTTGCTAGGATTGCCTCTGGAGCCTTTTAAAAAAATTGACATTACATTAGCTATCCACCAGTCATCTGGTTCAAAGACTGATTAAAGTGATAGGTTACATACCACAGTAATAGTTCTGCAATTTCATATTTGAGTTCCATCAGAACTCTTGGGTGAATACCATCTGGTCCTGCTGATTTATTACTGTTTAATTTATCAATTTGTTCCAAAACCTCCTCTACTGACACCTCAATCTGGGACAGTTCCTCAGCTCTGTCACCAAAAAAAAATGGCTCAGGTGTGGGATCTGCCTTACATCCTCTGCAGTGAAGACCGATGCAAAGAATTCATTTAGCATCTCCAAAACAGCATTAGCTCCTTTAGCACCTTAATGATCCAGTAGCCCCACTGATTGGCAGGCTTCTTGCTTCTGATGTACTTCTGATCTTCCTGGCAGAGAGCTCCAAAGTAAATCAGCCAACCAAGGGAAGAGGAGAGAGTTCACCAAGATAAAGAAACTATGATTCCTGGTAATCAGGGAGGGAAAATGGCCAGAACTCCAGCAGCCACTACACTCCCACACATATTGCTACGTGGTAACATCTTTTATTACTCTTTTTAGAAGATGAATATCCATCCTCAAACCCTCTGTCTTTGCACACAGGAGCCACATGAAGATCACTGTAGTGCTTTTGCATTTCTTTGCATGGAGAGAAGGGGTTGGAAATGCTCATGGCACTGTTTGGGGGAGAAGAAAGGGTAGGGAGTTCATTAACATGCGCTCCTAAACCTTTAAGCAGTAACCAGTCACACAGAGGGTGCAGGTCACCTCTTCCCAACCGTAGACATGGGGCTTGACAGTCTTCAGGCTTGGCCTGACTGCTTTAGTATTAGCACTTCTGTTAATAGAACTAAGGGAGTGGTCTCCAATTTGGGAGAGCTTGGTAAATTTGTAGAGCTTCCCCAGGCTTAACAACCTTAATTTTGGACTACGTATATTAATCACTTCTTACCCCCACAAAAAGATTTGTTCTCTCTACTAATTTTGCATTATTTCAGAAGTTCACATCTGAACTTATGACTTAAAGCCAAGCACTGTGTGTAAGAGAATGTAATAAAATAATCTCACTGTCTTGAATTTTTCAGACCAATGTATAAAAAAAAAGAAAAGGAATGAAATGGCAAATTCCAAAACCATAAAACTAAATGAAAATATGTGACTTCTGTGTATATTTCATATGAGCAGAACAGCATCCCGCTGGGTTTAAAATTCAAAACATTATTTGTCTTGAATCTGTATCAGCATGAACTACCCTGGCAAGCCTCTATCTTTTCCCATCGGTATGTAACTCTGACTGTATCTATTTCTTAGTATTCCTCATTGTAAACAAAACAAAGCTGTCTTTCCCCCATGGTCCCTCTTCTGGCTAAGTTAATTGTTTGATCTGCATTCATGCCCTAATACATATTTACACTCATCCTTTCATAGCTACAGAAATGACATTTAGAGCATGGCACAGCTTGACAACAGCACTCTGAAACTCAGACAGTGTAATTTAAACAAAGGCACACAGATGTCTTTGCAAGGGCTGAAATAAGTGAATATGCGAGTCTAAATGTCTTAACGTTTTCATTAAGGTATTATCAATAATATATTAGACAGCTACTTATTCTCATCATTATACAAATCCCACTTCATAACTACCACTTGTAACTGGTAGAATTTAATTTTCATTAGGGATGGGCCAAAGCCAGTTTTCATAAAATAAAAATTAGTTGAACTTCATTCCTGTTCCTAATCTCTATTAAACCCAAATCTTTTTTAAGTTTCATATCAGTTTGGTTAAGGCTGGTCAACCTTTCAGATTTACCAGCCCTTTGATCTCTATTAACGTACTTGCCCTTTCAATTTCACTATTGCAATACACACTCTTCTGTCTGTCAGTTCCCCATCCCACCCCTTAAAGATAATTTTAAGTTCCAGCAACTTCTGTGTCATTTGTTTTAAAATATGTTTATATAATTTCACTGGATTTGTTTAGTAAAATTGGGTATAAGGAATCTTATATGCAGTATGACAAATTCTGCCTCCAGTTACACCCATCCACGTCAGTAGAGTTGCACAGTGTGTAAGTCAGGGCAGAAATTGCCCCTGTACTTGTAAACTTAATAACTTCAAAGTCAGTCTCTTACATTTCATGATTAAAATTGCTATGTTAATCTCGTGTGTGTGTGTGTAGTATCTGCCTGAAAATAAAGAAACGACAGTATCTCACATAAAACATGAAATGATCATTGCAAACAGCTCATTGGATTCTACAATTGTCTAGACTCTAAATGTTACCTAAATAATTTATTTGGTGTATCAAAGGCGAGATAGGAACAGTGTGTATCAGAAAGAGTAAAGGAGAGGAAAGGAAGATAATTCACTGTGCAATATAATACTGATAATTTATTGATGCAGGCCACTTAAAACGCTCTGGGATTCATCTCTTTAATATCAGTAATTCTTTTTATAACCTCTATTTCATGAGCCTGCATTTGCAATATAAATTATTTTCAAAAATAAAAGTATCTTGATTGAGGCCTTTGGATGTTACTGCAATACAAATAACAAAAGACATCTCAATGAGAGCTGCGATTTTACTACTAATGTATTTCCCAGAAAGACATTCTGTGTTCTGACATAATCCACAATAATGGAAGTATAAACCAGCAGATTAATTCAGGAGAGGCTGAAGAGCTCCCTAGTTGTTTTAAGGTAACTTTTATTATGTACTAGAAAAGTTTGCATGGAAAATGTGTAAACATTCTTTGAACTAATAAAGAGTTCTAATAAATAATAGATCTTGACTGTGAAAATCACTAGCCTTCCCCATGCATTCAAATGCTGAGAAGCCCTTTCTTTGTTGCAGACTATGGGCTAAATCTCACTCACCTTCTTCACATGAGTGGTCCTCTTGAAGTCAATGACACTTTTCATGCAAGGAAGATAAGCAGAATTTGTCTCCCTAGGGGGCCAGATCCTGCAACTGGGTCCACCTGAGCAGACACTTACACCCATGCAGAACAATGGGGCTGTATGCAGTTGCAGGAGTCCACCTGAGAAAATCCAGGTGTAGCCACAAGTTAGCAGACAAGCAAGATGGGTAGCTCCCTATTTCTTCAGCCATTTGGAATTATTATTTAATTTAACAAAACATTAGTAGAAAATAATGGTTGTTTTGAACATTTAAAAAAAAAAACACCTAATTGAAGTGATTACATAATTGTTTAAAAATAAGTACTTTGCTGTACTTGTTTGCCAACAATTTGACCTCCTCATCTGTCACATGCTGGAGAAATCATAATGCTCTTATGCTTAAATCTAAAACAAACTATCAAAAATGTTTTCGTTTAAATCACAAAACATATTCATGAAAGTATTTCTTTTCATCTTTAATTTAATAACCATTGTGTTTTTACATAATCCCATATTTTTACTTCCATACAGCTGTGCCCGTTTACAACAGCAGAATTTGGCCCTTTGAACCTAAGGGTAAATCTACATTTGCACTAGGAGGTGCGATTCTCAGTTTGCATAGACATACCCATGTTAGCGGTGTTTGGGATAGCACCTACAAGTAGCAGTGTGTCCACAGCGGCACACCAAGTGTGCACGCAGGGGGTAGGATTGTCCCAGGCAGGACTGTACTTGGGGCAGCTAGCCTGAGCAGCCACCCATGCCACCACAGACACATTGTTATTTTTAGGAGCTAGCTCAAGCAAAGCTAGCATGGGTATGTCTATGCGAGCTGGGAATCACACATCCCAGCTCAAATATAGATGTACCCTAAATCAGTCCAGTGCCCCTTAAAAGATACAATTAACTACATTTTAAAGTCTACTGATCTGAAACCAGATAGAGTTTGTTGGTTAATTAGTTTACAGAAAGCCTTTTACGTCATTTCAAAGAAATAAAATCTTTTTTTAGTTTTATGAAGTTATGTAGCATCACTGTCTAGACACACTGAGGACTGACTTAATTACAGTACATCAAATCAATTTAACTGAACGGCTAAACATCAACACAGTGTACAACCAAGAGAAAGCTACTTCCACAGCAAATTATTCATCATTGTCACCACAGCCTCATTCTGTTCACTCCAGAGAAAACACTCTGGACAAACAATCCTCCCCTGGGCCAGGAATAAATGAACAGATCTAGAGAAGACTACCAAGACTCTGATACTGCAAACCTTCAAGCATGTTGGTAACTTTGCTCACATGAGCAATCTCATGTCTTCAACAGGATTACTCATGTCAGCAAAGTTACACAAGTACTTAATTGTTTGCAGGATCAAGATTCAAATTTGTTTCTCCATCTACATTACTAGAAGCCTTTGCTTCCACCTACTGATCTTCAGAGAACAGTTCCATAGAAGTGAAGTTACACCAGTGTAAATGAGATCAGAGTTGAGCCAGACGTTTTACAACTGGTCAAATTACTTAACATAGCCAGAACCTTATCTCTGATTCTATAGTTAAGTTTGCATCTGCTGTTCCATAAACCTCTTTTTTTCTCTCCAAAAGTTTACAGCTGGAGCATTAAAACAAACTTCACTCCAGATCAAACGTATCTAAGATCAAATAAAGTTTGGACTTTGTTAAATTACACCAGTGTAAAAAGTTTCCCAGGTGTTGTTCTGGATCCTGTTAGATACAGGAATGCCACATATCAGCATCAGCACTGTTAGTTTATGCAAACTAGTTTAAAGCACAGAAAGTTAGAGAAAAGCACATTTTCTTTTCCTCTCCGTTATCTTCTTAGACAGATCATCAATCATGTAATAATTCAACTATCAATAACACATCAAAATATTTGGGGTAACTAGCACATTTCTTTATTATGAAAGCACTGGTCTTGGTTCCAGTTACTGTCTTACACTTAAAGCAAGGATTGAAAAACTTTATTATGTCTCAAGAACACTTTAGCTCAATGCACAGCAGCGGTCAAAAAGGCCAACAGAATGTTAGGAACTATTAGGAAAGGGATAGAAAATAAGACTAAAAATACCATAATGCTACTATATAAATCCACAGTGCACACACACAATTAACCTGTGGAACTCATTGCCATGGGATGTTGTGCTGGCCAAAAGTATAACTGAGTTCAACAAAGAACTAGATAAGTTCACAGAGGATAGGTCTATCAATGGCTACTTGCCAAAATGGTTAGGCACGTAATTCCATGCTCAGGGTAACCCTAAACCTCTCACTGCCAGAAGCTGTGAGTGCAAGACAAAGCGGTTCACTGCAACTGCCCTGTTCAGTACAGTTCCCCTGAAGCCCTGGTACTAGCCACTGTAGGAGACAGGATACTGGGCTAGATGGATCATTGGTCTGACACAGCATGACTATTCTTATGTTCTTATATCTTTTTTTTTAACTTTAGCTGTTGAATTATGTTAATATTTTTTAGCTACTAGTTAGTCTTAATTAGGGTAAACAACCTATTGATGCTGTTAGTATCCTAAGTAATCAAGTGAATACCATAGTGGCTGGTTTCAGAGTAGCAGCCGTGTTAGTCTGTATTCGCAAAAAGAAAAGGAGTACTTGTGGCACCTTAGAGACTAACAAATTTATTTGAGCATAAGCTTTCGTGAACTACAGCTCACTTCGGAAAGCTTATGCTCAAATAAATTTGTTAGTCTCTAAGGTGCCACAAGTACTCCTTTTCTTTTTACCATACTGGTTGATGCTCATAGTTTTCAAATTTTTTACTCAATTTTTTAATACTAGTTCATTCACTAAAGTTAACCAACTTTGTTTCAATGTACTTTATATTTTAGAATTTCATATTGCTTTAAATATTGCTACATTGTATCACTTCTTTTATTTACCTGTTTTTATCCGGTGTATCCCATTTGCATTATCCCTGTTGATTTAATTATTAGTTTCTTTTTTCATTTTGATGTTTAAATAAATGTTTCAAAGTCACATTCAATTGTTTATTTGGGGACATCCTTTAGTGTATAGGGAAAAGAATTCTTTGTAAAATGTAAGTGGTTAATCCTTGCGTGCAGTCTCATTAATAATCATAATCAATAATTCCATCTTTTGATTTGGTTATCCTGAACTCATCATATGAGAAGCAATTAATTAGTAATTCCATGTAATTGACTGTTGGTTCTCCCAATTATCAAGTCTGATAATTGTTTGTTTTCTTTAGGTAATTTTATTTTGAAAATTACCTGGTGCCCAACCTCTTTCTATCCCACGGCACCCTGTGTCTGACCATGTTTTTGCCTCTCAGCATCTGAACAATGCAGACTCTTCAACCTACCCACATAGCTAAAACTCATTCAAATCCCACACATTAGCTATATTTGAAGATTTGTTTTAGAATTAATAGTAATTTTTGCTGTTATTCTTCATAATTGAAAGTTTCTTATTCAGCAGGGGCTGACATATAATGTTCTTCCATTTCAAATTGGCTGCCACTCTGTTATTGCTGTCCATAAGAGTGAGGCCACAGCCTGCCCGTAGCTACTTATTCCAATAAGAGTAAAAGCGAAGCTGCCCTCAAGGGAAGGTGGTACTCCCTGTCAGAACAGGGGACAATGCATGGTTAAGGCAACCAAATAACCTTACCTCTCCCTTGTGTGCCACTCTGAGGGGAGAAAATAGAAAAAATCTGTGTCTTTAAAATTCAATTTAATTTAATCTAGGATTACAAACACTGATGCACTAATCATATTTGTATATTGATTGCACAGTGTTATGCAAGTAAATGTTAACTGTGCATTTCCATACCTTCACATGTTTGGATTTCTTTTCAATTTAATCTTAATTCTGAATTTTCTGAGTTTGTAATGCTTGTTTTTTAATAATTACAACATCCCTGTAATGCTTTACTGTTAAATTACTTCTATGCCCTCAACCTTTCAATTGACTTTCAATAGGATATAGGATCCTAAATCATGTAGGTACTTTTGAAAATGTTATTCTAAATTAAACTGGAGTTAACACTGAGGGTAAAAACACAACAGGTGTGGCAACCTGTAGCCTTACTCCTATTAAGACTTATAGGAGATGGCAGCCATCACTTGCTTCTAATAGATTCCCAGATAAAAACTATGTGTAAAAATTTCCCAAAGCAGCTAAATTATTTGTGAATTTAAGTGCCATTAATTTATGGACCTCCAATGTGACTCAGAATCCTAACTCACTTAGGCATTTTATGCATGTTACACATAGTTTCCCTCTGGGAATCCATAAGAGGCAAGTGATTTTCAGAAGTGAGCCCAAGCTACATAGTTCAGATCCTAATCCAGATCTGATTTTTTTCAAAGTTTGGGTGTATTTGGATCCAGAGTTTTGATTTGACTCTCTGATAATTTTCCCTATCCATTTACTTATCCCCCAAACTGTCCCTCTTTCTTTCTATTTTACCCTTTTCATTGTTTTGTCTACTGTTCATTTTTTCAGAGTCTCTGAACACAGGGGTTAGTTTTAGAATTTAGTCATCTAAACAGATGATCATGTGTATGAGCTTTGAAAAATATACTACACTGGAGAAGGGAAATGACAAATGAAGATACTTACTTAATATATATATGTTCCTTTTCCATGGCACCTCATAGTAAAATTTGTTCATAAAAGACACATTCAGGGCTGGAGAAGAAACAACTTTCTAAGCAGATGATTTTGTATCTGCTGTAGAATCAAAGCCAAGTACCAGAAGAGTATACACTCAAAACTTGTAACCTAGTTATCTCTTTACAAAAATGGTCTTTATGGCAAGTTACTTATCGATAAAAAAACCACAGTCCTGTCCAATAATACTTTTAACCGCCATAGGTCCTTGAAGAAATCTTAGCTGTTCAACTGCCAATAAAATCAAGCTTCTAAACATAAACTTTAAAAGGTCTACAAAGACATTCTGTGGTCAGGCTGGGCAAAGGCAAACATATTCATAGGCACCTGAAAGAGAGGCCAGAAGCGAATATACACAAAAGCTACACAAAGCTCTTCTCCTGTTACAATAGTTGACTTTTGTTTCTAGGCTCCCCTGGACTCAGTGTTCTGTCTAGACAAACACTATAAGGATATAAAGTAACATACTGCAATGTGCCTCATCGCTCCAGTCATCGCAGTCATTGTAGCCATTACATTGTAGTTTCCCAGGGATGCAGATTCCACTGGCACATAAGAAGCTCTCGTCTCCTCCGCACAGCACTGGGAAGGGAAGGGAAAGGAAAAAACACAGGATAAGCCTTTCAGATTTTAAAAAATAACATCATAAGCAATATCTGTTTCGATCGTGTGTCATCCATTAAAAGTGTATTTAAATAACAAACTCATGATTAATCAGTCTTAATTAGAGATGGGCTGGGAAAGTGGAGTTCAGATGCATACCAAATTTAGGCCAGCAACTGGGCGCTCAGGAGCAAGACAATCAGGGCTAAGGTTCCAGCTCAGTAGTGCCAAAGTGAGATTTTCTTTCTATGAATTTATATGCCCCACTTCACCATAGTGTGGGTGCCCCTCAAACATTCATGAATTTATCTCATAATACCCCAGTGTATTAGGGAAGTATTATTATCCCCATTAGACAGATTGTGAACTGAGACACCCAAATCGTGACTCGTGGTTTTGGATGCCCCTCTTGAGATACCTTAAAGAGGGCCTGATTTTTTAGAGGGTGGGTACTCAGAATGTTCTGACAACGCAGCCCCTTTATGGTGTCTCAAGCTGGGCATTCAAAAATGGAGGCATTGAAAATCACCGGTCATTCACAAAAATCTTAACCTAATTGACATGTACAAGATCCCAGACAAAGCCAGGAATACAATCCACATGCCCACGTCCATGCTTTACCCAAAGGCCTTGCACACCTACGCTGACATAATTTGTGAGGTCGGTAAGTAGTATTATACAGGGGTACAATTCTAAAGACTGTCAGGTACAGGGGGTTGACCTGCATTGTGTGGTTTTGTTCTTTTTAAAAACTACAGTGGTACTCAATAAACTTAAGCAAAATGGCAATTCTCAGCAACAGTAAAATGTAGTTATAAAAATGAAAATGAGAGAGAGTTTCCAGGAGCAGAAAACTATCACTTTGCAGCTAGAAAGTCATTAAATTTAACTGAGAAAATGGGAAATTTCCATCAGGCAATTTAATTAAAATTCAAAATTCTGTTCACACAGTGGAACTTAACCATTTTTAGCCAGGTCAGTTTTGCACTGTATTAGAAATGCAGCTGGCCATATAACAGAGTCTGAAGCTTAATATGACACATGTGACCAAAGTTTACGGTCACATAAAGGAGCCATAGAGATGTTAGAAGAAAAAGTTAACTAAATTGAATTTTGTATGCTTGGGTAAAGCATTTCCAAAAGCTGTACTTCTCTTGTATCCCAAAGTACAAACCAAAATAGGTTTAGAGCCAAATTATGTTTATAATTGATAATATTACTGTGACAGGTATGCCAACCACATGCAGTGTCTTTGGGGACTATTGTATTAACTTTATGAATGTCATATGTGTTACTGTAGGCTAGGGATTGTATTCTGAGAGTGGGTTTGCGTGGGGGGGGGGGGTGAGAAAACCTGGATTTGTGCTGGAAATGGCCCAACTTGATTATCATACACATTGTAAGGAGAGTGATCACTTTAGATAAGCTATTACCAGCAGGAGGGTGGGGTGGGGGGAGGTATTTTTTCATGCTTTGTGTGTATAAAAAGATCTTCTACACTTTCCACAGTATGCATCCGATGAAGTGAGCTGTAGCTCACGAAAGCTTATGCTCAAATAAATTGGTTAGTCTCTAAGGTGCCACAAGTACTCCTTTTCTTTTTGCAAATGCAGACTAACACGGCTGTTACTCTGAAACCATGCTCCATGGGAGAGGGTCATCATTGGTCTTTCAGGAACAAAAACCACTCCGGGGAGATTATTGCTGTCCTGGGACTGAAAACAGCTCCAGAGAAGTACAACCCCCTGGAGTGACTGGCATATACTGGTTCAGGTCAGTTTCAAAAGCCACCAGAGACAAAGAAAGAACCTGGCGGATCAAGAGCCAGATTGAATTGACAGAAAGGGCTTCATTTTAATCCAATGAACAGCCATGACCCTTTGACCAAGGCAGGAGCCAAACCCTGCTGTATGTTTAGGATGCATTTAGACCTGTTATTATTTTATATATTTTCTCTGTAAGGCTTCTGTCTTTCAATATATATACTCTGCTTTGAGAGAGCTGTTTGGTTACTGATAACCACTAGCATATATTGATCAGAACCCTTGGAGAGAAAGCAAAGCACAGGTGCTGGATATTAGTCACTCCTGCCAGGATAATCTCCACAAATTGCCAGGGAGGTACAGCCTAACTCCTGGTGAGAAGGGAGATGGATGCAGGTCCCAGCTCAGAGAAAGGTGACAGCTAGAGGCCTCAGACCTGAAAGGGCATTCCTTAAGCATACAACCGAGGAGGGGGCCACAGGTGCAGTTATCCCAAAACTGTGACAATTATTATTTACTTTGCAGTAATGTCTAAAGGCCCCAGTCAGGGGCCAATGTTCTTGGCATACCTAGATGCAGATCTGCCTGGAAAAGTGAAAGCAGTGCATTATGCATCCAGAGGACATTGGTACAGTAGTGAGCAGCAGCTCTTCCTACATCTTTAGAAAAGGTGTAGCAAATGTTCCCACCTATTGCTACCCTGCCAGCTATTACTATCTGCAACTACTAGGTTTAAATCTCATGGCGGAACAGGTTCCCTGACAGGCAGGAACACTATAATTAGGTCTTATAGAAACCTAATCACTGTCAAATGAGAAGACTTTGTGATTCTCTGCCAGCGCGTCGTAAGCTGAGATGGTTGCCAAGTGAACCTTGATAGAGCTGAGGGACAAATTCTTTCTTTTTAGCTCAAGTAACTAGTGAAGAATCTGCAGGATCGAGGAGTAAGTGGAATCAATGAGTTTTGGTGACACTAGTGGGAGAATCGCATCCATTTTGCCAGGTGAGTTTGTTTTGTCTTCTACTTATTAGAACTTCCCTAACTGGGGAAGCGCAAGACTGCTGCATTGATGACATCCATCTAGTCACCATGCTGTGAAGTGCAGGGACAGTAGATTTGGATGTGGGATCTGTCTCTGGTTCTGAGACAGCAGGTCTGGGAGCAGAGGTAAGTCTTGGGATGGGATACTGACAGGTCAATAGACCTGTGAACCAGAATTGTCTTTTCATTCGCCACTGTGACCACACAGCAGGAAGGGGTGCATGTAAAAGAATTCTGCACCTGTAAGAGGCACGCATTGTGAGATATGGCAGTGCCAAAGCAGGCATCTGCCACAGGGTTCCGGCGTGGTGCTCATTGACAGGGAGGGCTTACTTTCCTGCAGAGTATATCCACCAACTTACATGTATATCCGCCAACTTCTTTACTTCCTCAACAGGGATTTGGAGGGCCTAGGCCATCCTTTTTAATAGGTTTTGGATAGCCTTGTAGTCATGCATTTCTGAGGCCAATCGTGGCACTACAGCAGCCTTATCGGGAACAAAGAGAAAACGATTACCAGTGCTGGAAGGTGCCTGCTCTTCCATTTCTTCCTCTTCTGCTTATGGCTATACTGGAACCCAGGGGAGGGACACTGTTGGGATCTCTGTGTGTGCAGTGCCATGGAGCAGATAGTCTTCTGGTGGTACAGTTGCTCACTCACACCAAGACTCCTCTGAGCCAACTAGAGTCCCCAACAGGGCCACATGGGAACTGGTGGATAAGAGTCTAGTGGCCAGGGTGTAGGGACTCATGAGTCCAGGTTCTGTGGGTCCCAGTATCTCTCTTGTGAGAAATGTCTGGACTCGCTATAAGATGTTGAGGGCTGTGGTGAGAATCTGGGTGAGTAAAGATGCTGCTGGTATGAATCTTCCTCACCCCCTGAGTCTGAAGATAAAGCTGAAAAGAATGTATAACCCAGATTCAGGTGGTGCTGTGGCCTTCGGGCTGATGGTGCCATCCTAGTGGATAAAGTCAGTGCTGACTGTAGTGCTGAAGTTGACAGAAAAGGGGACTGTGGCTCCAGATGTGCCATCTGTGCAGGTCCGTCGGTATGGATCACCTGAAGAATGCTGTGTGGGGTTGTATAGGTGAGCTGTAACCAAGTTTTCTCAGGGTAGTACCACAGTCTTTGCCATGATGATGGTGCACTACTGCAATCAACCTGGTTCAGGTGCTGAGAGAGTCAATGCCAGGGCCACTGAGGCAGACAGTGCTGGGGTCAATGCCAAACTATTTCCCGAAGTCCCAGATTTCAGTGCCAGGTGTTTTGGTGCCATATAGTCAGAATTGGTCTGGGACTGAGATTTGGTGGTGAGACTGGGCTGGGCTGTGAAGTCTCACATGATGTTCACTGCTGTGGGGTGGTTTTCCTCTTAGAGTAAGCCCTGGTAGGTGATCTATCTTTGGAACTTCTAGATGCTTGTGGTCTGTCTGAGGACAATGCTCTCATCATCGTTTGATCTGGGGCCCTTGAAAGCAATGAGCCTGTGCTCATGTTCTTGAATTGTGAAGGTCCCTGTACAGGGGAGTTCAATGAGCCCAGTTCAGAAATGAGTCTCACGGATTTAGTCATTAGGAAGACCTGAAGGTGGGCCTCGCTGTCTTTCCTAGCTCAGGAGCTGAAGAAATTACAAATGGCACATTTATTAGGAATGTGCAGTTCTCCTGGAGTAATAGAGACATTTTGAGTGTCTGCATGAAGTTGGAATAGTTCCCTTGCAGGAGTGGCGGCATTTGAACTCAGGAGAACTGGATGACATCATACCCATGACAAATAAACCCGCTAACAACTAAAGGTTGCAACAGGCAACCGGATGAATAAATTACTAAAACAATAAACTAAACTGAACTGTAAAAAACCGATTAGCTATGAAGTACATATGAAAGGCTGACAGTCTGTTGGACAGTCAGGCTCTGTCCCTAAACTGGGAAGCAGTCAGAGGAACTGAATAATGGCAGGCGCATCTCGCCCTTATGTGCCTTCTCAATGGAGTATGAGGACTGAAGAGTGCACGCCCTTAACTATTTTTTTTAATGTGAGAGTTTGAGAGAAGGAGAATGTGAATGGTGGGGGCGGGAGGGGGGGATTCTGGAGGGTTATGTACAGGAAAAAAAACCCAGAAAATGAGGGAGGTAAATAAAAAGATGATCAGATTAAAATAATATAAATAACGGGAGAAGATTTAAGCCCTGAAGCAGTGCCGACAACCCTGGCAATTTTTTCATGAGTCTCATAATATTTGAGGCTTTTCTTATAGCCTCAACTGTTTGAGGCAAGTGATTATGTGAGAATCTCAACTTTCACTTAAAACAAAACAAATCTTCTAGCCCTATGGTTGCTTGTTCACCTGCACATCTACCAATGTGATATATGCCATCATGTGGCAATTCAAATACATGCAGAGGGAGTTCATCATTTTTATTTATTCAAATGTTTATGAATACTTTTTTGGGGTCAGGGGTAGGTAGTATTTACCCAGCTCTATGCTATTCTATCTAGTCAGAGTTATATTCAGTTCCTAGGGTCTATGTTATACATTACATTAGCAAAAGAGGGGAGGGAAAATTTTATATGGAAACACATGGAAAATGTTGTTTTCCACAATGTTTCATCCACAACAATTAGCCCAGCAATGCTGTATGTATTTTCATATTTATACATTTAAAGGGGAAGAGACTTATGATTTAACCCCTCTTGCTTGACTGATGTGTATGAATAGGGCCCTACCAAATTCACAGACCATGAAATCTGGTCTCCCCCATGAAATCTGGTCTTTTGTGTGCTTTTACCCTCTACTATGCAAATTTCATGGGGAGACCAGCATCTCTCAGAATGGGGATTCCTACCCAAAAGAGGGTTGTGAGGGGGAAGGGGGTTGCAAGGTTACTGTAGGGCGGTTGCAGTATTTGTCACCCTTACTTCTCGCTGCCTTCAGAGATGGGTGGCTGGAGAACAGCAGCTGCTGGCCAGGTGCCCAAATCTGAAGGTAGTGCCCTGCCAGCAGCAAAGTAGAAGTAAGGGTAGCAATACCATACCATGCCACCTTTTCTTCTGTGCTGCTGCCTTCAGAGTTGAGTCAGGACCCCATCAGTTACAACACTGTGAAATTTCAGATTTAAATATCTGAAATTTTTAAAATCCTATGACCATGACATTGACCAAAATGGACCATGAATTTGGTAGGCCCTAGCTATGAATTATGAGGGCCAGCTTTCTTTTTATTTGATCATGTTGCCAACTGTAAATTTTATATTCTACTTACATTTTAATTACAATGAGATAGTTTTAAATAAAGTTGCAGCCTCTGTATTTAAACAAGTTATGGGGGTCTGTCTCATTTGCCATAAAATATTAAATCATTTTAATCTCCTGCCCCACCCCCCACCCCAGCACACCTTGAATGATCCTATTATAGTTATGGAATATTTAACAGATCAGATTCTGTGAAATGACACCAAATTTTGAAAGATTGCTTGGAACATTTTTCAGCTTTTTAGAATCCATTCAAGGATCAAATCTGGGAAGCTAAACACCATCCATGTTTCCTTAATACACAGCCCTGGAACTCTATCCTACTTCCCTTGTGTACACCAAACTCCCAGTGAAGCTAATAGGGACTTGGGGTGTGAAATTAATATAGGATTGGGCCCTCAGTGAATAATCTATTTAGCTTCTTATGAGGGTTGGGGTGAGAGTGTTACAAAGACTTTGAAGCCAATGGAAGTCTGAACATAAATATTGAAGGAATATAATGATACATGATAAATATAAATAATGAATATTAAACAAGATTCAGATTCTTAACTGCTGTAATGAAACACAAAATAATCATTGCTAGTGCCTGAGTCTTTTGATCCTGAAATAAACTATTCTGATAGGATCAACATGCAGAGGAATGTCCACTATTTAAATCATGCTTGGTGTTTCAAAAGTCTCTCTGGTTGTTACCAACATGGTTACCCAAACTGAGCCAGGGCTGTCACCCTTTAGATGTCTTCACTGCAATTAGCTTTGTATCTGGGTTTTTGCGATATTGAGTTAAGGTGCAGCTTGGAAAGTGATGTTTTGCTATTCATTATCCCTTAATTTTTTAGTGTATTAATTAATTAAAGACAAGAAGAGATTGGCATATGAAGGTACCTTCCCTCTTCGTGCACAATATGGAGTTAAATAAGTGTGTAATGTGAAATAATATATACATGAGCCAAATGCATCCCTGATTTTACTCCACTGGAATCAACCCAATAGAATCAATGTAACAACAGCGATGAACGTGGCACAATACTTTAAATCACAAACAGATTTGTAATCTCTGGCAAGAAAAATTCACTTATCTCTAATACCTGAAAATGCAGATGTCTTGTGGTGCACAGAACTATTTGCATCTCCAAATATAAACTTCTTATTTCAAGACCTATACCAGTCAGTGACATACTGACTTTGTTTGCTGCTATTAAATATGTGAGAGAAATGGTAGTCAGATTCAATTTGGCTTCACAGAATCATAGAAATGTGGGGCTGGAAGGGACTGCAAGAAGTCATTGGATCCAACACACTGGGCTGTGGCAGGGCCAAGTAAACCTACACCAACCCTGATAAGTGTTTGTCCAACCTGTTTTTAAAAACTTCCTGTATATAAACATCTATACTTGTAAGAAAAGCCTATGGCTTTAAAGCCTTTAGTCCTACAGAAATTACTTCATTTTATAGGAAGAAAAGTCCAAATTAAGCTCTTCAATAGCTTGAAAGGTTTCACAGATGCATGTTGATCATATTTTGAAGAAATACAGACAGTCTGACTTGCAGGCCGAGATGATCTGTTGATTTGGAAAGGTATCTTCATTGTTTTTTCTCTGCCACATCTGAGGTATAGTTACAAGAAGGAATATCATTCACCCCTGATAATTTGGGTTCTCAGAAGTGCTGAGCCCTCTCACAACTCCAACTGCAGGCTCTCACCTTGAAAAATCAAGCCCAAATGAAGAGTAAAATAAGAGAACTTATCTAACTCCACTAACTAAAGGCCTGATCCTGCAATATTTTTCCCCTGAAGGAAAGATCAGGTCTTCATATCAGTCTTTGATCTGCTTTCCTGACAAGCTTGGATAACTTTCTCTATTCAGATTTCACTCAAATCCTTCACAGACTGTGAGCACACAGCAGGAAACTTTATAAACTCCAGACTCTATAAAATGCTGATGTGGTTTTATTTTTTCAGGTAGCATCTGAGATCTCTTCAAGAAGACATCTTTCAAAATTGTAGAATAAGTCAGATTCTTTTGGAAGCAGGGTGGAGAGATGTGCCTCTATGTCTCACGCAGTTTGCGGCTCCCCTCAGCTTAACTCCCCTATCGCTGGGGTGGAGGAGACTGGTTTCCAGTCAGGGTACCTGGGCATGCCTGAGGGGACATTGCTTTCATACCTGGGCTCAGGTGCCTGTTCAGGTCTGCACTGGAATAACCCTGGCAGGCAGTTTGGGGTGGTTAACAGTTTTAAATAAAATTGCAGTCTCTGCATTTAACCATACTATTTTGTCTGTGTCTCATTGTTTCCATATCCTCATGAACAATTACAGCCCACTTTTGCTGTTCTGTAGTTCAGATCTGAAGTTCTGGGTGCTCTTCTTAACCAAACCACTCTGTTCTTTTAAGGTAATAACAAGTTTATGAAGTGCCAAATGTGTGCTATACATTTTACAGACAAATCTGAGGAAAGCATCCCTGCCCAAAGCATTTATAATATAAGGCCCTGATCTTACAACTTCCAGAGCATGGGCAGATGTCTATATCCATGCAATGCCCCATTAACTTCAACAGGACTCTGTAAGGATGTAGGGGTTTGCCCATGAAGTGGTAATTTCAGGATTTGGTATCCAAATGGGTAATATAGACATATGGGGTTTGATGAAAAAAGAACAAGTGAAAGAGCATCTCTTTTTTGTTTTATGCTTTTTTTCTCCAATCACTTATTTGAATCCCAACTAAAATAATGTACTAAAGAATAATGGGTATACAGTCACAAATATCACCGTTACATAAATGTTAATCTCAAATATATTTTTAAATCAAATGTTTTTAAATAGACATTTATACCTTATACAATAGGTGGCTGTAATAGATGAACAACTAACCCAATTTTAGTAATACTGACTATTTATTGGGGATATATCCCTTTTTTGACCTGAATACTCCAAACGTAACATGCATTGACTTAGTTTCCTTCTCCAAATACCAAGAAGTTGTGATAGCCTCAGCACATTGAGCATAACTATTTCTCAAGTGTATTCCAGATCACTGATGGAAATGGCTGGCTCTGCCCTCATAACCCATTCTTTTAAAATAGGTTTTCCTTTCAGGTTCAGTTTTCTAAAATCACTACCAGTGTCAAATGCCCTCCTACAGCAACAGATGTCTCTATTATGGATTAAATCAGATCTAATGGGCATTCTTGATCTATTTCCCCATTTGTGTGGTAGCATCAATAGCAAAGAATGCTATTCCATTTCCATTCTTTGGAAAGCAGAAGTAGTAACAATATGATTAGCAGAAGGAGCTGCAGCACTGTCTTTGGTGGCAATTTTGTTGTCCAAAGCCAGCCACATGTTCTTGCATACTATGCTGAGGCTGTTCTGAAACTGGCAAACTTGGTAGGGTTTTCCTCATATATGAGGAGTTCCAGGTTATCAAAATATGATATTTCTGATCATCCCGTAATTGAAAACCATACCCCCAAAAAGTTTACACCCAGAACCCCATCCATAGACTGGTGGTCTGATGAAGGTGAAGGGTTAAAATCAATTGCTGATGTAATAACCTGGTATATGGATTTGTGTACAGGCCCAAAGTCCAGAGTTTGGTCAAGAGGTCAGAGGCCTAGCAAATAGTGATTAGCTAAGAGAAAGCAGAATAACCAAAGATAACCTTGCTTGTGTTAAGATATGCCTGGTCAGCAAAACACCAGATGTTGGGGGCAATAATTGTGTCTTATTCAAAGTTGCAAATAGAACAAAGAAGCCCCGTTTCTGTTGTGTTAGTTTCTTCTGTAGGGAGATGTTCTTCCCACACATCCAACCCTGAGTTTATGAAAAGGTTGGAACATATCAGCATAAGATATGGCCTCCTCCCACCTCCCTTTTCCAGGAACCAAACACAAATAAGCAACTTGAAAGACAATCTTTATTGCCATATACTTTCACTGTTTCTTTGCTTTTACCCCTAGGTATGTATCTGTTGGGCAATCAAAGGAGCTACTTCATTCCTATGGACCCCAAATCAAAATTCAACATATATTTTATACTAATACATTTATTAAAGTACTAATTAAATGTTAAATGTTAATTTGTTACCTTGAGACCATGGGCGGAAACATTATGTGATCTTTGACCATTGGCTACTGTGCTATCATGTCTTGCTGATTCCGGGGGTGTGGGACTGCCTACCCCATCACTTTTCCCCGCCCATGGAAAATCCATATATTCCATTGTAATCAATTGATTGACAGTGTCTCTGAGCCTAATAAGCGAGGTGACACTCTGTCAGCGCTGTACGTAATAAACTCCTATGCTTGACCTCTACTCGGTGTGGATTTATGTCCTTCAAAGGTTTCCTGATGAAGGCTGACACCAGAGCATTCTATTAATGCTGATTATATCAAAGTCAGTACAGGATATGTTGTCCCACTATATTAAAATGCAGTGTCCCTCCTGTGAAATCAATAGAAAACTGTTGAAACTGAAATTTGGCCTGCAGTAACATACTGATTGGCAAGCAATGTTGTGTATCCAGAAGCAATGCTGGTGTACATATGTAAGATGCATATAAACAAAAGAAAAGTTTCACTTTCAAAATGGCAGAAAAATACCTGATAAACATAAATCATGAACAAAGGTAGTTCCAAGCCAACTTCCATGGGGTGTGAGTCATAACAACCAAAATTAGGGTCTCTGCTAATTTTTTCTTCCAACTCATAGAATCATAGAATCACAGAATATCAGGGTGGGAAGGGACCTCAGGAGGTCATCTAGTCCAACCCCCTGCTCAAAGCAGGACCAATCCCCAACTAAATCATCCCAGCCAGGGGTTTGTCAAGCCTGACCTTAAAAATATCTAAGGAAGGAGATTCCACAACCACCCTAGGTAACCCATTCCAGTGTTTCACCACCCTCCTATTGAAAAAGTTTTTCCTAATATCCAACTATTCTCAGACATGTTACCTCTCAAACTCTACTGATTTATAGTTTCTAAAAGTGATTTCATTTCCATATTTTTTAAAAAAAATAGATTTTAAACAGCAGAATCAAAAGCATAAACTGAAATTTGTTAAAACTACAGCGTATTGCACCTTTAAAATAGTGGACTTTGATTAACTAACTTGAAGAAATATTAATTAGTCTTTAACTTGCTCTGTCCTCATACAATAGAGTGTCACTGACACATTTATATTTGAAAACTAAGAAACACCTGCAATTCACACAAAACCTGTGATAAGTGGAAGATTTAGAATATAGCCTTTCAAAATTATAAGTAAATCCATGGAAACACACAAGAGGATTTGTAGAGGTCATTATTAAAAAGTCAGCATTAACCAACTGTTTCCATACCAAGATGTGTGAGATATACTAGTCACTTCCTATTCCAATTCCTATTCTAAGTTATTTTTATCTATAAGGAAAGACAGTGCTGCCTAAGATTCGGAGATATGATTGCTTTTAGTAAATGATGCCTCTTTAAATGGCATCTTCTGTATATTTGGTGTCATTAAGAAGTAGGGTGACCAGATGCCCTGATATTATAGGGACTGTCCCAATACTAGGGGCTGTGTCTTATATATGCAACTATGCCCTCCCACTACCACCATCTCCCGTCCGAAAAAAAATGTCCCATTATTTCAGACTTGCTATCTGGTCACCCTTTTAAGAAGTCAACATTTATCTTGGTACAGTATAAATACTTCCCAGTAGTGTCATATTCTACATTCAGGAGTATTTGTTTACATTTTAAAGGCATCCACTGCATTTGGAAGTAATTAATCAATAAAAATGAATAATTTATTAGCAGAAATGGCTATTAATGGGAATCATAAATCTAGAATATTTGATGAAACTTGATAAGCTTCTCAAAACTAGTTGTGGAAAAAATAGTTTTCAAAAACTTTATTCAAGAACTGAAAGACTCTAATGTATGCACTAAACCGGAGTAAATGATTTACGATACCCCAATTAGGCTCCTGTCAGAAGAGTTCTTAAATTCACTGAAGAACAAAGCACTTCTGGCTTTCATTATTTACAGTTTCCTGTTAAACAACAACAAAATCACATTTAAAACTTAAAACTTAAGCATACATAAACTTGATCTAAAAATTGTGTAGCAGACATCTATCTTGCAATCAGAGACACTAAACATAACTTGAATTTTCTGAAGTAGGGAGAGGTTTCTTGGAACCTCCAAAAGAGGATTAATTTGGTTTCTGCAGAAACGTTCATGTGCTGGAGATGCTTAGCACATACAAACAATTATAAAACAAATTGTTATTGTCCCAACCATAAGGAAATTTTAGAACAACATTTGGCAGTTAAACAAAATCAATCCTTATATAAAGGTAACACACATTTTTCACTTAAACATCTCAAAGTGCCTTTACAAAATGATAGTGTTATCTTACATATGAGGAAACTAAGGCACAGAGAGGTAAAATGACTTGCCCAAGGTCACATAAGGAATCAGTGGCAGTGTAAAGAGGGTTCATGGAAGTCCCTTGGTAAAATTTTACCCCCAAACTGAAGGAA
Source organism: Chelonia mydas (assembly GCF_015237465.2). Lineage (NCBI taxonomy): Eukaryota > Metazoa > Chordata > Testudines > Cheloniidae > Chelonia > Chelonia mydas. The sequence continues at coordinate 92,527,764 of NC_057852.1, read as the reverse complement.
AGGTTTTGTCAATTTCCCTGCTTCTGATGGAGTTCACCTGCTCATTCAATCCTTCTTCAGCATTGCTGTCAGATAGGATCTATTGCAAGAGCTTATGAAAATGCCTCTGAAGAGCAGACACTTTTGCTTTTGGAAAACCATATTGCACAGAACTGCAGATATTTTTTTAAATATTTCTTGGGAAATACTCGTAAACCCCCTCGAAAAGTCCAGACGCCCTTAAGGAGTTTTCAGACCTGACCCTTCAAATTACATAAACTGAACGCTGTTATCCTAATGATAAACTCATCAGTATATTTTTTGGGATCCACGTATAAACTTTTCCAGGAAAGTACAACTTTATATAGGTTTACTAAATTCTGCGTCCTCCCTTGGTTTTGTTTGAGAAAAATCTAATTTTTTTTAAAAAATGAATGGATCCCCAGTCTCTCATTTTTGCTGCAAACACATACTTGTATGAAAGTTGGAGTGTGGGGAGGTTTTTGTTCCTTGCACTATACTTCTAATGTTTTATCCAGATTAACTTTAAATGTCTCAGATGATGGAGGTTCCACTACTTCCTTTGAGATACTATTCCACAGTTTTATACATTATCTCACTGTCCGGATGATTTCCCTGATATTTAATCTAAGTTTTCTCTTTCTTAACATCAACCTATTACTCTTCATTATAACCCAATGTGTCACACTAAATACATAATTCCTCTCACTCCTTCATGCTTCAAATATTTGTAAACTGTTATCATATCCCAAATATACATATAAAATGATGGGATCTCAATTTCCTGTTACCACTCAAGAAAGAGATCTTGAAGTCACTGTGGATAATTCTCTGAAAATGTCCGCTCAGTGTGCAGCAGCAGTCAAAAAGCTAACAGACTGTTAGGAACCATTAGGAAAGGGATAGATAATAAGACAGAAAATATCATTATGCCACTGCATAAATCCATGGTATGCCCACACCTTGAATACTGCATGCAGTTCTGGTCATCTCATCTCAAAAAAGATATATTAGAATTGGAAAAGGTACAGAGAAGGGAAACAAAAATGATTTAAGGGTATGGAACAGCTTCCATATGAGGAAAGATTAAAAAGACTGGAACTTTTTAGCATAGAAAAGAGACAACTACAGGGTGGGAGGATATGATAGGTGTCTATAAAATCAGAAATGGTGTGGAGAAAATGAATAAGGAAGAGTTATTTACTCCGTTACATAACATGAGAACCAGGAGTCACCCAATGAAATTAATACGCAGCAAGTTTAAAACAAACAAAAGGAAGTACTTCTTCACACGACACACAGTCAACCTGTGGAACTTGTTGCCAGGGGATGTTGTGAAGGCCAAAAGTATAACAAGACTCAAAAATAAATTAGATAAGTTCATGGAGGATAGGTTCATCAATGGCTATTAGCCAAGATGGTAAGGGATGCAACCTCATGGTCTGGGTGTCCCTAGCCTCTGACTGCCAGAAACTTCATCTTAGTGTATGTGCAACATGCCTCAGGTGGCATGTGACAAGGATTCATCACCGAATCTGGTCCGCTGGTTGGATCATTTGCTTCCCTGGCCCGGGCTGGGTACCGACAGGAAGTGCAACGTGAATGCTGATCCATGCTCCCTTGCCAGAAACTGGGACAGGACAACAGGAGATGGATCACTCGATGACTGCCTGTTCTGTTCATTCCCTTTGAAGTATCTGGCATTAGCCACTGTCGGAAGACAGGATACTGGGTTAGATGAACCATTGGTCTGACCCCGTATGGATTTTCTTCTGTTTCTTATCCTCCTTTTTACATCTTAGTCAAGCTATTAATATTTCATTTTGATTAGACTTTTCTTATAAAAGTCTTTCTCTCTAACTTCCTAATCATTTTTGTCACTCACCTCAGAATTCTTTCCAGGTTTTCAATCTTTCTGGTACTGTGGTGCTCAAAAATGAGAATTATATCCCAGGTGTAGTTGCATTCACAGCATCCAAATACTTAAAAGAACTAGATTTAATCAATTTTCCTTTTATCACCACTCATTATCAAGCATATGGAATGTGAAAAACATGAAAAGACTCCATGCTTTTAAAGCTAAACTGGTCTTTTATTAAGAGAACTATTTGCAGAGATGTTGCAACTGCAGGTAGCATTCTAACCATGTGCATACAGACTGACCTCCTGGCACAGCCTCCACACAATTCTCTCCTGCAGCCTATGTTCCTCCGTCCAAGTTCTATGCAGGTGACTACATCTTTCCTTATAACAATTTTTGTTCTGTCTTTTATGCAAGAGTTTGTTGACATGCTGTTCAAACCAGCCTCCCAATTCTTGTCTGTTATTACCACTAGTGGGGACCTGTTTCAACCCCTGTTGCTGCCTTCATTCTGTGGAGCGGTATTCTGTTGGCTCCCTGTATTGCTCACATACCTTGTTTCTTCTGATTCTCCTATGTCAGGCCAGCTGATGGCTAAGGCTCTTTCAATGTTCTCCTGCTCCTGGCTGGGCCCCATTGGTCCAGGTGTGCCAACTGTCTTCTACTGTTCCACAGCTGCCTTTGGTTTTGTCTCCACTACTATCTTGAATCTGTAGCTACCTCATACAGCCGGTGTGCTTTGTATGGCTATATGAGGACTGTACCCAGATCAGCTCACCTGTGTGTGGCATCTTCAGGTCCTTGGCTCCTTTGTTATAGTGGGCTGCCCGCTTAGCCTGGCATTCTCTTAACTGCTTCTGTTTACTGTCTGTTGTTCCTCCACTGCAGCAGAGTACCCCTTGTGGACAGCCGAGGTTTGATCCTCTCACCCGTCAGTGCTGGGCTACTACCTAGTTCCTGGGAGGGTGTGCTGTGATAGTCTGACATTACCAGGTAGAGATCCCTTCCTGTCTGTTATGCCTTTGCCATGAGTTTCTTGGCTGTCTTTACTGCCAGCTCTGCCTTCCCATTGCTTTATGGATAATCAGAAGAAGACATCTTGTACTCAAATTTCCATTTAGTGTTGAATTACTTGAATTCTGCTTCAGAGTACTGTGTTCCGTTGTCTGAGCATACCATGTCAGCTAAGCCATACCTAGCAAAATGCACCTTCTGTTTCCTGATCACATTTCTTGCCTAGGTGTCCTCCAGATAGTCCACATCCTAGAAATCAGAATAGTAATCATGTAGTTTCTGCCATTAGAAGTAAACAAGTCTGTTCTGACCTTTTCTAAGGGTCAGGCTGGGATTTCATGAGGCTGTAGAGTCTCCTTCTGTTATCCATCACTGTACTTTTTACACACCATGCACTGCTTCATGCATGCTGTCAATTCGGCATCCATGTCTGCCCAGCAGATACCATCCCTGGCTCATCTCAGGCATGTCTCTGTCCTCAGATGTGAAGCATGTTTCTATCTTCTAATGCCAGCTCTTAAATCTATTGGGATTACTGCTCGGTCACCTTTAAACAAAATACTGTCTTGCATACAAAGTTCATCCCTCATATGGTCAATCTCCTGGGGCACAGCTGCTTGCGATCTGGACAACTCCAGAGTATGAACGGTTGTTTTGCTTGTAGTATCCCAAACAGTTCAGTACTTTGTTGAATTGCCAGGAGCCTCCCATCAGAGGGATGGTAGCATGTTGACAGACTTCTCCTGTTCCAAAGAGCCACCTGTGTTGTACTGTAGTAGGTTTGCCCTGCTCAGTGTAATTGCCACCAGTAGTGACTTCGCTGTGCAGTACCTTATCCTCAAATCATAGAGCTGGAGTCTCAATAACATGCATTGTAGCCACTTGGATACACTCAGCAGTGACTTCTTTGTGATGCTTTCTGATGGCTTGTGAGTTGACTGCATGTCCACCTTGCGCCCAAAGGTGAATTGATGGAATTGTTCCATTCCAAAGAGCCCAGTCAGTAGCCCCTTTTCTATCTGAGCATATCCCCTTTCTGTGTCTGTCACAGCTCAACTAGCAAATGCTATAGTCAGCTGGCTTTGTATCAGTGCTGCTCCTAGGCCTCCTTCTGAGGCATCTAGCTGCTACACAGTGCTGTAGTACTGGTGCCTTACTTACGGATTTTATTTTTTCTTTAAAATGCCTGTTCTGGGGTCTGACTACTCATTGTGTGTTAACGGTCTTAAGGGTTCATAAGTTTCTGTGCGCACAGAATCCGGAAAGACAGGTGGTCATCCTTATAAATCGCTTTCACATCCTTTGGTCTTCATATTTCCTTAATGGTTCTGTGTCTCAGGATTCATCTGGAGTCCCCCAGCAGTCAGTAGGTATCTGATGAAGGGAACCTCAGTTTTCTTGGGGTCCAACTCATCTGCATTCAGCTTAATAGTCTGCTCCCAACACTTATTTAGGGATGGTCACAGTTTGGTATCATGTTCCTGGATTGTCTCCCTTGTCATCTCCTCCTCCTCCAATACGAAGGTCATCAGCTATAACCTTGATGCAGGGGAGTACATCTTGTGCCTAGTTCAGTTTACACTGGGGCCAGGCTGATGCACTTAGGCATCTGTACCCAGAGCTATCTGCCAAAAAGTATAGCAAAAGGTGTCAAGCAGCTGGATGGCTCAATATGCGAGAACCCATTCTTGACATCACAAAAACTGAACGTTTCTGCCCTGGATAAATTGAGCAGTACGTCCCCAGTCATTGGTAATGGGTGGGGGTGACTTCTTTTCAATGATCTGTTCAGTGGTTTCAGGTCAGTGCAGATCCTCAGTTTACCTGAAAGTGTTCTCACTGCTACTAGGTAGCTGATCTACTCCGTGCTAGTTTCAGTGGGTAGAATGATACCTCTTCGTTACAGGCTTGCCAGTTCTTTCTTCAGTGGCTCCACTAGAGCACATGAAACTCTGTGTTTCAATAGTCTCATAAACTGCTTACAGGGGTCTATTTCTAACTTCAGCTCCCTTTCTAGGTGGCCATCTCCTTGAAAAATGTCCTTATATTCTGTTAGAATACTAGACAGAGCCCATGGTGACAGTTCTCCCTCTTCTTTCATGTTGAAGATATTCTGGTCTTTTATTGTGAGGAAATCCAGAGGGCCTGTTGCCCAGCAATGGGTTGTACTCCTGTGTGTCAACTACTATGAATGCCAAGCAATAATATCTGTTGTTTCATGGGCTTCTTATCAACAGTCTGCATTAGCCCACTCACCTCATAATGGTTTTATTGTACATCACCAGCACTCAGTCACATTTCTCCAGTCTTATTATGTTGCTGCTTGTCAGTGTTACTGGGATTTTTTACAGCTGGCTCCACAATCCATTTGGAATCAAACTAGTCATAGATTTAATGATGTAAGCAGAGTCAGGATGGGCTCCACCCTGACATCTGGTGGTGAGGTGTGGCAAGTAGTGGAAAAGAACTTCAGGGGCTGATCTCAATTTGCATAGGCACACCCACCCCGCCTAGAATGAGGCCATAACTGCCCAAATGGTCACTTTGGCTGTTGTGGGATCCCCAGTGTCTTTGTTATTGGGGCGGGAAGAGTAAATTGTTATTACCCTGATTATGGGAACTGTGCTTGGAACTGTACTTGGCCTTTTGTTATGATGGAGGGACTCACCATCAACTGAGTAGCACTCGCTAGGCAAGGGACATGGGTTCCAAAACTCTGTGAAGGGAGAGAGATTTGAGACAGGTATTAGTACCTGGTGGTGTGGTTCCCTTTGTGAGGGCCTGAAGCACCAATTCATAGATTCATAGATATTTAGGTCAGAAGGGACCATTATGATCATCTAGTCTGACCTCCTGCACAACGCAGGCCACAGAATTTCACCCACCACTCCCACAAAAAAACCTCACACCTATATCTGTGCTATTGAAGTCCTCAAATTGTAGTTTAAAGACCTCAAGGAGCAGAGAATCCTCCAGCAAGTGATCCGTGCCCCATGCTACAGAGGAAGGCGAAAAACCTCCAGGGCCTTCCAATCTGCCCTGGAGGAAAATTCCTTCCCGACCCCAAATATGGCGATCAGCTAAACCCTGAGCATATGGGCAAGATTCATCAGCCAGATACTACAGAAAATTCTTTCCCGGGTAACTTGGATCTTGCCCCATCTAAAACCCATCACAGGCCATTGGGCCTATTTACCATGAATATTTAATTACCAAAGCCATGTTATCCCATCATACCATCTCCTCCATAAACTTATCGAGTTTAATCTTAAAGCAAGATAGATCTTTTGCCCCCACTACTTCCCTCGGAAGGCTATTCCAAAACTTCACTCCTCTGATGGTTAGAAACCTTCGTCTAATTTCTAATCTAAATTTCCTAGTGGCCAGTTTATATCCATTTGTTCTTGTGTCCACATTGGTACTGAGTTTAAATAATTCCTCTCTCAATTGCACCTCTGTCTCTCTCCACTGTGGAATGTCAGAGCTAATTTTGGGTCTATTAAGAGTCTTGCTACAGGTACTGTGCTGCATTCGCTTTGGCCTTATGGTGCACCAGCACTAAGGCCCCCACTACTATGAGCTGAAATCACTGAGAGCTGAAATCACTAAGAGCTGAAATCACTGAGCACTGTGTCAAGTAGTGGGGAGCCGGAAGATCTAGAGTGCAGTGGTGCTGTTCGTGAGACGGCGAGCTGAGCAGAGCTGTTCGTGAGACGGCGAGCTGTGCAGAGCGGAGCCGTTCGTGAGACGGCAAGCTGAGCAGAGCTGTTTGTGGGACGGCGAGCTGTGCAGAGTGGAGCCGGTCGTGGTGGAGCGGAGCCGTTCGTGAGACAGCGGCATGTTCATGAGACGGCGAGCTGTGCAGAGTGGAGCCGGTCGTGGTGGAGCGGAGCCGTTCGTGAGACAGCGGTGTGTTCGTGAGACGGCAAGCTGAGCAGAGCTGTTCGTGAGACAGCGAGCTGTGCAGAGTGGAGCCGGTCGTGGTGGAGCGGAGCCGTTCGTGAGACAGCGGTGTGTTCGTGAGACGGCAAGCTGAGCAGAGCTGTTTGTGAGACGGCGAGCTGTGCAGAGTGGAGCGGTCGTGGTGGAGCAGAGCCGTTCGTGAGACAGCGTAGCAGAGCAGAGCCCTGTGGGGCAGTCAGCTTCAGGACACGTAAGGTACCCTTACCTCTTTCCCCCACACACAGGCACATTTTAGCCAGACTGGGGAGTAACACTCTGCAGATGAACTTTTGAACTCTGGGGCTGGACTTTTTGGATTTTGGGTGATTTGAGGATTGCTGGACTCAAGAGACGTTTGGGTTCTGGGACTCAAGAACCCGAGGGAAAGGATGTGGCCCAATTTTCTGGGGTGGGTCTTTGCTCATGGTTTGGTTAATGAACACTAGTTGTGGTGTTTCCCCAATTTAATGCTGATGTCGTTTACCTCATGTTATTAAAGATTCTCTACTACACCGAGACTCTGTGCTTGCGAGAGGGGAAGTATTGCCTCTTTGAGGCACCCAGGGGGATGTAAGATTTTCCCAGGTCACTGGGTGGGGGCTCGAGCCAGTTTTGTATTTGCTTTGATGAGAGGGAACCCCTGTGTACTGAACCCGGCCCTTGCTGCTATCAACTTGGCTGGCAGAAGGGTTACAATAGCATAGTTACAATGTGGCAACTGAATGGCTGGCAGCCTTCTCCTGCAATGCACGTATATTGAGAGTCTTTGTGTCTACTAAAATCACACTGCAGACTTCCTCCTCTTCACTGGAAGTCTGTATGTTCTCCATCACAGCCTACAAAAACACTATTTTCTTCCTGAGCTAGCTGTGGAATCGGGACAGAAAGTGGTTCTGTTTCCACCCCTTTCGCTATTGCCACAGGCTGAGCATTTTTGTTTCTGCCTTTCATGTTGCTTTCTACAGTATACACACTGACCCAAAGAATGCAGATATTATGGTCATGTCTATACTGCGAAGTTGTCCACAAAACTTTTGTCTTTCACAGGTACTTTAAAAAGCCCCCCCGCGAAAGACAAAAGTTTTGCAGACACAAGCGGCAGTATGAATGTGGCTTTGTCAGCAGGAGCACTCTCCTGCCGACAAAGCTAACGCTGCTCATGGGGCTGGAAGTGTTTTGTCAGCAGAAGTGCCGACAAAGTACCGACAAAGAGCGTTTACACACGCTGACTTTTAGTGACAAGGCTGACCTGACCTTTAGATATGAGTCCGCTTGCACCCACCCATCCCCAGAGCCTCAACAGGTGCGCCTCCAACAGAGCCGCAGTGAGTCATCACGCAGGCATGCAACAACTTAGCTGCACTGACTTACCCTTCCCACAGACCCTTCAGTGACACAATCTTCAGGCATGCGGCAGCAGCCTATCACTGAGCACAGCCTGGGTCAGATGACCCCCATGCTCAAGTATTTTCCCAACCCCACCAAAGCTGCAAGTCAGTCTGCTGTGCAACAAAACTACCTTCCCAGAAAATCTTTCTGATACCCCACACTGTAACAGACTCTCTAGATTCAGTGCTTGCTCTTGATCCAGTTCCTGCCCCAGCCTTTCATGAGCCCTGTTCCATTCTTGTACTTGCCCTACCCTGATCTTGCCTCAGCCCTGTTACCGACTCACTCCAGTCTTGCCTCCAGCTCCTGACCCCCTCGGACTCTGACCACCCAGCTTCAACCTTTGGCCCACACCTGAACTCTGACTATAGTACAAATTTTGGCTAATCTATGGACTCTGATCTCAGTTCTGACCCCAGCCTGGCCCTGGCCCTGGCCCTTGGTTCCAGTGCTACCCCTGGCCCAATCCTGACCCTACATCCAGCTTTGACCTTTGCTCCAAACACTAGGACGGACTACCCGGGGGCAACACCTGACAGCTTCCATGCTGTGCAAGGTTTTTGTCTGGAAATCCAGCATTCCTGGTGATCTGAATTCCTCCATGCTGCCTCTTTAATCTGCTTCTAGGTGCTGGTTTGTTCGCCTGTTAATCACACTCTCTTTCTTGCTGGGGGTCTCACTAGACTGATCACTGTCACCATGTTTCATGTAGCACATACTGGGTAACAACATTAAGGACTACATGACTGTAAAATTAAACTGGTTCTTTATGAAAAAAAACATTTACAGAGAAGTTGCAGCTAGTATTCTAGCCATGTGCATGCAGACTGACTTCCTTGTGTCCCTCTAAACTCCTCTCTCCTGAAACCTGTGCTCCTCTCTCAAAGTTTCATGCAATTTTCTACAACGGCTATCTTAAAGCAAGATACTCTTCCTGGTAGATGATCTTTTCATAAGGTTACTCTACATATGGTTTGTCACAGCATAGTGGTTTCCTAAAATAATTTCTTTAAAAATCCTTGAAAGGGTTTGTCCCCTTTGGATTCAGAATTCAGTATAATCTCTTCACAGCTGTATATAAATACTACTTATATGATGGACAGTACATCCCATCTCATCTACTGTAACATTCTTCCCTCCGGCCTCCAAACACATACACATTACCTTCCTTCAATCCATACAAAATGCAATTACCAAAGTCATCTACTTTGCATATCAATCTGATCATGTCATTCCCCTCTCTGAGTCACTCCACTAGTTCCCAATCCACCAGTGCAACAAATTTCTGCTTCTTATCACCATATTCATAACTCTGCTTATCCTCCCCTTGCCAAGATTCACATTGCCCCATACTTTTCAATTCTAAAATGGCTCCTGACAATAGCGCTAAGTGGCTCATCCAAGTCTTCTTAAACCAGAAACCACCTTCTGGAACAATCTTCTAAAATACAATAGTACAAGACAATAATGCACTATCGTGATCTTTACCAGCAACATATGGTAACATATACAGGACAATTAGACTTTCTCCTAACCCTTCTTCCCCCAAGATTAATTTTCAGTAAAATTAATATAGAATAGCTTTCATATGTTTTTTTATTATCCTAAAATGAAACACACTGAATACTGCACTGTACCATATATTGTCATAAGCTTGTCAAAAATTCACCCCATTTAATAAAGCAAAGGGCTCCCATTCATATGAATGAAACAGGATTGTCAATTTCTGCTTTGGATGTTACTGTGGTGAAGCCACATGTCAAAAGATCCAATTAATTATTATACTGAGCCATCTGGTATCCAGACAACTGGCTGCAATGTATGATAACAAAAGTCTCTAAACATTTACAGGCTTATGAATGATGGGTTTAACATCCAGAATATCAAACACAATTTTCAAAGAACAACTAGGCATTTTATGACATATTTATATAACAGTATGTCTCGGCCAGTGAAAAATGGTTCTGAAAGTTCTTCAGGCATATTTTAATTGATGGAATAATGTGTTGTTAATTTAAAGCAGTTGTTTAAAGCTTGCTGTCTATTAGGTGAAGTTTTGCAAGCAAGCCATTATGTGAAGATTTACAAACTGATGTCCATGAACAAAAAAGCAATATTTTAGCTTACATAACACTAAGCTCACTAGACCTCCAAAATACATATTATGAAATGAAAACACTTACTCTAAATAATTTTTGCCCTACGCACAGATTAGAAAAATCAGCAAGAATTAATTTATAGCTATCATTTTTTACCAGTAGGCGTGCATAAGTGCTACCCAGAATAATTCAGAGAACATGGAAATAATTTAACATAAGCAGCAGCTTCTTGCATGCTAAACAAACAGAAATTAAAATTAATGGTTCCTCAGAACTTCCAAACTCAACATTAAATCATATTAAGGGCCTAAAACTGGCCTCTTTACTCTGAAACAAAACATGTCCTACACAATAAAATCCTGTATTAGGGCTAGAAAAGTTAATGAGTTTTAACTTGTGTACTTTCCTACACATCATACTGCTTGCTCTTCATCTTCATTGTCATAGAGTGGTCAGAAGGGGATGTGGCCTGAAAAGGCCCATACAATATAGCTAATCACAGAGAGCTGAGAGCTGCAGGGAAACAAACCCAGTTACCATGATGGGAAGTGGTGCCCATTTTTGTACAAGTCCCCTTCACTTCAAGGATGTTTTGCAACGGGATGATTTCACCCATAGGCAAAATTGCCATTGGCTACAATGGGAGAGATGACTGAGTCAGGACAGCTAGATCAGGTGCTGAAAGTGCTCTAGCATAAATAGGCTTGGCAGAATTCAATTTTTTTTTTATAATTTCAACAAATAATATTGATGTTTATTTTAAGCATCTTTTAAAATTTTTATCCATTTACATTTTCACAGTTGTACAAAACTATGGATTTTAAGGGTCTTTTAAACTTAATTTGAGGGAATTTATGGGGGGCATCAGGCAATAATTATTTAATGACAGACACTGAAATTCAAGAGGATAACCATTAAAACACAAACTGTCAACGTCACATATTTAAAATGTACAAAGTAAATATCGTTAAATCAAACTCTAATAAGTTCTTAAGCAATATTTTTCCTACTTTGCCTATCTGTAAATTTTGATTATCAATGAAAATATTTTTCATCAGTTTGTGTGTGTGTGTGTACAGAGAATTCGACTTGACCAATATTTACCGATAAAAATTGAATCCTTCCGAGCCTAAGCATAATGTTGCTCAGAATTAAAGTTAAAAACAAAAAACAGTTAAAATGGTAAGAATCTTGGAAAAAAATATACTCTAAAGTTAAACATTTTGCTTAAATAGTGTCATAGATTCAGCGTTAATATCCACGTAAGCAAATCATTAATTATTTGTACCGTTTCTTCATTTGTTGAAAAGTACCAGCTGCCCCACACAGGGAGAAGAAAGGGGCTTAAAAGGTTGCGCAGAACCCACAAATGAGGAAAGGGCTTATTGAGCCCACCAATAGGGGGAAGGCTTGCTGGAGCGGCCAATCAGGGCCGGCGAGGGCCATATATAAAGGGCTGCTCAGCAGCACAGAGGAGAGTCTCTCCCTGGAAGGCAAGGGCAGAGGTCTAGCTGCCTGAAGTAGCACCATAGCTAGAGCAGTGCGGGGCAGGGGCAGGGGCAGGGGCAGGGGCAGCAGAGTGTGAGGGTGAGCTGCTGGCTGACCACTGCCAGGCTGGGCCCTTGCTACAAGGGCTGAGAGGGTGCTAGAGCTATGGGGGAAGTGGCCCAGGGAAAACAGGCAGCAGGGTGGAGGAGGGCAATAGGTGGCTGCCGGCTATAGGGTCCCTGGGTTGGAACCCAGAGTAGCGGGTGGACCTGCCCCCCCCCCTTCACCTCACTTGCCAATGAGGAGAGTGGCTGGTATCCAGACTGCAGTTTGCCCCCGAGGCGAGGGGCTGGACCTTGGACTGCAGTTGGCCACTGAGGCAAGTGGTGGGATTAAGGACTGTTGGTTTCCCAGGAATGGGGGGAGAAAGCAGAGTGGAGGCACAGCCGGAAGGCTGTGTCTGGAAGAGGACGCTGATATCCGGGGAGTGATGTGGGTCCAAAGAGTGGCGACAGCAGTGACAGCAAGTGTGACATCACTAGCTGAAGGAGGACTGGAAGGCCCGAGAGCTAATTCCCAGGACGGCCAGCAGGAGGCGTCGTGGTGGTGAGTCCCGCCCCATTACAAAAACAAAAACATTGTTGAGCTTTGGTATTCATTTTTCATGGGTTTTTTCTGACTCTCCTGTTTTTCCCTCTACTCTTCCTTTTTCCCCCCACTCTTTCCTTTTTCCATTTCCAGTGACAAAATGGATAAAGGAAAAGGAGTGAAACAAAATAGGGAAAGACAGGTGAGGCAGGAAACGAAAATAAATTTTAAAAAATCTGGCATTTGGTTTTTTGAAATCACAAATACCTTCTATTATAGTGTCCAAATGAAAGTTTGGTTTTTTTTTTCCTTTTGGCACAGTATTTTTGCCACAGGCATTGTCTTTATTATAGTTGCAGTCTTGAGAACGCCAATGGATTAGTGCCAGAGAGCCTGAGTTTTGCCATGGGGTTTCAATGAGCCACATTGACTTCTGTGGAAATAGTTCATCTCCTCTATGGGGAGATTTATGCCCCAGGAATTTGCAAAAAACTGTAAAACTTGAAATTCTAACTTTTTCTAGTGAGATTTGCAGCTAAGCTCCAAATCTCTTCCAACATCTGGTGATTTGACTCAGTCTAAACAACGCAATAATGTCTTATTCAACACATACAACAGATAGTACAAACAAATATGACCTTACCATGCTTGCTAAGTTTTTCATAAACTATATTTATCATAATGACCTATGTTACATCTATGTTATATCACAGTTGGGTCAGGGTTGGAACACAGCACGTTAGGTAATGAAGCTGACAGCTCCAAAACTACAAGAAAAAATAGTTGCTTCTTAGAATAAATATTTAACACCCAATCAAATTTCTTGGCAATCAAACTCTTTCATGCTATTCAAGAAGTGCTAGCATTCCTGCTAAAAACTCGGTGACTAATAAATAAAACCCATCACAATTAGTATTGTCTTTTAAAATGAAGGCATTTAATGAGATATGGTCTCCCACACACTAATTACTAGAATATCAAAAGAAGAAAACATGAACATCTTGCCATTTTGACTGAAAAATAGCACATTTTTTCCTTTTACATTTGCTTCTTTATAAAATATTTTTTAAATTATTTTTATAGTTATGGTTCAGGGATAGTTAGAAAAAATACAATTAAAATAATCATGTATTTTATCTGATAACATTAAATTACACCTTATGTCCTTTTATACTATAAACCTTTGTTAGTTAAAAGGGTCCACTGGGCAGCACAGTATGGGGAGGAGGTGAGCAGCCCTCAGTGGTGAAAGAACAGGTTAAGGACTATTTAGAAAAGCTGGACATGCACAAGTCCATGGGTCCTGATCTAATGCATCTGAGGGTGCTGAGGGAGTTGGCTGATGTGATTGCAGAGCCATTGGCCATTATCTTTGAAAACTCGTGGTGACCAGGGGAGGTCCCGGACAACTGGAAAAAGGCAAATGTAGTGCCCATCTTTAAAACAGGGAAGAAGGAGAATCCAGGGAACTACAGACCGGCCAGACTCACCTCAGTCCCTGGAAAAATCATGGAGCACGTCCTCAAGGAATCAATTCTGAAGCACTTAGAGGAGAGGAAGGTGATCAGAAACAGTCAACATGGATTCACCAAGGGCAAGTCATTCCTGACCAACCTAATTGCCTTTTATTATGAGATAACTGGCTCTGTCGATATGGGGAAAGCAGTGGACATGATATATCTTGACTTTAGCAAAGCTTTTGATACTGTCTCCCACAGTATTCTTGCCAGCAAATTAAAGTAGTATGGTTTGGATGAATGGACTATAAGGTGGATCCAGGGACCGCGAGTTGTATGGGCCCGTGGTGCCCAGGCTCCAGCAATATTCAGGGTCCGGGGGCCAGCTCCACCAATGTTTGGGGCCGGGTCTCTCCCCAGGCCATGCCTGCCCCCCCGCACCCCCCAAGTGTCCCCAGGCCCCCACTTGCTGCCCCCGCGCACCTCCCCCGGGTCCCGGAGCATCACTGCCTCTCCCCTGCAGCTCCATGCTGCCTCCGCTCTGCTGGCTCCCAGCATCAACTGCCGCCGCAGGGTCCTTCTGCTTAGGACCCTTCCCTTTTCCAATGGAACCTTACACCAGTACAGGGGGCCCCCCTGCCTGCAGTCACCGCTCCTGCCCCATGCTGGGCAAGGGGCAGCCCCATCCCCCACCCTCCAGTAAGACTACAATGAGGGGCAGCAGCAGGGGAGGAGGAGCACATGTGATGGCAGCCCCCCCCAAACACCCCACACAGGGGAGGCGAGGGGGCTTCCTGGACCTGAGAGGGGCCCTAAGAGCACGTGCCTTGACAGTGGTGCGAGGTGAATGTGCTGCCAGGTGGGAGAGGGGCATCCCTCCCCCAGAGCTCACTGCTGCTGGTGGAGAGAGGGCTGGGGGGGAGTCCTGCTCTCTGGCCCCAGCCCCATGGCAGCCTGCCTGCACCCCAAATGCATCCCCAGCTCTGCCCCACCCCAGAGCCCGCACCCCCAGACAGAGCCCTCACCCCCCTGCACCCATACCCTCTGCCCTAGCCCTGAGCCCCTCCCACACCCCAAACCCCTCATACCTGGCCCCAGCCAGAGCCCTCATCCCCCCGCACCCTAATCCTCTGCCCCAGCCCTGAGCCCCCTCCTGCATCATGAACCCCCCAGCCCTCACCCCAACTCTCTGCCCTAGCCCTGAGCCCCCTCCCACACCAAACCCCTCATCCCCAGCCACACCCAAAACCCCTCATCCCTGCACCCCCTCCCTCCTCACCCCTTCCCACCCCAACTCCCTCCCAGAGCTTGCACCCCCTCCCTCCACACGCCCTCCCATCCCCAAACTCCCTCCCAGAGCCTGCACCCCTAACCACCTCCTATACCCCCAGCCCAGAGCCTGCACCCAAACTCCGTCCCAGAGCCTGCACTCCTCACATCCCCCTGCACCCCCACCCCCTGCCCCAGCCCAGAGCCTGCACCCAGCACCCAAACTCCATCCCACAGCCTGCACCCCAGACCCCCTTCCCCACCAAAACTCCCTCCCAGAGCCCAACCTCTCACCCCTTTTGCACCCAAACTCCCTCCCAGAGCCTGCACCCCTCCTGCACCCCAATTCCCTGCCCCAGCCCAGGGCCTGCACCTCAGACCTCCTCCCCACACCCTAACTCCATTTCAGAGCCTTAGGCAGGTCGGGGGCCGAGTTTGAGGGGAGGCGGGTTCTGGGCGCCACCAAAATTTCTACAAACCTGCCACCCCTGGGTGGATAGAAAGTTGCCTAGATCATTGGGATGAACGGCTAGTGATCAACAGCTCGATGTCTAGTTGGCAGCTGATATGAAGCAGAGTGCCCCAGAGGTGTGACCTGGGGATGATTTTGTTCAACATCTTCATTAATCGTCTGGATGATGGGATGGATCACACCTTCAAGTTCGTGGATGACACTAAATTGTGGGGAGAGGTAGATATGCTGGAGGGTAAGGATAGGGTCCAGAGTGACCTAGACAAATTGGAGGATTGGGCCAAAAGAAATCTGATGAGGTTCAACAAGGACAAGTGCAGAGTCCTGCATTTAGGATGGAAGAATCCCATGCACTGCTACAGGCTGGGGACCGACTGGCTAAGCGGCAGTTCTGCAGAAAAGGACCTGGGATTACAGTGGACAAGAAACTGGATATGAGTTAACAGTGTGCCCTTGTTGCAAGAAGGCTAACGGCATATTGGGCTGCATTAATAGAAGCACTGCCAGCAGATCTAGGGAAGTGATTATTCCCCTCTACTCAGCACTGGTGAGGCCACATCTGGACTACTGTGTCCAGTTTTGGGCCCCCCACTACAGAAAGGATGTGGACAAATTGGAGAAAGTCCAGTGGAGGGCAACGAAAATGATTAGGGGGCTGGGGCACATGACTTATGAGGAGAGGGTGAGGGAACTATTCTGCAGAAGAGAAGAGTGAGGGGGGATCTGTTAGCAGCCTTCAACTACCTGAAGGGCGGTTCCAAAGAAGATGGACCTAGGCTTTTCAAAGTGGTGGCAGGTGACAGAACATGGAGCAATAGTCTCAAGTTGCAGTGTGGGAGGTCTAGGTTGGATATTAGGAAAAACTATTTCACTAGGAGGATGGTGAAGCACTGGAATGGGTTACCTAGGGAGGTGGTAGAAATTCCATCCTTAGAGGTTTTTAAGGTCAGGCTTGACAAAGCCCTGACTGGGATGATTTAGTTGGGATTGATCCTGCTTTGAGCAGGGGGTTGGACTAGATGACCTCCTGAGATCTCTTCCAACCCTAATCTTCTATGATTCTATGGTGAATATTCAGAAAAAATAACTGTAAAGTGACCTTACGCATCCGAGATCAGCAGACAACACTACGTAAGAAAAACTAGGGAAATCTAGGAGAGGCAGGAGGATTTTATGGTTAAGGCACTGTAGTGGGGCTCGAAAGTTGTATGTTCAGTTCTCTGCTCTGCACACACTCTCTGTGTGAACTCTGGAGGAGTCACTTAATCTTTCAGGGCCTCTGTTCTCCTTCTGTACAATGAGGATAATACTCAGGGCTTAAATACTCACCGAATAGTTTCCAAAGCCATGGGGCTTCAGCCCCACGGGAGGTGCTGGGGCTCGCTTGCAGGGTGTGCCAAGGCTTGGGCTTCTGCCCCATGAGAGGTGCCAGGGCTCCTGCAGGTTTAAAATATTGTACCGCTCTGGCTGAATTTAAGCCCTGATAATAATACTTCCTTGCCTTACAGAGGTGTTCTGCGGATAAAAGCTGTCAGTGTATTGGGGTACTACAATGGTGGGCAACATTGGAAAGCCTATAAAGTTATTTTCATTCTGATGAAAAAAATTAAATTGAAGGTTTCTCCTGGGAACTGAGAAATATATGTCCGATCAGGAAACATGAGGACAGCTCACAATGGAAGATACCTAATTCAATGATAGTTAAGAGAAAAGCTCAGAGACAAGGTGCGCAAGGTGACCTGGAGGAGAACACTATGTAGTTCAAAAGCATGTTTCTTTCACTAACAGAAGTTGGTCCAATAATAGATATTATCTCACCCACCTTGTCTCTCAAAAATCCTGGGACCAACAGGGCTACAACAACTCTGCAAACAAAGAGAAAAGCTATAAGATAAATCTTAATGGAAACAATATAACTTTTGTGATAGAACAAAACAATTAAATCTGCCCAATATGAATAAGATATTTTGAAAGACTTCAGTGGGCAGCCTTAAGAGATCAGTACACCGGGTAATCCTGTCTTGTACAGGATAAGGAGCCTTTAATGTGCTTAAGAAAGAAAAACTGGATTTCTGACAAGGACCGGCGTTGCCATATAGGAATGCATGATATCTATTCTCCACAATTATTTTGATCAGCTGCAAAACAATGGATGGATCTGATAAACTGTCGAGTGCTGGACCACCCACACAAGGAAGGCTGTGATTTTTCAAAGGTGTCAGCCATCTACAGTTAGCATAGACTTCAACTGGAATTACAGGGCTCAAGACCTCTGAAAATTAAGCCCTAGGTTTCCACTGTCTTGCAGCCCTGGCACACCGTTGCTCATCCTACTGCACTATTCCAGTATCAAAAAAGATCTTCTACAGTACTTCCACTTGTCTAGAGCTAGTTGTTGACAGCAAGAAATTACTTATAAAGGCTATTTACACAATCTTGAAGATTACATCCTCCACAAGAAACAAATCAGTCTTAGAGTTAGTAAGTCAACCTACAAACTTGTATAGAAAAATGTGTTTATGATAAAATGTATCTGAATAATTCAAAAATCTCTTCTACACATTCCCAGGTGCACTTCCCATACAGTCATATACCCGCCACCCCACACACTAGTCACTGCACTCTCTATTGAGGGGCAGAACATTGTATCAAAATTATGTAATGGGGTCACAGATACTACAATAAGAGACAGTTAATAGAATATGACATCTGTCTTAATGAATGTCTATAGCTCCAAGCTTGGTGGCAGCAAGGTGACCAGAATACAAAAGATGTTAAAACACGGGTTTTGGACTATACTGTGCCATTTTAACACAAACATTAGTAAGAGCCAGTGCCACTGGGGAACACAGCAAGGTGCCTCTGAACATCCACTAGTCAGTGCACTCCTGTACTCTCCTGTGAGGGCACACCTTTTTACTCCCTGCGTGGCCAGCCAAGTTTGCTAGCTGGTGCATGTGGAAGAGTTTGGAGCTATTGTCCTACCATCTCACTGCCCTTTTTGAGGCTCCATGCACCCCAAAGTAGTAGGAAGGGATGGAAGACCCCCAACACTCTCCAAAGGCCTCTACAAGCAGCAGGATAGCTCCTTACACCATCCCCCATCACCGTGCTTCATACTTTTATTTTCAAAGTACTCCTGTAACATTAGCTGGCATTAGCCCCATTTTACACATGGGGAACTGAGGCACAGAGAGATTATGGCCAAGTGGTCAAAATGCCCACTAATTTTGGGTGCCCAATTTGAGTCTCCGAGGCCCTTATTTTTCAGAGTAATCAGGTTTTTTATTTGTAGGCTTGGCAGAATTTGTTTTTTTATATATAATACTGATGTTTATTTTTAAACATTTTTTCAATTTTTGGTTGAGGGAAATTACAGGGAGGTCAGGCAATAGGGGGCATCAGGCTGTAATTATTTAATGACTCTAGACATTGAAATTGAAAAAATTAAAATTTTATAATCATTTAAACATGAACTGTCAACATCACATGTCAAAATATACTAAGTAAATTCCTTAAATCAAACTAAAAAGTTCTTAAGCATCATTTTTTCTACTTTGCCTGTTTGTAAATTTTGATTATTATAAATGGAAATATTTTTGTCGGTTTGTATGTGTACAGTGAAATTGACCTTTACCAACATTTACCAGTATAAATCTAGTGCTTCCATGCCTATTTATATCACTTGTTCAAAGCACTGCTCCCATTGCTTCAGCTGACGCTGTGAGAGCCCAACCCATCTGCAAATGATCCCAGATGTCTCAAACTGGACTCTGTGAAGGAGTCTACTACCCCTTTAAGAGTCAGCCAGGACTCACAATCAGAAATGCTTGGGTATAATCAAGGAGACTCCCTTCCCCAGTCTAGCACAGACCTATTTAAAGAGGAACAGAATGTCATTATTAAATATTTATTCCCCACATAGGTACTTACAGACTGTAATCAAGTCACCCCCTAACCTTCTCTTTGTTAAAATAAATAAATTGAGCTTCTTGAGTCTATTAATGAGGCATGTTTTATAATCCATTAATCATTCTCACAGCTCTTCACTGCACTCTCTCCAATTTATCAACATCTTACCTGGATTGTAGACACCAGAATTGGACACAGTATTCCAGCAGCAGTTAAACCAATGCCAAATACAGAGGTAAAATAACCTCTCTATGTCTACTCAAGATTCTGCTGTTTATGCATCCAAGTATTGCATTAGTCCTTTCAGCCATAGCACTGCACTGTGAGTTCATGTTCAGCTGATTATCTGCTATGACCCCAAATATTTTATAGGGTCACTGCTTCCCTGTAAGCCTGGCCTACATTCTTTGTTCCTAGATGTATACATATTAAAATGCATTTTGTTTGCTTAAGCCCAGCTTACCGAGTGATCCAGATCACTTTTCAGAGTGGTAGCCATGTTAGTCTGTATCAGCAAAAACAACGAGGAGTCCTTGTGACACCTTAGAGACTAACAAATTTATTTGGACATAGGCTTTTGTAGGCTAAAATGATGAAGTGGGTTTTAGCCCACGAAAGCTTATGCCCAAATAAATGTGTTAGTCTCTGAGGTGTCACAAGGACTCCTCGTCGTTTTTCCAGATCACTTTGTAACAGTGAACTGTCCTCTTCATTGTTTTGCACTCCCTCCACTCCTTTGTGCGACTTGCAAACTTAATCAGTGATCTTATGTTTTCTTCCAGGTCATTAACAAAAATGTTAATAGCATATGCCTTAATGATCCCTGTGGGACCCCACTAGAAACACACCTGTTCAGTGATTCCCCATTTACAATTACAATAGTGATCTCCCTCCAGCTCCAGAAGGGTAGCCTGTCCAGGCACAAAGTCTTTGTTTTGGACCTTAGGTTTAGGATCTCTGGACTTGGGTCCTGAGATAAGGACCTTTGAGTTTCCATGGGCTTCATTAAAGCAGACATATCTTCTTTTCATTGATGTATTTAGGTTCTCATTTCCCTAATCGAGGGGTAGTCAATTATTTTTATCAAGGTCCAAATTTCTTGGTCAAGGTATATTCAAGGTCCAGACTCCAGAGAAAATTAAAAAAATAAACTATAATGATAGCAATAAGTAAATAAAAAAGATTTTGGGGTCTGTTCAAAAGCATCTGGTGGATTTGGCCCACGATTCATCAATTAACTACCCCTGCCCTAATCTGTGCATGTGGATTTATTGACACCCAGTGGGGGAAAGTAAGGGGGGCTCACCTACAGTGCCACACCTGGCCAGAAGCAGGTGCAGAGTATGGCCCACCCCTTTACAGACACCCAAAAAGTGAGGAACACAACAATAATGGCCATGTGTGGAAAAATGTGATTTAAATGACTTGCCCAGCATCACAGAGGAAATCTATGCACAGGCAGGGATAGGCTCTAATTCTCCAGATGATGTTTAACTTTCTTAACTTTCCTTTCTTCCTGCTATCCCCTGCCTCATTCACTACACACCTTCCTACTTCTGCAACAAATAAGGCAAAGGTCATACAGACAACAGTCTCCTTCACTCCATGACCCTGATTCATTCCCAGAGCACTGTCTATGCTATGCACTGAATGAGGGAAGAATCCTTTTAAAATAGCAGTATGTAATCATAAAGAGATGAGGTGGGGGAGCTAATATCTTTTATTGGACCAACTTCTGTTGGTGAAAAAGACAAGCTTTTAAGCTACACAGAGCTCTTTTTCATGTCTGGGAAAGATACTCAAATGTGTCACAGCTAAATACAAGGTGGAGAAGATTGTTTAGCATAAGTAGTTAGCATATATCGTAAGAGACAATTCAAAATAAAAGTGTCCTGTTAACATCCTCACAATCATAGGACAAAAAAAGGGGAGTTAGTGGGTTACAGATTGTTGTAATAAGCCATAAATCCATGATTTTTAGTGTCTAGCAAAGTTATAAATTTAAGCTCCCAGGCATGTCTTTTGAAAGTGTTTGCAAGTTTCCTTTGAGGACAAGGACTGAGAGGTCAAATACAGAGTGACTGTTTTGTGAAAAGTGTTCACTCACAGACGTGATATTTTTGTCTTTTATCATTTTCCTGTGTGAGTTCATTTGAGAACATAGTGACTGTCTGGTTTCACCCATATAGTTGTTGTTGGGATAAAATGCAGGTGCGTTGGTGAAACCAGATAATCACTACACTCTTCACATGATTTTAAGATAGGTTTTTATGTAACTTCCTAATTTTTTTTATAAAACAGAAAAATAAATTCCATTATATGGAACCATACTGACCCCTATATGGGTCCTCATCAGGTCTGGGACTTTTATATCCAGAATACAGACCTCTACCATTTGGGCTAAGAAAGTAATAGGTAGAAATAGCAGACTCTTACTGTCTACGAGGATGCACCAGCCACTACAGTGGAGAATGAGAAAAAAACGGTTACTCACCTTCTCGGAACTGTTGTTCTTCAAGATGTCTTGTTCATGTCCATTCTAATCAGGTGTATGCGTGCATGCCTGCATGGCAGCCAGAAGATTTTTCCCCTAGCAGTATCCGTCGGGTCAGTATGGGTACCACCTGGAGTGGCGCCATCATGGCGCTCAATATAGGGCTTACCGACCAGCCACCCCCTCCGTTCCTTCTTGCTGGAGGGTAGGAGGGTGGATATAGGAATGGACATGAACGACACATCTCAAAGAACAGTTACGAGAAGGTGAGTAACCGTTTTTTCTTCTTTCGGTGCTTGTTCATGTCAATTCCAATCAGGTGCCTCCCAAGCCTCAATTCAGGAGGCAGGGTCAGAGCTGTCCACTGACTGGAGCACTGCTCTACCGAAGGCCTCATCATCTCTGGCCTGCTGGGTAATCGCATAATACACCGTGAAAATATGTACGGAGGACCACGTCACCGCTCTGCATATTTCCTGGGTCAGGACTTGCGCCAGGAATGCTACTGAAGAAGCTTGTACCCTAGTGGAGTGCACTGTGAGTGGAGGGGCAGGCACCTCTGCCAGGTTATAGCATTCACAACGCAGGACGTGATCCATGAGGAAATTCATTGGGAGGAGACTGGAAAACCCTTCATCCTGTCTGCCATGGCCACAAACAGTTGAATGGACTTCCTAAACAGTTTCATTCTTTCAATGTAAAAGGCTAGAACTCTGCAGACATCCAACGAGTGAAGCCTCTGCTCTCTGCCGCTTGAGTGCGGCTTAGGATAGAATACTGGCAGGAATATGTCCTGGTTGATGTGAAACTGGGAGACAACCTTTGGGAGAAAAGCTGGATGTGACCTGAGCTGAACCTTGTCCTTCTAGAACACGGTATAAGGGGGATCTGATGTTAGGGCCTTGAGCTCAGACATCCTCCAGAAATGCCACCTTGTATGACAGGTAGAGCAGGGAACATGGTGGTGGTGGTTCAAAGGGCAGACACATCAATTTGGAAAGGACCAGATTGAGGTCCCAGGTTGGGGTCGGTTGCCAGACGTGTGGATATAGCCTGTCGAGACCTTTCAGGAAACGGCTGACCATAGGGTTGGCAAACACCAATCAGCCCTCTGAGCCAGGATGGGAGGCAGAGATGGCAGCCAAGTGAACCCTTATTGACAACATGGACAGCCCCTGCTGCTTGAGATGGGGAAGGTAGTCCAGTATGAGTGGTATAGAGGCAAGCCTCTGGGACGAGTGATCCTGCGCCAACCAGAATGAGAATTTCTTCCACTTGGCATGGTAGGTAGCCTTGGTGGAGGGATTCCTACTGCCAAGGAGGACTTGTCTAACCAGGACCGAGCAGGAGAGCTCCGGGGGGGTTCAGCCATGGAGCTTCCATGCCTTGAGGTGCAATGACTCAAGGTTCGGGTGCTGGAGACGGCCGTGATCCTGCGTTAAGTCCAGGAGGAGTGGCAAGGTAACTGGGGCTTTCATGGACATTTCCAGGAGAGCTGTGTACCAATGCTGGTGGGGCCAGGTTGGAGCTATCAATATCACTGAAGCCTCTTCACTCCATATCCTGAGGAGCACCTTGTGAATGAGAGGGATGGGCAGGAACATGTAGAGAAGATGGCCTCCCCATGGGATGAGTAACATGTCTGTGATGGAGCCTGGGCTGTGGTTCAGGAAGGAGCAAAACTGTTGGCACTTCCTATTGCACTGCGTGGTGAACAAGTCCATCTGGGGAAAGCCACACTGTTGGAAGATGGAGTTTACGATATCAGGGCATAGGGACCACTAATGGCCATGAAAGGACGTACTGAGATGGTCCACCAACTCATTCTGTACTCCCAGGAGGTATGATGCTTGCAGGTGTATCGAATGAGCTACACAAAAGTCCCACAGCGTGATGACTTCCTGGCACAGGGGAGAGGAGAGTGCACCCCCCTGTTTGTTGATATAGAACATCGCTGTGGTGTTGTCTGTCATGACTGATACACATCTCACCGTCAAGCGGGCTTGGAAAGTCTGGCATGTCAGACACACAGCTCTCTGACACTGATGTGGAGAGCAAGTTCCGCCTGAGACCAGAGGCCTTATCCTGAGGTCTCCCAGATATACTCCCCAGCCCAAGGCTGACATGTCCCTCACTAGCAAGAGGGATGGCTGAGGACCAGTGAAGGGGACCCCTGCACACACTACCTGCGGGTCAAGCCACCACTGGAGGGAGTCAAGGACTGGGCAAGGCAGAGTCATGACCCTGTCCAAACTGTCCTGAGCCGGCCAGTACACTGAGGCTAGCCATGACTGGAGACGCCAGAGTCTGGGCCTGGCGTGTTGCACCACATAGGTACAAGAGGCCCTGTGTCCTATAAGCTTCAGGCAATTCCTTGCTGTGGTGGTGGGAAACTTCCTGAGACTTCAAATGATGTCGCCGGGCCAAGAGCCTCCTCTCATGGTAGACATCACCCAAGTGGCCACATCAGCCCCATCCAGAGCGGCCTGCAATGAAGCTCGGGAAATGAGCTTGCCCTCCTCCACCAGAGCCGAGAATTCAGCATGAGAGTCCTGCAGCAGCAGCTCTGTAAACTTTGCCATTGTCTCACATGTATTGTAGCAGTACCTGCTGATAATGGCCTGCTGATTAGAAATGCAGTGCTACAAACCACCAGTAAAGTAGACCTTTCTACCAAAAAGGTAGAGTCATTTCGCTTCCCGATTCTTTGGGGAGAAGCCTTGGTAGCTCTGGCGCTTGCTTTGGTTAGCAGCATCCACGACCAAGGAATCTGGTGGAAAATGGGTATACAAGTGCTCGTAGGCCCTGGACGGCAGAAAATAGCGTCTTTCATTGCGCTTAGCCCTAGGGGACAACAAAGCAGATGTCTGCCACGAGGTTTTGTGGTGTTGGCAATGGTCTTTATGAGGGGTAGGGCAATACATACCAGTCCAGAGGGGACGAGGATACCCACCACTGGATCTGTGTCCTCCACTACCTCCTCTGCCTGAATGCCCAGACCCTGGGCAATTCTCCTCAGCAATTGCTGTAAGACCCTATTGTCCTCCAGGGACAGGGCTACTGAAGTGCCCACCAGTGCTTTGTCTGGAAAGGAGGAGGAAGAGATCCCCTCAAGGAGTGGTTGCTCTCTTCCCTCCACGCCCAAGGGGTCCCGTGGCACTTGGGGATTCTGGGCAGGAGCCAACGTGAATGATGCCAGGGCTCTCAGTGCTGGAGCTGTATACATTGGTGCTGAGGCCACGGGTGCTGAAGCTGGAACCGATGGTGTTGGGGCTGTCGGTGCTGAGGCTGTCAGCACTGATATCGCTGGAGCTGGAATAGCTGACGCCGATGCTGCAGGGGTTGGGATGGTGGCGTCAGAGAGCGATGGAGCTACCCCCAATCCTGCTGATGCCAGAGGCAGTACGAAAGTGGCTGAAAGGCCCTTGGTGAAAGGCCCAGGGGATCCAAAAGGGCCACTGTGCCAGGGGCTGCCACTGCGCACGCCACGGTGCCGGGTAGAGGTGCTGGTCTCATGATGACCTGGACTGTCTATTTCTACTCCTACAAGATCGATAGGAGTCCGACTCCGAGGCCTCTGAAAAGGAGGACCATGGAGGGGTGGCACTTTGAGGCACCGAGGGTCTGCGCCGAGGGCTCGGGGACGAACGAGGCTGCTGACCCTGTTCCGGCACCGGGAAGCAGTGCACTGGGGATGGAGACTACCGGGCCATCATTGTGGGCTTTCCCTTTGAAGGTTCCAGGGGAGCAACCTGTGACGGCGACCTCTCCTATGTAGGTGAGGAGAATGGTGCCATAAGCTGGAGCAGGTCCCGTGCTGCCTCAAACGCCTCTGGGGTCAATGGGAGGTGAAGTTGTCGGCTCGGCCTCAGGGAGCGAGAAGTGTCCGGACTCAACCGCCCTTCCATGGGAGCAGGAGTCGACATGACCGTCTTTGGCAGTGAGGCTGAAGTAGTGTGGCCCAACTCAGGTCTCACAACAGCTGGCTCCTTGGGTTTAGCTGCAGGGGAATGACCTGTCTCCGGCCTCCTCTTCTTATGCAGCACCGGTGATTGAGACCAGTGCCTGTCTGCGGCATGTGAGCTATGAGTGGAGCCATGATGGTGCCGAGAGTCCTTGTCTTTACTCAGCACCGATCCCCGTACCGACAGTGCCAGGGCACTGCATACCGAGGAGGAGGTACTCAGCACTGGGTCCTCCAATCCGGGGTCAGATTGGGGCCGGAGTGCCACTTCCATTAGGATCTTCAGGCGCTTATCTCTATCTTTCAGTGTCCTGGGGCAAAACCTCCTACAGATCCTACAGCAAGGGTGGGCAAACTACAGCCCGCGGTGGGTCACATCCAGCCCACCAGCCGATTTAATCCGACCCTCAAGCTGCTGTGCACTCCTCCATTTGCCCTCTCCTCAATCTACAAAGCTATTATAGGAGAGGGGCACAGTGGATCTCTCCTTTCCTCTTGGGCAGAGTATTAGGATGATGGTGGCCTAAAAAAACAAAGACGCAAGGGACTAGGGAGGCACAGAATGGAAATAAAAAGAGAGACATGGAGTAGGAAAGCAGGAGAAGGGAGAGAGACAAACAGCTGGGGTGGCATACGTGGGGAGAGAAAGAAATCAAGGGACATAATCAAGTATGAGTCATTGATGGAGAGAATTGCTCTTTGGGAATTCCTTGTTTGTGAATATTGCCCTCAGCTTTCAGCTTCACATGACAGACCACAATCTCAGGAACTACTTTATCTCCCTCCAGGCAGTATTTTACTATATCATTCTTCCAGCCACAAAATAGCAATATTACAGACACACATATCATAACGCTCTCTGACTTTCTCTCTATAAAATTAATGCAAAGATGAAAAGGAAAGATAATGTTTTCCTGATTTTAGGCAATATCAGACAGTTTTTATTGTTGGATATCCAAAACAAAGTCACAATTTTGAATAAGAAATACCTGCCCACAGCCAACTACTGCCAGTCACTCTTGGTTTGAAACCAGTTCATTCCCTAAATTTATACTTAAACTCAGTGGTGAGCTGGAGCCGGTAAGCACCGGTTCGTTGGAACCGGTTGTTAAATTTAGAAGCCCTTTTAGAACCGGTTGTCCTGCAAGGGACAACCGGTTCTAAAAGGGCTTCTAAATTTAACAACCAGCCAAAAGTGGCGCCTTAGGCGCCGACTTCGCGGGTGCTCTGGGGCTGGAGCACCCACGGGGAAAATTTCTCCCTGCCCCGCGCCCAGCCCCAGCTCACCTCCACTCCGCCTCTGAATGCACCGCCCCACTCTGCTTCTCCACGTCCCCCTCCTCCCCCGCTTCCCGCGAATCAGCTGTTCGCGCGGGAAGCCTGGGAGGGCTGAGAAGCAAGTGTCGGCTTCACACTCAGGCCCAGGGAGGCGGAGTGGAGGTGAGCTGGGGCGGGGGCACGCGAGGAGGGCTGCCCGTGCCGCAGCAGGTAACCAGGGTGGGGAGACACAGGGGAACCGCTCCCTGCCCCAGTTCACCTTTGCCTCCCTGGGCCTGTACGCGAAGCCACCGCTTGCTTCTCAGCCCTCCCTGGCTTCCCGCGTGAACAGCTGATTCGCAGGGAGCGGGGGGGGGGGGGGCAGAGAAGCAGAGCGGGGCAGCGCGTTCAGGGGAGGAGGCGGAGGTGGAGGGGACATAAGCTGGGGCCGGGCGTGGGGCGGGGAGCTGCTGGTGGGTGCTCTGCATCCACCAAATTCTCCCCATGGGGGCTCCAGCCCTGGAGCACCCACAGAGTCAGCGCCTGAGGCGCCACTTTTGATGTGATCAGTGTGGGGAGCAGCCGCTCCCCCTGCTCCTCCCCTAGCTACACTACCCTGCCCGATGCTTCCTGGGAGCCGCCCCAGATAAGCACTGCCGGGACTCCCCACCTCGCCCCCCAGCAGGTCCCTCTGGCTCTTAGGGCAGGGCAGGGTGGGCACCCACTACGGTGGCCCACGAGACCCTCCTGCCCGGATCCAGGGGCAGTCAGGGGACAGGGGAGGGGGGTGGATGGGGCAGGGGTCCGGGCGGGGAGGGGGGTGGGCCACGACCCTCTCATGGGGTGAGGAGGGAACCGGTTGTTAAGATTTTGGCAGCTCATCACTGCTTATATTTTACATTTATATGGGCCCAGTGGCAGGAAGACAGATTGGATGTCAGAGACAATAAAAACTTGAACTAGTTCAATATGCATTTGACTTGGAAAGTAACTTGTTTCTACAGCTTTATGCAACTGACATTATCTGGCACATCTTGGATTTTTTCTGTTTGAAAATACTTTGGACTAAAAAGTGATTTTAGAATTGTCTGCAGTGCAATGCCTTGCACATGACAAAATAATGTACAATGCTATCAGCTATCAAGAGGAAACTTGATGGAATAGTTCAAACTCGAAAAGAAAGCTCAGAGCAGCCCCCGGCCTCAGACAATGTTTTTTATTGTATTGGGAAAACAAGTGCTATGGCACAGGATGACTGTCATCTTTAAGAGGGAGTGGGTCCAGTGCACCTGTGACTTGTCAGCTGCCTCCTAATTGGGTTTTAAGAGAGGGATCTTGGGCCATATAAATGGGAGACCCTGATAACAACAGATGGGGTCAGTCAGGTGATTGGTGTGTGTTTGGGGAATGCTGCACAGATCAGAAAGCTCTCTGCAGCCCCTCCCTGGATGAAAGAGGAATGTCATTAAGCCAGTGGAAGGCTAATCTGCTGAGTTTTCTGTGCCAGTGCTGAGAGGCTGGAAAGGCCAGAGGGCTAGGAAGCCTGAGAAGGGCAAGCCAGCAAAGGCCAGTGTGGCATGAGGAATGGTGAGAGATGCTATTGCTGTACTAGGTGTGTTATATGTATTGTTTGGACTATGCTGGGGAATTCCAGACTATGGTTATGGAACTTTTATTATGATTTGTGCATGGGATTCTTGTAATAAATTAACTCTGCAATGGATTTTAGATAGATAGATACAATAACACATACACATGGAAAGCCTTAAGGACTATTTCTGGGGTCTCTGAAGGAGGGAAACTGAGGCAGATGCAATTGTTGTGCCACAAGCGGATGCTCCAGGTGGGGCTCTCCTGTTTCACTACTGATGACCCTTAAAATGGCATTAAAGTATGTAACAGCTTTTTTTGTTTTTTGTAGGACTTTTGAGTAGTATAAATGTATGTACCCTTTGCTAAAACTTCTTAATGTGGAGTTCCTATTAAAAACTCCTTATCCAGATTAACATGTATTAAGGCCTCCTGTGGTGACATCTACAAACCGACTAAAGAGCTCACTCTAATTATTCAGATCTGTAGCCCTTTCAGTCCCCTGAACATTGCTGAGAGTCCGTATTTGCACAATAACTAATATTGTGTTTTTTCCAAGAAGGGAGCTTATCTAGGCTATCTGTAGTGGTTTTCTTGCTGGAGAACTACTATAACACTCCCGACCAGAAACAAATCTAATTAAAATACTGCATCCAGATAAGCATGCAGTGAAAAGTTCACAAAAATAAATCTCCTCTACAGAACGGTTAAAGTCTCCAAGTTACTTTTAATTACACAAGTTTCACGGTATTTACCCATAGATCACTCACTGCTCTTAGGACCCAACTGATCTGCCTGCAAACATCTGTTATTAAAAGTAAGTCTGCACTGATTTACAAACATGTATTCTACTTTCTATAACATTTCAGTCAACAAAATCATCATGATGTGATGGCTGTCAGATTGCCGGACAGTATCATGTTTGATTATCTATGTCTCTAAGAACAACAGCATAACCACAAGGAAGGCTAGGTGCTAACAGGAAATGTTAAGGATTAGAATCTCCAGAAAGTGTTACAGCAGACAGGGTCCTCAGAATGGTCTAAACAAAGAAGAATCTTCTGTCCATCGAGTGAGCTAAGGAATCAGTCACCTTACTGGGTGTGAGGTATGTACATCACACCCCAGTGATGTGTAGGGTGATCAGATAGCAAAGGTGAAAAATCGGGACCGGGGGGGGGGGTAATTGGCACCTATATATGACAAAGCCCTAAATATCAGGGCTGTCCCTATAAAATCAGGACATCTGGTCACCTTAGTGATGTATCAGGCAGGCTGATTTTCAGACCCAGGCTTCCACTTGTGCATATGTAATTTTGTTCATAAATTCTTGATGAACTAACATCTGATGAGCACCTGAGGAGAAGATTAGGACTTGTAAGAAGAGGTGTGTTTTAAGGAGAGAACTAAGGAGGCAGAAATGGAGGCATATCAAACAAGGTCAGGAAGGGATTCCTGGGGAGTCCAAATGGAAGGGGCACAGGTGCAGAAATCAAAATGTAACACAAAGGGGGTGGTGAGTCAGGCAGACTGGGGAAAGTAAATGGGGCAATGAGGGGAAAAGGAGGACATAAGAACAGAGAGGTAGGTGATGATAGCCACATTGTGCAGGGTCTTAAAAATGAGGACGTGGAACTTGAATTGTACCTGGTGTGTGAGGGGAAGCGAGTGAAGGGACCTTAAGAGGGTTGGACATGGTCAGAGCAATGGACTAGGAAGATCATTTTTGTGGTAATATTTTGGATGGACTGAAGTGGGGGATGAGATGAGGTTTACTGAGGTTGGGGCTAGAAGGAGTAGGGGTGAGAAATCAGGGTCAGGGGAATGGAGAGAAACAGAAAAATTATGGAGGGGAAAAAACCAGAGTGTAGTTTCTGCACTGGGTTATGAGCCATGATTTTAGCCTTCAGCTTTCACTCTAACAGAAGTGAAATTATGATTGTAAGAAGATTTGCAATAAACCATGGGAGCAGGAAGAGTGTTTTAATCCAAAACCTACACTTTTTGAAATATCACAAAAACCCAACCTTGGGGAAGTAAAATCACCTGAGACAAAACTGCAGAAGTGTCCAGGAAAAATGTTACTAACAACGTGACAGTCTTACTGCTAATTACAAAAAAATTATTCTACTATAGCAATAAACAGGATTTATCTGATCTTCCTGTACCATTTCAGCAGAGGGCCACTAGACACTACTAAAGTATAAATAAACAAGTGTGACAGTCTAATGGAATATAGAATCTTTTATAATTACAAAGTAAAATTTTAAAAGTCCAAAAATTAACTGTTTTCTCATGCAAGAAATGGCATATAATTCTGAAATGTTAATCTTGCCCACATCCTGTCATATGAGCCACTTGTGCATGAGTTTTTAATAGTATAACAACATTAAACATAGAGCCTCTGCTGTTCAGCAAAATGAATATACAGTACTCTCCCTTTGAGGTGAGTCAACTTTATTTTTGTTTTCCTGTAGGGCATTTAGGGGAGTGAACTTAAAACAAATCAACAATACCAACGCTGCTCTGAAATAACCTCAGAATTAAAATGCATTTATTGTGCTTTCAAAGTTAAAAAAAAATTCAAAGCTTTGTGTGTTAGGGTAGCAACAGAACTATCAGTGTTTCTGATCTGCATCTTATCTGTTGTGCTGATCAGCAGGAAAGCCACCCTCAACCATGTGAGCTAGCCTCTTTTAATGTCACACAATTTATATTTAGAAATTGTCTGCAATTATTATGCAATTTTACAAATGATTTTCTAGCTACTGGCAAGAATGTGTGACCAAAGGGTAATTTATTCTTGGGATTTACCTTTCCAGAGAATGTTGTTTAGAAGAGACAATGCAGAAATGAGCTAACTACGTGAAGATACCTCTATATCTAGACTCACCATAGCAAGAAGTATGAGTGAAAAGCAAGAGTGGTGTGTGACGGTGCCCCCCATAAGGCTTTCAGAAAATATGCTTATTCATAGATATTAAGGTCAGAAGTGATCATTAAGGTCATTATGATCATCTAGTCTGACCTCCTGCACAATATATGACATAACTAGAATGTGTTTTATGCTACATATGCCATGTAACATATCTCTGTAAAGGTTATGATCTACTCAATCTATTTATCCTATTTATATGCATGTATCATTTTTGTATTTGAAGTTATGAATATTGACTGCATACTTGTTTGATTCTGAGTAGGTTTTAGTGAAGCAGTTGGTCAGCTTCCTGAGAAAAGACTATTCTTAGTAAGTGCCCAGTCAAGAAGCCCTTAAACCAACAATGAACTTGGAGACGCCAATCCACATCTGGGTTTTCCCAGGAATGTGGCTTGGCTGGTAAGGAACTCAGTCATGCATGGATATGTGACTTGCCCAGGTGACTCCAAAACTCCATTTTGTAGCTGGACTTTGCAAGGAGAGAGGAGGGGGTCTCCACCCACAAGAGAAAGTCTATTTAAACCCCTGGGAGACCCCCTCCATTGTGTCTTCAGCTGGCTAAAGAGAGAGCCTCTCCTCCCCCAAAGACACCTGAAAGAAACCGGAACAAAGGACAGTAACTACAGGGGATGTGAGTGATTGCTGGACCCAGACTAGAAGGAGATTAGTCTGTAAAAGAAAGCTTACTGGAACTACTGAGGTTTTTTATCTGTAGTCAGTTTGATTAGACATAGACTTGCGTGTTTTATTTCATTTTGCTTGGTAATTCACTTTGTTCTGTCTGTTACTACTTGGAACCACTGAAATCCTACTTTCTGTATTTAATAAAATCACTTTTTACTTATTAATTAACCCAGAGTATGTGTTAATACCTGGGGGAAGGGGACAAACAGCTGTGCATATCTCTCTATCAGTGTTATAGATGGAGAACAATTTATAAGTTTACCCTGTATAAGCTTTATACAGGGTAAAACGGATTTATTTAGGGTTTGGACCCCATTGGGAGTTGAGCATCTGAGTGTCAAAGACAGGAATACTTCCTAAGTTGCTTTCAATTAAGCCTACAGCTATTAGGGGACGTGGTTCAGACCTGGGTCTGGGTTTGCAGCAGGCTAGTGGGCCTGGCTCAAACCAGGCAGGGCACTTGTCATAAATATAAAAGGAAGGGTAAACACCTTTAAAATCCCTCCTGGCCAGAGGAAAAACCCTTTCACCTGTAAAGGGTTAAGAAGCTAGGATAACCTCGCTGGCACCTGACCAAAATGACCAATGAGGAGACAAGATACTTTCAAAAGCTGGAGGGGGGAGAAACAAAGGTTCTCTCTGTCTGTGTGTTGTTTTTTGCCAGGAACAGAAAAGGAATGGAGTCTTAGAACTTAGTAAGTAAGCTAGTTAAATATGCGTAAGATTCTGTTTTGTTTAAATGGCTGATAAAATAAGTTGTGCTGAATGGAATGTATATTCCTGTTTTTGTCTTTTTGTAACTTAAGGTTTTGCCTAGAGGGATTCTCTGTGTTTTGAATCTGATTACCCTGTAAGATATTTACCACCCTGATTTTACAGAGGTGATTCTTTTACTTTTTCTTCAATTAAAATTCTTCTTTTAAAAACCTGATTGTTTTTTCATTGTTCTTAAGATCCAAGGGTTTGGGTCTGTGTTCACCTATGCAAGTTGGTGAGGATTTTTATCAAGCCTTCCCCAGGAAAGGGGGGTAGGGCTTGGGAGGATTTTTGGGGGAAAGACGTTTCCAAGCGGGCTCTTTCTCTGTTATATATTTGTTAGACGCTTGGTGGTGGCAGCAATAAAGTCCAAGGGCAAAAGGTAAAATAGTTTGTACCTCGGAAGTTTTAACCTAAGCTGGTAAAAATAAGCTTAGGGGGTTTTTCATGCAGTTCCCCACATCTGTACCCTAGAGTTCAGAGTCGGGAAGGAACCTTGACAGCACTGAAATCCTAAGCTGATAGGACAGGAAAGCAGGAGCAGAAGTAGTCTTGGCACATCAGGTGGCAAGTCCCAAGGGGGTTTCTGTTATCCAACCCGCCACATGGTGTATAGCCTCAAAAGCTGTGTTTATTTTTTATTTATTATTTATATTATTGTAGCACCTAGGAGCCATAGCCAGAGAGCAGCACCCCATTGTGCTAGACACTGTATAGACACAGAACGAAAAAGACTCCAAACAACTTACAATCTAAGTATAAGAAAGGAGACAACAGATGGATATAGACAGGGGAGTACAGAGAAACAATGACATAATATCAGTCAGCGTGGCAGGCAGAAGTCTTAGCACACCAGCAGCCTAACTGTTGTCAATTTTTAATATTTTTTTAGGTATTACAGCACAGGACAGTTCTGAAGAGATTTAAGGATCTGAAGGAGAATAATGAAGTGTGTACATTATAAGAAACTCCTCGCAAGCATGAGGGGCAGCATGAGAGAAAGCAAAAAGAGGCAGGAGTCAACAGCTCGATCGCAAAGGAGAGATGATTGGTAGGGTGGGAATAGGCCATGAAGGGTCTTGAACATGAAGATAAATGTATGTTTGATGCAATAAAGGAGAAGTGGTATGGTCAAAGTGACAAGCTAGGAAAAAGATCCTTACGGAGGAATGGGACAAGATGGCATTTTGCCAGTCAAAATTAGGGATGTTGCAGTAATCAAGAAATGAGAAGTTGAGAGCTTGGATGAGAATTTTAGCCATGTAGATGGATAAGAAAGGCCACAACTTAGAGATGTGATTCTAAAAGAATCTGCAAGACTTAAATGTAGCCGGGATGTAAAGACCTAGACTGAGGTCAGAATCAAAGATGATGCCCAGATTATGGGCCTGAGTGGAAGGATGGTCAGGTGGTCCACAGTCCTTGAGAAAGGAGATAGCAGTGAGAGCTTAGAGGGAGATTGAGCTTGAGCTGATGGCTAAACATCTATGAGGATATGTCACAGAGACATGCTGAGATTTTAGATTTTAGACATGCTGAGATTTAAACTAAAATCTAGACAGAAGAGGACAGGTATGGAGTAGGGAGGTAGATCTGTGAGTCATCTGCATAAAGACAATAGATGAATTTGTGTCTGCGAATGAGATTACCAAAGATAAAGTCTAGGGGGAGAAGAGGAGGAGACCAAGGAGAGAACCCTGTGGAGGCCCCACAGAGAGCTAGAGAAGGATTGAGGAGGATCCTCCAAAGAACATGCTGAAGGAATAGTTAGAGAAGTAGGCAAGAACCCGGAGAGTCAACAGCACAGAAGCTAAGGGAGGACACGATTTCATAAAGAGCATGGTTGATGGTGCTGATAGGTCAAGGAGAATGAGGATGGAGTACTGGTTCTGAGACCTGGCGCGGAAGAGGTCATTAGAGATTTGGCAAGAGAAATTTCAGTTGAGTGCAAGAGACAGCAGCAGGGCTGTGGAAGGTTTGGGATGGAATTGGAGGAGAGGAACTCCAAACAGTGGTTGTAGACAGTTTGCTCAATGAGCTTAGAGGTGAAATGGGGAAGGGAGATGTGGCTGTAGTTGGAGAGGCAAGAAGAGTGCGGAGGGGGGAGGGGTTAAAATGGAAGAGACAAAAGCATGTTGTATTGTGAGCAGAAAGAGCCAGAGGAGAGTAAGAGGTAAAGGAGAAGAGTGCTAATTACCAGGCAGCAATCAAAGACTGGTATCAAGGAAGGAAATACAAGATACACTGAGGGCTTGTGTACATTACAAAATGTTAGTGTTTGAATACAACTATGACATGCTGAACATGATTATTGCTGGTCTACATTGACCACAAGGTCTGGTCAGCACTCTGTCAAAAAATAATTGTGTTTGAGGCCACAGAAAGCAGCACACACACAACCATAATCTTGAAACCAAGCTGTGACTCTATAATCCATACCGTAATCTTATTTCTGTTGCAGTAATGCCTGTGGGCTCGTGGCTCCATTGTGCTAGGCACTGTGCAAACACAATCCTACCCTGAAGAGATGACAGTCTAACTAAAATGTACAAATGGTGATGATGCAGAAATACAGCTGTCAGCTAGACACCATGAAAGAGATGACTTAGCAGCAGCCACAACCTTGAAGCTACTGAGTGAGTCCTCAGACAAACTTGGTAGCCCATTCCAAAAGGACATTAATGACAGAGAAACTTATGACTGATTGTTAGCATTAATGAAGAACATTACTAAAAGCATACAAAAGGAAAACCACAGTATCATGAAGAGTACAGCAGCACCAACAGAAGGCTATAGACCAGTTTATCATGTATCAAATGTCTTCCCTGCTGTACTAACTCTTGCTGCATTCACTCATTTAGTAACAATCAGACCTGTTATACAAATACACTTCTTAAGCCCTTGTGCTCTGTAGGCTACCCAGTAATAGAACAGTTCTCTACAGTTGTCCCTAATTGCAAATAATGGCCCTACTGGAATAAAGGGAGAGTTGTCACTTAGATGCCTAATGAGCAAATGTGCTACACAATCTGTGTTCTGAACATCAAATGAAATTTTTCCCCTCAAATATCTGGTAATTAAAAATCAATTAACTTCACACAAATTTATGCAATGAAAAGATGTCTAATGTACTATATTCCATGTAGATAATCAGTCTTGTTTTGCCAGCTTACCTGCTAAGATCCATTAATGGATATCTCAGTTATCAAGGGCCTTGATCCCAGTTAATCTCTCTTGCAAAAGTTTGTAAAGCAGAAGTAAATAAATTATTAAAATTTCTCTATACAACTTCTACGTGGTTAACAGAATAGGACTAAAGCCCCACAGAAATGGTCCAAGCAGACATGTGTAACCAGTATTTTAACAAGGGGCTTCCACAAACATTTTCCCGCTGAGCCTTTGTTAAACCCAATACGATGGGTCCATGTGCTCTGGAGTACTGGAGAGACACTAGGAAATCCATTCACTTCTTTTCATTTAAACAAACAAACAAACAAGGTTTCTCCTGGCCATAACCAAAGGAGGAGGCAGCACCACTTCGCAAACCAACATATATTGTTTGGCACCTTGCTAGAAATGTTTATGCTCACATCCTGAAACCAATACTGATTGTAGGAATACTAACAGCATAATATTCA
Organism: Chelonia mydas; assembly: GCF_015237465.2. Lineage (NCBI taxonomy): Eukaryota > Metazoa > Chordata > Testudines > Cheloniidae > Chelonia > Chelonia mydas. Next base: position 92,490,952 of record NC_057852.1, on the reverse strand, counting down.
TCTTTTGTCATCTGAAATGGAGTGATGGTGAAGAAGGCCTTTAAGAAGACGGGTCAGGATCCTCCTGGTGGTCTTAATTGTGACTGTTTAGAATAGCCACTAGGGGGCAAAGAGCAAGGAGGCTGTGTAAATGGGAAAAACAAAGACAGTCTAAGACCATCTGGCATTCACCCCACCATGGTGGGCTCCACACTGCTTTCGTAATTTTGTATTTGCACATTGTATTTGCAATAATGTTCAATGCTTAATAACAATCATTATTCTAAAATTCAGTGTTATTGTTTCACAGTCAAAATAAATTGCAGGATGTCAACAATAACCAGCATCCCAGACAAAAACATCATTAAGCTGAGGTTAAAGCTGACGGTACATAGCAATAACATAAGAGTAAAATTTTTAAAAAGCAGATGTAGTTATCAAAAACACCAACCATTAGCAACCTAGGAAACTCAAATTTTAACAGAAAAGAAACCTAAACATTTGAAAGTGGGGCACTCTCAGTCTGAGTTCCAGCTAAATGAAATTTTTGTCTGGAAACTGTCTTTTTTGGTCTGGGCTATTTTTACAATTTTGAACGTTCATTACTTGCATTGGGAAAAGGGAAGCATGATACCCTTTGGTACTCCTGAGTTTTGGAACTGGGAAAGACAACTGGGGGACTAACATGAAGGGGAAAGGAGTCCAGGAGAGCTGGCTGTATTTCAAGGAATCCCTGTTGAGGTTACAGGGACAAACCATCCCGATGAGTCGAAAGAATAGTAAATATGGCAGGCGACCAGCTTGGCTTAACGATGAAATCCTAGCGGATCTTAAACATAAAAAAGAAGCTTACAAGAAGTGGAAGGTTGGACATATGACCAGGGAAGAGTATAAAAATATTGCTCGGGCATGTAGGAATGATATCAGGAGGGCCAAATCGCACCTGGAGCTGCAGCTAGCAAGAGATGTCAAGAGTAACAAGAAGGGTTTCTTCAGGTATGTTGGCAACAAGAAGAAAGCCAAGGAAAGTGTGGGTCCCTTACTGAATGAGGGAGGCAACCTAGTGACAGAGGATGTGGAAAAAGCTAATGTACTCAATGCTTTTTTTGCCTCTGTCTTCACTAACAAGGTCAGCTCCCAGACTGCTGCGCTGGGCATCACAAAATGGGGAAGAGATGGCCAGCCCTCTGTGGAGATAGAGGTGGTTAGGGACTATTTAGAAAAGCTGGACGTGCACAACGTCTATGGGGTCGGACGAGTTGCATCCGAGAGTGCTGAAGGAATTGGTGGCTGTGATTGCAGAGCCATTGGCCATTATCTTTGAAAACTCGTGGCGAACGGGGGAAGTCCCAGATGACTGGAAAAAGGCTAATGTAGTGCCAATCTTTAAAAAAGGGAAGAAGGAGGATCCTGGGAACTACAGGCCAGTCAGCCTCACCTCAGTCCCTGGAAAAATCATGGAGCAGGTCCTCAAAGAATCAATCCTGAAGCACTTGCATGAGAGGAAAGTGATCAGGAACAGCCAGCATGGATTCACCAAGGGAAGGTCATGCCTGACTAATCTAATCGCCTTTTATGATGAGATTACTGGTTCTGTGGATGAAGGGAAAGCAGTGGATGTATTGTTTCTTGACTTTAGCAAAGCTTTTGACACGGTCTCCCACAGTATTCTTGTCAGCAAGTTAAGGAAGTATGGGCTGGATGAATGCACTATAAGGTGGGTAGAAAGTTGGCTAGATTGTCGGGCTCAACGGGTAGTGATCAATGGCTCCATGTCTAGTTGGCAGCCGGTGTCAAGTGGAGTGCCCCAGGGGTCGGTCCTGGGGCCGGTTTTGTTCAATATCTTCATAAATGATCCGGAGGATGGTGTGGATTGCACTCTCAGCAAATTTGCGGATGATACTAAACTGGGAGGAGTGGTAGATACGCTGGAGGGGAGGGATAGGATACAGAAGGACCTAGACAAATTGGAGGATTGGGCCAAAAGAAATCTGATGAGGTTCAATAAGGATAAGTGCAGGGTCCTGCACTTAGGACGGAAGAATCCAATGCACCGCTACAGACTAGGGACCGAATGGCTCAGCAGCAGTTCTGCAGAAAAGGACCTAGGGGTTACAGTGGACGAGAAGCTGGATATGAGTCAACAGTGTGCCCTTGTTGCCAAGAAGGCCAATGGCATTTTGGGATGTATACGTAGGGGCATTGCCAGCAGATCGAGGGACATTGGTGAGGCCTCATCTGGAGTACTGTGTCCAGTTTTGGGCCTCACACTACAAGAAGGATGTGGATAAATTGGAGAGAGTCCAGCGAAAGGCAACAAAAATGATTAGGGGTCTAGAACACATGACTTATGAGGAGAGGCCGAGGGAACTGGGATTGTTTAGTCTGTGGAAGAGAAGAATGAGGGGGGATTTGATAGCTGCTTTCAACTACCTGAAGGGGGGTTCCAAAGAGGATGGCTCTAGACTGTTCTCAATGGTAGCAGATGACAGAACGAGGAGTAATGGTCTCAAGTTGCAGTGGGGGAGGTTTAGATTGGATATTAGGAAAAACTTTTTCACTAAGAGGGTGGTGAAACACTGGAATGCGTTACCTAGGGAGGTGGTAGAATCTCCTTCCTTAGAGGTTTTTAAGGTCAGGCTTGACAAAGCCCTGGCTGGGATGATTTAACTGGGACTTGGTCCTGCTTCGAGCAGGGGGTTGGACTAGATGACCTTCTGAGGTCCCTTCCAACCCTGATATTCTATGATTCTATGATTCTATGAACAGGAAAGGATCTGCAGATCACTGGAGATGAGGGGGAAAGCAGAGAGCAGGTAACTCTTGTAGCAATCAGGAGCTGCATGCTTCCCAGCTTCCATGAGTCAGCTCCTATTAGCCCTAGAGACACTAAACTTTGATTCCTGCTCCCACTTTCAGGTTGGCTTCCCTGCAGACCTTCTAAAGGCCACAGGATGTGTTGCAAACAGAAGTCAGCAGGAGGAGTGGACCAGAAGTGCATTCTACTAAGGGCCACGACAACTAGCGCAGATTTTAACATGTCCACAGGGAGGCAAATATGGGAACAGAAGCAGGAATCTAGGTGTGGAACCTGCAAGAGCAGCGGAGTCAGGGCATTAGTGGGAAGATGACTTTGAGAAGCCAGGAGGGCTGTAAAACATACCAGGACCAGGGAAAAGGTGGCACAGAATAAGATCTCTTTGGGCCCTCTGAACTAGAGGTACAAGGGGAACCTGGGGAATTTAGGATCTTCACAGGGCTACAGGAGTCCTCCAGGCATGGGGAAGTTGGAACCTAGCTGCACATATTCAGCTATGTGATTTACAGGTGTTTGTGGTTACTATCTTGCCAGCTGCTGCCTAGTCAGGGTTGTATCTTGTATATGTTTCACACACTGTATGAAGTACAGTAGCATCTATATTCACTGTTGGTTCTCAAAACATTTTGCAATCTAGATTATTTACTTAAGACACAATTCCAGGGCTCCCCAATAGGCTTCAAGCTTATAAAAGCCAGCTCCTTGCATTCATTTTACTTCTTACTTAAATTACCACATACTATTTATTCTCTCAAGTACACTATCATCAGCTTCGGCTACTCAAAGGAAATAAAGATACCAGGGAGGTGGAGAGAGAGCTAAAAGAAAGGAAAATAACTGAAGTATTTCCTAACTGGTTAGGGAGGTGCATTTCAGACCCAGAGGAATGCTATTTAAATATTATTTTTTCCAAGTATGCAGACAAGGTGGTGGATAGGTTAGAGGGATCAAGTGGGAGGAAAGACTGACAAAACTCGACCTGCACTCCCTTACTTACTCACAACTCATCTGTGGAAACTAATGCAAATATTTTTTTAAAACCTCTGCAGCTGAATTCCCAGAGCTCTGTATTTTTGTATCAGCCAATTTCTCTTTCAGCCTTTAGTGGGCACATTCTGCATAATAATGGAAAATAGAAAAGAAAATAGGCTGCATAATGAGATGTTTGCCAGGCAGTGAGAGAGTGCTAAGTGGCCTTGTCTTCAGTGATGCTTTCATTTCCACACAAGACCTACAGAATACCAGCCTCAGAAGTTGCTAACATTTTTCAAAAACCCAGGTTCTCTTGTGACACTTGCAACTAAAAAAATAGCATTTTGATTTAAAACTCTCCTGTATTTTATTGGTAGCATTTAACAGCTGAGAAGCCATTTTGTCTTTTGACTAAAGTTGTAGAGAACCATGAAATTATTGCATTGTGATATCCTTGCATTGTGTTGTTTTGGTCACAGTGGCATCTATATTTGACATTGTGTCTTTAAGACAGAAAGGCCTAAATGCTACAGAGAGATACCTTTAGCATTCTTTTTCAACCTCATCTCCTCAGCTGCTGGCACTCTTCTCTCTTTCTCCCTACCTCCTGGCAACTGAGAGTCGTATCTCTGCCCTTTCCCCTCCTTTTCTGGATGTGAGCTCCATTCTTACCTGTAGTGGGAAAATGGGGCTTGGAGGCAGATAACAATACCTCTTACATGGATATGTTTGTCTGCTAGGCATCCCTCATTCTGCCTGGCAGATAAAAATTAGGGAGCCTGGTAATTGGCCATTGTGATAAGTGTTTGTGGTCCTGGCAAACCGAATAGAAATAAAGTCAGGTATATGGACCCCCTCCCTTAGAATCCATAAGATCCACATAAGCCTTAAGAGCAAAACATTGAGGACCATAGTTAACATATGAAAACACACAATAGTCAGACACCATCTGTAAGAAGAGAGAGTGAAAATAGAAATGCTCTTAAAAATGAAAAATATTCAGTATTCTGTAGTTTCCATCACACATTCTACATGGAATCTCTTCATATACACATAAGCACACACTCATTATTTGTGCATGTCCAAGCAAAAACACAATTTAAATTACCTTTTGCTTTAATTGGTAGCATGTCAGAATTGCAAATAATAAACCAAGATCACTGCAGTTTGCACAGCCCCATCCTCTCTCTTCCTCCCACCTGGCTTCTCATCCGAGCTCCATTCATCTTGCCAAACCAGTCCCAGTCTTCTCTCCTCAGGCTTCTCATCCCAGTCATCTTGCCCAGCTAGTGCAAGTCTCCCCTTTTGGGTTCCCTGTCCAAAACCTAGTATTTCCCCTTCCAAGCATCTCCCATCTCACGCTCCTAGTCCTAATCTCCTGGCCCAGCCAGTGCTAGTTCCCCCTTCCCAGCTCCTCATCTAATCTGTCTCTTCCCCAGGCCCCAGCCTCCTGTCCCCATCTACCACAATTTCCTGTTCTCCACTGGTTTCCAATCCCAATCCCCCCCCCCCACACACACACACGGCTCTTCAGCCAATCTCAGTCTCCCCACTCCTTGACTCCTTGTTCCAGTCTGTTTGACCTTCCAATCCTTGTTCTCCCCTCCACATCCAGATCTGTCTCCTCCTTCCCCTGCCCCCACTAGTTCCTAGTCCCAGTCTCCCCCACCCCCATCTCCCAGTCTCCTTATCCAACCAGTCCCAGCCTCCCCCGCCCTTATCTCCCTCCCCAACCAGTCTCTAGCTCCCCTTCCAACACCCCCATCACCTCCCAGTCCCCATCTCCTTACCCAGCCAGTCCTCTTCTCCCACCCCAGCTTCCAAATGAAGTCCCCTCCCAACTTCTGGACACAGTTTCTCTCCCTCCCGCTTGATCCCAAGTCTCTCTAGCTATTTATCCAAATTCACTCTTTTCCTTCCCAGTACAGTCCTTGTCCTCCCTGCATCTGAGTCTGGCACCTTCCTTCTCCATGCTGCCTTGGTGCAAGCAGGAGGGAGGGGTATGATTAAGAATAAAAGGGAGACAGACTCCCTGCCTTCAATTCCAGTGTCTGGCTCCCCCTGGGAATGGAACTTACTCAGTCACTCTGTAGGGATGGTGTACGCACAGTCCTATCAGTACTAGGATGGAGCACGCTCGGTGCACACAGAATCTTTGGAGGTTTTAGCTCCTAAAATCTGAGTCTGTATTAAGCATGTGCAGTCTGCAATTCCTAAAAGGCTTATAAATTTGGCCAAATTTGGGTGGATTTTCACAGGAACAGCAAAAGGCATATTCCTGACACAAAGGCTGCACCTCTGCCAAATTTCAAGATCTTGCTCCAAAGTATGGGGGTGCTAGAGCTTTTCAGAGAAAAGGTCACCATATTTTATTACTTTTCCCTAGCCTTGTTCTTGGAAGCAACTGTACTGTTTTGGCTGAAATTTCCCCCTCAAAATATCAGCCTCCAGCATGCACGCAGCATGGAAAATTTCAGCCCAAATGGTTAACGTTTGTCAAAACAACAACTCATATCAGGTTCTTATAATGGGAAGTGTTGGGCAATCTTAATAATAGGCCACTCTACCAACCTCATCTTGTAATCACAATTTCATCCCCTGGAAGCTTTGATTTTGTAGGCTAAATTTACCCAAAGATGCGTTATTTAGCAAAACCTAATAAATACAATTTGGTGATTAAAACAAAGTAACGTACATTGTTTTCCTCTCTCTTGCCATGGTGAGAAGCAGACCCTCGTGGTGTTGTCATTTTCAGTTCTGTTTTGGAACTGGGAGCATTTGAGGAACTCAGGCCACGAAGAATTTACCATTCCCAGAACTGGTTCACAACCTTCCTTTGCTGCCTCACAAAATGATTGACAGGGCAGGAGTCCTCGACTGGAGGAAAGAAAGAAAGAAGAAAAAGAAATAATCTATTGGTTCATGAAATTATTTCTACTTTTTTCTATATTTTTTTTAATTTAAAAAAAATCAACATTTTTGAGTAATTGCATGTTCAACAAAACTATGCAGAGTGATATGAAAGTGGATAAAATGATCTGGAACTAAGACTTCATTATTCATCAAAGGTCCCATCTACACTGTGGTTTAAAATAAATTTAAATCCAAGTTAAATTCAAACCAATTTCTTACTCAGGTCAATCCCATCCAAGCTGAGCAGCCAAAATAGCCTACAAACCAGACTGGCAATGAGGATTAAACATGATTTGAACTTGATTGAAAAAAACAGTGTCACAGGTTTAAAGAAATTGTACTTGTCTGTTTCATTTTCTAACTCTGACATATATGTATGTATACACCTGCTTCCCTTTGGTCTTCCCTATTCATACACATACATATATACATACACACACACACACACACACACATATATATATATATATATATATAAAATCAGAACAAGAGAAAAATTACAACTCAAATGTGAAACACCTCTAATAATGACCTAATTAGATTTTTCTATTTTTTCTATTATTTCTATATATTAATACATTTATGAATGATCTGGAAATGGAAGTGATCAGTGAGGTAGCAAAATTTGCAGATGACACAACATTTGTAAGATTAGTCAAGAATTGAGTAAACTGTGATAAGCATCAGAGGGACCTAACCAAGCTATGTGAAAGGGCAACATGATGGCAGATGAAATCCAGTGCTGACAAATACAAAAATAATACATATGGGAAGAAATAATGTGAAGTGTTTGTACACCTTACTAGATTCTAAATTAACATTAGCAGCTCAGGAAGAAGTATCTATCATTGTGGCCAGCTCAATGAAACTCTGCTCAGTGTGCAACAGTGGTCAAACAAACAAAATGTATGAGAAATGGGATGGAGAATACTACTGAAAATATGATAACACCGTTATATAAACCAGTGGTATACCCTCATCTGGAATACTTTGTCCTATCTCAAAAAAGGCATATCAGCAGCAATAGATTAGGTTTAGAGACAGGTGATGAGAAAAACTCTGATATGATAAATGATTGAAAAAACTGGAACTATTTATCTTACAAGGGATACAAACAAGAAAGGAAATGATGAATATATACAAAATAGTAAATGATATAGAGAAGGTAAATCAGGAATTCTATTCACCCTTCATTATAATTCCCGAACAAGGAGATTCAATTAAATTAAAAGTTGGCAAATTTAAAACTGATAAAAGAAATACTTTTTCATACAACACAACTAGCTTGCGGAACTCATTGCAAGATACCATTGAGGGTAATGGTTTAACAGGATTCAGAAAAGGATTATTTATATGGATTAGAAGAATATCCCAAATTATTATAGTAAGGATTAAAAATAGCCCAGAGTTTTGAAGGGCTATCAATTCTTTTGCTTGAGGAAATAAATCAGCTTCTAACTAATGGAGATTAGGAAGAAACTTTTCTTGTGGGCAGGTTATTCCATAACTCATTTCTTCAAGGTTTCTTGCACCTTCCTCTGAAGCAGCTGGTACTGGCCAATGTCAAAGACAAGAAACTGGACTAGCTGCACCACTGGTCTGATCCAATATGGTAATTTCTATGAACCTATGAAATATCCTGGCTTTAGAGTAGGATCTCAGACCTTTCCAGGGTTAAAAGCAAGTGCTGTGTATCCTGGTTGAGAGCTGGGAATATTCAATAGTATAAAGTTCACATTTCTATAAAGTCTAGTACCATAATATGTCAGAAACTAAAGCTTATGCAATAGCTGGTGTCAGCCCAGAACTGAGTCTTCCTCATCCTCAGTCCCCAGGAAGGGAGTAATTTTTACAGGAGAAATTCCAAGTTTGTGGGAACAAGGAAACAGTTCTTTGACAGGCCGATTCAAATAAAACCAGCTTCTGCTCAAAGCCACTCCAGGATTTGGAATATTAGAGTAAGTTCTGTGGAGATGGTTTAGTAGGACATATCTGAATGGTTTGGGATGACCAGCATTACTCCTGCATATCTGTCATGAGTGAGCTAAACTCATGCTAGTAAAACCCTTATACTTCCCCACACCAACCATTCTAGTAGAAATAACCTCACAGCGATTTACAATGTACGTGATTGGGAGTGGTTATTTATCACGAAGGGACAAGTCCTGTCCTTTCCCCTAAAGCTGTGGAGGGTCCCCTGGAAGCGAAGGAAGTGCAGTTTCTCGGTTGCAAGGCCGGGTGCCTCATTTGGGAACCCCTACTCATTAGGAGCTATCTGCATGGCAGAGTGCAGGATGTGGGGAAGGAAAGGGCCAGGCCAGAGGATCTGCCACCATGCAGGTCCTCCACCCCACAGAAGGGATGTGTAAGGTGCATGGAGGTCTAATTTAGCAGAGACCCCATGAAGGGGCTCTGCATATGCTCCAGGCCTGTGAGAGAGGATTCTTCCCTCTTGCTCATCTACTCACAACCCAGTCTGGCTACTCAGAGTGAGCACTGCAATAAGGGTTCAGCCCTAACTGACTACAATTTGGGGTCTATATAGGCCAAGATTTTCATGTCCATATTTAGGCTCCTAAATAAGTGGCCTGATTTTCAGAGGTGCTGAGCACTCAGCAGCTCCTGCTGACTTCACTGCGTTTTCCTGTTTGAGTGGAAAAGTGAATTAACGGGTCAATAATAACAAAGTGATACTATGCTGGGGGTCAAAAAGCTACAGTAGCTGTCAGATTACCAGTGGTGAAGGGAAGAAAGATGAATCAGCTCACATGTTTATGAGAATGAGCCTTCTATTTTATAAATATAAAACTTGTATTAGATCAAAATCACAGGAGCCTGAGGAGATTTCAGTTTTCCCTCTTGACCTATTGTGTTGACTTGTGTTTCTGAAATCAGTCTGATGGCATTTCTCTGCTTTAAACACTAATGAGGTGAATGTACAACCAGTACCCTTATCATGTTTACAGGGCATCCTGATTGACTGTGGGACTGGAATTGGTGCTTAGAGATATATTCTGGATATGGAACTGTATTTAGAGATACGTTCCTAAGTCACGCTAAGGACTTTCACACAATGCTAAATGCACTTTACACATTGAAGTGCGGGAATTATCTCATATCTGAGATAAAGATCTGTACCTCTAAACTTGTCTCTTGTGGCTCCCTGAGTGATTATCTGTAGTTGTCAGTTTGTTTGTTGCTTGGAAATAAGCACTTACATTCTAAAATAGTACCTTTCACCACGACTTTATGTCATGCTGAAGGCTGATAGTTTCGATATCATGTAAAAGGTCTGGCTGTGTGCAGAATAAAAACAAATGGCTTCTGGATTCTCCTGTTGACAGTAAGAGCTGCTGGTTATTAATATTCTTTTGATGTTGCCAGCACACTGTTCTGGCAATTAAAGACTCGCTATCAGAACCAGTAAAACCTCTTCAGATAAAGTCATTCAAAAAACACTTTTCCTGTTTTTTATGGAGCCTATTTTTGGAGGGACAGAGAGAGTGAAAATATGAGAGGAAGCATGTGTGTATGGGGCCTTTCAGTGCCTGTCAATGTTTATCTGCAGAACAGGGTTAACACAGTCCCTGTCTCATTTCTGGGAATATGGCACAACATTAATTAACAATTTTCTTTCAGGAACTTTAATTTTTGTATCCCAAAGTGCATGTATGGGTAATACAAATAGCTTGATAATAATTTAGAAATTACTAGGCTATTAAAGGACAATTGCATGGTGATTAAATAAACCAACAGAAAGTATGTGTTTATGAAAGGTTATATATGGATGATCATAAAAGGTTATATATGTCTGGGCAAAGTTACTTATGCTTATGAAAGGCTATATATACATGATCAAAGTTACTTTGTGCTTATGAAAGGCTATGTATGCATGATCATGTCTGGGCAAAGTTACTCACATGTGTAGTCCCATTGACTTGCATGAGTAAGGGTTGAACAATTAAGTCCATAATGTGTGTGCACGTATACAGAAAATTCTAGAAGAAATCGGTTCATAGATGTTTAAAAATGGTGGTGAAGTTAAGTGAGGCGGAACGATTCCAATATCTCAGCAATAAATGAGATGCCATGTATCTAAAACAGAACTAGAGATTAATTTACTGAATTTAGCCACAATCTATATAGACTGAACTTTTAAAGTCCCAACTGTTCATTCAAATTTAAGAAAATATGTAAATTACAATGCACAACTACATTTGAATGGAAAGATGTAAGGGGCATAATTAATGAGACTATTGACTAATTCATTAACTATGAGCCTCTCCCATTAGTGTGATAGAGCCCCTCTGTTGGACTCAAGGCACAGTTAAAAATCCATCTATTCTTTTAACCTTTGCCTGGCGGGGTAATGACAGGGTTATTTGTTATGTTTAACAATTCTGTGGTTTGGGTCTATTTATTTTTAGTTAACACTGGCTAACTAATTTTGTATTGTTTTTAAGATTTGCACAAACACACAGTGACAAATGAGAGGGACACATTTTTAAAAATATTTTTAAAAATAAAGTACTCTGAGAATCTGATATGAAAAGCATTTCTGAAATGCACCGTGTCCCTATTTGGTCTTAGCACTCACTATCTAAATCTACAGTCCTCAAAATAATTTACAAATTGCTATGTTGCAGCACTCTGGCAGTTCTGCCATTTTTTTCTTCTAAGTGATGTGAAGAACGTGACATTAACCCTGTTAGATAGTGATGCGGCTATCCTAATCTTTGCAAATATAACTACAACATATTAGTCCAAATTCATCACAGGTGCATAAGAATGGTGGGATTTATGCACACAAGATACATTAAAAGTTTCATGGCTGGGTAATTTTTTCAGGAAACTCATCTACAAATAAATGGACTTATATCTTTTAAACCATGCATATTGGAAAAGTTCAGCTTCATTTGGTCATCTTATGCCATTCTAAATGTTACAATGCAGTATGCATGTACGGGTAATACAAATATCTTGATAATAATTTAAAAATTACTAGTCTTTTAAAGGAAAATGGCATGGTGATTAAATAAACCAACAGAATGTGTGGTCTCTAGAGATACCTTGACAAACTAGGAAATGGTAGGATTATCCAACAATTACTGTAATATTTGGCCCAGTTACAATACTCAGTCATTTGTGCTCCATAAAAATAAATATTTTTGGACAGTGATCAAGTTTAGCATGGACATATTTGCTTAACCCCCTGAAGGATGAAAGGATGATTAAGCATTCCCATCTTGATTACTCTTTATTTATGACTACATGAAGACCAGGCTTTTTAAAATAAACAGGCAGTGCTGTTAGAATCTTTTCACAATTTATTTGGCACCAACACAGGATACAGAATAAGATTACACAGTTTTAGGGCCCAATTCTGCTCGCACTGGTCTACAAAAAAACTCCCACTGAAGATAGGTGAAGGTAATTACATTATCATGTGCCAGTTCTAACTTTGTGGTTTGTCTTCCCCAACCTTGAAATTCATATCTCAGTTATTTCTTTATAAACCCCTTGTAATTGCCTCTCCATTGTGAATTGTGTGGCAATGGCAGGAAAAGGGCTTATTATCAAGGTGAACAGAAATTCACATTAACTTTTTTTATTTCTGCAAGAGATGTTATGATAACTTCTAGGAAAAAGAATACAGTTTCATTTCCTTATAATTATTTAAATTTTTCAAATTCTATGGATTTATAATGTGGCAAGTACAAACAGGATTGCTTTTATACAAACTGGGAAAGATGTAATTCAGGTTTTCCCAACTACATATTTTATGCTGAAATTTCAAGTACTTTTCTTGATCAAATACTTGACTGATTCACTTCGGGCCAATACTTTGACCTTCTGCCCAAAGGATGATTGCTTAGGACTTACTGAGCAATGGTAACAGGTAGCCTTACCATTTTTGGATGGACCTTTAAAAAGAGTTTCCATGTGCTATCCCTTCTCTCCATTGTGGTCACACCACTATGTGCATGCACACTGGCCTATGGACTTTAGAAGAGGCAATGGAATTATTATTTCAGACACCCCAAAAGTTAACAGACTTATTTGATACAAAAACTAGGGACAAGATCTTTGGGCAACCATCAGCCTTCTGCTGCAAATTTTGGTAACTTTATTTTATGTTCAGGCAACAATTGTCCAAATAGGTTTGAGGTTTGGAGGACACCACACATTCAGTAGTCATTAGAGGACTATGTGTGTATTCTGGTTAATCCTAGCACTAAGGTGTTCTATCTAAGGTGTTTCTATAGTACCCATCGCTTTAGTATCCACAGTGGCAAATGTTAGCTTTACACATTAATTGACAGTCATAATTAACACCTCTTATTAATTGTGTTAAGCATCTGGTCACAATTAACATTTTTAGGGAACACAAGCAAAATTAGTATTAAACACCTCTGGTTTCTTTGTGTCAGTTTTCCTTCCCCATTGAGTAGTGAACCTACACTTTCCTTCAACTTTCTCTTGTTCCTAGTGTGTTTTACAGAACCTCTTCCTATTGCCTTTTATGTCCCTTGCTAGTTATAATTCATTTTATGCCTTAGCCTTTCTGATTTTGTCCCTGCATGCCTGTGCTATTCTTTTATGACATACTGCTGTTTCAGAAGTGCCTCAGAGCACACTATGGAACTTTTAATATACAGCAGCAGGGTTCATATGACCATTTAGTGCATGTCAGGGTAGAGCACTATAGATTTACATCCCGGCATGCCACACACTAAATCACCAGATAGACAAGCCCTTGTTTCCTTACCTGAGTCAAAATCTAAGCCCAAGTACGTACATGAGCTCAGATGCAAAGACTGTACTATGTGCACCCCAGCAAAAGACGTGGTGGGGACTCCACTCTTTGTTAGTTTGTTCCAAACACTTACGACCTTTGGAAAGTCAAGAATTCACTCCAGAGCTGTTCCAACACACTGATCTACCCTATCCCCTTTATTAGCATGTACAGAACCCCAGTGCCATTGTAAAGCACAGTCACTTCATGGAAGTACAACATAAATACAAGATGCCTAAAAGGAACTCTACCTCCATCAATCACAAACAGTCTCCAGGGCCCCTCCAGCCTCCACTCCTTTGTCCCAGATTAAGGTACTTCCTTCCCTTTGGTGTCCAATTCTCATGTGCAGTGCTGGCTCATAGGAACCAAACACTCAGGCAGCTCCATGGTCCCATCCCCCTGCCCTGAGCTCAGACTCTGTCTGCTACGTCTCTGCAGCAGCAGCATATGCCCTCTCCTGCAGGCCACCTAGTCCCTTCTTAAACAGTAATGTGACACTTCCCAGGGGTACTAAGGATTATGAGGCACCTTACTACCACCAGCCCAGCCCTACCACCAGCCCAGTGAGAGAGCCTTGTCTGTGATCAGCTCCCTGAAACCATCTGCCTCTGGCAACACAAACAGGCCTCGCTCTCTCTGTACAGTTTCGTATAAGCACATACCAACCCCCGAGTCTTTCAGGTGTCCCTCTGGAGCATTCAGCCTGTTCCACTGAACTCTCCCAGAACTCTTACATCCGCTGTTCCCAAAGCAACAGTACATACCAGCTTGTAAGATTCAATTCAGGATCACCACTTTGCATAGCACACAGCACTTAATTTTATATATATAGTGAAAACAAGAATAAGTTTATCATCAAAGAAGTGACAGTGATAAGAATATTCTAAACAAATGGTTACATATAAACAAAACAAAATCATAACATGCTTTCTAGACACTAAACTTACCTAAAAAGGCATTCCCATATCTCCAACAAGATAGTTCACCACAAGTTTTTCCCCAGCCTTTTCAACCAGTTTGGTTGAGACCCCTTCTCAGAAAACCAACCCCACAGGCAGCTCGTCCTCACAGACTGAAGGAATATCTAGTGTTTCCGCTGTACCCTAGATAGAGTTTCAGAAGGTCATTTTGTCTTACTCCTAAGCAGGATAACTCCTGCTGTTTTTGTTTTTTCCTCCATCCCCCATAATCTATTGATTAGCATTTTGCTCAGACAGGACATTCATTGTGAATGATACAATACTGAATTTGCATGTGACCAGCCAAAGTGAGATAAGCATGCCAGGTGTATGTGGATTACCTTCTGGTGACCTGTCTTAACTCACAGACCCAGAGAACATAATTTTTAGTACATAAACATAACTCTTCATATATTTCCCATGTATATATCTTACAATTATTATGTTGACCAGTGTGACACATGCTTTCACTGGGACCCTACATGACATTCTTCTGGTGAACGCAGGTGATCCCTATATCTCTGTGCCCTCTGGATCACAATAATCCCATCCTCCAATCAGAAGAGAGCTGGCAGCAGGACCCTGGGGCCAGATTTCCAGCCAGCTCTCTAGCCAATTGGGGATCATGGAGTGAGGGGGTACAGGTGGAGAGTGCAACTTCTCCAGTCCCCAGCTGATCAGGGCTCTGGGGGCAGGGCCAGCCCGCACAGCACTTCTGCTCATCTGTGAAGTGGGGGCAGCACCCACATTATTTATTGTATTCTAAAACTCAAAACCTAATCCTTGACTGTATTTTTTGTTCATATTATAAAGCAGCTATAATCAGAAGACCTTTGTACCAAAGGTGAAATCCTACCTCCAGTGAAGTCAATGAGAGTTTTGCCATTGACTTGAGTGGAGCCAGGATTTTACACCAATTATTATTATTAGGGTGAACACTAGACTACAGTTAGAGAGGAAACTTGAGGACAGTTTGCATGGGTTTGATTCAGCAATGTGAGCTTTCAATGGTCTGCTTGCCAGTGAAGAAGCAATGTCTTCTGATAGGCATCTTTTTAAATGGCAAGCAGTGGTGCAAAGAAATACACCATTTCCTTTGATGTCAACAAAGCCTTCTTGTGGCACTTTGCTCATCTCTATAGTACACCTTTCGGAAAGGAAAGTTCAGATATTGTACCTTTCTTCTATATCACTTTAATGTGTCTAATGGGTTGTCCTCAGATTTCTATAAATATCGTAATGAGCCTTCTCCTAACAGTGTTGAACTGCAATTTCATTGCTCATGGAAAGGCAAGATAAAATAATGGCAAAAAATGGCAGATTGTGTTCAGAAAAGCTTAGCTTTTTCTGTACCAAGTACCAATACCATGCAATCCTTTTCTGAAATTAAGATGTCCATATCTAAGAAAAAGAGTTAGGATGCCTAAGGACTCCAGTAAGATACTATGATTTTTATGATAACACTAGCATTTTTTATGCAGCTGTGTGACACTATGTTTGACTTTTAAAACCATTTTAAAAAATCAACATCTAATATATTTAAGTAGTTCTTTAAAAATAATCAAGACTGTTAATGAAACTGACTGGTAATGGCCTTTTTGATGGCCATTTTTAAAACAACCCAAAAACACTGTTTTTATATTATATTAAGTTTATGCTAAAATGAGAATAAACCCCAGAATTGGAAAAAAATAAACACAGGAAACACTATTTATGGCTATAAAACAAAGTATCAAATGGATTGTTCTAGTTAGACTTCCATACACTATTTAATTTAACCCTATAGAACACCTATCCCATGACCCACAAAGTTTTGGAATGTGTGTGTGAGTAATGGGGCAAATTGTAATTATTTTGTTTCTTTATTTTCTTCTAAAGTGATAGAATATACAAAACTTTGTATATAACACCACAGGAAAGGACCCAAGTTTTAACAGTCACCAAACTGTTGTGGGTGTGAAAAGGATCAGCTTATGGAATGTTCATATCTATCTCACTCAATGACTCAGCTCACTATTTTGGAACTGTACATGGTTTAAAAGGTTACTAGTGATAAACTAGGTGTTAGAAGAAACTAAGTACATTCTGGAACATCAGCTAAAAAGTGTGGGAACTCTCCAAAAATCCTTTTAACCTAGCTACTGTATGACTTGAAACCATTCTTTTTTTATTACAACCTGCAAAAAGAGAAAATATGTACAACTACTATTAAAGTTTTGCAATATAATAAAATATATTCGTCCAACTATGTCTCATCAATTGTTGAGTCTGATTGGCACAAGTCTGACAGGTTAAATGATCCAGTGCGAATTCTGCACTCATTGTGTCCTACTGCCTGTGAAAATCTAGGGAGGTATTCAGAGCTCAGGTACAGTTGTGTGTTCCAACTCATTACACAAAATAAGTCTATTTCCCTCCCTTGTTTTAAGAACAATGGTTTGTTTATCTAAACTACAAATTCAAATATTTAAACAAATCTTTAGACCAATCTTAACAGGGGGTTATTATGTTCCTTTTCTGATATAATGTGAATAATGGTTTTAATTACTTACAATAAACTCCCGTTATTTATTATACATGGCTTGATGCTGTTCTAAGTTATATAAAAATCACAGGCATCAGAGGGAGCAGGTGGCCTATGATCCCTAGTTAACATACCAATTTGTAGACCAGAAACTACACATAATAAATTATATGTACTGTGCACACTCAGCAGTAAAATATTATACAATATTTCGGGGCTGGAAGTAAGCAACCAACCAACCAAGTGCAAGTTCATAAAATAACCAGTCTTTCTGATTTCCATTTATGCCTCCCTCCCCTAACTCGTGGGGGCAATGTTATGAAATGTTTTCAAAGGGATGTTCCCATGTCCAAATTGTATAATAAATTTCTTCCCCTGCTCAATAAAAATACATCTCCATCCTCTCCCCCAAGTCATCCCAACACACACACACACACACACTCTCCATTGTGAAAGGAAGTGCTTCTGTGATGTGGAAAAGCTTTCATGGATGATAACAAACAGACTGAGAAAATCTTTGAAGATCATAATGGAGTAGTGCCCTACTCCCTGAAAAGGGCAAAATAAGACAACTGGATACATAGTTTGCTGCCTACTGCTTTAATAGATGTCAATTTCCTCACACACTAGACCTACAAGATTATTTAATGCCCCCCCCCAACAGCACCCACAGCCACTGCTGTTTTTCCCCATAATATGTATTCCAGAATCTCCTTCAATCTAGTTTAAATTATTTTCAGCAATAGTTCTTCCATTTTTCTCCCAAGCAATCCTGTATTTATGAATATAGATATACGTAGACTCTAGTCTGTGTTTTTTGTTTACTTGTTTTGTTTTTCAAGAGCATTCTCTCACACTTTCTAGGGGATTATATGATCAGTGTCAGCAGAGACAAGATTTCCTTTCTTGATAAAAAGTCCTGTATCAAACATGGTAGTTTGCTAGTAAATGGCTACTATACAAATACTCTGCTCCTTCCCCTAGATCAGATAAGATAGCTCTCCTTTGTTCATTATAGTGGGCCACCAGTTCTGCTTCTATCATTTTCAGTTTGCCTGAAATTTTTATATTTATTTGTCCTCTGTTCGTTTAGATTGAGGATTCAGGCAATGTCATTTTCACAACACCATTTTACTCTGGCAGTTTGTATGGCATGTGTCATAATACGTAAAGTAGTTCCATAACAACTGGTCACAATAATTGGTTTAGTACTATTTAACAGCTATCTTGGTCAGAAATTTTTGCTTGTTTTTAATCTCTTTGTTTAAAAAGTACATTAAGCCTCTCAACCATTCTATCTTCCTGTTGCCATACATAGGTTGTATGCTGGTGTTGTATTTATATTATGGTAGTATACAAATGCCTAATTAGGATTGGGGTCCCATTGTGCTAGGTACTATAGAAACACGACAGCACCCCTGCAAGAAGTCCTGACCTTGAAATAGCACACGGTCAGTTTTGACATTGTTGGGACTGGCAATGATTGTGAATATTTTGTCCAGCACAGGCAGAATAGCTCTGGCTGCATCTGATTTTACTTATTCTAGCAGACAGTATCTTGAGTATTTATCAGTAATGCCCCTCTCCCTGAGAGCTCACTTCTAAAACAAAAGAATCCTCGTGTAGTTATAATTACTGGGAATAAACTGCTGGGAGGCAGTGTGGCCTAGCGGCTAAATCATTAGACTGAGTCTCAGGAGACCTGGGTTGTATTCTCGGCTCTGCCACTAGCCTGCTGGGTGACCTTGGTTGAGTGACTTTACCTCCTTATGTCTCAGTTTCCCAACTGTAAAAAGGAGATAATGATACTTCCAAAGTGCTTTGAAATCTACTCAAGAAAAAGCACTATATAAGAGCTATTATCATTACTGTTCTTTGGTTTCTGAGTGAAATCATCATTATTTTGTCAGCAGTTTACAGCAGTCAATACAGGTCTCTTAACTGTGTCTACAACTTCCCTAATCGTTAAAGATTTTGCAGTTCCATTGATACCAAATGTGATTGGCATACTGATCCTCTAGTGATTAAGTTGTTTTGGTGGTTATGGAATGAGTGAAGTTGCCCTCTGCTAGGCTCTATATTAAAACAGTATGCTTCAAGTTGTAGACCTCACCATTCAATTCTGGATAGCTCTTTGACTTTACAATAGCCAAACCGAGCTAATAGTGTTTGGTGATTAGTAACAATGGTGACTAGGGCACCTTATACATATAGATCGGGGTGGGCAAACTCCAGCCTTTCAGACGTTTTAATCTGGCCCTCGAGTTCCCACCAGAGAGTGAGATCCAGGGCTTGCCCCGCTCTGCGTGGCTCCCAGAAGGAACGGCATGTCCCCACTCCAGCTCCTACGCGTAGGGGCAGCCGGGGGCTCTGTATGCTGCCCCTGCCCCAAGCGCCGGCTCTGCAGCTCCCATTAGCCAGGAACCACAGCCCATGGGAGCTGCAAGGGTGGTGACTGCAGATGGGAAAGCGTGCAGAGCCACCTGGCTGTGCCTCCACATAGGAGCCAGAGGGGGGACATGCTGCTGCTTCCAGGAGCTGCTTGAGGTAAGCGCCAACCGCAGCTTGCACCCTGACCCCCTTCTGCACCCCAATCCCCTACCCTAGCCCTGATCCCCCTCCTGCCCTCTGATCCCCTCGGTCCCAGCCCAGAGCACCCTCCTGCACCCCCAACCCCTCATCCCCAGCCCCAGCCCCACCCCAGAGCCCGCACCCCCAGCTGGAGCCCTCAACTCCCCCGCACCCAAATCCCCTGCCCCAGTCCGGAGCCCCCTCCCACACCATGAACTCCTCATTTCTGGCCCTCTCCAGAGCCCTCCCCCCTTCCTGCACCCCAACCCCCAATTTTGTGAGCATTTATGGCTGCCACACAATTTTCATACCCAGGTGTGGCCCTCATGCCAAAAAGTTTGCCCACCCCTAGTATAGATGAAAGTGTTCACAACCTCACACTTCACCCTAAAGATTCTCCCTGTCTGAGAATTTTTGCTTTCAGCATCTGTCAGGATTCAATTTGAAAGGGCTATGACGTGTTATTAGCTAGATGAGCTTTCGTGAACCACAAACGCATGTGAAAACTCAGAGAGGAATTATGACATGGTTATGTATTCAAAGATAGATTGTATGACTTTGATGCCTTAAGATATTTTCTTCCACATAAACAGCCTGTCATGTTTTGCAAGTGCTCAGAGTGAAGAAAAGGCAAAATTTAAGATGACTTGTGCAGTAAATGCACCATGCCAATAAATTACTAAATATCTGCAATGTTGCTGTCTTGGGCAATCGTCTAAATTCTTTAATGTCTATTGTAACTGGGCCGGCCACATCTGTCTGGAAATGTATGTCAGAACAATTTAAGGTTTCAGAGTAACAGCCATGTTAGTCTGTATTCGCAAAAAGAAAAGGAGTACTTGTGGCACCTTAGAGACTAACCAATTTATTTGAGCATGAGCTTTCGTGAGCTACAGCTCACTTCATCGGATGCATATTGTGGAAATTGCAGAATATCATTATTATATACACAGACACCATGAAACAATACCTCCTCCCACCCCACTCTCCTGCTGGTAATAGCTTATCTAAAGTGATCATCAAATGTGCTGGAAATGGCCCATCTTGATGATCACTTTAGATAAGCTATTACCAGCAGGAGAGTGGGGTGGGAGGAGGTATTGTTTCATGGTGTCTGTGTATATAATAATGATATTCTGCAATTTCCACAGTATGCATCCGATGAAGTGAGCTGTAGCTCACGAAAGCTCATGCTCAAATAAATTGGTTAGTCTCTAAGGTGCCACTAGAACAATTTAAGCTGTTATTTTAAAAAATAAAATCTGTTCTTGTTTAATGTTAAATGGTATGTCGTCAAGCATTTCAGGACATTGAGTGCTTTATCATGTTCTTGGCATGTTGTTCTAAAGTATCATCACTGAATGTCACAAGCACAATATTCACAGGATCAGAAATTGTTAGAGCCATGGATGGGTGTTTTGGCCAACTGAAGTCTATATCCTTCCGTTTCAATAAACATACACTAATATGTACCTTACATATTATACATTGTTATACCTTACATTGTTTATTACACAAATATACATTATTGCAGTCTATATAGGTTTTCTACAAGATGGGTTGGACCACATCTTACCTATCTAGTTTCTTAGCCACAAGTCCCATGATGACCCCAAGTTTAGCAATCTTTGAGACAGAGGGATGGGTTCTGCTCATATTTACATGAGATATAAATCAATGTGAGTGCAGAATCAGGCTTACGGAATCATCCACAAACCTTTTCACAACCACTTTAACAATCTCCCTCACTGCAGTAGACTTCATCCCACTATGGAACCAGACCATGGAATGACTATTGCTCAAGATGGTTTTGCAGCTAACTGGAGCATCAAGCTTTGGGGATGGTACAGATAGCACACCAGCATTCCCAAAACTCACAATATTCACTTATCAGAAGTCCTGGATACCCTAAAGGAGTCTCGACCCAAGTCTTGTGAATCAGACTTCCTTCTTGTGAAAGAAAGTCATGAACAACAGGTGCCATTCCTAACTGAAACAGCCAATGCCTCCTTTAGAGAAGGAATCTTCTCTTCCTCCTTCAGACACATAATAGTGTGACCAATACTGAAGAAACCTACCCTAGATATTTTTGCCTAGGAAACTACCCCGTGTCAAACCTCCCATTTCAGAGCAAGCTCATACAGAAGCTAGCAGAAAGACCAACTACAAGTTCATCTAACTGAAACTAACTTTCTAGACCTGGCTCAGTCAGGATTTGGGCCGGGATGTGAAAGCAAAACCGCCTTAATTTTGACGTATTTTTATTTGCCTTCTGGGTTTTGAGCCTTTTGAGGTCACATTTTCAAGCTTTTCTCCGCAACCATAAGGGCTAGAAACTTGTCTTCAAAAAAAATCTGAGATTTTCATGTAACCACTTGACTCCAAGAGATGATGCTTTAAGAAAAACACCAAATATCACAAAACTTAATAAAATTGCAAGAACTGGTACACAGGTAGATCTAAGGACATGTGTAAGTATTTGCAGGATCAGTGCTTTAGATTACAAGGTCCTTAGGGTAAGGATTACTGTGCCTTTTATTTGTCTGTAAAGTACCAAGCACAGTTTGGCCTCTATTGAGCAAACCATCCTTATTCAGCAAAGTCCTGAAGTCTCATTTACTCAAAAGGGCCTCAAGCACATGATTAAAATTAAACATGTGCTTATATATTTGCTCAATAGGGCTGGACTTAGGCAAGTGCTTAAATGCTTTGCTGACCAATACTGAACATTTATGCTTTGTATACATAAGTAGATAACGGTCTTAAAATAAAAATGACCTTAGACCCTGACCTGGGCAATACAGTGAAAGTGATGCAAAGAGAGCAATTCTCTAAAGTTTCTATTAGCCATGATTAGTTTTAAGTAGGATTTCTCACTAACTATCGTATTAAAAAATCCAAACAAAATCCACTACGGTGTGAGCACTATGTAATTCTAACTTGCAGAGAATGACCAAGTCAATGAACTTGTGCATGTCTTGTAAAATAAGACCTTCTGTAAATAGATGGTGCCATCTAATTCAATATGGGCTGTTTTTCACATTTTAAAAAGGGACATTGAAAAGATTTTAATTTAAATTTGGTTATTATCTGCTTCAGGTCAGTTATTGTTGTTGTTTGTTTTTGAAGTCTAGTACTCCAGCACAGGACATTTTAAAACATTTTTAAACACTTACAAACAGAAAACAGAAATTAATTTTTTTTTTTTTGCTTTTACAAATGACAGAAGATAGATGAAATCCAAGAACCAGAAAAATGGGAAGAAAACAAAAGTACATTTCTCGCAATCATGATAGAACAACTCTAAAAATTCTACTAAATTAATAACAGATCTATACAAGATGACTAAGAATTAAAACAACCGTTCTCTTCTAGTAAAACTGAATTATCCTTAATTTCATAGCACCACAAAAATACATCATTTGGATCCCCTTCTGCTAGCTTTCCAAGAGTTTTTAACTGACCACAGCTGTTTCTACAGTGTACATTATTGCATAAATACTAGTACTTAAATTAAGGGCTCATCCACATGGAGATTTACTGCATGGCAAGCCAGGGTATAAACCTACCGCACACTAGTCTGCTGCGTGCTAAGTCTCTGTGTGGACCCTGCTACCACATACTAAAAGTTTGATAGTGCACTAGTATGGAACATTTATTGTACAGTACCAGGGTCCACGGAGAGATTTAGCATGCAGCAGGCTAATGCACTGTAAATTCATGTCCCATTTTGCCACGCACTAAGTTTCCATGTGGACAAGCTCTTAGACAGTTTGACATGACAAAATGCTTTGTAGAGAGCCAAGATGGGTAAGGTAATATCTTTTGTTGGACCAACTTCTATTGGTGAGAGAGACAAGCTTTTGAGCTTACACAGAGCACTTCTTCAGGAAAGGTCATGGGAGTGTCACAGCTAAATACAAAGTGGACTGATGACAGACATCCAATACAACAAGAAAAAGTGGAATGAACTACAACAACTCCACAAACCACAGAACACCACGTCCAGGAGAAACCATGGCACCAGGCCGACCACATGGACAGTATACAACATCCCAACATCATCAATTTTTCAAGACTGTCCTCAACCAGAGCTGAAGTATCTGTACTCTCCCAAAAGACTGAACTTCTGCCTCACCACAGAACCTGATCATATTAGCATACTAACATGTGGAGAACTAGAAGAATTCTTCTATCAACTCTGCCTCAAAGAATTCTTTCATAGTGAAGACACACTGACATTTACCACATCCCCAGATAGTCATATGAAAAACAAATCGTCTGACTGAACACCCCACAGCAGACGAAACCACACTCTTGATCATTACATTGATTACTTCAGAAAAACAACTGATTGTGAAATACTTAACAAACATCACAATCTCTCCACCGCTGAGAGATCAGCTAAAATATTATTAGAAGTAACAGTATTGTGGTAGTCTACAGGAGTCCCAGCCCTGGACCTGGAACACATTGTGCCAGATGCTGTACAAACACACAACTAAAAGATTACCCCTGCCTCAAAGTATTAATAAATAAAGACTATTTTACAAACACAAGAAAAAATTATAGAACATGAAACTAGTAAGTAAACATAGACAGAAAGTAAATTAAAACTACACCTCGCTAGAACACGGGATTTGGGATCCATGCACAGTACTGCGTTAACTGCGGGGACCACGTTAAAATGAATTGCAATTAAAGTAATTAAATTTGGGATCCATGGCCACGACTGTGTTATATGCAAATTCGCACTATGTAGACGCACATTCTAGTGAGGGTCTGGTGTATGTAATAATGACACATTGGATGCCAGCGATTAATGGCTGCACATTTCATTCTGGCTGGTTCTTATGAAATGTACAATCTGCCAGAACTTTACCGTCATGGTTTAAACTGTCACCAGAAACTCTATAAAATATATATAAGAATAAACAACAGTAACTGTGATAGTTTTATGTATTTCTTTTAATTCTTTCAATTGTGTAAAGAGCATTTTTTTAAAGCATGCTTTCAGCTCTAGTCAACTTTACAATAAGCTAAAAACACTATCATTTTAAAAAAATCAATTCCTCAGTGATTCTTCTGCTTCTTCAGACCTCTTATGTGTTTCTCACCTTCCTCAAATTCCTCTGTTCAGTTTCCCTTCCCAACTCAGCCTCTACTTTCTTCCTATTCTTCTTTCAACACCTCCAGAATGACTTCCCCATACTGCTTGAAGAGCTTTTCATATCAACATATTAGAAGTGGCCCTTCCCTGCCACTCCAGAAACACTGATAGGTTTCAGTTTTGTATTTCTTAGGCATAACATTTCACCCGACTGACTGAGTAGAGGTGTTTAGATTTGTTTTTCAACTATCTAATCATATATTTTAGCTGTCTATCTTGCACAGGTGCCAAGACTGTATTCTTTTTATGAAAAATATAATCCATTTATTCTAAGTCATTCTGATTTTTTTGGACCCTTATGATACTGAATTTAAACAGTCTTTTAAACTTATAATCAATTTTTTTTAAAAAAAGCATGTTATATTGACACCAGAAAAGTTTGTAGATATTACCAGATGAAGAATAACGAACAATCCAGAGGTTTTTACTGCTTTCTAACCTTTGACCAATGGCAGAAGAAGTAGCTGAGATTGGTGGAAATGAATAATCATGTATTTCAGATTTGGAAGCATTATTTTATCCAAGGCTTTACACTCTGCTAGGTAGCACCACTGCGTAACAGGGGCAAATACACCCATTTTTTGAAAGTCTCCAGATAAAAGGTGGAGCTGACACAATTGCATGAGCGTAATCTACTGTACCTTGGTGTTACCCTTGATCAGACGCTGAGCTATCAACAACATTTTGACAACACCAAAAAGAAGATAAAAACAAGGATTAACATTAACCAGAAGCTTGCTGACATGTGATACATGCATGCTTCAAATGTCAGTACAAGTCCTGGTCTTGCCAACAGCAAAGTGTTATGCACCAGTTTGGTGCAAAAGCTCCCACACCAGTCTTGCTGACACTGAAATCAGTGCCATGCTCAGGATTCTTAGCGACTCTCTTAAATCAACACCAATCCCGTGGCTCTCAGTTTTGGTGGACATTGGGCCAGCCAACATTCAGATGAGAAGCTGCTGTGCTTCCACAGTGCAATAAGAGCCTGGCTGCTCCAGACCTGTCACTACATCAAGACTTCAATCCACCGCAACTCTCCCAATTCAAATCCAGGAATCCTTTCTTGATCCACACATCAATGCTACAGGCCAACAGAAAGGACGCAGCACTCAATGGCTCAAATAGCGGGGCCACTTGTGACATCCCAAACAAACACCTGAGTGAAGATCCAAGGAAAGAAGTCCTGGGATTCTTCGTTTCCCATAGGCAGTGAACTGCACTCAACCACGTTCAGAAAATGCACAGAAG
Organism: Chelonia mydas; assembly: GCF_015237465.2. Taxonomy (NCBI): domain Eukaryota; kingdom Metazoa; phylum Chordata; order Testudines; family Cheloniidae; genus Chelonia; species Chelonia mydas. Next base: position 92,464,996 of record NC_057852.1, on the reverse strand, counting down.
ATGTGGCTATTTCTTCCACAAATGAAAAAAATCAAAGAATCATCAAATTGTGACTGTGGTGAGGTACAAACCATGTGACACATCTGTGACATTGCACTCCATATGTTTTATGGAAATATGCTCATGAGTGTGAATATGATGTAACTGGAATATGCTTTATGCAAAACGTCTCTTGTAAGGTATCATAACAAAGGTTATAAACTACTGAATATATTCCTCCTATTTGTATGCATGTATCATTCTTGTATATGAAGCTAGAAATATGAAGTATAACTCTGAGGTCCTATTGTGATTATGCAAAGTATGGGCCATTAATGGTCGTTTAGAATCTCGATGGCTCCCATTGACTAGGACAATTGGTTGTAAATGGTTTATTTACCTGAAAACCTTCCTGTGTATGTGTGGGCCGACCCAGGAAGAATGGAGACTAGAGGTCTTACAGTGACATGTGACCATGTCACATGATACTGGAATCCATCTTAATCCTTGTACTTTTCCATTGATAAGGAGGGGGTGGGGACAGGCACAGACAAAAGATTTCCGCCTTGTGCAAAGCTATAAAAGGGGGTGGAGCAGGACAAAAGGTGCTGCCAATCATGAGAAAACCCCTGCTTACCACCTGAGATGTCTGCGGGAACTAACAAGGACTGCACCAGGGGATAGGATCGGCCCCAAAGTAGGAAGGAGTCTAGTCTGTGAAAGAAGCTTATTGGAACATCTCTGAGGGTGAGGTATTACCTGTAATTAGTTTCTTAATGTATTAGGCTTAGACTTGTGTGTTTTTGCTTTATGTTGCTTGGTGGCTTACTTTGTTCTGGCTGTTATTACATGAAACCACCTAAATCCTACCTTTTATACTTAATAAAATCATTTTTGTTTATTGAAAAACTCAGAGTAAGTGATTACTACCTGGGGGGAGCAAACAGCTCTGCATATCTCTCTATCAGTGTTATAGAGGGCAGACAATTTATGAATTTATGAGTTTTTCAGACTCACTGCTTCCCAGGATAGAGTCCCCCCTCCTGGAAATTTGGCCTACATTCTTTGTTCCTAGATGCATACATTTACATTTGGCTGTATTAAAAGACATTTTGTTTGCTTGCGCCCGGTTTACAAAGCAATCCAGATCACTCTGAATCAGTGGCCTGTCCTCTTCATTATCTACCACTCCCCCAATTTTTGTCTCATCTGCAAACTTGATCAGTGATGATTTTATGTTTTCTTCCTCGTCACTGATAAAAATGTTAATAAACATAAGGCAAGAACCAATCCCTGTGGGACCCTACTGCAAACACACCCATTCGATGATGATTTCCCATTCACAGTTGCATTTTGAGACCTATCAGTTAGCCAGTTTTTAATCCATTTAATGTGTGCCATGCTCATTTTATATTGTTCGTTTTTTTAATCAAAATGTTGTGCGATACCAAGTCATGAAACAATGAAAATTTTATCAACGCATTTTCTTCCATGCTCTTTAAACTCCTTCTAGAACTTATTTGATATCATCACTTTTATGTAGTAGGAAGTTGCACATTGTCTAGTATAATTATTTCAAGTATTTGTTTACATTTTTCACAGGCTTTTTAATGTCTTAGGAAGTCATTTAAGGGGCTCAAATAATCTAAAATCTGATTTTGCTACGTTTTATTTCTTACTTGCTTGAAATACTGCAAGAAGACTAAATCTCTTGTTATTTTCCCCTCACATATATGGCATTAAAATATATGAAGTAAACACAAATATAAATACCAAGATATTTGGGGGGGGGGGGGGGGTTCAGGTTATGCATCCAATGAACCATTTGAATGATATATTATTAATTAATGGAAAATTTAATGCAGTCATATTTTAAAAACTAAATCTTATAAGAAATATAGTCTCAAAGTTTTACATCCTAAATGACCTTGGCTTCCGATAGATCAGATCTAAAAGATATCTCTCTATCTGCAAGTAAGCAGAGGATCTGCAAGATAAATTATCTACCGGATACCTACTTAAAAGGTTGATTCATATAAAGCAACCAAAAATTACCCCCAAAGAAGGATTACTGAGAATTAGGAGTTGGATTTGGGTGGCACATTTAGGTTTGGAAAACCAGCAATATTTTTTGACAGGCCACCATTTCAATTCCTCCCTGCTACTCCACAATCTGTCAGCATCCATCTCTGTTGACACCGCTGCCATGAGAAGTAGATACCTGCTAAGGTTTCTCTTTTTTTAGCAGAATCTTATGTAGCCCTTTATGATTTATGCACATTCTGCCTGCCCAGCCTAATGGGAACATGTAGTACATCCCTCCAAATATATATCATTAAAATGAAAATCAAACCCCCTGCACTACATTGACAATAGGAACAGGAGAAAATTGTGGCCACAGAAAAATTGCTTATCTTTCAAGTTTTTGGTCTCTATTCAAATGTGGCAATAACCTGAAAATACTAGTTTTTTCCTAATTTTTATATTTTAATTGCCAAGACATAACTGTTATAGTGTAAATAGATTAGCTACTGCCATGTTATCCCATGCCTCATCTACCTGGGAGGTTTAGTTCTCGCACAGTTGATGCATACTAATTGGTGTGCAATATGTAAGCTGTACCAGTAGCATACACACTGGATGACTGTGGCCTCTTTCAATTTTCATCACTGTGTACGCATGGGAAGGTCTTGGTATATACTATGTGCATGGCATTCTGGGAGGGTATCCCATGATCTCTGCTTTGCTGCTGAGCAGTGTGTGGTCTGCAATTTTTTCTGCTGTGCATTGTGGGATGCATAGCAGAAGCCAGTGGAAGTCTGGGAAAACAGTGTTTCTGGGCTCAGAAAACCAATGTCAATTGCTGGGAAAGGGTCATTCTGCAGAACTGGGATGACCAGCACTAGAGGGACAATTTCAGAATGGAGAAGGCAACCTTTTTTGAGATCTGTGCTGAACTAGCTCTGGAGCTGCAGGGGCAGTGTATCAACATGAGGTGCTCTGTACTTGAGGACAAATGGGTTGCCATTACCATCTGGAAGCTGGCCACCCCTGAATGTTAACAGACCAGAGCCAAACAATTTGGCATCAATTGTTGAGGCTATTGCCATACAGGGGTGTGATGCCATACATAAGGTACTGTTGCACCAGGTTATAAACCTTATTAATGTTCAGGAGATTGTTGATGGCTTTGTAAGCATGGGGTCCCCAAACTGTATTGGGGAAACTGGCAGGATCCATCTGTCTATTGCTTGCCCCCAACAGCAGGGTTTGGAGTTTATAAACAGAGAGGGGTCTTTCTCCATGGTGTTCCAAGGCCTGGTTGATTGTCATGGTAGATTCACAAACATAAATGCAGGGTGGTGTGGAGAATCCATGATGCTAGCATCTTTCAGAATTCAGCTCTGTGTACCTTAATGAATAATTAAGTTGTCATGGGATAAGAGGGAAGATCCTTTCATGGACTGAGAACTGGTTAAAAGACAGGGAATAAAGGGTAGGAGAGGGGTAACTAATGGTGTTCCCCAGAGTCAGTCCTAGGCCCAATCCTATTCAACCTATTCATAAATGATCTGGAGAAAGGGATAAACAGCGAGGTGGCAAAGTTTGCAGATGATACTAACTGCTCAAGATAGTTAAGACCAAAGCAGACTGTGAAGAACTTCAAAAAGATCTCACAAAACTAAGTGATTGGGCAACAAAATGGCAAATGAAATTTAATGTGGATAAATGTAAAGTAAGGCACATGGGAAAAAATAACCCCAACTATACATACAATATGATGGGGGCTAATTTAGCTACAACTAATCAGGAGAAATCTTGGAGTCATCGTGGATAGTTCTCTGAAGACAGTCACACAGTGTGCAGTGGCAGTCAAAAAAGCAAACAGGATGTTAGGAATCATTAAAAAAGGGATAGAGAATAAAATGGAGAATATCTTACTGCCCTTATATAAATCCATGGTACTCCCACATCTTGAATACTGTGTACAGATGTGGTCCCCTCATCTCAAAAAAAATATACAGGCATTAGAAAAGGTTTAGAAAAGGGCAACTAAAATGATTAGGGATTTGGAACGGGTCCCATATGAGGAGAGAATAAAGAGGCTAGGACTTTTCATCTTGGAAAAGAGGAGACTAAGGGGGGATATGATAGAGGTATATAAAATCATGAGTGGTGTGGAGAAAGTGAATAAGGAAAAGTTATTTACTTGTTCCCATAATATAAGAACTAGGGGCCACCAAATGAAATTAATGGGTAGCAGATTTAAAACAAATAAAAGGAAGTTCTTCTTCACTCAGCGCACAGCCAACATGTGGGAACTCTTTGCCTGAGGAGGTTGTGAAGGCTAGGACTATAACAGGGTTTAAAAGAGAACTGGATAAATTCATGGAGGTTAAGTCCATTAATGGCTATTAGCCAGGATGGGTAAGGAATGGTGTCCCTAGCCTCCATTTGTCAGAGGGTGGAGATGGATGGCAGGAGAGAGATCACTAGATCTTTACCTGTAAGGTTCACTCCCTCTGGGGCACCTGGCATTGGCCACTGACGGTAGACAGGATACTGGGCTGGATGGACCTTTGGTCTGACCCAGTATGGCCATTCTTATGTTCTTATGAGACTTTTCCCCCATTATTACTATGGACATTAATGGTGTGGAGAGTACACTAGTTATCCTGAAACACTCATCTTATAATTTGCTTCTCTAGCTAATTAAGCAATTCACAGGGCACTTGAACAGAAGAAAGGAACTGTTTAAGTCTGTGGCCTCAATAGTTGCAGAATGACAGTGGAGCACGCATTTGGCCATTTTTGAGTCTCAGACCTCAAAATATGCAGCTATACATCCACGTTATCCCAGGGAAGAGGGTTGGTGAATGGATTAAGACCATTGCAATGTCTTTTATGGGGTGATAGAACTGGCACATTGTGGCATTCCTTATTTTATTTTGTGATTGTAAAATCCTATAACATGCAAAATTTATTCATTTATTTATGATTACAGATTCTTTATGAATGAATTTAATGGTTTTGTTTTTAAACAACAATTTTATATAACAACCACAAATAAACCTTTAATTAAAACAACAATGAAACACTGCAGCAGAGGGCACAACAAAAGAATGTGGGTGGGGGGAGGTCTCCAGTTCATAGGTGAGTTTATGCCTTGCCTCTGCATCTTCTTGTTCTTCTCTCTCCTGGTGTAGAGTTTTGGGTCTTGAAAGAGCTGGGCTTGCAGGTGCAATTGTTCTCGCTACCCTGAGCTTGGGCCAGGGAGTGGAGTGGCACCTGGGAGCATGGCTACAGGGGTACAGAGGGGAACACATGAGGGTATTCCCAGTACCCTGTAGTGTCCGGGGCACTACATTGTCTGCAGCAAATCATTCTGCATCTGTATTGCCTCCAGGGGCTGCTTTTACATGTCCCTGTCTTTCTCTACAGTGTTTTTTGCTATGGCAATGCTGTCTCTGGCCACTTCAACAGCCTCTCTGGAGAGCTTCCTGTCTTTTTCCCTCTGTGACCCCAAATACAACCTCCAGCTGTCTCTGATGTTTTCAATTTGGGGGCGGGGGTGCATCAGAAATGTAGTCTGCAAACATTTCATCCTGACTTCTCCGTTTCTTCCTCTTCAAGTTAGCCAGCCACTCAACTGTTGATGAAGACCCTGTCCTTAAGGGTCTGGCTGCTGCAGGTGCCATAGAATAGGAGAGTAGGGGGAAAAACAAGCAGTTATTGTTCATATTCCAGAGAGGCTAGAATAGCATTTTTAAACACGTATTTCTCATTTCCCCTCCCTGAGATTCTTTTCCAGACTTAACGGGACCTCAGAGATGATCAGTGGCGTGTGCATGGAGGCTCGATTGGGAATTTCTGGGTGTGTATATATGCTGTGTGGATTTGCAGTTGTGCCTTACAAGATACAGATGGTTAGGAATTATATTCCCAGTTTGGCTTTGCAGTTTAGGCAGTGCCTTGGAGGTGATTTTATGGTATCAGAGGGACTAATAAGGACCATCTGGGAGAGAACGGGAAAGTAATCCCCTCTATATCCCCTTTAGGTGCCCTGGCTCTCAATAATGTTACACTGAGGCAGGTGACAAGGAGACAGAGAATGGTGTTATTCCAAAAGGCAGAGGGCAGACCAGTGAGTTATGCTGTGAAGTTATTCACCAAGATGGTCCCCCCAGAAGTGCTGCAGGAGTAGAAGGGAGTTGTGTGCTGTGCCAGAAGCAAGGAGTGCAGCTATTCCACAGAATGTTTGGACCAAACCTGTGCTATGTCTTAGTATTAGATTCTGCTTTATCTTCCCTGCAGACATGCTGAAAGTGCACAGAGAAACAAATAAGGCTTCAGACAATCAGTGCAGAACCATAACTGCTCCCATTCTTTTTCTATGTGAGCCTGTGAAAAGCCATTAAGAGCTGCATGGCTATGCTATCCCTAAGGTAAACTTCTTATCCTATATGAATGCATCTTACAGGACACATATACCTCAGCAGGTATATGTAGTCTTTGTACCTTTATGGGCATGCAATGCCCATGTCTACCTCATGTAAACTGAAAACACTAACTAAACTTTTTTTCCCTGTCACCACTGTCTCCATAACCTGTTGAATTTCATGCACAACTGAATGTTTTCATTATTTGGGTATGCTGCCATGAGTGGGGAGAAGAATGGTGGGGCAGAGGTGACAGCTGTGCCATGCTGCTGGCTATTATTTTGAGCAGGCAGCTTTATTTTGTTTGGCGGGGGGGCACAGGGGCATGCATTCACTGAGCAGGACAGGTGCAGGGAGAGAAAAGGAAACTAGGTAGATTGGTATGTGCCTTCCGTGCCACAAGTCCCTGCTTGCAGCTTCCTGAACAGGCCAGTGTTCCTGTCAGGGTTCTCTCCCCACTCTGAACTCTAGGGTACAGATGTGGGGACCCGCATGAGAGACCCCCTAAGCTTATTTCTACCAGCTTAGATTAAAAATTCCCCAAGGCATAAATTCTCCCTTGTACCTTGGATTAGGTAACGCTGCTGCCACCATCAAGAGATTTAGACAAACTCAGTGAAAGGACAACTTGGAGTTCCTACTCCCCCCTAATATCCTCCCAAGCCCCCACAACCCCTTTCCTGGGGAGGCTTGAGAATAAACAAGATGAGCACAGACCAACCTTGGGTTTTTTTAGGACACTAAAAAAAAAACCCAATCAGATTCTAAAAGAAACAGAACTTTATTATAAAGAAAAAAGGTAAAAGAAGCACCTCTATAAAATTAGAATGGAAGATAATCTTACAGGGCAATCAGATTCAAAAACACAGAGGATTTCCCTCTGGGCCAAACTTTAAAGTTACAAAAAGAAAACCAGGAATACACCTTCCTCTCAGGACAGAAAAAATCACAAGCTAAAACAAAAATAAGCTAATGCATTCCCTTGCTCGTACTTACTAATTCTAATGGAGTTAGATTGCTTGCTTCCTTGATCTGTGTCTGGCAAGCACACAGAACAGACAGACCAAAACCTTTCCCGCCTTCTCCCGCCCCCAGATTTGAAAGTGTCTTGTCCCCTTATTGGTCCTTTTGGTCAGGTGCCAGCCAGGTTACCTGAGCTTCTTAACCCTTTACAGGTAAAAGGATTTTGTGCCTCTGGCCAGGAGGGATTTTATAGCACTGGATACAGGAAGGTTGTTACCCTTCCCTTTATATTTATGACAGTCCCGAAAGATGCATGCATCATGCACCTTTCCAGACCAGCCTGCATTAATGTCCATGAAATGCCCACAGTGATCCACAAGCGCCTGGAGAACCACTGGGAAATACCCCTTCTGATTAATGTACTTGGTGGCTAGGAGGTCTGGTGCCAGAATTGGAATGTGTGTGTCATCTATCGCCCCTCCGCAGTTCGGGAAGCCCATTTGTGCAAAGCCATCCACAATGTCATGCACGTTGCCCAGAGTCACCGTCTTTCGGAGCAGGATGCGATTGATGGCCCTGCAGACTTCCATCAACTTGAGTCCAACGGTTGATTTTCCCACTCCAAACTGGTTAGCAAGTGATCGGCAGCAGTCTGGAGTAGCCAGCTTCCACAGTGCAATCTCCATGCGCTTCTCCAATGGCAGGGCAGCTCTCAGTCTCGTGCCTTGCGCCACAGGGCTGGGGCGAGCTCATCACACAGTCCCATGAATGTGACTTTCCTCACCCAAAATTCTACAGCCATTGCTCATCATCATCCCAGAGGTGCATCACGATGTGATTCACCACTCAGTGCTTGTTTCCTAAGCCCAAAAGCAGCATTCCACTGTGGTCAGAACCTCCGTGAATGCCACAAACAATCTCGTGTCATAGCTACTATGTGTGGTGAGATCAATGTCACACTGCTCTTGCCTTGTAGTTTAAGGAATAACTCCACTGCCATTCGTGACGTGTTGGTCAGAGCGAGCAGCACACTGGTCAACAGTTTGGGATCCATTCCTGCACCCCAAAGAGGCAGGGTGAGCAATACACAAACCATTGAAAGACGACGCCAAATGCAGACAGAAGCACAGGGATTGTGGGGATGCAAAACAATGCATCACAGGGCACTGGAACAGGAACCAGGATGCCCCATGACCCCTTCCGCCTTCCCACAACTCTTAGCAGCAGAAGAGAAAGAGGTGCTCTGTGGGATAGCTGCCCAGAGTGCAAAGCTTCGAATACTGCTGGAAGTGTGAACATGCTATTGCGCAGGCAGCTGACAGTGTGAACACACAACAGCAGTTTCTCTTCAGCGCTCTCTGAGCAGCGCTGTAACTCCCAGCGCTGTAACTCTGCCATCGTAGACATGCCTTTAAGTTAGTGCAGGCTAAACCACCCACGTAGAAAAGCCCCCAATCTTACAGAAAGCTGTCTTCAGACAAAGAATAACGTGTGAATTTATTCTCCTTCCACTCCATCCACCTCATTGAGTTATGAACTTTGCACCCCTCTCCCATCCCATTCACTCTCAGAAAGGGGTGTGAACTTCAAATCCTAAATGGAACATTTAAAAGTGACCTGCAAACATGTTGTTTTAGTTGGGTTTGTGCCCTTTTTCACTTCTTTATAACATTATAAAGAGGATCTTTTTTCTACTTGTTAAACGTTATCAGGAAAGTTAAACATAGCCTTCCCTGGTATTGCTGGATGATTTTTTGTGGGGGAAGGAGTGTCAGAGGTGTATCCTCCGAACTCTCACTCCTTAAGTGGAGGAACAGGAATGCGGAATCTTTAACCAAGTGCTAGTCTGCTGTGGCAGCGCTTTAACGTGGCTTGTGTGGTCACGGCAGAGCACTGGAACAGAGCTCGCCCAGCACTCTAAAAAAACGACCTCCATGAGGGGCATAGCTCCCAGTGCTGATACACTGTCTACACTGGCAATTTACAGCGCTGAAACTTGCTGTGCTAAGGGGCGTGTTTTTTCACACCCCTGAGCAAGAAAGTTGCAGCGCTGTAAATTGCAAGTGTAGACAAGCCCTCAGACATCCTTTCACTCAAGCATTCATTAGGCAATTAAGTTAAATAGGTGTTAACAAAAAACAAAGAGTTTTAAACTCTCTGACAAAACATCCTATCCCTTCTCAACTGTTGGGCTTTCAGACTCTTGGTACAAAGACCTGAATTTCAAATGGAAAAAACCAGGAGTAAGAAACATGGTTTGTGGTTTTGGTTTGTTTGTTTGTTTTTTAGTTTAAAAAGGAAAACTAAAACAACTTTGCAGACCTTCTGTATTTATCAAAAACAAAAAAGGCACCAGCCTATTTCCCCCTTTATGTCACTTTTAATATTCAACATTATTAAACATGAATGATCTCATTATTTTCCTTTAAAAAAGGAAAGTCAGTGCAAAATTACATGAATGGGACATTAAAGTTGCATAATTAATTGTAAAAATCAGGACATGCTATTGCTGAAATTCCTAAAATAATATTAACTCAGGCCCTTTCCATACATGCTGCTAAATGTACACTATAAAATACACAAGACAAAAATATATTTATCTTATTTTTCTTAAATTAGTAGAATAGAAAACACTACAAACGTAGTACTTGGCTGAGTTACTGTTGCATTAGAAACCGTAAATTTTGTTTACCCTGACTTGTTTATTAAATTTTACTTTGATTATTCATAACATTTTATGCATTTAATTACATATTACATATATGTAATACATATGTTTTTAAAATATATTCATATATCACTCCATTTGGGCACATGACCACTAGATAGGCTTCTCTTACTATATCTTTTTCATTGATTGTGCTAAGAAAGCAACCCCTGACTGCATTGCAGTTCTGTTCTAACTTGTGGCACAAATTATTCAAACTATTATAATGACACTAATTAATTTCTTCCCAGCAAAAATACTAAGCTTGTTCTAACAGAAGAGCTTGAAGACAGTTTAGTAAGGCAGAAATGCTGGGGGGATAGCTTTGACTAGCAGGATTTTTGCAATGAAAAGGCCATAGGCTTAGCTCAGGACTGTTTTGTTCTGATTAGATATGCAGTATTATGCTACAATTGGCTCTACTCACTGACTGATTTTAGTTCCCAAATACCTGTCATCACCATCACTGATGCACTCAGGAAGAGCAAGGCTACAGCCGAACAGCATGATGTGTTGATAGCAGCTGAGGCGGTTGAGATAACTGAAGAACTTGAGGAACTTTTCCATTTCAATGCTTTTGACAATGGAAAGAACTGATGTTAGAGTGGTGTGGTTATATGGCAGCATTTGGCACTGGCTGTAGGTGATATTTATGCAGGCACCTGTGAAATCAAAACAGTCAAATTTAGAACATATGAACCAATCAAAATCTTATATGGTGACAGTAAGTATCTGCTGAATTGAATAGTTAACTTTAAACACTATCACTTCATACCATGAAAGAGGAGCATTTTCTTAGTGCTTGAAGAACCTGGAGAAGTTTGGGGTTTAGTTTGGATATGCAGCCAAAAGTTTGGCTTTCACATTTATCTGAACCTCTTGGTTCTTCAAAACTGGATTGGAAACTATATATAACAGGCTCCCTCATGAGTTTTACGTTAAAATTAGGATAGACAGACCATGAGAATACCCTCTTGAGGTATTTTTACATAAACTGTTCTGGCTGAAAGAGGGAAGGAAGCAGAAGAGATCAATTAAGGCTAGTTGGGCCTTCCACAAGCTTCTCCTGTCCTCTTTTTATTTTATCCAGATTGGTTCTCCCATCCCTAATTTTTCTGCATACATTGAAGGTTCTCAGAGGCCCACAGAAGACCTAGTAAAAATCAAGGGATAAAATCTTGGACCCATTGAGGTCAATGGCAAGACTCCCATTGACTTATTTGGGCCGCAATTTCACCCAAGGGTTTTTAAGATTTCCTCTCTTCTGCATACTGCTAATGAAAGTAAGAGTAAAACACTGACTTGAGGGAGGCATAGTACAGGTGGGCATTACACAAGCCTTCCCACACCACTGCACATGAGTGCACACCACTCTTGATCTTCAATTCCCTGTTAGTCCCATGCTGAGCACCTTTTGGCATATAGAGTGCCAAGTCTATTTGCACAGAGCCAAATTTTTCAGAAGAATTTAGGGTCAGATTTTCAAGTGCTCGGTGCCCTTAAACAAAGGCAATTTTTCAGAAAAGCACATAAATAAAGGCCAGATTTTCAAAGGTGATCAGCACCCAGTTGCTCCCATTGAGACACCTATGGACAGATTCTCAAAACATCTCTATATTCAATATATTTAGCTCTTCTGAAAATCTGGCCACTTATTTTGGTGCCTATTTTGGGCCCAAAAGTGAAATGCTTGCAAGTGCATGGAATTTTTTAAAAAACATCATAACAGAGTCTCAAATATGGATATGATGTAATCAGTCAAACATCTAGGTTGGTGGTCAGGGTCACCATACCAGACAGTTTAACGTATTTTACTGAACATGTGTAAAAGTATTTTGGACAACCTGAGAAGTGCCCCAATAGCCTATTAATCTTAGCCTGGCATGACTAATTGCTATTAGAATCTGGCTCCTTAATTTTACATTTCTTTAAAAAAAATTTTTTAATCTTATTTTAGAGAAGGATTTATTGAGCCTATCCTTCCACTAAGAAAAATAGTTTCTAGTAGAGGACTAATGAAAATATTAGGGAAAAGCTTATAAACTTCTTCTCTATTATTTTGAATATGTTTGTTCTTATATTATCTTTTTGTATATACTTCAGTTCCTGTATTCATCAGATCCTTTCTTCAGTGAGCCCAGTTACACTTTTCAGCAGTGGTGTAGGGCCCAACAGCCACTTTCAACTCAGTTTCTATTGCAAAAAATGATTTGGGGGTAAACAGCACCAAGTGAATTAAAATCAGGTGACGGGCCATGGACTGGTGCTAAACTATAGTCAATGATGCTGAGCTCATCTGAGGAAAGCAGCTCCTTAAACCTGCTCCTAGATCAGTTTTTTAAAGCAATGTGCAGTTCAAAGAAGTCTGGCTACCTCTGGAAAACTGCAGTTCTCTGAGGCCAGGCTCTGAGGGGAAACAGCAGCTGTGCTTTAAATTGCCACCAGGAGGAGCACTTGCCATTAAATATAAGGGGCAAAGAGATTTTACTTTTTCTTTTGGTAATGACATATTCCAGCTGCACAGATGGTAGTCAGCGCACAGCAGTGATATCACCCAAAAGGCCCAAATGGCTGGAAAGAATTTGACTTTGGATAATCAGTGTCCATAGCCATACTCTGTTTATATCATATCTAGTTTGGTAGAATTTAAGGCAGTCAGGTTGGGGTGGGTAGGGAATCATATTTTTCAATTTTCAAACCATTTGGAATCTCCATGTTTTTACTGGTTGAGGTTTTCAAATAAGCTTTCCCACAACCATTATGATTCATTATTTCACTTGCATGCCACAGTTGTGTACTTGATCTAGTGGGTGGCCAAACAGAATTAAGTCTCTCCACATCTGCTAATGCTACTGACAAAGGGCTTGTCTACATTGGCAATTTACAGCGCTGCAACTTTCTCGCTCAGGGGTGTGAAAAAACATCCCCCTGAAAGCAGCAAGTTTCAGTGCTGTAAAGCACCAGTGTAGACAATGCACCAGCGCTGGGAGCTGCGCCCCTCGTGAAGGTGGGTTTTTTAGAGCACTGGCAGAGCTCTCTCCCAGGGCTGCGCTGCGCCCGCACAAGGCACGTTAAAGCGCTGCCATGGCAGCGCTTTAGCATGGCCAGTGTAGACTAGCCCCAAGTTATTATTTATTACTGATATTATAATAGTGCCCAAAGGTGTCTATCAGGACTGAAGACCTATTTTTCAAGGTGCTGTACCAATAGAAAAGCATGGTCCCTGCTCCTAAGAACTTAAAGGAAAAATGACTTCTGTTCTCAAACAGAGGCAGACAATGAGGTGGTGGAAGGAGAGAGAAAAAGAACACTGTAAATCTGTTGCCCTGCAGCTGCTTGAAATAATTTTTTTCCCTAAGATCCAAATTTTGCCTTCAAACACCAGTAAGAAATACAATGTACACCTCCATCAGATATAGATTTTGTAAAGATTCTGATTCAGAAAAAGCACTATCAGATTGCATAGGGTTCCTCAGCTTCTCAAAGAACTAGAGAATGTTCTATAGGAATCTATGCTGGACTGGCAGCAGGATGTACTCAATGAGTCTTCCCCATCTCTAATGTCTATGTGTACTGCTCTCTTCTTTGAAGCTACTCCAGTGCTTTTTCTAAGGAATTACTTTAGACCACAGTTTTGTAATGAATGTCAAGTAGCAGGAAAACCACTTAAAAACTCACAAGAGAAAACATTTATTTAATCAGGAATTGGGACTTCAATCAAAAGCATTATATTTTTTTTGTTTGGAAAAATCCGTTCGTAATAGGCAATAATTTTAAAACTAAAGGGGTAATTCAAAGTAATTAAATCAAAACTTCCTGCCAACAAATAGACACCGAATTAAATAAGAACATAGTAAACCCCAAAATTTATTAATAAATCCACCACTGAGTTGCCACAACAACAAATGACAAAACATGATATCCCATATAAAGTCTAAATCCACCTTACAAACTCAAACTTTCAACATAATACCAGGTGAATCTGACTAACACTACAACATACTAACACCAAACACACTGCAAATCAATTGTAGAATGAACCAGAGATGGGAAAAAATCAGGTATGGGTACAGCAGAAGCCTCAATCCAATAAGAACATAAGATCGGCCATATTGGGTCAGACCAAAGGTCCCTCTAGCCCAGTATCCTGTCTTCTGGCAGTGGACAATGTCAGGTGCCCCAGAGGGAATGAACAGAACAGATAATCATGGAATCATAGGACTGGAAGAGACCTCAAGAGCTCATCTAGTCTAGTCACCTGCACTCATGGCAGGACTAAGTATTATCTAGACCATACCTGACAGAAATGTTTCTAACCTGCTCTTAAAAATCTCCAATGATGGAGATTCTACAACCTCCCTAGGCAATTTATTCCGGCGCTCAACCACCCTGACAGTGCAGAAGTTTTTCCTGATGTCCAACATAAACCTCCCTTGCTCCAATTTAAAGCCATTGCTGTTTATCCTATCGTCAGAGATTAAGAATAACAACTTTTTCTCCCTCCTCCTTGTAACAACCTTTTATATACTTGAAAACTGTTATCGTGTCCCCTCTCAGTCTTCATTTTTCCAGACTAAACAAGCCCAATTTTTCCAATCTTCCTTCATAGATCATGTTTTCTAGACCTTTAATCGTTGTGTTTTTGTTTTTTTGAATAGAATAGAATATTAGGGTTGGAAGAGCCCTCAGAAGGTCATCTAGTCCAATCACCTGCTCAAAGCAGGACCAACACCCACTAAATCATCCCAGCCAGGGCTTTGTCAAACCAGGCCTTAAAAACCTCTAAGGATGCAGATTACACCACCGCCCTAGGTAAACCATTCCAGTGCTTTTACCACCCTCCTAGTGAAATAGTGTTTCCTAATACCCAAACTAGACCTCCCCCACTGCAGCTTGAGACCATAGCTTCTTGTTCTGTCATCTGCCACCACTGAGAACAGCCTAGCTCCATCCTCTTTGGAACCTCCTTCACGTAGTTGAAGGCTGCTATCAAATCCCCCCTCACTCTTCTCTTCTGCAGACTAAATAACCCCAGTTCCCTCAACCTCTCCTCATAAGTCATGTGCTCCAGCCCCCTAATCATTTTCGTTGCCCTCCACTGGACTCTCTCCGATTTGTCCATATCCCTTCTGTAGTGGGGGGACCAAAATTGGACACAATACTCGGGGTGTGGCCTCACCAGTGCTCAATAGAGAGGAATAATCACTTCCCTCAATCTGCTGGGAATGCTCCTACTAATACAGCCCAATATGCCGTTGGCCTTCTTGGCAATAAAGGCACATTGCTGATGCATATCCAGCTTCTTGTCCACTGTAATCCCCAGGTCCTTTTCTGTAGAACTGCTGCTTAGCCAATCAATCCCCAGCCTGTAGCAGTGCATGGGATTCTTCCTTCCTAAGTGCAAGACTCTGCACTTGTCCTTGTTGAACCTTATCGGATTTTTTTGGCCCAATCCTCCGATTTGTCTAGGTCACTCTGGACCCTATCCCTACTCTCCAGCATATCTACCTCTCCCCACAGCTTAGCGTCATCTGCAAACTTGCTGAGGGTGCAATTAATCCCATCATCCTGATAATTAATAAAGATGTTGAACAAAACCAGCCCCAGGACCAACCCCTGGGGCACTCCGCTTGATACCGGCTGCCCGCTAGACATCAAGCCGTTGATCACTACCCGTTAAGCCTGACAATCTAGCCAGCTTTCTATCTACCTTACAGTCCATTCATCCAATCCATACTTCTTTAACTTACTGGCAAGAATACTGTGGGATCATCAAGTGATCCATCCCATTGCCCATTTCCAGCTTCTGGCAAACAGAGGCTAGTGACACCATTCCTGCCCATCCTGGCTAATAGCCATTTATGGACCTATCCTCCATGAACTTTAGTTCTTTTTTTAATCCTGTTATAGTCTTGGCCTTCACAACATCCTCTGGCAAGGAGTTCCACAGATTGTGCGTTGTATGAAAAATACTTCCTTTTCTTTGTTTTAAACCTGTTGCATATTAATTTCATTTGATGACCTCTAGTTCGTGTGCTATGAGAAAGAGTAAATAACACTTCCTTATTTACTTTCTCCACACCAGTCGTGATTTTATAGACCTCTATCATATCTCCCTTTAGTCGTCTTATTAATCTCCCCTCATACGGCAGCTGTTCCAGCAATCCCAGTTGCTTCCTCTCTCCACTAAAGATCCTTTAATTATAGGAAACACAAGAAACATAAAAGAATCTCAGTTATACATAGAAGACTGGGCAGTGGATGTGAGGATGATAAAATGGGGGAAAGTGTTTAATCAGCTCTCTGTGTTCTGTACCAATATGGCTCATTCTTCTTTTTGAGATGAATTAGGTTTACTCTGTATATTTCACTGGCTGGTGGAGAATGAATTTACTGAGCTGGTGATTTTTTCCATCTCTAACATATACGATCTAAGCCAGATAATCAGGAGGTCTAGTCTTAGAGGACTTGAGCTCATGTGCAGTATTGACATTGTAATAGCTGTTGCCAACTAGCTGTTATAACATAAAAAAAGATGCTGGGGACTTTATATAACAGTAAATGGTACATTTATTACTGAGAACCATACAGGTAGACATTCCAGGCTTGCCTGCCTGGCTACAAGTGCTGTAACAAATGCAGTGTGCTTTTGCCGATAAGATTACATAATGATGCCCTCCATACAAGACCATAGGTAATAACTTTGGTTTTTACTCCAGAGTTCCTACTATCATCACATCTCTCTTTTATTCTTAAATTAAATACATACAGTGTAACTGAATTTCAACTTTTTTACTTAACCATATCACCTTAATTCAGCACTCATAAATCTAATTTGAATCCTTAAAAATCTAGAACAATTAGTCTGTTTCTCTAGCCAGCTCTCTTATCACTCTGCCTTTAGAGGTAGTAACAGGAGTATCAGAGCCCTTCCCCCGTATTTGAACTGACAATTTGAGACTCAGTAGATTCAATAATACTGGTCTGGTATTGCTTGCATTTCTGGGTTCTATGTTGACACAGTTTCTGTTTGTTCCATATTTTCATACTCCTGCACAATTCTTTTTATGCTTATCAAATTCTGTTTCTTCTATAGACATCTCCTTCCTCTGTCTTAACAAGATAAGCAGTTGGAGCAGTGAGTTGGTCAACCGCCTTTGCAGGTTTCCATGTTCCTTTTTGACAAATACAAAAAGTCTCTCCATTTTCCAGAGGTGAAAAAGATTTTGCACCTTTGTCAAAGAAATATTTCTGCTTTGCTTGTCTCAATTTTAGGCTAATTTGTAGGTCTCTTGGTATCAGCTTGGGTTGTATCAACTGTGATGAAGTTTGTAATCTGGTCCTTAGTCATGTTTCCATGAGGAGGTGAGTACGTAATCCTCATCCTCTCAGAGGTGTATTCTGATAGTACACCAAGCTAAAATAAGGATCTGTATTATCCAACCTAGATTTTTTAAAGAATTCTTTTTACAGTTTGAATTGCTCTCTCAGCCATTCTGTTCAACTGTGGGAACAATGAACTTGAAGTTTAGTGACTAAAACCGCATTGCTTTGCAAAAGTCTCTGGAGAAAAACTGTAGTCCATTATCACTAATAAGTTCTTCAGGATGCCATACCTTGCAAATATAGACTTGCTGCGTCTGATGACACAGCATCCTGAGTCAAGCAAATGTCTACGTATTTTGAATACTAATTAGGGCTGTCAAATGATTTAAAAAATTAATCATGATTAATCACATGATTAATCACACTAACAAACAATAGAATACCATTTATTTTAACAGTTTTGGATATTTTCTACATTTTCAAATATATTGATTTCAGTTACAACAAAGAATACGAAGTGTACAGTGCTCACTTCATATTTATTTTTGATTACAAATATTTGCACTGTAAACAAAAGAAATTGTATTTTTCAATTCACCTTATACAACTACTGTAGTGCAATCGCTTTATCGTGAAAGTTGAACTTACAAATGTAGAATCATGTACAAAAAATAACTGCATTCAAAAATAAAATAATGTAAAACTTTAGAGCCTACAAGTCCACTCAGTCCTACTTCTTGTTCAGCCAATCAAGTTTGTTTACATTTGCAGGAGATAACGCTGCCCGTTTCTTGTTTACAATATTACCTTGTCATAAAGGGAAGGGTAAACACCTTTAAAATCCCTCCTGCACAGAGGAAAAACCCTTTCACCTGTAAAGGGTTAAGAAGCTAGGATAACCTCACTGGCACCTGACCAAAATGACCAGTGAGGAGACAAGATACTTTCAAAAGCTGCGGGGAGGGAGAAACAAAGCCTCTCACTCTGTCTGTGTGATGCTTTTGCCAGTGACAGAACAGGAATGGAGTCTTAGAACTTAGTAAGTAATTTAGCTAGATATGCATTAGATTCTGATTTTTTTAAATGGCTGAGAGAATAAGCTGTGCTGAATGGAATGGATATTCCTGTTTTTGTGTCTTTTTGTAACTTAAGGTTTTGCCTAGAGAAAAAAAAAAGTAAAAAGAATCACCTCTGTAAAATCAGGATGGTAAATACCTTACAGGGTAATTAGATTCAAAACATAGAGAATCCCTCTAGGATTCTAGTTCTAAGACTCCATTCCTGTTCTGTCTCTGGCAAAAGCATCACACAGACAGAGAGAGAGGCTTTGTTTCTCCCTCCCCCCAGCTTTTGAAAGTATCTTGTCTCCTCATTGGTCATTTTGGTCAGGTGCCAGTGAGGTTATCCTAGCTTCTTAACCCTTTACAGGTGAAAGGGATTTTCCTCTGGCCAGGAGGGATTTTAAAGATGTTTACCCTTCCCTTTATATTTATGACACACCTGAAAGTGAGAACAGGCATTCGCATGGCTCTGTTGTAGCTGGCATTGCAAGATATTTATGTGCCAGATGCAGTGAAGATTCATATGTCCCTTCATGCTTCAGCCACCATTCCAGAGGACATGTATCCATGCTGATAATGGCTTCTGCTCAATAGCCATCCAAAGCAGTGTGGACCAATGCATGTTCATTTTCAAAATTTGAGTCAGATGCCATCAGCAGAAGGTTGATTTTCTTTTTTTGTGGTTCAAGTTCTGTAGTTTCCGCATTGTAGTGTTGCTCTTTTAAGACTTCTGAAAGCATGCTCCACACCGCCCTCTCAGATTCTGAAAAGCACTGAAAGCAGTGAAATTGTTCTTAAAACAAACAACATGTACGGGTCATCCTCTGAGACTGCTATAACATGAAATATATGGCAGAATGTGGGTAAAACAGGGTAAAACAGAGTAGGAGACATACAAATCTCCCCCAAGGAGTTCAGTCACAAATTTAATTAACTCTTTTTTTTTTTAAAACAATCATCATGAGCATGGAAGCATGTCCTCTGGAATGATGGCCAAAGGATGAAGGAGAATACAAATGTTTAGCTTATCTGGCACGTAAATAGCTTGCAATGCCAGCTACAAAAGTGCCATGCAAATGCCCATTCTCACTTTCTGGTGACATTGTAAACAAGAAGCGGGCGGCATTATCTCCTGTAAATGTAAACAAAGGTATTTGTCTTAGCGATTCGCTGAATAAGAAGTAGGACTGAGTGGACTTGTAGGCTCCAAAGTTTTACATTGTTTTGTTTTTGAGGGCAGTTATGTAACACAAAGAAAATCTACATTTGTAAGTTGTAAGTGAAAGCACCATAAAGAGATTGCACTACAGTACTTGTATGAGGTGAACTGAAAAATACTATTTCTTTTGTTTGCCATTTTTACAGTGCAAATATTTGTAATAAATAACAATATAAAGTGAGCACTGTTTACTTTGTACACTGTGTTATAATTGAAATCAATATATTTGAAAATGTAGAAAAACATCCAACAATATTTAATAAATTTCAATTGGTATTCTATTGTTTAACAGTGCAATTAAAACTGCTATTAATTGCAGTTTATTTTTTGAGTTAATCATGTGAGTTAATTGTGATTAATAGACAACCCTAATAATAATCAACTAGAATAAGATAATCTGCGTCTTGAAACTCAGACAGGTCAGTGCCAAGTTTCTACCAAGGGACCTCATGTGGTAGCACTGGTTCCTTTTGATTTTTGTTTCTGAAGTTCAAACTGTGTTGCAACATTGTACCATGCCCTCAATTTCACAACATCTGCCTGACCAACAGACAGCATCTAAAACTCTTCTTTTACATAGCTCTGCTCCCAGATGATTCTCATGGATAACAGACAAGATCTCTTTTCTGAGTCCTGCTGATACTATGAGTCTGTCATTTTTAAAGTCAAGTCCACCTTGCACACTTAGTTCCTCTCTATATGAGCAATAAGCATAGATATCCTCTGGTACTTTAGTTCTCTTGTCTGGCCATCCTTGCAAAATAGTTTGTCTTAAGGTTTGCAGGACAACATCATTTGCAGTAGCAGCAAGAAATTCTTTCAATTTATGTTCTCAAATAGGCAAATAAGATATCATGAGATGTACTGCATCATCATCTTCCTACAAATTTACTCCTTCGCCATGCAACATGTATGCTCTGGATAAAGCATCAGCAATTGCTAGCTCTTTCCCTGGTCTGTATCCAACTTCCAGTTGATAAATCTGGAGTGTTAGCAATCATCTTTGAATCTTTGGTGGAGAACTGTACAAGAGGTTTTCTGAATGGCCTCCAGAGGTTTGTGGTCTGTTTCCACAGCTAATTTTTCCCCATAGAAAAACTGATGAAACCAACCAAATACTATGGCCAGCATTTCTTTTTCTGTTTGGACATAGTTCTGTTGTGCAGCTGTCAGAGCTTTCGAGGCAAAAGCAACAGGAGCTCTGTTTTGTACCAACATAGCTCCTAATCTGGTGGAACTTGCATGCACTGACACAGTAATTGGTTCTTTGACATTAAAGTACTTCAGCACAAGTGTACCATATGTAATTTTTTCAAGTGTTTATATACCACTTAATGTACTGGCATCCAGGCAAACTCAACATCTTTTCCCAATACTTGTCTTAAAGGAGTTGCTACTGTTGCCATGTTTGGGATATATTTCTCAAGGGAAGTAACCTTTTCAAGAAATCTTTGCAATCCAGCTTTGCAGGTTGTTGCAGCCATTTCAGTTATAGCAGCAATTTTTGAGTTCTCAGATGTTCGACCTTCTTTTGTCAAGTGATGCCCCAAATATTTTATCTGTCAGAGCCAATTTGCATTTAGTTTTGTTCAGTCACAGGCTCCTTTCATGACACCTATCTAGAACTCTCTTGAGCCTTTCATTCAACACCTTTGAGACCTTCAAATGTTACTCCTCGGGGCATTCTGCGCCAAAAATTAAGAATTATGCGCACAATATTTTAAAATTCTGTAAATTTTATTTGTCAAAACAACACTATATAATCAAGCCAGTTTCAATTATTTTGGTAATTTATTTCAAAATACCTGTCAGCAAGTATGTCTGTAACAATACAGACAGACACACACAAATTCCCCCAGGAGTAGAGAGTTAAAGAAACTCCTCTGACAACCCAGTTCCTGTTTCTCTGCCCCTTTCCCCACCCCTACCCCTACCCCAAGCCTAGCTGGGGAGCCAGACACCCACAACCCTTCCCACCCTGAGTTGCAGGGCCCCCCCAGCCCAGATACCTGCACCTTCTTCCCCCCAGAGCCCAGCTGCGGGGCCCCCCCAGCCCAGATACCTGCTCCCCTTCCCCCCAAGAGGCCAGGTACAGGGCCCCCCCTTACCTAGATACCCACACCCCTCCCCCCAGAGCCCAGTTGTGGGGCCCACATGGCCCAGATACCCGCACCCCCTCCCCACTCATAGCCCAGCCATGGGCCCCCTAGCCCAGACACCTGGGTTTCCTGGGCACCGTTGCTTCCTTCCTTCAGGACGTGCTGGGAACTGCAGCTGCTGGGAACCTTCCAGTTCCCTCCCCCTTCCCCCGTCCTTGTCTTCAATGTGCAAGCTGGGCTCTGCCGGGTCCAATGGCCCCTGGTGGCAGCTAGCAACATGGCAGCCATTTCTGTGTGGGAAAGGAAATTCTGCAAGCACGTTAATTTCTGCAAAAGTCTGCATTGTGCAGTGGCACAGAATTCCCCCAGGAGTAAAATGTCTGTTGGTACACTTCAGCAGCTGAATAGCTGCCAAAAGGAAATCCAATGAATCGGTACCTGCCAAATGGTGGGTTAAATGTAGAGAGTCTAGAACTTTGTCATCCAGCTATATTTGACAAAATCCACTACTGGCATCGAAGAGAGTGAAAACTGTAGCTTTTGCTAACTTGTTGGTGATTTCTTCTACTGTAGGCAATTGGAAATGTTCCCTTTATATCACTTTATTCATATCTCTTGGATCCAAGCATATTCTTATTTAATCTCAACCTGGTTTGTCTACAATTACTCTAGAATTAAACCATTTGGTAGGTTCTTGCACTTTCGTTATTACTTGCAGCTGTTCTATATGGTGCAATTATTTTTCTACTTTGTTCCTTAAGGCCACTGGAACTTTACAAGGCGCATGAATTACCGATAGTACTAGTGAGTTCATCTTTATGATTTGCATACCTGGATAGCTTCCTACACTTTCAGATACATCCTTGTAGTCTTTAAATGTATCCCTGTGGCTCTTTCTTTACCAATACTGACTCTTTGCACGAAGTTTAAACTTGCCACAACCCGTAAGCCCAGTATGACTTGTGAATCAATTCCATCACCTGAAATTCCAGCAATGCTTTTTTATCCCTATACTCACAATATAAGCTGCATTTACCACATACTTGCAGTTTGTCCCTTGAGCAGGTTAACAGCTGGATCACTGAGCTGCAAAGTGGTTTGGTCCTTAAAGTGCTGTATAACTTGACAGTACAGACCATCACATTGACCTATGCCACATTATCAATTTTAAAACTCACAGTTTTCTGATTGTTAATGAGCAAATTCACATTCCACTCATTCTTGGGAGGCTCCGTAATCAGCATATTCAGAAACAGATCCTGCAAGTGCTCATCTGTTTCTGTGAGGATAAACATCTGTTTGCACCGGGACGTTACCTTTCCAGAGTTGCACATTTTGGCAAAATGATTGTGTTTGCCCCATCTTCAGCATTCTTGCCCATACACAGGACAATTCCTTATGGCATGGCTATCGCTGTATATATAACAGCCCTTAGTTACTTCTGACTGCTCTTTTTTCATGTCACTTGATTGCAGGCTTTTATTAGCAGCAGAATGCCTTCCAGTCCATGACCACATATCTGCGTACTTACTAAAAGGTGGGCTTACCCTGCAGCTTGTACACGTTTTTCAGGTTCACCCAGCTCATTCGACAATTTTGCAGTCATTCCGTCTGCATGACATATGTCCATGCACGTTCAAGGGTTAAATTGTCTCCATCAATAACCTGCACCGAGTCTGATTACCACACAAAATGCAGTCTTTAATGAGCGAGTCACACAGTTCTCTAAATTCACAGGATTGCGCTGCCAGTTTTAAATCAGTCCCATATTGATCTATGCTTTCCTCTTCTGACTGACTTCTAGTGAAAAATGTGTGCCTCTCTTCATGGGCCTCAAACTTATTCTTTCAGACTTGTGTTTTTTCTTTATCTGTGGAATTGTCAAATTGAAAAGTGTTAAATACCTTTCTTGCTTCTTCACCTGCCACAGGATGAAATAATGTTGTTTGCAGCTGTTCATCTTTTTTGTCTGCACCACTCACAGTGCTGTACAGCTTAAACCCTTACTTCCACTTTCTCCAGTTTTCTGCTGCATTTCCTTCAAATACTGACTTTCCTAGAGGCTTTAAGTCAGTCCATTTTTCAGATGTTTTCTACTCTTTTCTTACTTTTAGCTTTGTTCTGACACCATGTAATAGCTGTTGCCACACAGCTATTATACCATAAAAAAGATATCGGGGACTTTAAATAACGGTAAACACTTAAGTTATTGTTGAGAACTGTAGAGACAAGTATTCCTAGCTTGCCTGCCTGGCTCCAAGTGATGTAGCAAATGCAATGTGCTTCTGCTGATAAGACTCACTACATAATGATTTTCCCCCATACAACATTATGGGTAACTTTGGTTTCTCCTCCAAAGTTCCTACTATCATTACAGACACTACACACTGCAGTGCAGCAGGGTTAGGACAGCTGAATTGCACTGTTAGAGCTGCTGTCCTTCAGATGAGACATTAAAAGAGCAATTTTACTCTAAAAATTGAATGTGTACAGTTGGTGTGGTTCTGTGTTTATTGCATCTGACTGACTGTGTATCAATGTCCTCAATTCACAAATAAAATTATGAATTTTCCAATTGCCATCCTGCAAACATAACCTAGGATCTGAAAGTGAAACTAAGCTGTTTCCTCTTCATGCATCTTTATCAGTAATAAAGATTCTGCAGGTCAGATTATGCCCTCATTTACGTCTGTAGAAACCCATTAAAGCTATTGGTGTGTGCCGTTGTGTTCAGAGGCCTAGATCCTAATTGTAGTATTATGCTCCAAGTTGATCAGCAGCAAACAAACACATCAGTCTTAGGTACACAATTGCAATAGAATAGAGAGTTGTAAGAGTACACATAATTTGGCATGAAGGATTTTTATTACTAGTAATGATGCTTGAAAATGAAAGGACTTAGCTTCATTTTCAAATCACAGGTGTAGTTTGTAGGGGTGTCAGAAAAAATCATATTTTTATTTGTAAATTGAGCAAATTTTACACTGAGTCATTAAGAGGTAAACATGGAACAGCACAATGCTATTTTATTTAGTAACTTTTCAGTATAGAACTATACTTAAGAAAAAAAATGTCCCTGGATGAAATCCTGACCCCACTGAAATCAAGAGAGACACTCCCACTGACTTCAATAGGGCCAAGATTTCAGCCCCGATCTTTGGAAGAGAAATGGGTCTGCAGCCTGAGCAGAGCTCTCCCTAATGAATTGGAAGGACATCCAGCTCCAGTAGTGGCCCCAGCACTTCCTCACTGGACCTCACCACTTGAGTGTAACTCATGAGCGGCAGCCCATAAATCCCCTAGTATCTCTGGAGCCTCAGAGGAGCATATCTGCTGAACCCCAAATAGAGAAGAGGGTGTTTGTTCACCCTCCATAAAATGAAGCTCTACCACCACCATGGAGACAGGTTTCTCAATCTGAATCTTTAAAGTAAGTTGAAAACACCTCATACTTTCATTTTAAAAATCTGGCCCTTATAGCTTTGAAGGATCTACAGTATGAAAGCAGCTATATAAACCCATTATTTTCTGTTCTGTTACAATTACACACCTAAGACTCTGGGTTTCTTTTGCTTAAGATAAGAACATAAGAATGGCCATACTGGGTCAGACCGAAGGTCCATCTAGCTCTGTATCCTTCTGACAGTGACTGATGCCAGATGCTCTGGAGGGAATGAACGGAATAGGTAACATCAAGTGATCCATCCCATTGCCCATGCCCAGCTTCTGGCAAACAGAGACTAGGGACATGTTAGGATATAGATATTCAGGCCTGTTTGCAAAGGCCTATATTTTAAGAATTTAGGTGTATTCTTATCACTTAGCTAGTTATAGAGGTATAAAAGAAAGAATCAAAATCACATTCTCCCTGTTTATGGGCCTTCTCTTACAGTGGCAGTCTGATAGCCTGTTCTTAGGCTAAGATCTTTGGCTAAACAGCAGAGGCAGCCATAAGCTAGGAAGTGTATGATCACATCCTCACATTCCAAACTAGTCACATTGAAATAAGGCAATCTGGGGCTGTTAGAAAGGTGATCTGATCTATCACCTCAAGAGAAAGGGAAGAGCCTAGAGGATGTAAAAAGAAGTTTAGTTTGATAGTTTTCTGTTCGGTAAGAACTCACTTATCAATAGACACAGCTGGGAAACCCTTATGTCTTTATAGATGTAGTTGTGAAATCCTCACTTCTGTATTGTTTTGTCATTATAGTTCCCACTTTGCTATTGTTTATTTGCATGGTCTCTGTCTGGTTCTGTGATTGTTTCTGTCTGCAGTATAATTAATTTTGCTGGGTGCAAACTAATTGAGGTGGTGGGATATAAGTGGTTAAATAATCATGTTACAACATGTTAGGATTGGTTAGTTAAATTTCAGTAAAATGATTGGTTAAGTCAGTGGTTCCCAAACTTGTTCCGCCGCTTGTGCGGGGAAAGCCCCTGGCGGGCCGGGCCAGTTTGTTTACCTGCCGCGTCTGCAGGTTCGGCCGATCGCAGCTCCCAGTGGCCACGGTTCGCTGCTCCAGGCCAATGGGAGCTGATGGAAGCAGTGGCAAGTACGTCCCTCGGCCCGCGCTGCTTCCAGCAGCTCCCACTGGCCTCGAGCGGTGAACCACAGCCACTGGGAGCCACAATCGGCCGAACCTGCGGACGCGGCAGGTAAACAAACTGGCTCAGCCCACCAGGGACTTTCCCTGCACAAGCTGCAGAACAAGTTTGGGAACCACTGGGTTAAGGTATAGCTAAGCAGAACTCAAGTTTTACTATATAGTCTGCAGTCAATCAGAAAGAAAAGGGGGGAATGGGAATGGGGAATGGGGGAATTGGAATCATGTTTTGCTAAGTGGGGGGAATGGGAACAGGGACACAGGTAAAGCTCTGTGGTGTCAGAGCTGGGAAGGGGGACACTAAGGAAGGAAACTGGAATCATGCTTGCTGGAAGTTCACCCCAATAAACACTGAATTGTTTGTACCTTTGGACTTCAGGTATTGTTGCTCTCTGTTCATGCGAGAAGGACCAGGGAAGAAAGCGGGTGAAGGAATAAGCCCTCTAACACACCATCCTTGCCCATCCTGGCTAAGAGCCATTTTTGGACCTATCCTCCATGAATTTATCTAGTTCTTTTTTGAACCCTGTTATAGTCTTGGCCTTCACAACATCCTCTGGCAAGGAATTCCACAGGTTGACTGTGCGTTGTGTGAAATAATACTTGCTTTTGTTTGTTTTAAACCTGCTGCCTATTAATTTAATATGGTGGCCCTTAGTTCTTGAGTTTGAGAAAGAGTAAATAACACTTCCTTATTTACTTTCTCCACACCAGTCATGATTTTACAGACCTCTATCTTATCTCCCCGTTAATCGTCTCTTTTCCAAGCTGAAAAGTCCCAGTCTTATTAATCTCTCCTTATATGACAGTCATTCCATACCGCTAATAATTTTTGTTGTCCTTTTCTGAACCTTTTCCAATTCTAATATATCTTTTTTGAGATGGGATGACCACAGCTGCATGCAGTATTCAAAATGTGGGCGTACCATGGACTTATATAGAGGCAATATGATATTTCCTGTCTTATTATCTACTCTGTTCTTAATGATTCCCAACATTCTGTAAGCTTTTTAGATTGCCGCATTGAGTGGATGTTTTCAGAGAACTATCTACAATGACTCCAAGATCTCTTTCTTGAGTGGTAACAGCTAATTTAGACCCCATCATTTTATATGTATAGTTGGGATTATGTTTTCCAATGTGCATTACTTTGCATTTATCAACATTGAATTTCATCTCCCATTTTGTTGCCCACTCACCCAGATTTGAGAGATCCTTTTGTAGCTCTTTGCAGTCTGTCTGGGACTTAACCATCTTGAGTAGTTTTGTATTATCTGCAAATTTTACCACCTCACTGTTTAACCCTTTTTCCAGATCACTTATGAACATGTTAAATAAACTGGTCCCAGTACAGACCCCTCTCTGCATTGTGAAAACTGCCCATTTATTCCTAGCCTTTGTTTCCTATCTTTTAACCAGTTACCAATCCACAAGAGAACCTTCCCTCTTATCTTATAGCTCAGTGGTTTGAGCATTGGCCTGCTAAACCCAGGGTTGTGAGTTCAATCCTTGAGGGGGCCATTTAGGGATCTCGGGTAACAATTGGGGATTGGTCCTGCTTCAAGCAGGGGGTTGGACTAGATGACCTCCTGAGGTCCCTTCCAACCCTAACCTTCTATGATTCTATGATCCCAGGACTGCTTACTTTGCATAAGAGCCTTTGGTGAGGGACCTTGTCAAAGGCTTTCTGAAAATCTAAATACACGATATCCACTGGATCCCACTAGTCCCCATGCTTATTGACCCCTTCAAGAATTCTAGTAGATTGATGTGGCATGATTTACAAAAACTATGTTGACTATTCCCCAACAAATTATGTTCATCTATGCGTTTCACAATTTTGTTCTTCACTATAGTTTCAACCAGTTTACCCAGTACTGCAGTCAGGCTTGCCGGCCTGTAGTTGCCAGAGTCAATTCTGGAGCCCTTTTTAAAAATTGGCATCACATTAGCTATCCTCCATTCATTTAGTACAGAAGCTGATTTAAATGATAGGTTACAGACTACAGTTAGTAGTCCTGCAATTTCACATTTGAGTTCCTTCAGAACTCTTGGGTGAATACCATCTGGTCCTGGTGACTTATTCCTGTTTAGTTTCTCAATTTGTTCCAAAACCTCCTCTAATGACACCTCAATCTTGGACAGTTCCTCAGATTTGTAACCTAAAAAGAATGGCTCAGGTTTGGGAAGATCCCTCACATCCTCAACCATGAAGACCAATGCAAAGAATTGATTTAGTTTCTCCGCAATGGCCTTATTGTCCTTGAGTGCTTCTTTAGCATCTCGATCATCCAGTGGCATCACTGGTTGTTTAGCAGGCTTCCTGCTTCTGATGAACTTAAAAAATATTTTGATATTACTTTTTGAGTCTTTGGCTAGCTGTTCTTCAAATTCTTTTTTGGCCTTCCGAATTACATTTTTATACTTCATTTACCAGAGTTTATGCTCCTTTCTATTTTCCTCACTAGGATTCAACTTCCATTTTTTAAAACGATGCCTTTTTGCCGCTCACTGCTTCTTTTACTTTGCTGTTTAGCCATGGTGGCTCTTTTTTGGTTCTCTTACTATGTTTTTTAATTTGGGGTATACATTTAAGTTGAGCCTCTATTATGGTGTCTTTAAAAATTTTCCATGCAGCTTGCAGGGATTTTACCTTTGGTGCCCAGATCAACTAGGAGTATGACATATTAACTAGGGTCCGGTCTTTGAACAAAACTACTTTCCAAAATTCATTCTCTTCTTCCCAAATTATAGTACTTCATTTGGATCTCTATGATATCTTGTACATTTTTCATACCTGTCAAAATAAAAGACAGACAGCCCTCCTGGCCTATTTCCAGTCTGGAATTTCCCCTGGTGCAGTCCATTTTGGACCAGATTCTCATTTCAGATGCCTGCTGCATAACTCAAGAAAAGCCCCTGTCGTGTGATTTTTGTGTGATGCGCCACAATGCATGCCATTTGTCTGAGATTAAAATTTATTACACTACCATCAGGGGAATCTGCAAACTGTTTTTCCCTTAATTAAAATAGCAGTGTTTAGATCAACTATATTACAATGAAAGTGTACTCTATACAATTTTTTTTCATATGGGCTTTGAGTTCAAAATAAGATGAGAGTTTCACATTCCAGAATTCTCAGAAACTGTAGCCTCACTTTCTTAACAAAAGAAAGAAGTTGGTTGCTGGGCTGAATGTACGATTGATATTAAACTCTGAATACATCTTCAGATGTTTTCCTGTGTTTATTTCAGAATCCCAACAAATCTGTGCACTCATTCCCTTTTAAGATGCATATAACACCATAGCAGAAACACCAAGCCATCTTAAAAAGTAGCATACAATCCCAATACAATGTTAAGGGGGAAATGACAAAACACGTGCAGCCTTTTAGAGAAAAATTGCCAATGTTTGCATAATTAAGTAAGAGAGAATGCTTTTTTCATTCTTTTTACTCTCTCGGAAAGGTAAATTATGGAACTGTTGTACAAACATTTGAATTTAGGAGGAGCAGATTTTAAGAAACCTGAAACACACACACACAAATTCAAATGCACAAAAGAATAGTTACAAAAATGATATGAGATACTTCTGTAAAGCAGATGAAATTTAAATTCATCCACAGATTCTAGTGGACCTTTTTTCTAATGTCTAGATAAACTGGTACATCTTCTTTCTTAGTGTTTGTCCTGGGTATTTTTAATGTGCTTGTCACTGTGATATCTAGGAGTCACAAATTAAAAATCTTCAGTTCCTTTCAAGTCTAATCTTCACCTCTCCATCATTTGTACTGATTTCTTCATGTCATGTTCTGACTTGTCTCCAGGAAGCACTCTGCTGGGCTATGCAGCAGTTGACATGATCACGGAAGACTTGTACCAAGACTGGCATCTTACATTGCACATTAAAGGTGTTAGAAACCTGCCCTCCTTTGGTAAAGAACACCATAGCCAATGGCTTACTGCTAAGGATGACCGTTCTCCAGCCTCAAGACTTCCATCCTGCAGCAGTGTCCCATTTGATTGCAATTATCCTAGTGATTTCTGGTGTTTACTGCAGCCAAGCACTTAAATTGAATCACAAGTTGACCAGGAGACAGTGCAGAGTGAGCAGTACTACTGAGATGTGTTTTCATCAGTTTACTTTGCCACTGGGCTCCTATCCCAGATACTGTACATTACAGTAGCCCTGCACAGAGGTAAAGAAGACATGAGCACCATAGATAGTCCAACACCTGAGAGGAACCTTCAAAGAAGTTTTAACTATATCTGCTCAAAATGTTCCTGTGAAGATAATTTTTCACTTCCTCCACAATTTGGGGATAAAATCATAGAATGTCGGGGTTGGAAGGGACCTCGGGAGGCCATCTAGTCCAAGCCCCTGCTCAAAGTTGGACCAATCACCAACTAAATCATCCCAGCCAGAGCTCTGTCAAGCCTGACCTTGAAAACCTCTAAGGAAGGAGATTCCACCACCTCCCTAGGTAACCCATTCCAGTGCTTCACCACCCTCCTAGTGAAAAAGTTTTTCCTAATATCCAACCTAAACCTCCCCCACTGCAACTTGAGACCATTACTCCTTGTTCTGTCACCTGCCACCACTGAGAACAGTCTAGATCCATCCTTTTTGGAACCCCCCTTCCAGTAGTTTAAAGCAGCTATCAAATCCCCCCTCATTCTTCTCTTCTGCAGACTTAACAATCCCAGTTCCCTCCGCCTCGCCTCATAAATCATGTGCTCCAGCCCCTTAACCATTTTTGTTGCCCTCCGCTGGACATTTTCCAATTTTTCCACATCCTTCTTGTAGTGTGGGGCCCAAAACTGGACACAGTACTCCAGATGAGTCCTCACCAATGTCAAATACAGGGGAATGATCACGTCCCTCGATCTGCTGTCAATGCCCCTACTTATACAGCCCAAAATGCAGTTAGCCCTCTTGGCAACAAGGGCACACTGTTGACTCATAGCCAGCTTCTCGTCCACTATAACCCGTAGGTCCTTTTCTGCAGAACTGCTGCCGAGCCATTCGGTCCCTCATCTGTAGCAGTGCATGGGATTCTTCTGTCCTAAGTGCAGGACTCTGCACTTGTCCTTGTTGAACCTCATCAGATTTCTTTTGGCCCAATCCTCTAAATTGTCTAGATCTCTCCGTTTCCTATCCCTACCCTCCAGCGTATTTATCACTCCTCCCAGTTTAGTGTCATCTGCAAATTTGCTCAGGGTGCAGTCCACACCATCCTCCAGATCATTAATAAAGATATTGAACAAAATCGGCCTCAGGACCGACCCTTGGGGCACTCTGCTTGATAGCAGCTGCCAACTAGACATAGAGCCATTGATCACTACTCGTTGAGCCAGACAATCTAGCCAGCTTTCTATCCACCTTATAGTCCATTCATGCAGCCCATACTTCTTTAACTTGCTGGCAAGAATACTGTGGGAGACCGTGTCAAAAGCTTTGCTAAAGTCAAGGAACAACACGTCCACCGCTTTCCCCTCATCCACAGAGCCAGTTATCTCGTCATAGAAGGCAATTCGGTTAGTGAGGCATGACTTGCCCTTGGTGAATCTATGCTGACTGTACCTGATCACTTTCCTCTCCTCTAAGTGCTTCAGAATTGATTCCTTGAGGACCTGCTCCATGATTTTTACAGGGACTGAGGTGAGGCTGACTAGCCTGTAGTTCCCCAGATCCTCCTCCTTCCCTTTTTTAAAGATGGGCACTACATTAGTCTTTTTCCAGTCGTCCAGGACCTCCCCTCATCGCCATGAGTTTTTAAAGCTAATGACCAATGGTTCTGCAATCACATCCGCCAACTCCTTTAGCACTCTCGGATGCAGCGCATCCGGCCCCATGGACTTGTGCTCGTCCAGCTTTTCTAAATAGTCCCGAACCACTTCTTTCTCCACAGAGGGCTGGTCACCTCCTCCCCATGCTGTGCTGCCCAGTGCAGCAGTCTGGGAGCTGACCTTGTTCGTGAAGACAGAAGCAAAAAAAGCATTCAGTACATTAGCTTTATCCACATCCTCTGTCACTAGGTTGCCTCCCTCATTCAGTAAGGGGCCCACACTTTCCTTGGCTTTCTTCTTGTTGCTAACATACCTGAAGAAACCCTTCTTGTTACTCTTAACATCTCTTGCTAGCTGCAATTCCAGGTGTCATTTGGTCTTCCTGATTTCACACCTGCATGCCTGAACAATATTTTTATACACCTCCCTGGAGCCCATCTGTCTGGTTTTGTCAGTCACTGAAAGGGTACTGTAATATCTTGATTAGCTGTTTGGGTTTCCTCTAGTATTTCCACTTCAGACTCTAGAAAATGTGTGTCTTTCTGACATCTGTCCTGCATTTGCCATTGTAAAATAATGAGAAAAAGAATACATTTCATTTCTTCAGCAATGTCAAGTGCTTTGGTGTTTAAATTATTTTTGCCATCTGTTAGAGACCCCTGCTGTCTCCTCCCCAGGCTTCTTTTTGTTCTGTAAGTGGTGGGAATTTTTCTCTTTATAACTTATCCTCTTATGTAAATATATTTCTTTTCATTCTCCATCTCTGCCTTTTCTATCATTTCCTTTTTTATGTCAACTTCATTCTCTAATTTTTTACAGTCCTCTTGTATCTTGAATAGGTCTCTTATTTTCCTTTACAGTTTACATATCCTTGTTCATACATTTCCCCCCCCCCCCCCCCGAATAAAGTGACTGGTACTAATAATCCATGGACATATAATTTATATTTCAATATTTTTCACTTCCATCACATTCCTTTTTTAATTTATTCAATTCAGATTTCACTTGTTTCCTGCAGTTAGAAGGGACACAGTAATGTTTCAAATTACAGTTTAAAAATGGCCTTACTTATACATATTAGATTATTCAAACACACATCACTTAAAAATAATCAAATGTACGATTTCCTCTTTATGCTGCTTATTTACTTTTTCCATTCTTCTCATCTTAGACCATGAAAATAACCTAAATAGTTTCACTTATGTTTATGGTCAGTTTCTATCCAATTTAATTTTCGGTTCTCAGGCATAATGCTGGAACATGTAGAATACAAACACTGCAGATGGATTTTTACTTATTTAACTGATGTAATGAATGTGTGTTGTAACCAGGATATGCTTGGCCCCAGTTCAAGAAAGTATCCCTACCCAGGACAGCATTTTAGATATGCTTAAGTGCTGTTTTGAGTAGGGATCGCTTTAGACCATGCACAAGTGTTTTCCTGAACAGTCACCTTACATGATAGGCAGCGAAGTTTGAAAATCTTGGCCTATGTTATTTGCAGGTATCTTGAAATGTAATGTGTGCACCAACGTACAATATTAGTCAACATTTAGAAGAATAAAGAGGTTCATGGAAGAGGTGACTGTAGCTGAAGAAGGGAGGGCATTCCAAGCAGGTTCCAAATTCTGTGAGGTTGTAGGAATGACTAAATAATGTGGAAGATGATAAAGAAATACAGCACTTTAGATAAACGCCTATGCATGATGACTGAATAACTAATGGGCACAAGAAAAGGCAGAGTTGTTGCAAAATCCTCATAATCAATTCAAACAATTCTCCTCATCCTGCTCTACAGCAGTTTAGGCATATAAATACCACAACAAGGAAATAAGAATATATTTAAGGGGAAACTCTCCCTTAGAAGAGAGGCTCACAAATATTTTCATAGCATGGATCATATCTCACTAGATTGTCATATAGATGTTCTTGTCTCCCATTTGTTATTGTGCAGACCACATCCCCTCCCACTCCCAATTGCTTACATGGAAAAGTAATGGTGGAAAAGTACTGAATGTATGTTTCACTTCCCTTAATGTGATTAAGCAGCTAGAAACAGGGAGGCACTGTGGTCTAAAGGGTATGATGGTGAGCTGAGAGTTAGGAGACCTGGATTCTATTCTTCACTCTGCAGTGGACCTATAGTGTGACTTTGGGAAAGTCTCTTCCCCTTCTACCTATTTATTTAGATTGGAATCTTTTCTGAGTGGAGACTTTGTGACTGATCTGAGAGTGTCTAGGACAATGGGGGTCAAATCTTGGCTGGGGCCTCTAGGTGTAATATAGTAATACTGCTAACAGTGAGTTAGTGCCATGTGACTAACCAGCTCTCCATAAAACATCACCAAATACTGTGTGGACTTCTAATAGTCTATGTACCACTGCTTTGGAATTCCTGATTTACAAAGAAAAACAAAAACAAGAACCATCTCACCTTAGAACTGTTCTCAATTACTCAGTATAGTTACAGCAATGTATAAATACTTAATACATTAATAAGGATTTTCCAGCATTCACTTCAATCTCCCCCAAAATATCAGCTCATGCTCACTCAGCATAAATTGTGATGATGTTGCCCAAAATATTTTTTGGGATACTCTAATGGTTCTGCAGGCAACACAGAGCTGTCCTTTCAAAACTGTTACTATCTGGAAAAATTGAGATAGGTGGTAGCCCTGTAACGGGAAGTAGTTACGATATATTTACACTGCCCTAATGCCTTTCAGAATGAAAACAACATGCTTAGGGATACCAGTCTTGTGATAGTATATCTTTTGCTGTCATGCTTCAGTAATTTACTAGAGAATCCAAAAGATCTGCAGCTTTCAGTGATGCAAAAAGGTAACAGATCTTCCATTGGCAAATAATTGACAAAAGGCTGCATTAAAATCATAGAATATCAGGGTTGGAAGGGACCTCAGGAGGTCATCTAGTCCAACCCCCTGCTCAAAGCAGGACCAATCCCCAACTAAATCATCCCAGCCAGGGCTTTGTCAAGCCTGACCTTAAAAATATCTAAGGAAGGAGATTCCACCACCTCCCTAGGTAACCCATTCCAGTGTTTCACCACCCTCCTAGTGAAAAAGTTTTTCCTAATATCCAACCTAAACCTCCCCCATTGCAACTTGAGACCATTACTCCTTGTTCTGTCATCAGCTACCACAGAGAACAGTCTAGATCCATCCTCTTTGGAACACCCTTTCAGATAGTTGAAAGCAGCTATCAAATCCCCCCTCATTCTTCTCTTCCGCAGACTAAACAATCCCAGTTCCCTCAGCCTCTCCTCATAAGTCATGTGTTCCAGTCCCCTAATCATTTTTGTTGCCCTCCGCTGGACGTTTTCCAATTTTTCCACATCCTTCTTGTAGTGTGGGGCCCAGAACTGGACACAGTACTCCAGATGAGGCCTCACCAATGTTGAATAAAGGGGAACAATCACGTCCCTCGATCTGCTGGCAATGCCCCTACTTATACAGCCCAAAATGCAGTTAGCCCTCTTGGCAACAAGGGCACACTGTTGACTCATAGCCAGCTTCTCGTCCACTGTAACCCCTAGGTCCTTTTCTGCAGAACTGCTGCCGAGCCATTCGGTCCCTAGTCTGTAGCGATGCATGGGATTCTTCTGTCCTAAGTGCAGGACTCTGCACTTGTCCTTGTTGAACCTCATCAGATTTCTTTTGGCCCAATCCTCTAATTTGTCTAGGTCCCTCTGTATCCTATCCCTACCCTCCAGCGTATCTACCTCTCCTCCCAGTTTAGTGTCATCTGCAAACTTGCTGAGGGTGCAATCCACACCATCCTCCAGATCATTTATGAAGATATTGAATTAAATCGGCCCCAGGACCGACCCTTGGAGCACTCCACTTGATACTGGCTGCCAACTAGACATGGAGCCATTGATCACTACCCATTGAGCCCGACAATCTAGCCAACTTTCTATCCACCTTATACTCCATTCATCCAACCCATACTTCTTTAACTTGCTGGCAAGAATACTGTGGGAGACCGTGTCAAAAGCTTTACTAAAGTCAAGGAACAACACGTCCACCGTTTTCCCCTCATCCACAGAGCCAGTTATCTCGTCATAGAAGGCAATTAGATTAGTCAGGCATGACTTGCCCTTGGTGAATCCATCCTGACTGTTCCGGATCACTTTCCTCTCCTCTAAGTGCTTCAGAATTGATTCCTTGAGGACCTGCTCCATGATTTTTACAGGGACTGAGGTTAGGCTGACTGGCCTGTAGTTCCCAGGATCCTCCTCCTTCCCTTTTTTAAAGATGGGCACTACATTAGCCTTTTTCCAGTCGTCCGGGACTTCCCCCAATCACCATGAGTTTTCAAAGATAATGGCCAATGGCTGTGCAATCACATCCGCCAACTCCTTTAGCACTCTCGGATGCAACGCATCCGGCCCCATGGACTTGTGCTCGTCCAGCTTTTCTAAATAGTCCCGAACCACTTCTTTCTCCACAGAGGGCTGGTCACCTTCTCCCTATGCTGTGCTGCCCAGTGCAGTAGTCTGGGAGCTGACCTTGTTTGTGAAGACAGAGGCAAAAAAAGCACTGAGTACATTAGCTTTTTCCACATCCTCTGTCACTAGGTTGTCTCCATCATTCAGTAAGAGGCCCTCACTTTCCTTGACTTTCTTCTTGTTGTTAACATACCTGAAGAAACCCTTCTTGTTACTCTTAACATCTCTTGCTAGCTGCAACTCCAGGTGTGATTTGGCCTTCCTGATTTCACTCCTGCATGCCCGAGCAATATTTTTATACTCTTCCCTGGTAATTTGTCCAATCTTCCACTTCTTGTAAGCTTCTTTTTTGTGTTCAAGATCAGCAAGGATTTCACTGTTAAGCCAAGCTGGTCACCTGCCATATTTACTATTCTTTCTACACATCGGGATGGTTTGTCCCTGTAACCTCAATAAAGATTCTTTAAAATACAGCCAGCTCTCCTGGACTCCTTTCCCCCTCATGTTATTCTCCCGGGGGATCCTGCCCATCAGTTCCCTGAGGGAGTCAAAGTCTGCTTTTCTGAAGTCCAGGGTCTGTATTCTGCTGCTCTCCTTTCTTCCCTGTGTCAGGATCCTTAACTCGACCATCTCATGGTCACTGCCTCCCAGGTTCCCATCCACTTTAGCTTCCCCTACCAA
The DNA here is from genome assembly GCF_015237465.2 of Chelonia mydas. Lineage (NCBI taxonomy): Eukaryota > Metazoa > Chordata > Testudines > Cheloniidae > Chelonia > Chelonia mydas. The sequence continues at coordinate 92,427,657 of NC_057852.1, read as the reverse complement.
TTCTTCCCGGTTTGTGAGCAGCAGGTCAAGAAGAGCTCTGCCCCTAGTTGGTTCCTCCAGCACTTGCACCAGGAAATTGTCCCCTACCCTTTCCAAAAACTTCTTGGACTGTCTGTGCACCGCTGTATTGCTCTCCCAGCGGATATCAGGGTGATTGAAGTCTCCCATGAGAACCAGGGCCTGCGATCTAGTAACTTCCGTTAGTTGCCGGAAGAAAGCCTCGTTCACTTCATCCCCCTGGTCCGGTGGTCTATAGCAGACTCCCACCACGACATCACCCTTGTTGCTCACACTTCTAAACTTAATCCAGAGACACTCAGGTTTTTCTGCAGTTTCATACTTGAGCTCTGAGCAGTCATACTGCTCCCTTACATACAGTGCAACTCCCCCACCTTTTCTGCCCTGTCTGTCCTTCCTGAACAGTTTATATCCATCCATGACAGTACTCTAGTCATGTGAGTTATCCCACCAAGTCTCTGTTATTCCAATCACATCATAATTCCTTGATTGTGCCAGGACTTCCAGTTCTCCCTGCTTGTTTCCTGGGCTTCTTGCATTTGTGTATAGGCACTTGAGATAACTCGCTGATCATCCCTCTTTCTCAGTATGAGGCAGGAGCCCTGCCCTCTAGCGCGCTCCTGCTTCCTCCCGGTATCCCACTTCCCCACTTACCTGAGGGCTTTGGTCTCCTTCCCCCGGTGAACCTAGCACAAAAGCATTAGAGTTATGATAGTACCACTATCCTTTTTGCAAAGGATATAAAACCAATTTCTAACTATTAGAGATTAGGATGAGATTTCAGGAGAGGCAGATTATCCCACCCCTGTCTGCTCCTGGTTTCCTCACAGCTTCCTGTGAATCACTGGGTGTTGGCCACTGTCGGAGACAGGATACTGGATTATGAATCACAAGTCAGATCCAGTAAGGCAATTCCTACGTTTGTTCGTCTCATGTGGTATGCACACCCCATCCTCCTTAGGATTGGGTAGGGGCAGTGATGCCACCGTGGTTACTGTCTATCAAACTGTCCTTAGGCTGTCCAGAGGCCAGAGTCAACATGGCAGCCTTCGAGTACAGGGCTGCATGGCCTAGTGCCCAAAGTCTATCCAATTGCCCTCTGGGTCAGGGCTGTGCAGCCTAATGACCAGAGTCTATGCAGCTGCCCGTGGAGTCAGGGCTGGCGTGGCCTACTGCCCAGAGTCAGGGAAGTGGGCCACCACCTACGAGTGGGTGGCGGCCGGCTAGGGGGACCTGGGCCCTCCCTCTCCACAGGTCCCAGCCCAGGGCCCTGTCGGCAATAGGATTGATCGTCATCCAGTCAGTGGCGAATCCTACCACAACACACTTACCTTGTTTGAGTGGTAGATACCACTCCCTCCACCTCCCTGGACCACTTCCTACCACAACTCCTGAGGTAGCAGTCCATACAGCGTCAGGGTCTCCAGATTCCCTTGCGGGGGTAAATCCCTGGGAGTCCGACTCCCAGTGATCCACTGGAGATAGCAGTTCCCCAGTCTGGTCCCCAGGTTTTCTGGTTTCCCGCAGTCTGTGGCTGTAGCAGCTCCTGGCCTGGAGCCTCCCGCAAGCATGTTCTCCCCATGGTGGTCAGCCTAGAATGAGCTGGGCTCTTTTATACTGAGGCAGCAGTTGGAGCATGGACAACCCAGTCTGAGGGGTGGGACTTCCATCACCCATAATGTGGAGTGAACTCTCTCTTGTCCAGTGTGGGGTATGCACACCCCATCACAGTTTGATTTATGGTAGTATCCCTGCTCCTCATCAGAGACTTTGACATGAAGGGTGCAGAATGACAGAAGGTTTTGTGCCACTCAAGCCAGTAAGAGAGGAGCTTGTTTTAAAAGTGCTGCAGACCACATTCCATCTTGTTTCCTTTTATGGGCTACGACAGAAACATTGTCTAGTAAGACTCATTTCGCACAAAGTGAGCTAGTGTTCTTAGGCCATATCAGACTGCTCTGAGCTCCAACAAGTAGATGCTGTATTATAATCTCTCTTTTGGGACCATGTTTACTGGAGCAGGGTCAACTGCGTTCACCATCCTCCCAGACTGGCATATATTGCAAGGACCATCTAGTCTAGCTTTGCTGATTGAGTACCACATTATTAATCTGTCCTTTTCTGGACACTATTTCAGAGAGCTAGATGCAGCCTGTGGGATCTCTACCCTCATTGATCGTTGAGATATGGATAAGCCTTGAATGTGATCGGAACTACTGCAGCATGCACATACACAAAACTGGCATTCCTAAAATTAATTTGAGATTGAATTGTCACTTCTGTTTCCCTCTTATGTCCCTTATACTATCCAAATTCCACTGATGTTCCATGGAGATGAATACCTTATGCCTGATGGTATCTATTATTTAACTGGTGGTGAAGGTAGAGTTCACAGTGAATATTTAACTTTATACTCCAATTATTATAAATCTGTAATTCTCCAAAACCTTTATTGACCTCAGGATGTTCATTTCCATGTTGCCTCTTGACAGGACCATGATCAGCTGATTGTCTAAAAAGGGTATATATGTTTCTCTTCCTGTCTGAGGGTTGCTACTGTGACCAGTAGAACTCTGGTAAAGACTCTGGCTCTGTGGATAGTCCAAATAGGAAAGATTGGTACTGTAAAAGTGTTGCCAGTCATAAGCAAAGTAAAGAGACTGTCTGTGGCAACAGTTACCACTGTCCAAGCCACCCTGAAACCAGGAGTGGGGCCACAGCTCGTGAGGGGGAATGTGGACAGGAGTAAGGGGGCCGGGACCAGGGGCTAAGGCTGGGTGCGGGATTGGAGCCGCAGCCAGGATGCAGTGTAGGCTGTCACTCAGGCCCACAGCCAGGTGCAGCTCCGCTCCTTGCCTTCCTCCCAGCCTCGGCCCCAGGCCAGGAACAGAGCCGTGTCCAGTGGCCGACACTGGGGGCTGGTGCAGGGCTGGGAGATGTGCTGAGGCTGGGGATAGGGCCAGGCACAAGGCCGGGAGCCAGGGATGCAGCTGGGAGCGGGACCAGGACTGGAGCAGAATGGGGGTGGAGAAAGGCTGCGTGGCACTCCCTCCATGCACCCCTGGGGCCTATCCCAGGCCCCACAATGCCCTCCCGGACATTCCTCCATGCCCCGTAGGGGCATGCACCTCACACTTTGGGGACCTCTGGTCTATAGGGATGGGAAACTGGGATGTGAAGATAAGCTTCCTTCAGATCTGTGGAAAACAGGAATTCCCAGGTTAGGATGAGGAGGAAATATGATAGGTTGAGAAGAGTGGGGTGAGGCATTGTTGGCTCTTTTGTGGCAGGGAGGGTAACAATTGACTTGGCAGATTTTTTTTGAAGCGGGTAGGAAAACGAGAATTTTGCATTAGGGAATGTCACATATCTTGCTTGGAGAAAAGTTGCGAAGCAGCACCTTGTTAAAATTTGGGGAGCACATCACAAAGGCAGACACTCAGATGACTCAGTTTTTATGTGCAGAGTTGGTGCAGTATCGTTATATGTGAGTAGGTCCTTCAGATACTTGGTATGGGTATGTTCCTTGAAGACTAGAATTATTTTGTATTCATATTTTAGTTCAGGGCTGAGGTTTTATGCCTAATTTTTTTTTGTTCTTTTATATGTTGTGAGCAGATGATCTGTTAAATCTCATCTTTCCTCAAACCGATCCTGAGATTGGCTGATTTGAGCTGTAATTTGTTCCATACCTTGTATTTCATCTAGCCACAGCCTAATTTTACAAGTCTTTAGTGTGCCATATATGGGGATACATTTCCAAGAAATAAATTATAAGATTCATTTCATTCTGTGTTTTTCTGAAGGAGCTGGGGGTCTATTTCCAGAACCACAGAAGGCTGGCTTGAGTGTTGAAGGTATTTTTAAAGCTGTTGCATGAGAAATTAAACTTTTTAATTACAAATATGTTTGCTGAAGAAGAGACACAGATACTCAAATGCAATGCCTTACGAGTATGTTTCCAATAATTTAAAATGAGGACTGGGTTATATTAATACAATTTAATTATTTAATGTATACATAAGAACATAAGAATGGCCACACTGGGTCAGACCAAAGATCCATCCAGCCCAGTATCCTGTCTACCGACAGTGGCCAATGCCAGGTTCACTCCCTCTGGGGCATCTAACAGAGGCTAGGGACACCATTCCTTAACCATCTTGGCTAATAGCCATTAATGGACTTAACCTCCATGAATTTATCCAGTTCTCTTTTAAACCCTGTTATAGTCCTAGCCTTCACAACCTCCTCAGGCAAGGAGTTCCACAGGTTGACTGTGCGCTGAGTGAAGAAGAACTTCCTTTTATTTGTTTTAATAATTTCATTTGGTGGCCCCTAGTTCTTATATTATGGGAACAAGTAAATAACTTTTCCTTATTCACTTTCTCCATACCACTCATGATTTTATATACCTCTATCATATCCCCCCTTAGTCTCCTCTTTTCCAAGATGAAAAGTCCTAGCCTCTTTAATCTCTCCTCATATGGGACCCGTTCCAAAACTCTAATCATTTTAGTTGCCCTTTTCTGAAACTTTTCTAATGCCAGTATATCTTTTTTGAGATGAGGGGACCACATCTGTCCGCAGTATTCAAGATGTGGGCATACCATGGATTTATATAAGGGCAATAAGATATTCTCCATTTTATTCTCTATCCCTTTTTTAATGATTCCTAACATCCCATTTGCTTTTTTGATTGCCGCTGCACACTGCGTGGACGTCTTCAGAGAACTATCCACAATGACTTCAAGATCTTTCTCCTGATTAGTTGTAGCTAAATTAGCCCCCATCATATTGTATGTATAGTTGGGGTTATTTTTTCCAATGTGCATTACTTTACATTTATCCACATTAAATTTCATTTGCCATTTTGTTGCCCAAGCACTTAGTTTTGTGAGATCTTTTTGAAATTCTTCACAGTCTGCTTTGGTCTTAACTATCTTGAACAGTTTAGTATCATCTGCAAACTTTGCCACTTCACTGTTTACCCCTTTCTCCAGATCATTTATGAATAAGTTGAATGTGTTTTCATATTTTTATAGTCGGAATAACAAAGACAAATATTTTGTTAACAACATAAAGATTCACAGTAGAGACATAAAGGCTACAAGTAGGGAAGGAGTGAGCTGTCTAAACAGAGTCTTGTTGGATTCCCAGTTACCAGGGGTTGGTCACCATTTACCAGTAGCCAAGGGTACTTTTTATAGTTATGTCCTGGAGGATGTCATGACCTCTTTTTTGGGACGCACCTTACCACTGTAATTCATGCCATCCTTACCTCCAAACAACTCTAATGTAACGTGCTCTACCTGGGATGGTACCTTAAATCTATTCAGAAACTAAACCTAGGGCAGAATGCAGCAGCCTGCTTGGTAACTGGAGCACTGCAAGTACATTCAGCCTGGATGTTGTAATCTGCAGTGCCTCCTTTGGATTTTCCAGGAGAAATTTAGGATCCTGGTATTGATCTACAAACTCCTAAATGGCCTGAGGTTCACCAATCATCACCCTCCCTGGGCCATAATTCCACAACTGAATTCTGTAGAAGCACTCAATCTGGACCTCCACTGAACAAAAAACAAGAGGAGGTTGCTAACAGAAGTTTCTATGAAAGATCTTTTCCTTTGGAACATTCTTCCCACTGGCCCAAAATACTGTAGCCCAGATCTGTTGATCTTCAGGGCAAATGTTGTGATGCTGCTGCTGACTTTCTTTTACATACTTTACATTGTACTTCTAGGGTGATATTTTCAAAAGTGCTCAGTGGTGGCCTGACTCTCCTCTGAATGAGCCTATGGTAAAACTCTCCTTGACTTCAGCAGGAGTAGAGTTTTCACCAACCCTGATTACTTTTGAAAATCTCACCCTTAATTATCAGAGGCATCTACAGTGTAAAATAATTACCCTTTCAATTGTATAAATATAAATAAAATACAATAAATAAAATAAAAACAAACTGCAATGTCCAATACTTCCCAGGAAGGAGAGGGATTGGAAAAAATAACTTATAGTCTCATTCAAGATAGGATTTATTAGATAACATCTCCTTTTATAAGCCATTGTAAATGTAAAATTAAAATCTCACATAACACACTGTTGTTATGTGCACAACAATATGCAAGCATATTTGACAGGTTCACACTAAGGTCCTGATCCTGCAAGCTCATTCATGCAAACTGACCCCTCTGCCCACATGGAGCCCCAATGGAGTCAATGGGGCTCTGTGCAGACATAGCAATTAAGAGGTTAGCAAACATATTAGTTTGCAAGATTGGGGATTAAATCTCTTGCAAATGTTTTGCAGGATAGGATACGCTGTTCTTTCTATTTTGTCACCTTATGCTTTAATGTAAAGAGAGACGCGCATAATTGTTTTGATCAGTTTCTATAAGGATCATTTACTGTTTAGAATATATCTATATTAATAGCGGATTTCAAACTTAAAATGTGATTATGATGAAAAAAGTGGCAATTGGAAAACAATATTTTCTCACTCGAAAGACCTGTGTGTATTCTGGATCTTATCTATTCACTGACAAAAAACATTTAATATTTATCATTCGTTAGTACCACAGAGCCAATTCAGCTCTCTGGGATAGTGTGTTGGGCTCTCTTCTGGGTCTCATATCAACAACAGGAATTGTTAATTAAAGTTCTATTTGCAGAATATTTATTATTGGTGATGTGCAAGCCAAAGAGAATACAGCTTGGCTTTCAGACTTTGAGGAAGTGGCAGTTAGGAAAACCTTCTTTTTACATGTATATTAAGTAGATTTAATCTGGATGTCACTGAGAAACAATAAATACGAAAAATTTTACACAGTCACTTTTCAGAGTAGAGCCACACTTAAATTGTGCAAATAATTTGCAGGCTGGAGGTTTGTAAATCTCGAAGAGTTTGGAGTGAAGTAGTTGAAGTATGAGCATTCAAACAGAAAGTCTTTTTATTTCTTTAATGTCATTTGTCTAATGAGTAGAGACAGCTTTCCTCAGTCTTGGCTTTTTTAGATCTTTCCATGTTAGTTATGCAGATTACAGCAAACATATATTCCCATAAAATCAGGCCAAGACTTCTTTCAGTACAATTAAGCAGGCCCCCATATTATATGTTATGCATTTATTCAGACATGAAAATTCTAATTAAGATAAGACAAAGAATTTTTTATTTTATAAGAAAATAGAACCATTAATTTTTTCATTTTTATCGATCATCATGACAAAGTTCACGTAAATAGATTTTGTGCTTGGGCTAGTAAATTTTCATGATAATTTTGCAAGGCTCAATTTATTAGATATTCAAGCTTCAGCTGCTATGGCTAATTTATCATCACCTCAAATTTCCTGTTCCCAAATTATTCTTATTTACAATGTATTTACTTTTTATTTTGTTCTTGGACTTCAAAAGTTTTCAGTGAGAAAAGAAAAAAAAATGTTAGAAACAGCAAGAGATTCAGATTGAAAGACATGACCTGTCTTTGCTGGTTACATGAGAATACGGTACTCTCCAAATACTTCTATGCAACATGACAGTAGTTATGAACCATAAATTGATGTATCAATACTAAGACTTCAGGCTTTGTGACTGATATTCTGGATTCTACCTTGGTACCAGCGGCGTATTAACGCCTAAGCCAACAAGGCCTAGGCCTAGGGCGGCAAATTTATAATAGCAGCCAGAGGCTGCTTTCCCCGGCGCCGGTTCGCGCCCTCCGCCCCTGCCCCAACTCCACCCATTCCCCGCCCCCTCGCTGCTCCTATTGGTTCCCTTCCCCAAATCCCCGCCCCGGCCTCGCCTCCTCTCCTGAGCAAGCCTCATTCCCCCCTCTTCCCCCTCCTTCGCGAAGCTGCTTCACGCACAAGCACTGGCAGGGAGCGGAGAGAAGCAGGATCCGGGGGCGCGCTCAGGGGAGGAGGCGGAGGTGGAGCAGAGGTGAGCGGGGGAGGGGGGGCGGCAATTATTTCAGGGCCTAGGCGTGGCAAAATCTTTAATCCACCACTGCTTGGTACATTAATGATGAGTCTATGTCCACATCCTACTTTACTGGATGTGCTATAATCTACAATGGATCATGCAAAAGCATGAAGTAGACCAAGTCTTATTGTAAGTCACAACATCCAATTGCCAGAAGCAGGCACTAGCTAATAAAGCCAAGGCATACATCTAGTAAACTGGTATAAAGGCCAAAAAAATAAGCATACAACAGGACAACCCTAATCTACCTGGTACTCTAGCACAATAGCCACAAATACTCTTTACTGAAACAACCAGATAATTCATTTTACCTGTGTATTTGAGAGAGAAAGAAAGAATGTGGCAAGTTTGAAAAGGAAATAATACCATTCTCAGCCAATTAATTTACAGTACCACTAGCATTCAGTCCTGCCATTCCTAGGGAGTATTGTGCCACTGTTGGCATATTACTTCATACTTCACCACCTGGCCAGTTGATAGTTTAATATTTTGTTAAGGACCATCTGTTTAAACTATAAGCCACAAAATGTAAAAATGTACAACATATGCACAAGGAGAAACATTGATTGGCTCAAGGCTGAAAAGGACTTCTGTTCTTTACATAAAAATTGGTGTTAAGGTGCTACATCTATCATTCTAAATGCACATAGATGTCATATAAAGGCAGGGAAAACAACAGGTACAAAACCAGCTTTGTTCTAACCGGAAAGTCTCCCACTCAGCAGCACAGCACACTGCCAAAAAGCTGAAGAGTGTAGACACATGAGCAAGTGAAAATGTTATTGTGAGGGGGTGTATGCAATTATGTATTCATAATACTACATATAGTATTCATTCCAATGTACATCTGAGTCTGTTAAATATATTATTCTGAGGATTGTTTCACTACTATATATTTAGGTAGGTGATCATCTAGAAACTAAATAAGCACAATAAGGAGCCATGAGTTAGCACAATAACTGTAGTGAATTAAAGTCACAAGCTTAGTTGGAGGGACAATATATGATGGGACTGATAAACTTACTAAAATTTGTGCCTTGAACGTTGGATATTTATTTATTTTGTATACTTCTGATTGCCTACGAGGGGAAAAAGTGAAAGGTTAGTAAAAAGTCTCTTTTTCCTCTTAAACACAAACTGAAATGAAAGAGAAGGTTGTATTATTATTCCAAACTCTCTGTGAAGTTAACTTATTTGTAAAATGGAGGGCTGATACTTGACTGCCTCCTAACGTAGAAGAACAAGACCTTACTCAATAAGAAAAATTATAAGCATCAGTGAGTAGAAGAGGTGAAATGTGACCTCGCAGGGCTTGTCTACACTGGCAATGCTAAAGAGCTGCTGCAGCAGCACTTTAATGTGCCTTGTGTGGTCACGGCCCAGCACCGGGAGAGAGCTCTCCCAGTGCTCTAAAAAAAAATCACCTCCACGAGGGGTGCAGCTCCCAGCACTGATGCACTGTCTAACTGGCGCTTTCCAACGCTGAAACTTGCTGCGCTCAGGCGGATGTTTTTTCACACCCCAGAGCCAGAAAGTTGCAGCGCTGTAAATTACCAGTGTAGACAAGCCCTATAGTCTCCTCGTTCCCACCCCTGTGTACCTTTACTTATGCTAAAGGGTACTTTGATTCAGAAGACTCTTCCTCTCTCTCTCTCTCTCTCTCTCTCTCTCTGACACAACAGTGCTTCAGATCAGGGAGCCTGCTTCAGCTGAACTGCAGAACATCCCACAAAATCTGATGCACTTAAGAACTCTCCTCCTCTCCCTCCCCCAGCAACATCAAAGTCTCCCTCCCTCCTTATAATACAGCTGCAACATATTTGTGTTTCAATAAAAAGTCAAAACAGTTCGAGGTAAAAACCATTTTGATTTTTATCTTGAAGAAACACTCCGTGTCCTTTAAGATAAACCAACACATGTAAAAGTATTCTTTTTTTTCTATTTACTGTCAATTAGTGGTTTAACAGAATATCACACAGAAGGTTTCTAAATTAAATGAATATACTTTACTGGACCTCTGAATTCTTTACAATTTTCCCTATTGCTATTTTTGTTCTTAGAAAACACGCACATGGACTATGCTTGACCTATGCCAGTGACTTAAATCTATAGAGCACACTCTGTTTCCAAAACAACGAACCAGAAATGCAGCCACATTAACTCAAACTTCTTGACTGGAAAAACACATTTCTCCCCTTTCCTTCCAACACAGATGTAACTCAGAGTATTCCTTTACTAAACTGCTTTAAAGGAATTTAATTTCCTTTATTTAAAATACATTTTCAGTCACCTCTTATTTAACAGAGAAGAAACCAAAACCTCTCTCAGTGAAAATCATCTTTTGTTTCAAAACCTCCGACCTATGGGATAAAAGTTAAAACTTGATGATTGTTTTATGTGACCTATCTTCCACTATGTTATAATAAAAATTACATCTAATAGTAACAATTTTACTGTACTTGGTTTATTGCTATGGCAACAACTAGGGAATGTTTACTACACACATAGGCCAGTGATATGAATCAACCTAAGGAGTAAACTTAGGAAGTTCCATACAAAAAAAGCAATGTTAAGAGAACACTGAGGTTACAAAGTTTACAGCAAGGACATCAGAACCATTAAATATATGATATGGACTTCCCCTGATCGCCATGAGTTTTCAAAGATAATGGCCAATGGCTCTGCAATCACATCCGCCAACTCCTTTAGCACTCTCAGATCTTGCAGCCAAACTCTCCTGCGTGCCAATATATGGCAAACATTTATTTTAAATGTGAAACTGGAATCTTATTATATAGATTAGCCAGACTTCATATTTACAGTTAATTCAGGTATCCCAAATTTGAGGATTAGGCCACAAAGATATTGCTGAGCCCAGGCATTTCAATACATTTACACATTGTCTTGTGCAATATGATATATACTGTATCTATCCAATCAATGAAAATTAATCATGAAGACATCATGACCCAGAAAAGAAATAATCAGCTCCTGTAATACATCTTTAAAAGGTAATGTTCAAGGACAAGGAAGAGCATAGAGCAAAACTATGATTTTGCTCTATGTTAAATTAGAAGCTGCTATGTTTGAAGTTTGTTTTTGGTTTGTTTGTTTTGTTGCTAAACTGTCAATAATGGCATTTGTAAGAAATATCTCATTCCAAATCTGCAATGGCCCAGTATATTTCTATGCTTTTGATCAGTGCAGAGACATAGTAGCAAAATAAAGTAAATCAGTAAAATGACCCATAGGATGCAAGTGTGGGCATGCACATGTGTGTTTTCAATTGTGGGAAGAGAAGACTAGCAATTGGAGAACATACTACACCCAGTAAGTAATCAGGATCTCAGACAGCGTGTTACAGAAGCTCTGTGTCCTTCAGATTACCTGAGAAACAACCTGTCACGGGTTACAGAAACCCCACACTAGCACAGAAGGGGCTAAGGAGTTGCTTTGGGCTGAAGTGGCCTTGCCCCTCTGCACCTTCAAATCATGCCAGTATTGTAGAAGGAGTTAAAATGAGGGAACTCCACTCTGATGGGGGCAACCCTGGGGAGGGAACAGGCTGTTGAGCTTCTCCAGCCCTGAAGAACGGGCTGACAGCCAGTAGAGCCTCTGCCCTCACAGAACTAACAAAGAGAAAAAAGACTGATACTTGTGCTGAACTCTGAAGTGAACTGTGATACTCCCAGGGCCCTCTGCAATAAGAGAGGCCCATATCCTGATGACAGCTGCCTACAGATTTTTTCCCCCTTGCTTTTCCTTCATACCTTTATTTAACCCTGTTAGCTGACTGTGGGCTGTTTTGTTGTTTCACCTTGGAGCCTGAGAGGGGAAGAAACAGCCAAGAGATCTTGGAAAGAGGGTTGAGAGCCAGCCCACTAGAACAGGGGCAGGCAAACTTTTTGGTCCAAGGTCACATCTGAGTTTGGAAATTGTATGGCGGGCCATGAATGCTCACAAATTTGGGGTTGGGGTGCGGGAGGGGGTGAGGGCTCTGGCTGGGGGTGCGGGCGCTGGGGTAGGGCTGGGGATGAGGGGTTTGGAGTGCAGGAGGGTGCTCCAGGCTCGGACTGAGGGGTTCGGAGGGCAGGAGAGGGATCAGGGTTGGAGCAGGGGGCTGGGGCGTGGAAGGGGAAAGGGGTGCAGGCTCTGGGCAGTGCTTACCTCAAGCAGCTCCCAAAAGCAGCGGCATGTCCCCTTTCCATCTCCTACGCGGAGGCACAACCAGGCAGCTCTGCGTGCTGCCCCATCTGTAGGCGCTGCCCCTGCAGCTCCCAGAAGCAGCGTCATGTTCCCCTCTCCGACTCCTACACGGAGGCACAGCCAGGCAGCTTTGCATGCTGCCCCATCCGCAGTCACCGCCCCTTCAGCTCCCACTGGCCACGGTTCCCAGCCAATGGGAGCTGTGGGGATGGTGCTTGGGGCAAAGAGGTAGCGTGCAGAGCCACCTGGCTGCCCTCACATGTAGGAGCCGAAGGAAGGACATGCTACTGCTTCCGGGAGCCACGGCACATGTGGAGCAGGGCAAGCCCCCAACCCCGCTCCCCGGCAAGAGCTCAAGGGCTGGTTTAAAATAGCAGATGGGCCAAATGTGGCCCGCAGTTTGCCCACCCTTGCACTAGAAAGACACACCTCTATAGCACCTACTGGGGTAGGAGTAATTGGACTCACACATATGTGCTCCCCACTTAGTTCCTAAAGGAGGAGCTCTACCACAGATTCATGACACAACCACTATCCATACGACAGAAAAGAATCTGCATCATCTCCTCTCTACAGCAAGTTAGCCCTGGGAAAAGTTAAGCAAATAGGAACAAGAATGATTTGTGAGTGACAGTTGTGACAGATATGACAATTTCCTACAATATCCTTGAGAAACCTTCTTGAATTAAGTTTAAGTATCTTTGGGGTCCATTGTTCTAAGTGCAAAGGTTATGTACTATTGTGACCTGGGATTGATGTAACCTCTCTAGGGGGGTAGATGTGATGTAAAGCCTGGATGATCAAAAGTCTATAGTGAACAATTTGCTAGTCTGTTTGCCATGAATAGAATGGATTTGAGGGACAATATGTGTGAAGCGGATTTGCTGGGAAATACCTAAGGAGAGGTTAATGCAAATTCCCAAACACTTTATGCAAGAATTGTGCCTTTTGAAGCTATGCCTTGAGGAGAGGGTCTTTGTCTGCTGATCACCTGTAATATGAGACCAAGATCAAAGGCCCAAGCACTATAAAGCAAATGGTTGCTCTGGTCCTGAATCTGAGACATTTATGAACTTATGACCATGGGGAAAACCCCAGTTGTGCATTTTGAAGGACTGACACCAACCAGAGCCAGAGGCTGAAGTTGGGGTGACCCGCATGTAGGTTCTTTTATTGTTTTAATAAGTTTTCTCTACAATGCTTTCACCTCAAGAATAAATGTGTTTGATTATAAAGAGCTACGTGCTCACTTGTAACTGCTGACAGTTACAGCTGTTCAAAGCCCTGGGAAAGAAAGCAAAGTGTAGACTCTGTCCCATTTAATCTGGCTTGATGGAGACATCACAGTGTAGGCAGGGAACTGTGCAGGCTGCCAAAAACCCGGTCAGGAGGGAGAAAGATGCTGATCTCCACCCAAGAGAGGTGACAGGTCCAGGTGGTCTAGATAATATTTAGTCCTATCATGAGTGCAGAGGACTGGACTAGATGATCTCTTGAGGTCCCTTCCAGTCCTATGATTCTATGAGAGCAGAGGAGCCAGGAGCCTAGAGTGGGTGCCCTTGGTGGACCACGAGGGGGGAAATATAGGTGCATTTGCTCTGAACTGTGACAACAGTGTGTAATATATTCCTAAAACTTACTCAAGAAGAAAAATTAGAGCTCCCAGCCATCCACCCCTTTCCATGGGAGAGGTTACTACAACCATCTTTTTCAGAAGCTTTCCCTGTTTTTATGTCATTGTAGGAGGAAAAGGGAAATAGGATTTGAAAATGTCTCTTTGGATTTAGCAAGGGTTTATCCTCTGTTGTGCTGAAGAAGAGAAAAGCAGATAAAGGAGCCCTCAGTGCTGAAGATATAAATTGTATCTCAGATGAAAATTTTACACTAAAGGTTTTCTGATGTGACATTCTAAAATCACATCAGCTCAGCTTGAATAATACAACAATGATTAAAAATTTTGGATAAATCAGTATCGGATGTTACTGCTTAACGAGCCACAATGCCTGGCACCAGAGTACGGTACACATCATTCTCCTCAAAATAGCCAGTAGTATAAATCTTTTCTGAAGCAGTTACAACCATGAGACACTGTCTCTCTATTCCCACTACAGAAGTTCTCAAAAATACCATGGCATTACTAATAGACTGCCATTCTCACATCATTCTGGTTACCATTTCATCTCTGATGAAATATGATAGCTGATTTATTCCAGTTCTGTGAAGATACCTTTGTGGTATCAGGTGATCAATAGCAAGACAGTGGTATCAAAGTAAAAGGAAGCATTCAATGTCAGTTTAATACTGTACCACTGTGTTTTAGAAAACTATGCAGAAATGATACCTTGGAGTCCCTCTCCTAACCCGCCAAACTCTGCTAATAAAATTACCATAATGTTACGGTATTGCACCAGTAGCTGCTGTCATAATGGTAAAACCTGACCACCATTATCTTCAATATTATTTTTTGTTGTTGTTTATTTCTTTAGAGTCCCCACAAATGTGATAGGTTCTTTACTAATACATATTCTATTAGCTTCAAATTGAGCAGGTATTTGTCCAATAAGATACGAAAAAATGTAACCTTAACATTAGGGCCCCCATTCTGCACTGTGCCTAATTTTAAGCATGTGAGTAGGCCTATTGACTTCAATGCAACTACTCATGCACTTAAAGTTAAACATGTTTTTAATCCATCTTATTGAATTGGGGCCTAAACTGACTTTTAAAATCACTGAAATATGAAAGAACTCAGTCTAAAACATGGGATTAAAATCTGCAATAACTCACTTTCAGACAAGATAAACATGCATAGCTGTCACAATATGCAATATGTAACCAACCAAACAGCAGTCTAAGTAAGAGTTACTTAACCATAAAGGAGGTTCATGTCTCTTCCTCATCAGGGCTGACTATGTATTCTGATAAATTGATTCCTTAAGATACAGAACCTGCATGTTGAAAACTATCTAGAACTGACTTCTATTCCTGAGAATTCATGGGTTTGGAAAGTATTCCAATCACAATACCAACTGTATATTTTTTGTACTTTTTGTGTCATAATTAGTTATAGAGTCAAATAAAATATCATCTTACTTTTTTTCAGATTCATTTCTTGTACAGCAGCTGGATGGATAGAACTTAACGTAGGTAGAGAGGATATCCTGTCTGTGATCTTGTTGGATGTATCTGTGGACCAAAGAGTTTTCTCCTCTGTGCTGGAAAATGACCATGTATTGTCTTCAGGGGCTCTGGTCAAAATACCAACATCTGTAGTCGTGGGGTTAAGTGGTGGGGCTGGTGTAATAGGAGCCAAGGAATCTTCCTGTAAGCCCTGCCTGAACATACTTAAGTTTTTGTGCATTTGATCAACATGAGATAAAGGACTTTGGGTCCAGGATGATGGCAGCATTTTGAGATCCACAGTGGGAACCACATCCGAACCATTTTCAACAATATTTGGAAAAGGAATGTCAGATGTACGAATGTTGCCACCAGCAGCTAGAAGTTCACTCCCATTTGAATAAAAACATGTTTTTTCTAATATACCTGGAAGAGAAAAAAAAATGTTCAACACTTACAATCAACACACTCACCAGGATTATTAGGAAGGACAGAAATTTGACCCAATAGTTTTTGAAGGCTAATACTACTTCTAACACACTAATTGTTAAAATAATGTTGTGACACTGCACCCCATATCCTTCACAGTGATATTATGATAATATGATTGTGACATAATTATAATGTATTTTATGCAAGATCAGTCATGTGAGGGGTCATTGGAAAAGTTATGATTTGCTGAATATGATTATCCTATTTGTATGCATGTATCACTTTTGTATCTGAAGTTATGAATATTGACTATGTATCTGTATTTTCAAATGTAGTTACACCTGGATAACGCCCACTAGACAAGATGTTTTCAGTCTAGATAGTGGGTGGGGAAGGGCCCATTCAGGGCAATGGGCCATTAGGGAAAAAAAATAGGCCTTAGGAGAAGCTTATTTCCCATCTTGGGTGCCTTCCTGAGAACGCTACAGGCAGCCTCCGAGTAACGGCTGCTATGACCCTACAAGGACATGTGATGAGACCACATGTCTCTGGACTCCGTCTGGGGATGTCAGTATTTTTCCACAGACTGGTCTGGAAACAAAGCTTTGCAAAAGCTATATAAGGCAAGGAGTGACATCATCTGGTCTGTGTTCTTCACTCCTCATACAAGACGACTCCTGGAAACACCTGAGGAACAAAGACTGAACTGGGGGAAGTGCTGGACCCAGGGTAAAGGGATTTTTAGCCTGTGAATGAAACACCTGGGGATTCCAAACTGTTAAGCAAGTGCAGCTTGCCCCTTAAGAATCTGCAGTCTGCTTGTATCATCTCTTAGGGTGAGACTCTGCTATTCATATCCAATCTATTTAGTATATCAAGCTTAGTTTGCATTTTTTGTTTATTTGCCAAGTAATCTGCTTTGATCTGTTTGCTATCACCTATAATCACTTAAAATCTTTTGTAGTTAATAAACTTGTTTTTGCTTTATCTAAACCAGTGCGTTGGAGTGAAGTGTGTGGGAATCATAACTCAGGGGCAAAGGTTGTTGCATATTCCTCTCCACCTTGAGGGACAGAGCTTACGCTGTACAGTTTTTTTATGAGCTTATGCTGTACAGTTCCCTGTGCAGCACAAGACAGCATAATTTTGGGTTTACACTCCAGAGGAGATGCATGCCTAAGAAGTTGGGAGTTGCCTTAGCTGTAGCCTTCCTATGCAGGGGCTCGTCAGAGAGCATGCATGTAACTGCAGCTGGGTGTGTCCCTACCTGTATGTATGCTGGCAAAAGTGCAGGCTGGAGGGCTTTGCAGCTTGTCACAACAGTACGGTGTGAGAGGGAGCCCAGGCTGGTGGGTCAGGGGGCTCAGTGGTACCCCAGTTCCAGGTGGCACCCCAGGGGGAACCCGTCAGAAATGTATTTTTACTTTTTAAAAGTTTCATAGGTCAGATAGAATAGAATTTTCAAAACCAGAATTTTCAAAAGGGCCACCAAGTAAAATAAAGCCGCAGCCAAATAAAAGCCACAATAAACATATTAATTCATCACCCAACACAAATAAGTAGTCCTCACAAAACACAAACTAAAAACATTTTGGCCTTATCCAGAATGAAGTCACTGGGCTTTTACTTTTTCTTTTTTTTTTAAACTGTGGATTAGAATGGGAGCAGATGTGATGTATAGTTGTTCTAGGGCATCATTTTATTAACAAGACTAGAAATAATTTTCCTTCCATTGCATCACTACTAGTCTACAAATTGCCAGCTGTATCTTTAGAAGGATACTTTCCAGCTTCAAATAAGATATTTTAAACATAGTAACATTTAAAATGGAAAGTAGACATTGTTTTCTATGTATAGCATGATGCAATTTAAAGTTAAATGCTAAAAAATAGATTCAAGAATTATTTAGCTTCCTACTCTGGTGCTTAAGAAGATTTCTTTAAAATATATTTATATCTAGATTTCTAGACAATTGATGTACTGTATTTTATTGGTTTAGAGTAAAACAAACATATATTGGGTTTATCTGTATGTTTTTTGACACTTACAAATTATTACTAGATCATAAATCAAAATAGATATACAGCTGCTTCCTAGGTTAACGTTGTGATAACTCAGAAGATGACATGGTTCTATATTCTTCAGAAAATTCAACCCAGATGATAAAATAGTCTGTGCTTAACCATAGCTGTTTATAAAGGTATTTAATTTGTTGTAGAACATGATGAAGACATACGAATTACATATAGGAATAAGTAACTTGCTGAAAATTATTACATTTAAAAATGGGTATGGGCACATTTATCTAATAGCTTTGTTATTTGATCAGGAGTTATATTTAAGGGCTATTTACACAGTGGATAAAAAACACTATTCTGTACTGTAGTATATGAACTATATGGTAAATAGGAATTATTTTTGCTTCTAGTTAATCATTTAAGGGAGTATAATGACATAAATTTACTTGTAACAGCTAGACAGATAGATATATTCCATTACAAATAATTAAAAGGGAGTTCCTCAGCACATAAACCATTTCATCAGCTGTTCTTAAAACACCCCACAAGTAGAGATCAGTATTATTAATAGCCAACCCTGTTGACTTTTCACCAAATGCTGGAATGTGAGAACACCCAATAGCAAATGTTAAGCTGAAATCTTAATTGTATACAGTTGCTTTTATTGTTCAGGTATGCTACAATTGCTAGGACTGCACTGCCTTTCTGAACACAGACCACCACTCTTTCTTGCTTTGAACTTCCCAAGTTCAAAATGTTTCTACCTCAATAGAGAAAAGCAAGCATGTAATAGCTAGGTTTAAGGCTACTGGAACTTGACAGGATTCTACCCCTATCATGAGCTTAAACACTTTCTGGTATGCATTATTATATAAACAGAAAAGTAAATGCAAAGAATGACTTTTCCTTGAGGGACTAAACATAAATACACCACCACTCTTCTTAATCAACATCTAAAGCAAAAGTGTGGCTTGCTTTAGCCAGGTTAAGATGGGAAGAAGAAACAACCCACAATCTGCAGAGAGCACAAAGATGGCTTAAAACTACTGTAGGCATAAGTTGACCCTAACTCTGAGTCAACTGTAAAAAGTATATAAATGTTCATAAATATCACAATAACCTAGAGGGCACACACCCCTGATCAAGTTGGCAAGAGAAAATGGGACAAATGCCCATTTTTGCCAAAAAAGGCAGGATGGCTAGGACAAGGCTTAAGAAAGGGACTGTCCAAGCCAAAACGGAACATATGGTCACCCTAACTTTGGGGGGAGAAAACAGAAAACAGTATGGAGGCTACTAAGACAAGTGTCAGCCTTATGACGGCCACCACCACTGTCTCCTGGGACTCTGGGCCTTTGTCAGCCTAATCCTGAGATGTCCTGACCAGACCAGGCCACAAAGTGGCACCCAATTGACACTGTCACCTCTGCTGCCTCCATTTGAATCCCAAACACAACCTGAGATGACATGGGATCAGACTTTAACAGCTCCAGCTCATCTCAACTAATTTCGTCTCTTTTACCCAAAAAGAGTTATTACCATCTTCAATACCATCTAAAAAAGACAGTCAAACACAGGGTTTTTTCCCCTCTAAAATTCTCTCCAACTAAAAGGAAAAAAATATTGTTAAAATAAAAGCCTAATTTAATGCTTTAAATTTCAAATATTTTAACTGTATTTCCCTCTTTTCTTTATCTTTAAGAAGAAGTTAAAAGGGTTTTTAATAGTGTATTTGCTAAATAGTACTAGGCAGGCTAACGTCTCCATATACCAAACCTCAGAGACCTTATTTAATACAATTTAATTTTAGACAGCAACAAAGTTATGTTAATACCTTTAGCCTATATATTACATCTAAATTAATACAACTCTCTCCACCCCACTCTCTTAGCCCTTTAAAAGTCCTTAGAATAAAATAAATCTTTCAAAGAGGGTAGAAAGGTGGCAAAGAAGGGAAGCTAAGAGGCTGGTGTCATTGTGGAGGCAGAGCTATGGCTTTTGGGATGTTAGCATACTTTCAAACCTTTGGGCATATGCTAAATTTGACCTTAAATTTGAATTTCATAGGTTTCTAGCAGTTGTTTGTTTTTGGTTTTGTATAACTCCAGTGTTCTTGTAAGGATTTTAATCCCTAAATTACAGCTACATACCCTTAAACTTTAACCTAATTTTAACAGAAATGGTTTTTTATCTGGGAACAACGTTCCAGAAAGTCTAGCGGAACCAGTTAATTTCAAGGCTCATAAGAAAAGAGCACAATCCCAGATCCTCAAAAGTATTTAGGCACCTAACTCCCACTGATTATAGAGATTCCTTGAGGAGCTCCACCATGAGGCTTTAAAACAATATTTTATATATCTCCAAGGTACTTAGAGCTGGGTCTCTGCAACGTCTTAAACAATACACTACAACATGCATTATATAAAAAAGATACACTATGGATTTCATTCATTTACATATGTGTGTTGTATCAAAATACTCTGCAGACATGTGTCTGCATATATAGATATATATAGTAAATCATAACTGCGGCCAAATATCAAAGTTAATAAACGTATCTGTTTTGGATTTGTGTTTCAAACTACATTTGGAGATGACCAGATGATGGAAGCATACAGCACACTGGCAATCAGTATGTTCAGTATAAAAATGAGAGATATGCGCTAAGCTCATTCAGTTCAGAGCAATACCATGCCAACAATACCATGCCAAATTTTACTGATCATTTTCCAGTTGTTATTTGCTAGTGGAAAATTAATATTTTATTTAAAGATGTGCAACAGACAGTGATGAGATCTAAAAAAAGATTCACATACTCTAAGCTAGAAGCCAAACAAAGAGGATTAAATGGCAATTTTGGCTGTGTGTAGTGAGGGTGACTTCTAGGCCATTCCTACAGCAGGAAAGGTCAGGCTAGTCTAAAAATGTGATCAAACAAAGCAAAGAGCCTAATGAAGAGTATGTAACAGATCAAACAGTTAGAGAGAGAACAAAATATTGGTTTATGATTGGTTAAAAATATTTCTGTAATTAGTTAGCAAATATCTACTGGTACCTCCTCAGCAGGCTCAGCCCGAGGCTAGTCCTATTGCAGATACTGAAACGTATAGGGTTGGAGGTGGAAGGCAATTTGAATACCGGACTTTGATGTTTTGACAATTTGTGGTGGGAGAGTAGGTGTTGGTCAATCCTGCCAAGATAGGCAAACCACTGGATATCACAGCACATTCTAGTCCTTATCTCAACCAGGAACTGACCCAGCACTGGGCCCTTTGAAATGAGTAGGTAACAGTAATATGCTTAGTGCTTAATTTGGGATATACACTGAGATCACTCATAAACTAAAGCAATCGCAGAATGCAGTGGCTGGTTTACTACTCAGGAGTTTCTTATCAGGAGCACATTACAATTGTCCAAGACCTGCACTCTCTGCAAACAGGCTTCTAGAGTGAATTCAAGGTGTTTGTTGTAAGCCTGTAAAGCCCTAAATAGTTGTATATTTTACTGTATGTAAATAGAGCCCAGAGTGCCCCTCTGCAGCCTCAGAGGTGGGGGGCTTTGTCTGGGAAAGAAAAAGCCTTTGCCCCGTTAAGGATTGCTGCATCCCCTCCCTTCCTCATGGGTTTGAAGAGAGGAGGAGGATGGCACTCTGTTGCTGATTGGTAGGACAGAGTGCAACATAAGCCTATTCACTCCCACATACTCAGTGGGGAGGTCTTATAAGCCCTTCTGCCTGCTCAAGGGTGCCATTCTGTGCTAGGAAGAAAAGCTTCCCCCTCCTTCCTCTCTTGAAATTAGAGTAGGATCCAGTGTGGCAGCCTTGCTGTGGGTATTATGCTAATCACCTTTATGGGGCTAGGAAGGAATTTTGCCCTCACTGCCAAACTGGCCTGGGAGGGGTGGGTTTTTTACCTTCCTCTCAGCAGTGCAGGGACTCGGTGGGGTAGGTTCACTTGTAAAACCCATTTTGTCACAACTGGCACAACTTGGCAGGTGCCCAGTTCAGATTGTTCAGTAAGGGGTCTGTTTCCCTGATCAACTGGAACTGGAAGTGGATTAGGAGAAGGTATCCCCTAAAGAAGGTGGGACAGAGCTCCTAATGTCTGATACAATGAGGAGACAACCCCATCTTCTCTACCCTCTTATCCCTTATACAAGGGGAGAGTTATAGGGAGCATGAAATGGTGCTGGGACCAATTTATTGGGGTGGGGAGGATGATGGCAGCCATTCAGATTGCAATAGGAGGGATGACCTGCACTGAATGAGTTATTGCCCAGTAGTTCTCAGATGTATTGTTTAATAAAGCTGTGGCCTTGCTAAACCACATTTCTGGTGTCTTGTCTTTCTGCCTGCATTGCCCAAGACAACATAGCATAGGTACCTATTGGGGCTCTTATAAACCTAAATGAATATAGCATTGACCTAAAGCCACCACTGCATCTCAGAAATCAGTCCGAAAGTCTGTAACAATGTTAATCAATCCCTTTGCACTGGCCACTGAGTGTTGCTTGATTGGCTCCCCAGCAACACTTTTGCTGAATCCATGTCTCAGCCATCACACCATGTGTGCATGCACTCCAGCTTGCCACATTTATTTTTTGGGTGGCAGAAGTCACTTGAAGATGGAGAAACCATTCTGCATTAAATACAATGGTGTCATGTTCTGGCAATTTGATTGAGAACTGGGCTCAGAGCTACATGTATTGTTCCAAGCTTCCAGGGAATTCAATGATGGGGAGTTCTTTAAAGGGAATTAGTACATGGAGTGGAGGCTTGCAGATTAGGACACATGGAGGCTGGTTCTGGATACTATCTTCTTGAAATGCTTCCCTGTCCTATTTGCATATGGAGAGTCAGATTCAAGAATAAGCAGGTAGTTTTCTGGTCCAATGCCACATCCCTCTGCACACTATCTCCCAGGATCAAGTGGCTTGTTCACACTTTTGTGTTAAAGTTCCTAACTCTGAACACCTGTTTATAGCAAATCAGACTGAGTATTGACAATGGCATTGCTGATGTTTTGTCTTGCTTCCAGAAGGTCAAGTTTTAAGCCTCTATGCCAGGAGCTACTGTGGATTCTGAGGTTGTGTTATATTTTGGAAACTTGACGCCTGATAACACTGAGACTAGGAGGAATATCAGTAGCCCTTAGGGCATGGTGAACATAAAACGTTACGCTCTCTAACGTCTCATTATTCACAGCTCAAGATGGTTTCCTTCAAAAAAAAAAAAAGCAAATTTTCTGTGGCCTTAATTCAGTTATAGCAAGCCATTCCACTATATCTGTGCAGCCAAAAGGCATTTCATTTTGTACCAGTACGGCTAGCTTCCTCAAAAAATATAGGGGTTTCCTATTGTGCACGCTAACCAAAAATGCTCAGTGACTGAGAATCCACTACGACGCTTAGTAAATTGTTCCAATAGTTAATTATTCTCACTGTTAAAAATGTATACCTTATTTCCAGCCTGTATTTGTCTAGCTTCAACTTCTAACCACAGGCTTATGGTATACCTTTTTCTGCTAGATTGAAGAACCCATTATTAAATATTTGTTCCCCATGTACATACTTATTGTCTGTAATCAAGTCACCCCTTTACCTTCTCTTTGTTAAGCTAAATAGATTGAGCTCCTTGCTTCTATCACTGTAAGGGATGTTTTCTAATCCTTTAATCATTCTTGTGGCTCTTCTCTGAACCCTCTCCAATTTATCAACATCCTTCATGAATTGTGAACACCAGAACTGGACACCATATTCCAGCAGCAGTCGCAATAGGGCCAATCACAGAGGTAAAATAACCTCTCTCCTCCTACTCAAGATTCCCTTTGTTTATGGTAGAGGACCACACAGAAGTAAGTATATAAGAAGTGAAATGCTGTATCTACACAAGATCCCCCAGATCCTATTTCTTGGTCTTTTTTAATAACTGACTGACTTTCAATTATGTTCCAATGAATATCAAATAGTTTTGTTTTCCCTACTAGAGTTTGCTATTGCTAAGCAGCTGTGCCCCATCGAATTTTTTTTTTTTTATTTAATTCAGAAGTGACTCAATGTTGTTTTAAAAATTATTCAAAGGTGAAGGATAATTAACTTCTCAAGCCAAAAACAGTAGTGACCGATGTTTTCTAGTCTTTGTAGGAAAAGGTTTATTTTTAAAGCCAGTAATATTTGCTTGATTACTCAAGAAGCAAGGTACCACTCAATGTGAGTAATGATTGTAGAACATGGCCCATAGATTATAAATGCAAGCTTACGTTCAAGATGGTCTTCTTGCTTTATATTTAACCTCTTCTAAGGAGCTATTCAAACCATGGCGTCAGTTATTGTTTTTTTTTTTAAATAATCCAAATGAAATCTACTTTAACTTATTGTATTTCTATCAACTGCTCCTTTTCTTTAAAAGGAAGACAACCCTGTAAGTTTAACACGTACCATATTTTAAAATGTAAGCACATTTGTAACTAAAATCTGTAATGTCCTAACAAAAAATTTTAAAAAATAAAATAAAAAAGGGGATGTGCCTTTTATAACTATTAAACAAGAGTTAGTTTAGAGATTGCCCCCTGCCACACAGAAATCAGAGAGCTGTTCTAAATTGAGCCCATTCATTTCATTTCTCATTTTTATGACATCTGAAATTTTCAGAATGTCTTCCCTTTCTGCCTCTTTTCCCCCATCACATATCAGCAGACTATGTAGGCTATGATGCACTATAATATGATTTCTCTGTAGCTTGTAACTCCAGACAAATTTAAACTGTATGAAGTGGCTTTAATGGATCATTTTATGAACCTCCACACTCCCTCTAACAACTAGCTCACAACTATGCTTCTGTCAGGAGAGCAAGAAATTAGGGTCCAATCTCATCAGGTGCTGATTATTCTCAATGCCCATCAATATCAAGGGGAGTTGTAAGAGATCAGAACCTTGTAAAATCCATCCCTTTGTTTCCTTCAAAGTTTAATTATTTAGGCAGTCCACAAACCAGCCTATGGCCCTTAAAGAAGGAGGATTCCCAATCCCCACTCTCTCTTTCTCTCCTCTGTGATATGACCCAGCCACTTAATAAAGTAGGAGTGTCAGGTTTGTTCTGAAAGCCAAATTTCCTCAACAGCAGCTGAGATCACTGCGTCCACTTCATATGAGAAGAACAAAGCATCCTCTTGATAGGTTCAGAAATGTGCCATATTTTCTGGCAAGTAAGGGATAGAAGAACAACCAGAATCAAGAAGCATACGCATATAAAAGAATGCAAAAGCTTTCAGAGAAATATATTCCTTATTTCTGCAGTGAGATTTTAAACTAAGTGTGACTTTTGTGTATGGAGTTTAAAAGCCCCTTGTTATATTACTTTAACATAATTTTGCCAGATAGTCATATTAATTTGCACCTCCTTGTTCATTACTTACATTGCCTTTTCTTCTCTGCATACAGACTAATAAAATTTCATGGCCCAATT
Organism: Chelonia mydas; assembly: GCF_015237465.2. Taxonomy (NCBI): domain Eukaryota; kingdom Metazoa; phylum Chordata; order Testudines; family Cheloniidae; genus Chelonia; species Chelonia mydas. The sequence continues at coordinate 92,402,429 of NC_057852.1, read as the reverse complement.
TTTCAAGGGTGACTAGTGATTTGTGGTACCTTACTTTAGATACCTTAGAGGGGCCTGATTTTCAGGGAGTGAATGCTGAGCATTTTCTGAACATCAGCTTTTTAGAGCGTCTCAAGTAGGATACCTCAAATCACTAGACTATAGAGCTGTACGGCCCCAGTTGCCTCATACTGGATTCCAGATTTATTTTACATCAGAACTAGGAAGATGAGAACAGCCTATCCAGAAGTCTGCATTAGGATAAGGAGAAAGTCAGAAGGTTGATACATGTATATTTAGCAGGGTGAATGGAAATATTTTATATCAGCTCAATACTATGTGTGTACATACGTGTGTGTACTTGCCTTATCTTATGAAAATAATTGAAAATAGCAGCAGTAATAGAACATTTTCCTAAAAGTTTTGAATAAGAAATGAAACTCTTTGCCTGCAAAATGGAGCCAAAATGTTCCCAATTTTCTAATGGACGTAGTAACCAAAGTTAAGAAGAGAAAGTTAATTTCAGCAATAGAATGTAAAGTTCCAAATGACACACTGGAATTCTCCATTCATGCTTCAAGCATCTATTATTCTTTCTAGGGCACCAAGGTGTAGTATGTGAGCACAGACTAACGAAGCTTTAAAAGATTTTGTCCTTTCCATTACAAAAAAGCTTTTTTTCATTCCTTAAAAAACACACAAATCTAGAATTGGTGAAAGATATCAGATTTACAGCACTGGAAACTGATCTGATCTGAATTTGAGTTAATGACCTGGATGTAGCTTATTACATTATTCTGAGATCACATACACTTTAAGGATGCCCTTAGAATTATCCATTTATTTCTAGACAGCCTGGAAAAGAGGTCTACTTGTGTCATCAGTGTGCTTTAAACTAAAGCTGTTCTAATTGCTCTAGGAAAAAAGAATAATAAATAATAATCAGAATAATCTGAAAGGATGCTGGAGACAGTTTTACTGATTTATGGGTGTCCCATACATTAGACCTAACCAATAACATTGGGTCTGATTCTCCTCACACATATACTAGTTCTACACTAGTGTAATTTCATTGATTTTAGTGGTTTATGCTGGTTAAGTAAGATCAGAATCAGGCCCCTTTTGCTGGGCATTTTGCAGTACAATTTCAGTATGTATTATGTAGACACTTTCTTCTAAGGAATAGATTGAGTATGACAGAAAAACACACCTACCTTTTTTCATCTACTTTCTCATTTAATAGTGAAAATCTAGGGCAAAGGATATAAAGGATTCAGATGGAATGCTAAACACCAGGAAATGAACTGGGGGGGGAGGGTATCACATTTCCTAATTGTCAGACTTATATGATCTTAATCCACTACAGTCTGTTCTCAGTTTAAAGATAGATCCCAAGACTTAGTTATCAATCACCACATTCATTAGGTTTTTATTCTGGCCACCCATTCTAAGCACAATGAGAAGACCAGACATTATGGGTCTTGTTGCAAATCATCCTCCACAGACTGAAATGAATATAAAGATTCAATGTGACTTGAATTTGGCAGAGGCAGAGCTGTCACCTGGATACAGATTCAGTTTTATTTCCAGACATCCTAACTGCTTCAATTGTATGGTATTTCTTTAGACTGATTGATTTTTTAATAGGGAAAGAGCTAATAATTTTGTATATTTTACTATCTTTCTGGAACTGGCAAAAAATGCACATTCCTTAGTCTCCCTAAGAGAAGTAAAACGCTGTTTCATGGATACATACTTCAAGTGAAAAAGGCAGGCAGTATCATCCAGCACTGAAATAAGAGATAGCTATGCTGCTGAACCACTGAATGCATTTCAATAAAAAAAAAATTCTTTAAGAGCAAAAAAACCCCCCAAAAGTACACAAGCAACTACAAGCCTACAGTACTGTACACAACTAAAAGCAAAAAGTTATATAATGTGCTATCTACTTTCTCTCTCATCACAGGTATGATTTAATTGTAGGCACGTCAACTTTACTGTGAAGGTAACCAAGAACTGGCTTTTTTTAAATTGTTGCTCTCTAATAAATCATTAATGTGTTAATTCCACATCAAACTTGCAATTAATTAATGGACTGAGTAACTAAGAAATTAAGTATATCTGCAAATCTATCTTCAGTGAAATATGATTGTGGTTCTGAAATCATGTGTATTTAAAGTTAATAACAAAACACTTATATTTTATTGGTGAAGGAGAGGAGATCTTGTAACCTGTTCAGAAAGTTTTATTGCTATTTGTACATTAACTTTCTCCTGAAAATAGATATTAGGTTTATAAATTGGTGTGTGTAATGGTAAAGGAGCAATATGTTGTGCCACTTAGAGATATTTAAATATATTTATTTCATACACACACACACATATATAAAATATATATATTTAAAAACTTATCAAAAAGTGCTTGTAAGAGTTACTATTGAAAACAATCAATATAATGTATGTCCAAGGCAGCAAGTATATCAAAAATTAATTTTCAGACACTCAAAAATTGTTTCCCCCAATTACTTTTTAATTATTTTTAAACATAAACAGTCAAAATCAGGTATTCTCTGCAACTGAAGCAGCATAGCAGAACTTGAAAAAAAGCATAATTTACTTAGTTTTATGTGAATGTTCTAAGACATTTGTTTACATTCTACAAATACACTACACTGTGAGTTTATAGTGCTTATTTGTATCATCTTGTTAAAATACAACTATATTTCAGCTTCCTTCTCTTTAGTTAAGACTAATACTCACCTACAAAGGTAAGCAGGATCACCAATAGGAGGATGAGAGCACAGATGCATGGAATCAGTATTAGTAGCAAAAGTCGAAGGTATTTGGCAGAAGCCAGCTTCTGAGAGCAACCATCCATATTATCTTCATCTGTTCCTAAGACCTGAAACACAGAAGAGTTCAGTTTTATCATTCTGATGTAACTCGGAAACTCCAATGGTATATTTTAAGACTAGTGTTATCTGACACACATAACAGCAGTACTGCAGAAATATATGCCGTAAATATATTTAGGTCATGAATGAAAGGTAATATAAAAATTTAAACTGGCCTGTCAACAAATAAGCAGTACACATAAGTTACATGTTTAACTCATTCTTCAATGTGTCAGAATGTATAGCTCCACCACCAGCATTTCAGAAACTTGTTTGCTGAACTTTTTAAATGGTTAGGCTGGGTGAACGTCATTGCATTTTGAGAGACATAAAATACATACAAAATTTTAAACAATAGAGGCTAAATTCTGCCCACCTTACCCAGATGTGCAGAAAGCAGTCCATTAAAAAAACAGTTATTAATGGCTGCATAACTGACTCCATCTTTTCAAGGATATATTATTAAGGAATCTGTCAGTCTGTTATAAATCCTGTTTTAAATAATAATACTCAGCTCTTAAGCACCAGGATGCTTTTACATCTTCAACACACTTTACAAACTGTAAGTTATTATTCCTCACTGCACACTCTGAAGCTGATAAATATTATTTCCACTTTACAAATGGGGACATGAAGGACTAGGGATCTTAAGTTGAATTTTCTGAACTCAGTGGAACTACTCAATGTGCATAAAGTTAAACATGTGCAAAAGTCTTTGAAGGATCAAGTTTTAGAATGCATGATGTACCCAGAAAAAAAGTCCTTATATGCCAGAACTGTATTCAGGGCCTATGCTTCAGTCTACTAGAAAAATACTGTCCTTTTTAAACAGAGACAAAACAAATTATTTACATGTTTAACAGGAAGAGTGGATTTGTTGTCATCCAATTTTTGTAAGAGTACATACACAATCCTGGTTTTAAAAAATTTAAAATTCTACAAAATTTTTTTTTTTTTTTTTTTGCTTGAAAGACTCTAGGGTGAACAACATGCATTTGATAAGGTCATAGGATGGTAAAGTTATTAATTTCAGACTGTGTCTCCCCTAAAGCTGACTTATCAGTTGAGTGATATGAGCAATTATCTAAGTTCTTTGTCAGGAAAATCTAAGTTAAGTATCCTCACACCTTCTTGTCAACTGTCTAAATGGGCCATCTTGATTACCACTACAAAAGTTTTTTTCTCCTGCTGATAATAGCTCATCTTAACTAATTAGCCTCTCTCCGTTTGTATGGCAACTTCCAACTTATCTGTATATATCTATATATATTTTCTTACTATACGTTCCATGCTATGCGTCCGATGAAGTGGGCTGTAGCCCTCGAAAGCTTAAGCTCTAATAAATTTGTTAGTCTCTAAGGTACTACAAGTACTCATGTTTTTTTTTTGTGGATACAGACTAACACAGCTGCTACTCTGAAACCAGTCATACTGAAGTTTGTCCCTTTTGCACTTGATAGAGGGAGACAGTGACAGGACACAAGAGTACAAATGCATCCATTACCATGACAGTATCTTACCCCAAACACATAGAAAGGGACTCTGGGAAGCTGAAATCCATAACCTATGGCTGGGATCTTTGCCCACCATATAAATGCCAATGGTTAAGTGTTCTCCCACTGGTAGTTTCTGTTATAAATACCTTTTTGTGGAGAACAGGATACCAGATTGTCTGACATATACCAAAGTTTGACTGCTGCTTAAGAAACTGTTTCTTAACCAGAGGTCTTACTTATTTATGTCCTAGGCTTAGCCCTCCCTTTTATGGAGGTGGCTGAGAAGATTGCAGATGACAAGTATCTAGAATAGGATTCTTTGGCATCATCCAATCCTAGAATGGCACAAACAATACTGGTGTGCAAGATGGATGCGAGACAACTCTCCATCCAGATAACATGGGAGCTATCATCTGTTTTTGATACGATTGATTATGAGTTGCGGTTGACCAAATTGTATGGACAGGAGGAAATGACCAGGATTTCATGACTGTGATTCCATTTATTTCTTTTGAACATCACTGGGTAATGTTACTCATCTGCACTGAGAACCCTCCAGTATGGAATCCCACACAGATTTCTTGTGTCACCATTGCTGTTCAAAGTAACATCGAAAACTGATATGGCAGCAGCATAGCCTGAGCTATTAGCAGTAACTCATGATACCCAAATAAGCATTGCTACCTCTTCTTATCACAGTTATTCAGTCTCAGCACAGTTGCATTGTCTGGCTCAGGTTGCAGGTCAAGCTACAAATGATAGAGATATTGCTTTCATGACAAGGAGAGCATTTGAAGCTGTCACTTTGGGGCCGGGGTACTGCTAGCTTTTGATATGGTTTTCCCGAGTGAGTTGACAGGACTCCCAACTTAGAGGCCACAACAAACTGAATATGGAAACCAATGTTTCATCAGTTGCCAGGAGTACTTTTTTAACCCCCAAAATATACAGAAGTTGCAATCTTTTTTCTGGACTAAGCCCAGAATCCAGGCTTTTGTGACCTCTCAGCTAAATTACGGCAATGCACTCTTTAGGTTGTATCTACTGCACAGTATGCACAAGATTCTTCACCAATGAGAGTCCGTGAGCAGAACTTGCGGTCTTATGTTCAGCAAGTGCACTTCAAAAACTAATCATTTCAGTTTTTAAGTCCCAGGCAAAGCCTGTTGAAATCATCCTGGCTAATAACCATTGACGGACACCTAATTCTCCATGAACATGTATTTAGTTCTTTTTTTAATGCTGTTATAGTTTTGGACTTCACAACATCATCCCCTGGCAAAGAGGGAATAGTATTCCAATAGTAATAAAGTCCTTCACTGCAGGCTATTCCAGGAGATAAAGGACCTTTCATGTATAGCTGACAATGGTGGGAACTATTGCCCAATTGCTAAAAGTAACTGGCAGTCAGTGTAAATACTGACCCATGGCAGTACCAAATGCTGAGCTTAAGAATAATGGAGATATAATATCAGACATCATAACAAAGTTTTGTAGTCACGTACAGAACTGAGAAAACAGCCAGCAGTGTAGGACCATCAATTTACTTAACTAATTTTCAATTTTCTTCCATGTGGGGAAAAGGAGATTTAACATTGGTCCTACATGAGATCTTAATTCTTTATTCTGTGCTGTGTGGCATATAAGTGAAAATATGAGAATAGAGTTGCAGCCACCATAGTACAGTTGCCTGAAGAGTCATGTAAGGCGAGACCTAAAACATGTTATGACATACCTGTGCAGACATGAACTTCTAAAAGCCCTTCACCATGTGTTCCTCAGTCTCTGTGAGAGACAATTTCCCGAGTGCTACTGACATCTATGTGAGCCATCGTATGCAAGAATCTGTGTACTAGAGATGTATCACAGGAATCAGAAATATTTAAAAGCATGACCAGTAATGGTCAAAATGGTTATAAAGATCTTAAATGTTGATTTAATAGTTTTCGTATCTATCTATTGCCAATACATATTTTAGATATTTTCTTTATTACAATTCAGTTGCTAAAGGCAACCAAAGTAAATCCTAACTATTTCACTGACAATCTACTTTCACAGATGTTAATGGGATATTACGGAAGTATTAGATATAAATTTGCATCCAGTGACTGCCCAGGAATTGAATGCTGAAGAGATGATTTTATAAAAGACCCTTAATTGCTAGCATAGTGATAACAGCAAAGCAAATATTTATAAAACAACTAAAAAGGACTGTTCTGTTTTTCCTCTTGCAGAAGGAGTTCTTATTACTCAAGCAGAAACACTAGACTAATTTAACATTACCATCAGTGAATCATCAGGAATAAACTCAATAAACTTGTTTTCTTTCAGTTGAGCATCTTTATGTTTTTTATTCACCCACATATACGGAAAATGTGAAATAACTAGAGGTTGTTCTGATGGAGGACCATTCTCTAACACAAATGAGAAAACTTGAGGATATTGGTTAAAAAGACTGGGCCTTTTCAGCTTCGAAAAGAGACAAGTAAGAGGAGATATGATAGGTCAATAAAATCATGAATGGTGTGGAGAAAGTGAATAAGGAAATGTTATTTACTCCTCCACATAACTCAAGAACCAGGGGGTCACTCAATGAAATTAATAGGCAGCAGGTTTAAAACAAACAAGCAAAAGGAAGTACTTCTTCACACAACACACAGTCAACCTGTGGAACTTATTACCCGGGGATGGTGTGAAGACCAAAACTATAGCAGGGGTCAAAAAAGAATTAGATAAGTTCATGGAGGATAGGTCCATCAATGGTTATTAGCCAAGATGGCCAAGGATGCAAGCCCATGTTCTGGGTATCCCTAACCTCTGACTTCCAAAAGCTGGGAGTGGATGACAGGGGATGGATCACACAATAATTGCATGTTCTCTTCATTCCATCTGAAGCACCTGGCATTGGCCACTGTCGGAAGACAGAATACTGGACTAGATGGAGGATTGGTCTGACCCAGTATGGCTATTTTTATGTTCTTATGTCCAATAGAGTTAATTATAAAAGCATTCCACTTGCTATATTATAGAATCCCTGACGCCATTGTCTTCCCTGCCACCACCCAAACTTTGGGCTGGGCCAGAAATTAGAATCATAAGGTCAGAAGGGACTACAAGGGTCATCTAGTCTAACCCCCTGCCAATATGCATGATTTGTTGTGGCTGAGCCATCCAAGACAGATGGCTATCCAGCCTCCTTTTGAAAACCTCCAGCGAAGGAGCTTCCACAAACTACCTAGGCAATCTAGTCAATTCATGCACCAAAATTTGTCCTAAAGTAAAACTTTCGACTACTTGACCCTCAGGAATAAATGCCACCCCCATCACAACAAGGGGTATATATCCAATAGAACCAATAGGGGAAAGACAAACCCTGGAGTCCTGAGAGAAGGGGTCAAGGGAGGGGCAAGCTTGACTGCTCAGGGCCTTCCCACTCAGAATACATGTGGAGATCCAGGTTGGGGGAGGGAAAGAGTTGATGGTCTTGCATACCATCCTCCCTTTATTTCTGTATGTGAAGCCTTCAGGGCATACAGAAGCCATTCTGCTACCATTGCTGCCTGTTACCCCACCCTTCCTGCCCTATAATGGATGTATAATTTGAGCTGTGTCTCTAGGTTGCTGTGGATCTGAGCAATAGTTTCTGAGAATCAAGATGGAATGTTTCCTTCAGGGAAAAATTGACAAGGTGTCCAATTTATTTTCCACTTTCCTTGCACTATCCTGGAGGCCTGGCTTTAGATTAATAAGGAGTAAAGACAGGGATTTAAAAGCTGTACATTTATAAATGCATTTGTAATTTCTTTGCAATTTGTGGCAAGTGTCCACTGATGTCAAGAGGCTCAAAGATAACATTAGCAAGAGAGCCAAGAGAAAACTGTTGGAACCTGCTGGCCTGTAGAAAGACCTTAACTCTTCATAGACTAAGCTACTCTTCATGTGTACCCTCATGTGTACCTTGGCTTAACAGTGAAATCCTTGCTGCTCTTAAATACAAAAAAGAAGCTTACAAGAAGTGGAAGATTGGACAAATGACCAGGGATGAGTATAAAAATATTGCTCGGGCTTGCACGAGTGAAATCAGGAAGGCCAAATCACACCAGGAGTTGCAGCTAGTAAGAGATGTTAAGAGTAACAAGAAGGGTTTCTTCAGGTATGTTAGCAACAAGAAGAAAGTCAAGGAAAGTGTGGGCCCCTTACTGAATGAGGGAGGCAACCTAGTGACAGAGGATGTGGAAAAAGCTAATATACTCAATGCTTTTTTTGCCTCTGTCTTCACGAACAAGGTCAGCTCCCAGACTACTGCACTGGGCAGCACAGCATGGGGAGAAGGTGACCAGCCCTTTGTGGAGAAAGAAGTGGTTCGGGACTATTTAGAAAAGCTGGACGAGCACAAGTCCATGGGGCCGGATGCGCTGCATCCGAGAGTGCTAAAGGAGTTGGTGGATGTGATTGCACAGCCATTGGCCATTATCTTTGAAAACTCACGGCGATCGGGGGAGGTCCCAGATGACTGGAAAAAGGCTAATGTAGTGCCCATCTTTTAAAAAGGGAAGGAGGAGGATCCTGGGAACTACAGGCCAGTCAGCCTAACCTCAGTCCCTGGAAAATCATGGAGCAGGTCCTCAAGGAATCAATTCTGAAGCACTTAGAGGAGAGGAAAGTGATCAGGAACAGTCAGCATGGATTCACCAAGGACAAGTCATGCCTGACTAATCTAATTGCCTTCTATGACGAGATAACTGGCTCTGTGGATGAAGGGAAAGCAGTGGACGTGTTGTTCCTTGACTTTAGCAAAGCTTTTGACACGGTCTCCCACAGTATTCTTGCCAGCAAGTTAAAGAAGTATGGGCTGGATGAATGGACTATAAGGTGGATAGAAATCTGGCTAGATTGTCGGGCTCAACAGGTAGTGATCAATTGCTCCATGTCTAGTTGGCAGCCGGTATCAAGTGGAGTGCCCCAGGGGTCGGTCCTGGGGCCGGTTTTGTTCAATATCTTCATAAATGATCTGGAGGATGGTGTAGATTGCACCCTCAGCAAGTTTGCAGATGATACTAAACGGGAGGAGTGGTAGATATGCTGGAGGGTAGGGATAGGATACAGGGGGACCTAGACAAATTGGAGGATTGGGCCAAAAGAAATCTGATGAGGTTCAACAAGGACAAGTGCAGAGTCCTGCACTTAGGACGGAAGAATCCAATGCACCGCTACAGACTAGGGACCGAATGGCTTGGCAGCAGTTCTGCAGAAAAGGACCTAGGGGTGACAGTGGACGAGAAGTTGGATATGAGTCAACAGTATGCCCTTGTTGCCAGGAAGGCCAATGGCATTTTGGGATGTATAAGTAGGGGCATTGCAACAGATCAAGGGACGTGATCATTCCCCTCTATTCGACATTGGTGAGGTCTCATCTGGAGTACTGTGTCCAGTTTTGGAGGATGTGAAAAAATTGGAAAGAGTCCAGCGGAGGGCAACAAAAATGATTAGGGGTCTGGAACACATGACTTATGAGGAGAGGCTGAGGGAACTGGGGATGTTTAGTCTTCAGAAGAGAAGAATGAGGGGGGATTTGATAGCTGCTTTCAACTACCTGAAAGGGGGTTCCAAAGAGGATGGCTCTAGACTGTTCTCAGTGGTAGCAGATGACAGAACAAGGAGTAATGGTCTCAAGTTGCAGTGGGGGAGATTTAGGTTGGATATTAGGAAAAACTTTTTTACTAGGAGGGTGGTGAAACACTGGAATGCGTTACCTAGGGAGGTGGTGGAATCTCCTTCCCTAGAAGTTTTTAAGGTCAGGCTTGACAAAGCCCTGGCTGGGATGATTTAGTTGGGGATTGGTCCTGCTTTGAGCAGGGGGTTGGACTAGATGACCTCCTGAGGTCCCTTCCAACCCTGATATTCTATGATTCATTCCCCCTTCTGAGAAAAGGGTGAGAAGGCTGGGGGACGGGCTGAATCCTAGCGGTGAGGATGAAGGGGGCTGACCCTGAATATTGGTTATTTGACAGGGAGACCATTTAACGCTGCACTGGACCCAAATAAATGCCTGGTTTTGTTTTGGTGTCTCTCCCCACACTACAGCTAATAAAGTTGCAGCCTTCCACTTTAAAATTTATCACTATACCTGCGTTTATTTCTCCTGCATGTCCTGATCAAAGTTATGTTGTTTAACTATTGCTGACCTGGTGGACAGGGTGTTGTAGCAAGAAGTAGTACTGTAAATGCCTCCTGTAGCATGAGAGTACATAAACTTCCCTGTATAAATAAGACAGATATAGACTCGTAATGACAATACCAAAGAGTCATAAAAAGTTGATCCAATGAGGGTTTCTTTCAATTAAGTTATGGGCTCACTGGTAGTCTGAAAACTTAACCTTCATTTTGTGCGGTAATAAAAATCATTTTTCTTTAACCTAATCAGTTTCCATATCAAAACAGGTGTCAGCTGTGAATATATAGCATGCTTAAAACATCAAACTGCAGGCTAAAACATTCTCTCCTACTGAACTGCTATTAACTGCTACTTAGCTGAGCTCCATTCTTCCTGTATTGATTGCTATAAAGAAAATAAAACTTGCAATAAGCATGAGCTAATTTTAATTCAGTCTATAAGAAAAACTTAGTCTGATGATAGCCAAAACACTCCTTTAATCCCCACTGTCCACAGCGCAGCTGGCTCTCTCAAGTGGGAAAGGCTTATTCTGTCCCATTCTGCTACTTTTCCTGCATCTGGTCTCAGCCCACTGTGAACCAAATGTGGGGGACAATGCACAAGAAAGATACAGAATGGGGGACATCAAAAAAATCAAAATGCAGTGGGAGTCATTCCTTCAGTTGAAATATTTTTCCCGTAACCTCAGTTTCAAAATTCTTTATTTCTGATGTAAACAATTTTCAACAAATGTGTTTGTCACAGAGGTAACTTTGGGACTATGATGAGGGACATTTGAGTGATACAGTGTTCACTATGTGTTAGAGCAGGGGTCCGCAACTACGGCCTGCTGGCCAAATCCAACCCACCAGCCATTTTAATCTAGCCCTTGAGCTCCCACTGGGGAGCGGGATCTGGGGCTTGCCCCACTCCGGCACTCCAGCCAGGGAGCAAGATTGGGGGCCACTCCATGGGTTAGAACATATGTTCAAATTAGCCATCAATTTTTCATGCCTTTGTCACCTCAAGATTACATAACTGCAATGTACACTACACAGGGCTACACCTTTAATCAACTCAGAAATGTAAAATAGTTCAGAAGGCAGTAGCTTGCTCGTTAAGTAGTTTCCCATCACCAGCACGTAACAAGAGTGCTCTGTGATCCGCACAGGCAGCCTGTGGATCACCAAATTGAGCTTAGAGTGTTAATATTGACCTATAAAGTCCTAACTGGCTTGGGATCTTCCTGTTTAAGGGACAGGCCCTCTCCCCATGCCATACTGCTACACCTGTTGTGAGAAAAGGCAATCAAACTGGAGCTCCCTCCTTTTAAAAGGGAGGTAGCTGCTGGTATGCTATTCTTTGTGGGACCTTATACTTTGGAATTAACTCCAACTGCACTCCACCCCACACTTTGGTCAGAGAACAGTGTAGGACCATTCCTTTTCCCAGGTTGTTATTGAGGAAGAGGTGAGCTGACGGCTGGGAAGTGCTCACTGAGGCTGGAGTCTGTGGCTATAGTCTGTTTCTTTTCATTACCTTCTGGTTTGGGGAGAGGCTGCTGTATTTCTGTATGTTTAATATATGGTAAGTGCCTTCTTAGAGCTTTAGGTAAGTACCTATTTTATGTTTACAAAAACCTAAAAAAAACCCAGATATACTGCATGTATGCCAAGGCTTGGTTTAGAAATCAGAAAGTTATTAAAATTCAAACCAGAGGCCTCAAATCTGACCTGAAGCTAAGCTAAACTCAGCACAGCTCAGGATGAAATAGAGCAAAGGGCTGGGAGGAAGATGGCTATTTGCCCTCTTTTTAGTTTCCTTGGTTTCTGGGTATCCAGCAGAGCACTGGTTTAATCTGGTCTCCAATGTAGATAAAGTCAGAACAGCTTTATGCCACCCACCCTTATAGCTCTCAGTGTAGAGAGGTAGTAGGGGAGAGGTGCTACATTCCTCAGGAAGGCTGCTGCAGTTAATTATAAATTAGAGCAGCCCTCCTGAGGAATGCAGCACCTCTCCCCCTATCATTGCTCTACACTGAGAGCTGTGAGGGTGGATGGCATAGAACTGTTCTGCCAATTCCCTGCCCCCTGGGAAACCCCCTTTTCCAGGAGTAATATCTCTGCACTGGTTCCACTATTTTAACTGCTCCTTTTCAACGAGTTGGTAACGTAGTATAGCCATAGTGCAAGACAGAATCACAGAAATGTATGGCTGGAAGGGACCTTGAGAGGTCTAATCCAGCCCCCTGTGCTAAGGCAGGACCAAGTAAACCTAGACCATCCCTTACAGGTGTTTATCCCACTTCTTCCTCAAAACCTCCAATGATAGGGATTCCATAACCTCCCTTGGAAGTCTATTCCAGCGTTTAACTATGCTCATAATTTGGCAGTTTTTACTGATATCTAACCTAAATCTCCGTTGCTGCAGATTAAGCTGATTCCTTCTTGTCCTACCTTCAGTGGACATAGAGAACAACTGATCACTGTCCTCTTTGATCAGGCCCCTCCTCAGCCTTCTTTTAGAGACTAAAAATACCCAGTTTTTTACCCTTCCTCATAGATCACATTTTCTAAACCTTTTATCATTTTTGCTGCTTTCCTCTGGATTTTCTCCAATTTGTTCACATCTTTCTTAAAGTGTACAGCCCAAAAGAGGATACAATACTCCACCTGAGGCCTCACTAGTGCTGGATAGAACAATTACCTCCCATGTCTTACATACAACACTCCTGTTAATACACCCCAGAATTATATTAACTTTTTGCAACTGCATCAAATTGTTTGGCTCATATTCAATTTGTTACCCACTATAATCCCAGATCTTTTTTCTGCGGTACTACTGCCTAGCCAGGTTTTCCTCATTTTGTAGTAGTGCATTTGATTTTTCCTTCCTAAGTGCAAAGCTTTGTACTTGTCTTTATTGAATTTCATCTTGTTTATTTCAGGCCAATTCTCCAATTTATCAGTGTCATTTTGAATCCTAATCTGTCTGCCAAAGTGCTTGCAACTCCTCCCAGCTTGGTATCATCCACACATTTTATAAGCATACTTTCCACTCCATTATGCAAGTCATGAATGAATATGTTGAAAAGCACTGGACCAAGACAGACCCCTGTGGGACCCGACTAGATACATCCTCCCAGTTTGACAGTGAACCATTTAACAGTCTTTCAATTAGTTATGCACTCACCTTAGTTCATCTACATTTCTTTAGTTTGCTTGTGAGAATGTCATGTGGGACTGTGTCAAAAGACTTACTAAAATAAGGATATATCACGTCTACTACTCTTCTTTCCCTCTCCTCCCCCCATCCATCCACTAGGCCAGTAACCCTGTCAAAGAAGAAAATTAGGTTGATCTGGCATGATTTGTTCTCAACAAATACACGTTGACTATTACTTATTGCCTTATTATCTTCTAGGTGCTTACAAACTGATTGTTTAATAATTTGCTTCAGTATCTTTCCAGGTATCAAGGTTAGACTAACTGGTTTATAATCCCATAGTGTAGGCTAGAATTAGAATCACTATACCTAGTTATATAGCTCAGTGTGGCAGTCTCCATGGTAAATAGCGCCAGGTTGTACTGATGACTATCATGATCTCCATACGTTTTATACTGTGAGCCAGGCATATCTCCTAATTTCCATAAAATCCAATTACTCAGCCCTTTCCAAAATTTATAATGGAGAAGAAAGAAAGAGGACATTTATCAGAGAACTTGGGAATTGGTTTTCCTCTCAAGGGAAGCACTGCTGAACACCTTTTATCACAAAGTGCAATTATTTGTTAAGTATGATTTCCTCAACACTGTACAATGCATGTGTGTCATGGAATCAATAAATTGTAGGAGTCAGAGTAACTTGCAGTTAGACAGATAGCCATGGATGCTTCAAAAGTCTTACAACCTGATCTTGCTGAATTTTCAACACAATTTTGGCCTACAAAGTACTTGAATTGGTGACAAACTAACTCAAATTCTAGGCTCTTTCCTTGTCTGTAATAGCTGCAGGTAAAGGTGTAAAAACAACGAGGAGTCCTTGTGGCACCTTAGAGAGGCCTCGTTTAGTGCTACAAAAAGTAATTTTCCCTCTGTTGATATTCACCCCTTCTTGTCAACTGTTGGGAATGGGCTACATCCACCCTAATTGAGTTGGCCTCGTTAGCACTGACTCCCCACTTGGTAAGGCTACTCCCATCTTTTCATGTGCTGTATATTTATACCTGCTTACTGTATTTTCCACTCCATGCATCTAATGAAGTGGGTTATATACTTATGCCCAAATAAATTTGTTAGTCTCTAAGGTGCCACAAAGACTCATTGTTTTTGCGGATACAAACTAACACGGCTACCCCTCTGAAAAGTAAAGGTGTCTGACCTTGTTGTACATTTGCACCAAACCTAGCACAATGATGTCCTGGACCATGATTAGGGGTCTTAGGCACTACAGTAACACTAATAGTAAGAAGATGATGATGATGATAAGATTAAGCTTTAACATCAAGATATCAGCCTATTGGGTGAATTTAAGAAACATCATTTGAAGAGAAGACAGAAGCGAACAACCCTGGAGATGAAATATCAGCTGAACGAAAGGGATGCGAGTGTTGTGAAGGAACAATGTAAACAGAAAGGGATCACACTTAGTCATAGACTTGAAAGATATTCAGCACAAAGCGCTCAGTATCAGACAGAGAACAGACTCTTCATGAGAGACCCTAAGAGATTCTTTGATCTGATGGGCATTAAAAGCGGAATAGGAAAATCGGAAAAAATAGAAAGCCAGTAAGTAATGTAGAAGCTACTGGAAGGAAATCTGGTATGAGAATGTACAACATAATCAGACAGAGGGCTGGATTAAAAATGTGAAAAATTAAAAAACCACACAATAGAAGATGATGCAGGAATATCAAAGAAAGAAATAGATGAGGTACAGAGAGGAATGAAAAATTGGAAAGCACCCAGACAGCTGGAGTGCATGGATTCTGGCTGAAACACCTAACAACTCTCCATGATTGTTTATTTGAATAACTTAATAAATGTTTGAAGAACAGATGCCCAGGATGGATAGTGACAGGGAGAATCATCCTCACGCAAAAACAGAAAGAAGGACACAGTGATCCTATGAATTACAGGCCAATCATGTGTTTACCAACTATGTGGAAACTTCTAACAGCAATTTTGGCAAAGGAGATCCAGATAGTGCTAGCTCACATGGAATGCTGCTTCCTGAGCAAAAAGGTAAACATTCAAGGGACAAAAGATCACATCAGGCTTTACAAGAGAATCACAGAAGATACAAAACAAAATGAAAAATTTAGAGAGAGTGTGGATAAACTACCAAAAAGCATATGGCATTCGTGGATCATCAAGACACTGAAAATGCACAAGATTCATCCAAAGATCGTTTCCTTTCTGCAGCAATCTATGGTTAACAACAGGAACATTCTGTTGGGGAAAAAATAAACATCTAGGCCCTAAAGTGAATAAAGCCCCTCAAAATGCAACAGGCAAAATTGCTAACAAGGCTTGTATGTGATTTACAAACATGGTGCTCAACATAGAGCAAAAAGTCGCTTGAAAAAGTTAAGAATATGCTGATGTTAGGGCATATTGTTCTGCATAACTTTCCTTTTCAAATAAGAAAAATAAAGGTTATGTTAATGAATAATTTAGGATGTTACATGTATACTGAACTAAGATATTAAAATATGAAGAAAACAGCTGAATGGTAGAAAAGAAGTGTTACATTTTGTTAGTTAAATGTTAATGGTTTATGACAATGTATGTTAAATGGTAAAAGTATAGTTGATATAATGTTAAGGACTTGTAACAACATCAAATTATGAAAGACTGAGTAAATGTACTCCTGGGTACATGAAATGTTAGACGATATAGAAGGATAAATTAATGTATAAAAAGGAAAAGTGAACGAAGGCCCAAGTTGGAAGACGCAGTCCAGAGACTGAGACAACCATCTTGGAGAGCTTCCCAGTACCCCAGAACGTGGTAATTTGGGCCCCTACCTGTTCCATCTTATCTGTCTTATTGTATGTCATATGTTTATAACCAGAAAATATAAGTGACAACAATTCAGTCTGAAAATGTATAAATAAAGGAGAAAATTGACTAAGCCTAAATTGGGTGGACTCATGCTGTAGTTTCCCACCTTCCTACTTGACTCTATCTGGAAGGGACTCTGATGAGATCCAAATTGAAAAAGAAAATCTTTCAAGAGGATTCCTTATCACCAACGCTTTTCAGGATAGCAATGTTGCTGCTGACATGGATGTTCAAGGATATAAATTGCAGATCAGCAAAGAGCAACAACCAGTTAACCAATTGTTGTACATGAATGATCTGAAACTACATGGACAACCACAAAAGGAGATACAGAGACTGATGACATGTAGAAAAGTTTAGTGAAGATATAAAGCTACTAGTTGGCTTGACTAAATGTGCGTCAGAAGAGGGGCAAACTTGTACAATCAGATAACATACAAGTTAATGAAGATACTATCCAAGATCTCTCAGCATGGCCCCTACAAGTACCTTGGAATCAGGGAACTGTTTGAGTTCAACATAAGTCAAAGAAAGACTACTACAGGTTAATAAAAACCACTCTAAGGACAAAACAACTTGAAGAATTTGATCAAAGCCATTAATATGTGGGCGGTAACTAGTTGTACGGTAGACTGCTGGATTGATCAAGAGGAAAGAAAAAAATTGACATCTAAACAAGAAATCTCCTGGTGATGCATATGTGACCCCCTTTTCTGTTTCTTATTTCCTGGTGTTCAGCCAAAAACCTTATTGCTGTAATTATAGCTGCTCTTCCAACTTGCTCTGAGTTGATATGGAAACATTCCCAGACAAGGTGGCAGTGACTTGAGTGACTGCAAACAAATAGTTGCTATTTCAGCACACTAGACCGAGTGCAGGAAGTTGTTAACCATGCTCAGGAGCTGTTCTGAAGCTGGTATGGAAGGCTTCGTTAAGGAAAGACATTCTTGCATGAACACACATACACCCTACTCCTGGGGGAATTCTGCTCCAAAAAATTCTGCACACAATATTTTAAAATTCTGAAAAAATCTGCATATTTTACTTGTCAAACTAACACTATATAATCATGCTAGTTTCAATTATTTTGGTAAATGTATTTCAAAATACCTGTCAGCAACTATGTCTGTAACAATACAGGTAACAAAAAAATTCCCCCAGGAGTAGAGAGTTAAAGAAGCCCCTACAACCCTAGTTCTTGTTTCTCTGCCCCCTCTTCCTCTGAGCCTATCTGGGGGGTCAGACACCCGCACCCCTACCCCCAGAGCCCAGCCACAGGGCACCCCCCAGTCCAAACACCCGCACTCCCTATCCCCGCAGAGCCCAGGGATCCAGAGGGAGAGAGACAGCCCGTTGCTAGGTCCCAGGCTTGTATGGAGTTTCCAGCACACCACCTCCTTCCTTCGGAGCATGCCAGGAACTGCAGCTGCTGGGAACCCTCCAGTTCCTCCTCCCCCTCTTCCCAGCACTGTTTTCTATTTACAAACTAGGGAACTGGGCTTGGCCAGGTCCAGCGACCTCTAGTGGTAGCCAGCAGCTCTGCAGCTCATTTCTGCAAGGGAAAAAGGAAATTCTATGCAAAACATTAATTTTGCACAAATTCTGCACTGCATAGTGGCACAGAATTCCCCCAGGAGTAACACCCTTAGTTAGAAGCTGGAGGCTCCTGGCCAATCAGTAGTGAGTCCTGTCAGAGGTACAAAACTGGCAGCCATTTTGAGCACCAGTCAGATCCAGCCCAGCTCTTCAAGGAGAAGACAGAGCTTACAGGGTAACCCAAATTGAATCTGTGGGTTGGATCACAATACAGTTTCTTTGCAGGAGTCAGTGAGATTGAGACTAAGAAAACACCATGAAGGAAGACTTGTACACTGGAGGCCAAATGTCTTCATGAGGTGTATTATATCTTTGAACCAAAGACAGTGAGTGAGCCTAACAACTACAGTAATTTAAGTTTTTCTTAAAGTTGTGTCTGTGCTCAATTGTGTGGATGCTGAAACAATTGGTTATGTAATACAACTAAATGCTTTATTTAATTGTCAAAATATCCAGGGTGAGCTTATGTGAAACCAGAAGATCTCAGATTGTTAGAAGTCCCAATCCCTGTATTTATTTTGGAAGGTATTTTTATATATATATAAAATTAGGGCTTAGACCACAGGTTATATTCTTCATTTTAAAGGGAAATAACACATCTGTAGTTAGTGATGTTAGTCTAGCTAGGGTACATTGAAACTGCTGTGCTGTAACACTTCATCTTTGGAGAGTTACTCAGTAAAAAGAAATTTTGAAACTACTAAATGTGTGTGTGTGCGCGCACATACATAACTGTCTTATAAGAAAGACTGGTACTGGATTCATAAGAAGGGAAAGAAAGTGAATCCTATTATAATTTCCACTTAGTATTTAGAGGCTTCCCATAGAAAATCTAGTCTCTTGCACAAATATGAATTCATGATCTGTGAAAATACTTTAAGTCAGATAGAGGAGTTCTGTAGCACAGAATTGGTAAGTAAGTTTACTTACTTCCCCTCTCTGTATGTTACCTATAGAATAATGAATATTAATCAACACGTGGACAAGATATGCATTTGACAATCTGAAAAGGTCTGCTATCTGTGGAGGAAACAACTGACTATGAAGAATATAATATCAAAATATACGAGGAGTCAACCAGAGTAAAAGATCATCTGGTTGCAGTAACAATCAATGGTTGAGCATACATCCCAGTCCAAGAAAGGAGAAAGCAAATCACCAAAGAAAGACTTGAAAGACTTACGCAGAAATCAGTGCACAGACAGTGGTGGAGAGAGATCAAATGCATTCATGATTGAAGATTAACAAACTCATGGCTTGTAGAAAGATACCTCAAAAAAAGAGAGACAGAGAGCCTCATTATGAGTGCACAAGAGCAGTTCTTCAGGCTTAACTACTGTTGAAACACAATTGACCAACAGAACTGTTCCCCAAACTGCAGAATGTGTTTTGAAAAGGAAGAGATGATGGAGCATGTGTTGAGTGCCTACAGGAGCTTGGCTGAGAGAAAATATATGAACAGACACAATGAGGGCACCAAGCGTCTGAACTGGAGCCTCTGTGGGAAGTATGGATTTAAACAAACCATACAGTATTATTACCTCAGAATTGAAAATGCTATAGAACATGAAGAGGCTAAGATTTTATGAGATCTTCAAATCATCAGGGCCTGATGAAATCCATCCTAGAATATCGAAGGAGCTCACTGAAGAGATATCTGAGCCATTAGCAATTATCTCTGAAGAGTCATGGAAGACTGGAAAGGGGCAAATATAGTGTCCATCTCCAAAAAGGGAAATAAAGACAACCTGGGGGATTACAGACCAGTCAGCTTAACTTTTGTACCCAGAAAATAATGGAGCAAATAATTAAGAAATCAATTTATAAACACCTAGAAGATAATAAAGTGATAAATAATAGTCAGCATGGATTTCTCAAGAACAAATCGTGTCAAACCAACCTGATAGCTTTCTTTGACTGGGTAACAAGCCTTGTGGATAGGGGGGAACCGGTAGTGTGGAATATCTTGACTTTAGTAAGGCTTTTGATACGGTCTCGCATGACCTTCTCATAAACAAACTATGGAAATACAACCTAGATGGAGCTACTATAAGGTGGGTGCATAACTGGTTAGAAAGTCATTCCCAGAGAGTAGTTATCAGGTTCTTTACAGGTTCACAGTCATGCTGGAAGGGCATAACAGGTGGGGTCCCTCAGGGATCAGTTCTGGGTCCGGTTCTGTTCAATATATTCATCAATGATTTAGATAATGGCATAGAAATTACACTTATAAAGTTTGCAGGCAATACCACGCTGGGAGGGGTTGCAAGCGCTTTGGAGGATAGGATTAAAATTCAAAATGATCTGGACGAACTGGAGAAATGGTCTGAAGTAAACAGGATGAAATTCAATAAGGACAAATGGAAAGTACTCCACCTAGGAAGGAACAATCAGTTGCACACATACAAAATGGGAAATGACTGCCTAGGAAGGAGTACTGCGGAAAGGGATCTGGGGATCATAGTGGATAACAAGCTAAATATGAGTCAACAGTGTAACACTGTTGCAAAAAAAGCAAACATCATTCTGGGATGTATCAGCAGGAGTGTTGTAAGCAAGACATGAGAAGTAATTCTTCCGCTCTAGTCCTCGCTGATTAGGCCTCAACTGAAGTAGTGTGTCCAGTTCTGGGGGCCACATTTCAGGAAAGATGTGGACAAATTGGAGAAAGTCATGAGAAGAGCAACAAAAATGATTAAAGGTCTAGAAAACAGAGTGGATAAAAATAAAAAAACACAGATTTTTTTTTTAAATCAGATGTTTTTGATAAAATGCTTTTTGAGGAAAAAACCTTTCTAAAGATAGTTTTTTAATTAAGATACATTATAGCTCAAAGATATCTCATCATGGAATAGGGATTATAAATTCTAATTCTAGAATATGAGACAATATATTCATATAACGTTTAAGAAAAGTTTTGTAAATGAGTTCCAATAGTTCATGGATTAAGGACCCAATTTTATGGGGTTCCAGGGGCTTCTGTATAGATTTAGATTAATCTTTCTATCTACCCAATGGGATTCAGTGCTCAGTCTAGAAGATACCATCAGAGATGCTTAGTTTTGCAGTTCTCAAACTGTTGATTTGTGTCTTCAAAGATAAAATGCTTGTTAACAGCAAAAATGTTTTTAAATAAGAGATAGAGATGAGAAATAACAGACTTCAACCCTATTGTCCCTCTGCAAATTTGTGTTCACAGAGTCAATCCCTTACCTCTCTCTAAAAGTGCAAAGTTTCAAAAAGTTCAATGAATAGAAGAGTGTTGGGGGCGGAATAGAACTGGACAAGGAGAAGAAGTCTGGAGATGAATGTAAGAAGGGAGGGACAGGCAGTAGAAACAAAAGTGAAACTGTTTGAGCAGCGTATTCCAGAATTCTTGAGGTCTTTGAGTGTAGCCTTCATTGATTTGAGATCTACCATACCTTTCTCTCACTAGAAGGGAAAACCTATAATGGCAGCAGGCTGTAAAAGAGACCCAGTTTGAGAATATTTTAGTGAAGTTTCTCTACCTATGGGTAAGACAGGCATGTGTGCAAATGCAAACAGTACAACAAAAAAATACAAGGCCTGGTTTCCCAAACGAAACAACATCATGAGAAGTGTTCCTTCTCAGGAGGAAGCTGTGTTGAAGATGATGAAAGGAACATGTCTGAACATGCAGGAACTTTTTTATTTCATACTTCTTTCTTAAGGGCTGCCTGTCTTCCTTCTGGACTATTCTTGAATTCTCTCATGTTTGAGCAAAAAATATAGTTGTTACTCTATGGTACCATCATTTTAGATGCAGTTGTGATTAAAAAATAAATAGCTGAAATAGGCAGTGTGACGGGGTCAGTCACAGAGACCCCCTTGGGACTGTCATCTGATGTGCTGAAATTACCTCTGAGCCTGTTTTCCCTGCCAGCTTGGGACTTCCAGAACCCTGTCTTGTTGAGCCAGACCCGCTAGCCTGCTGCAACACAGACACAGGGTCTGGTCCACGCCCCCAAAGCAGCAGCCTTAACTGAAAACAGCTCACCAGGTCACCTGTCTCCAGCACCCAGACACCCAGTTCTCAATGGGATCCAAACCCCAAATAAATCTGTTTTACTCTGTATAAAGCTTATAGAATGTAAATTCATAAACTGTCCGCCCTCTATAGCACTGATAGAGAGATATGCACAGCTGTTTGCTCCCCCAGGTATTAATAACTTACTCTGGGTTTATTAATAAACAAAAGTGATTTTATTAAGTATAAAAAGTAGGATTTAAGTGGTTTCAAGTAACAACAGACAGAACAAAGTAAGTCACCAAGCAAAATAAAGCAAAAACACACAAGTCTAAGCCTAATACATTAAGAAACTGATTACCAGTAATATCTCATCCTCAGAGATATTCCAATAAGCTTCTTTCACAGACTGGACTCCTTCCTAATCTGGGCTCAATCCCTTCCTCTGGTACAGTCCTTATTAGTTCCAGCAGACATCTCAGTTGGTAAGCAGGGGTTTTCTCATGACTGGCAGCCTCTTTTGTCCTGCTCCACCCCTTTTTATATCTTTGGCAAAAGGCAAGAATCTTTTGTCTGTGCTTGTCCCCACCCCCACTGCATCAATGAAAAAGTACAAGGATTAAGATGGATTCCTGTATCATGTGACATGGTCACATGTCACCTAGTCTCCATTCTTCCTGGGTCGGCCCACACGTACACAGGAAAGTTTGCAGGTAAATAACTATTTGCAACCAATTGTCCTAGTCAACAGGACTGGACCCATCAAGATTCTAAACCACTATTAATGGCCCATACTTTGCATAATTACAATAGGACCTCAGAGTTATACTTCATATTTCTAGCTTCAGATACAAGAATGATACATGCATACAAATAGGAGGAATATATTCAGTAATTTATAACCTTTGTTATGACACCTTACAAGAGGCCTTTTCCATAAAGCATATTCCAGTTACATCACAGTCAGTCTCAAAAGCATATTTCCATAAAACATATGGAGTGCAACATCACAGGCAGATCTTCCTTTTACAATTTCACCTTTAAAGTAGTACTGAGTGTCAGTGAATGCAATGAATAACACTAAATGAGCACTGACTTATTTTGTTTAGGGGAATCCATCCTCAACATACAGGATTCTGAAGACTATCGACCTTCAAGATCACCATCATTTTCTATAGTTTCAGAGTTATCTGCCAGTGATAGTGTTTCAGTAACATCAAGTATGTAACATGGCCACAGTATATCACCTGTAGCAAAAAGAAAAAAAATCTCCATCATCCCAAAACAACCACAGATAACTTTGTGATAAGAACCAGCAGATTACAAAAAGAGGTAATTGATGAAAAAATTGCCTGGATTGTTTATGCAACAAACTCTCCTTTCCATATGATTGAGAACCCACATTTCATTAACATGGTTCAGTCATTAAGACCAGGATACAGTCCACCCAACAGAGCAGATGTTGCAGGCAAATTGCTGGATAAAGTGTATGAAAGAGAAAATGAGCAGTGTGCAAAAGGTCCAGAGGGTGAAATTGTTAACCTGAGTCTTGATAGGTGGAGCAATGTCCACAATGATCCTGTTGTATGTGCTTGTGTGACAACAGAAGAAGGGAATGTCTTCCTTACAGAAACAACTGATCCATCAGGAAATGCACACACAGCAGAATACTTACAAGAAATAGCAGTAAAAGCTATAACAAACTGTGAAAAAAATTCAAATGTCTAGTACACAGCTTGGTCACAGACAATGCTGCAAATGTATCCAAGATGAGAAGAAATTATATAGAAGAGAGTCCCAAGCTAATAACATGTAGCTGCAGTGCTCATTTGATGCATCTCCTAGCCAAACACTTCACTGTTCCAGAAATAAAGAATAATGTTGAAATTGCAAAATACTTCCGTAACAACCACTTTGCAGCAGCTGCTCTGAAAAAAGTGGGAGGAACCAAGCTAACTCTCCCACAAGACATGCGATGGAACTCAGTAGTGGACTGTTTTGAGCACTATATCAAGAACTGGTCTAATCTGATGACAGTTTGTGAACAAAATTGTGAAAAAATAGATGGCACTGTCACAGCCAAAGTTCTCAACATTGGGCTTAAGAGAAATGTTGAACACATGCTGAGTACCCTGAAGCCTATTTCTGTAGCCTTGAACAAAATGCAGGGAAATAGCTGTTTTATTGCTGACACTGGTGAAATTTGGAAGGAACTGAGTGAGATCTTAAAAAGAGAAATATGCAATGACAGAGTTAAATTACAAGCATTAAAAAAAATGAATGGGACAAGCATATCTCCAGCTCATTGTCATGCAAATATTCTCAATACTCGATACGAGGGTCAAACCTTAACTGCTGAAGAAGAGGAGTTGGCGATGACATGGACATCCAGCAATCATCCCTCCATAATGCTAACTATAATAAACTTCAGAGCTAAGGGTGAACCATTCAAGAAACATATGTTTGCTGATGATGTTTTAAAGCAAGGCACACCAGTGAATGGGTGGAAGTCACTTAAGCACTTGGATTCAGAGACTGTTGAAGTGATAATCTCACTTTTAACAGCAGTAGCTTCTTCTGCCAGTGTAGAAAGAATATTTTCTTCCTTTGGACTAATTCATTCGAAATTGAGAAATTGTTTGGAACCTGAAAAAGCAGGAAAGCTTGTTTTTCTTTTCCAGATTATGAACAGGAAAATGAAGGTGAACACAACTGAGTTAGCTGCAGAAGCCAGTATTTTAAGTTTCTCATGTTGACTTGGCTGACATAGTCGATTTAATTTTTGTTGGTTTTTTGTTTTTGTTTTGTTCTTTTAATATTTCATTTAACTATTTTACTAAAACACTTTTAACAAATACAAACCTGATTTTTAAAAACTTGAATGTTTAACTAAATTCAAAAATTCATACGCTTGTTTTGTTAAAATAATATATATGTGCTGTTGAAGAAAAAATCCAGACTATATAACATTGTTGTTTTAGTTAAATAAAACAATTTAAATGTCTGTCTGTTGATGTTCTCCTCCTAATACAGCGTGGCAAGAAAATCCTCCAAAGATTTATGATTAACCTGTTGAATTGGAGTTACCTCACCTCCCAACGACTTCATAAATATCTGCTTCAGTTACCTTTGGAAAATGAAATAATCAATCATTCATTTTCTGATATAGTGTAAAACTAATCTGAAAAGTTTTCAAAATAAATCACTTAAAATGTATAGTGTGTACCTTCTAAAAATGAAACATACATCTATCTCTGAGCTGTGAAGATTATGTATTAAGGTTATAACAACCAACAAGAATGCACTTTTATGTAGAAATCCATGATTAAATTGAGTCTTCCTGACTAGTGATTTAAATCATGATTTAAATCAAATCCATCCTGCTAGAAAATATGACCTGTGAGGGAAGATTGAAAAAACTGGGTTTGTTTAGTCTGGAGAAGAGAACACTGAGAGGGGACATAACAACAGTTTTCAAGTACCTACAAGGTTGTTACAAGGAGGAGGGAGAAAAACTGTTCTTCTTAACTTCAGAGGTTAGGACAAGAAGCAATGGGCTTAAATTGCAGCAAGGGCAGTTTAGGTTGGACATTAGGAAAAAATTCCTAACTGTCAGAAGAAAAGGAGTACTTGTGGCACCTTAGAGACTAACCAGTTTATTTGAGCATGAGCTTTCGTGAGCTACAGCTCACTTCATCGGATGCATAGCATATCGTGGAAACTGCAGAAGACCTAACTGTCAGAGTGGTTGAGCACTGGAATAAATTGCCTAGGGAGGTGGTGGAATCTCCATCATTGGGGATTTTTAAGAGCAGGTTGGACAAACACCTGTCAGGGGTGGTCTAGATAATTCTTAGTCCTGTCTTGAGTGCAGGGGACTGGACTAGATGACTTCTCGAGGTCCCTTCCAGTTCTATGTTTCTAACTGTCACAGACTGAACAGTGCAGGCAAATGGGCCGGACATAGTTGTTGTAGAAACGAAGATAAACAAGACCATGTTAGGTTTCAGAGTAACAGCCGTGTTAGTCTGTATTCGTAAAAAGAAAAGGAGTACTTGTGGCACCTTAGAGACTAACCAGTTTATTTGAGCATGAGCTTTCGTGAGCTACAGCTCACTTCATCGGATGCATAGCATATCGTGGAAACTGCAGAAGACATTATATACACACAGAGACCATGAAACAAAACTTCCTCCCACCTCACTCCCCCGCTGGCAACAGCTTATCTAAAGTGATCCTCAAGTAGAGCCATTTCCAGCACAAATCCAGGTTTTCTCACCCTTCCCCCCCCTCCCCCACACACACATACAAATTCACTCTCCTGCTGGCAACAGCCCATCCCCCTTTGAAACCCCTCTTTATAATGCGCATGATAATCAAGGTGGGTCACCTCCAGCACTAATCCAGGTTTTCTCACCCGGGGAGAAAACCTGGATTAGTGCTGGAGGTGACCCACCTTGATTATCATGCGCATTATAAAGAGGGGTTTCAAAGGGGGATGGGCTGTTGCCAGCAGGAGAGTGAATTTGTATGTGTGTGGGGCGGGGGGGGGGGAAGGGTGAGAAAACCTGGATTTGTGCTGGAAATGGCTCTACTTGAGGATCACTTTAGATAAGCTGTTGCCAGCGGGGGAGTGAGGTGGGAGGAAGTTTTGTTTCATGGTCTCTGTGTGTATATAATGTCTTCTGCAGTTTCCACGATATGCTATGCATCCGATGAAGTGAGCTGTAGCTCACGAAAGCTCATGCTCAAATAAACTGGTTAGTCTCTAAGGTGCCACAAGTACTCCTTTTCTTTTTAAGACCATGTTAATTGATATTGCCATACCAGCAGACAGAAACATCAAAAAGCAACAAGAAGAGAAGATAGTGAAGTATGAAGAATGCTGCTATGAAGTGGAATGGCTGTGGAAAACTAGAACAAAGATCATCCCTATGGGTATGAAAGAGCAGCTCAAGAACACATTAGGCATGCAACACAACACGATCAGTGACTTCCAGAAAACAGTGCTCTTAAGCACTGTGTGAATTTTAAGACAAGTCAAAGGAGAATGTGAACACCTAAAATGCTGGAGTTCTGCAGAGGTTTAACAAAAGTCCTGACTACCCAAATCTTTGGAGTCCATTTGTGATCAGGATTTATTGGAGACTCAAGGGAATATATTTTAGACAGTAGTTTTCCCCTTTTTATGCTTAAAGATCTTGTATGTTCTGAAGGTTAAAAAGGAAAAAAAAATCTCCATGATGTAATACTGAGGGATAACAATAAAGATTTGGCTAGATAAATATATGGATGGGAGACCTCCAAGGATAAAAAGAAAAGAGGAGCCTGTAGAAATTTTGTATGCACCAGATTATAGCTATTATTTTATCTCTTTGAAGCTCTTCCAATATTTCTTATTAGTAGGGCTTGAAAAATCCACTCACCCCATCACTAGCAGAGTGTAAAGGTTTCCCTGATGAATGTGGGAGTCTAAGTCATCAATTAAAGCGGAAGTTATGCCATTTAAAAAACTACCTATGCCTTATGGTTGCAAAGATAAGCTTTCAAATGAGAACTGATTGTAAATTATTGCCATGTCTTCCTGAATCTCGTGAGATAGCTCCAGTTCCTTGCCTGTTGCCCATACTTTTGCCTCGTAGATGCAGAGTAATATTAACAAGACTTTAGTCAGCTTCACTAATACAGTACCGCTCAAATTTATGTAGACAGCAGTGAAACTATCAAGATTCGTGTCACTTTTCTGCTTCTGCTCCTTGAGAATTTGATGAGCAGAGGCAGGTGGTAGAGCTATTAACACAAGAAAACAGAGGCTGCAGGCAAAAAAAAGTAGCAGAGATTTCTTAACACTCCCCCACTTGAAGCAGGCAAGAGACAGATTAGCAGAGACCCTCCTCCACTTTGTGCAGCTAGGACAATTTGAAGTGGAAGAAGAGACAGCAAGTTGCGTTCTGCCCTTAGGATTACAGCTTTAAACATATTAGACTATGTTAGACTATGTTAGACTAACACATCAGCTAGCTATATGAATACAATAATTTAAGGGAAATCAAACATCTCAAAGGAGAGATGGGTTGAACATTTGTCAGGAAGGGTAGGTGGAAGACTGTACGAAGAGGAAGAAATCATCTTTGGGGCATTTGTCCCTTAATGCTTTGTGGGTTTTTTTAAGAAGAAGAAATAAGAAAACTATGTAAGTACTACTCTCTCTGCCATAAAGTTTTGTTAATGCAAAATTAAAATTTAGGATTCAAGTATGACTTTTCTGACTTGATATATTAGCTTTGCACTACTGATTTTTCTTTAGAGGGAATTATGAGACATTGTTCTATGGGGGATGGGATGGGCAGTAGCAACATCTGCTGTCTAAAAGGAAGGCTCTTATTTAGAGTCAAAGTGATAGTTTTACTAGCTCAGGGTAGTAGAATCCCTATTATATTTAGGCCTCTTCCCAGAGAGGAACATGGAAGCATACAATGACACGTATGTTGCTAACTCATTAACTGTAAAACTGAGATAGGTGAATAATTCACTTTTCATTAGGATTCCATGATCCTCCATTCAGAAATATTTAGACCTTGATCATTTTGCTTCAGTGGAAGGGGAAGAAAGAAAGGAAAGGAAAATTTTTAAACTATAAGGATACCTTGACAGAAGTAATTAAAAGAGATGACTAGCAAGCAAATCTATTTTCTGTTTCATGAGTCAGGTAATAATGAGCTGCTAAACGAAGCTCAAGGTTAAATGGGTTAATAATGCACTTATGTTCTTGTAATTTTTTTTTTAATTGACACTTTGATATTATATCGAAGTCTTAATGTTGGTACAGGATCCCCAGGAGAAAAAATATCTGCCCAAAGTCACCTGAATGACATTACAAGGCTTACAAGTCCATCAATATAAGTTTCCAGAAAAATTCAACAAATCAGTCTCTCAATAAAGAAAGCTCTTACTGCTGTTATGGCTTGAGTCAGGAAGTAAAAAACTATCTGATTTGAACTTCATCCATAGAAAACATTTTTTCCTCCCTTTCACACTTTCCCTGGGATCTACAAACAGCCCACATAAAACCCCTACCATATGATGAGGAGGAAGCAAAAGAAAACCATCTGGGCACGGTACAGATCCTGTGGATCCATGATGTTATCTGATTAAAATATGACCATATAGATCATTGTTGCAACCAGTGTTATACATTTGCAGGAAATCTTGTACAAAGGCTGTCAAGTGAGGTGTCTATGAAATGTTATGATTTTCTGGTTATGATTATGCTATCTGTATGCATGTATCATTTTTGTATTTGAAATTATAAGTATTGGCTCTATTCCTGGATTTCAAATGTTGCTCCTGAGGTACCACCCACAAGGTATATAGCCAGCACATCTTGGAGGGATTATTCAAATTAAGTGGTTCATCAAGAAACACTTGGTTGACAATGGACCATGGGAGACACCCATCTACACTGAGTGGACTGTCATTTAAATATGGCTTCCTGCAATGACGGAGCGAAATTGGGCATGAACATGAGACTTGCCCATGTGACTCCAAACACCATCTTGTTGCTGTAATTTTCCACAGTAAGAACAATGCGATGCCCTCCACATGGCAAAAGCTATAAAAGGCCCTGGAAACACCTCCATTTTGTCTTCAATCCTGCTTCTTACCTCTAGAGGAACTTTGCTACAAACGGAAGCTCTGAACAAAGGACTGAATGACCCATCCAAGCTGTGGATGTACTCCAGAGACTTGACTTAAGACAGCAGTTTATTCCATCACTGCTACAAGCCTGAACCAAGAACTTTGCTGTTACTGTATGTAATTGATTCCTTTAACCAATTTTAACTCTCACCTTTCTTTCTTTCTTTTTCTTATGAATAAACCTTTAGATTTAAGATACTAAAGGATTGGCATCAGCGTGATTTTTGGGTAAGATCTAAGTTTTATATTGACCTGGGTGTGTGGCTGGTCCTTTACGATCAGAAGAACCTATTATTTGATGAGACTGGTTGTAAAGAACCACTCATCTCTGAATCCAATGTTTTTGGTGGTGATATAAGAACTGGAATGGCTGAGGAAACTGCCTTTATGTTTTCTTGTTAGCTGAGGAAACTGCCTTTATGTTTTCTTGTTAGCCAGCGTGGTCAAACAGAAGTTTACTTTTGTTGCTGGTTTGGTATATCCTATGGGGGATTAGCCACCAGTCTTGGGGTGTATCTGCCCTATTTTTCAGCAGATCATCCTGAATTTGGCATCCTCAGTTGTGACCCACTGAGGCACGGTTACAGTGACACATAATCATTGAAACTCAAATAGCGAAGAAGAAGAATGGTTCCTTACTCTACAGTAAGTGATTCTTCCAGAATGGAGTTGGCAAGTGGTTTAAGCCCAGACTAGCTTACTTGCTCAGGGTACAGATTAGAACCTGAGCTCTAATTTTACTCAGGCTGGAACTCGCCCACTTTTCAGTGAGGATGTAGCCAAAATCACTTTGATGCTGATAGTCCTCCTATGCCTTTCCCACAATTCCCTCCAAAGAACAGACAAGTTCTCCTGCAACTGCCAGGGAAAGACTCCTAGAGCATCTCAACACAAAGAACCAGGAGATATGCCCCCAAACACACACACAGATGATTGTAGAAACTGTGAGGACACTGTAATACAGGCTTGGGCTTTGCTGTCTGAACACTCACACCCAGGTGAGGCTAACTCAGGATCTCAGACCTGGGCGCCAGTCACCCAGGTTAATTTTGCAGTGAAGACATTCTGTTTGCATCACCTTTTGCAGATGGAATACTACATAAGATGGACCCACAATGAGGATTTGGCTCTCTCCTATTCATAAAACTAGAGGTATACCCACTAAAAGGCAGCCTTCAAATAGGTGGTATAGAGCAGGGGTTCTCAACCTTTTTCTTTCTGAGGCCCTCCTCGCAACATGCTATAAAAACTCCACAGCCCAGCTGTGCCACAACTACTGGTTATCTGCATGTAAAAGCCAGGGCCAGCATTAGGGGGTAGCAAGCAGGGCAATTGCCTGGGGCCTTACACCCCAGGAGGCCCCACGAAGCTAAGTTGCTCAGACTTCAGCTTTGGCCTGGGTTGGTGGAGCTCAGGGCCCCAGGCTACAGTCCTACACAGTGGGGCTTTGGCTTGCTGCCCTGGGCCCTAGCAAGTCTAACACCAGCCGTGCTTGGAGCCCTGAAACCTGCTTGTGGCCTCCCAGGGGGCCCTAGACCCCTGGTTGAGAACTACTGGTATAGAGAACAGGCTACTAAAAGTTCAAAGGGGGCCCCATGAAACCTGATAACATGACACTGAGGTCCCAAGAGGGTGGAATATCCCAAACAAAAGGAAAGATGAATAAACACCCTTGAAGAATCAAAAAAAGAAAAGGAGTACTTGTGGCACCTTAGAGACTAACCAATTTATTTCAGCATAAGCTTTCCTGAGCTACAGCTCACTTCATCGGATGCATACTGGGGAAATCCCAGCCTCTCCCATCAGCTATGGAAATGTGATAGCCGATGGGAGAGGCTGGGATTTCCCCAGTATGCATCCGATGAAGTGAGCTGTAGCTCACGAAAGCTTATGCTGAAATAAATTGGTTAGTCTCTAAGGTGCCACAAGTACTCCTTTTCTTTTTGCCAATACAGACTAACATGGCTGTTACTCTGAAACTTGAAGAATCAAGCAACTGTTAAGTGTGAGAAGACTGTGTTTGTGCCTTCACCTTGAGAGTGGTCATCTTTCCTACCCCTTTCCTCTGAAAATTGGGTGGACAAAAGCTTAGGTGCCCTTCCTGGTTCAATAGTACAAAAGTGCTACTTTTGGTGGCTTTGCAAACCCTGGAGCTTGGGTGTCTGTTTCTTTCATGTTTGTATATCAGAAATCTAAATGAAAAACAATCACACTTGGACAGGAATTATGTGTTCACCACCAGTATACTAAGAGCGATGTGTGTCTGGAAAGCTTGTCTCTCTCACCAAGTTCGTCCAGTAAAAGATATTCGCTCACCCACCTTGTCTCTCTGATATGTTTTTTATCTGACAATGGCTCCATATTCAAACCTTTCAGTCCACAAGTAAAAAGGAGGTTTTCCTCCTAACCTCCGGCTCCAGCTCTGCAAACTCAAGCTGGGAACCGAAAACGAACCCTGTCTCCTGCACAGTCCCACAGTATGAAATGTTCTGCGACGGGCCCTTACCAAGCCGCCCGGTGCTAACGCACGGGATGGAACCCAGCTCCCTCTCCCTCAGCTGTGCGGAGCTAACAGGCGTCCCAAGCGCTGGGCACTTACTTCGCTCCCCCAAGGCCTTGGGACACGCACAGGAGACTCCCCGTAACGCCAGCGGAGCCAGTGGCGCTGCGCCTGCCCAAGCGGGGCACTGAGGGAACAGACACGGGAGGCAGCCGCGCGCTTGTCCCACCCGGGCTTTTCCCACCACACCTGCGCTGCCCGGCTCGCTCGCCGCAGCGGCCCCTTGGCCCAAGTGGAAAATCTGACCAGGTCCTGTAACCAATAGGAACCGCTCCCTGCAGACAAGCACCTGGACTCCGGCCCCTTGGCACAGGGGCGGGCTGCGGCGGGAGGGGCCCTGGCGCCCTTGCTCGGCGCTAAACTGGAGGGAGGGCTGGGGGCGCGCTGTGGGGTCTCGCCAGGGCAGCGGCTCCCGCCCGCTGGCGCTAGGACCTGCCGCGGCGCCGCCCGACTACTTTATTTTTACCGCGGTATTTTAATCCGCGGCCAGGGGTCCCGCTCCGCCAGGGGAATCTGACAGCTCGGCCGGGCGGGAGCTATTTATAGCGCGGGGCTGCGGACTCTGCATAGCTCCTGGCCGGCTGTGGGAATCCGAGACGGCAGTGAACAGCTCCCCGCCCCGCCCGCGTGGGCCCTTGGCGGCGGCTCCTGCCCTCAGCGCGGCTGGGCCAAGCGGCTGCGGCGGCCGGGGAGTCCCCGTGGAACGCCGCGCGCGGTGCTCCATGGCCTTGGCTCGCCGCGCTGCCATTCGCGCCACGCGCTGCAGGGGCAGCCCCAGCAGGGGAGCCGCTCACAGGCGCCCGGAGCGTGGGGTTTCAGGCGCGCGGTGCAACAGGGCAGCTCCCCTTCCCCACCGCCTCCACCTCTCCCCCGGTTTCCTCTCGCTGCCCCGCTCCAGGAAAGTGCGCCCCAGTTCTCCGCTCTTCTTCCTGGCAGGCTCTGCGAAATGCTAACCCGCTAACCCAGGGCAGCGTAGAGACTTCCTATCACGCTCCTACTAGCAAAGCCCCTCACAAAGCTCTTGGAAGGTGACAGGGTCAGGGGCTGGGAGGGCCAAGCCTTGGGGCACTTATAGAGGAGGCTACAACTGTCTGGATTACCCCCCCCCCCAAGGAGTTGGGGGGCTTGTCTGAAATGGCCTTTTTGAGGTTAGCTGACCGCTAGTAAGAAAATTGGTGCAGGTGATTTGAACTTTAAAGGCATAGCCCTACGGGGGAAACTGCCAAATGGTACAAGGTGATATCATCCACTTGCCTGTCACCTGGGTTTCATAGTTGTGCTCCTAATACCTGCTAATTACCAGAGTCATTTCTGTCTGGGGGAGGGGCTTGCTCGCTGGGGTTTTTTGCCTTCCTCTGCAGCATGGATCACTGGCAAGTTTAAACTAGTGTAAATGGTGAATTGTCTGTAACTTAAAGTCTTTAAGTCATGATTTGAGGACTTCAGTAACTCAGCTAGCAGTTGTGAGTCTGTTACAAGAGTGGGTGGGTGAGGTTCTGTGGCCTGCAATGTGTAGGAGGTCAGACTAGATCATGATGGTCCCTTCTGGCCTTAAAGTCTGAGCCCTCCTGGATGAGCATGCAGTGAACTGGTAATAAGAACAGGAGTACTTGTGGCACCTTAGAGACTAACACATTTATTTGAGCATAAGCTTTTGTGGGCTACAGCCCACTTAGCTTATGCTCAAATAAATGTGTTAGTCTCTAAGGTGCCACAAGTACTCCTGTTCTTTTTGCGGATACAGACTAACACGGCTGCTACTCTGAACTGATAATGAATCTGTGATAAGGCGTTTTCTAGGAAACCAGAGTTTAGTCACATAAATAGTCTTATGCCTAAAGACAGTAACCTTGAATTTTTTCAAAACACCAGGCCGAATTTACATTAAAACTTGAAGTTTAATGATCGGGTGAATAGCCACCCAGTGGTGTGTACACACTGCTGGAAATACAGGATTCATTTGGTAATGCAGAATTTGTACTTTGCTGGGACCTGATCAATTCTTTCGAATCCCTGAATGGATCCACTTCAACACCAAAGGTGCTCCTGCCCAAGATCCTAATGCTGCTATTGATTAAATCTCCTAATCCTAATTGGAGGATGACCCAGATCTCAGTACCCCTGGATTCTGCTAGCTGCCACAGTGTGTTGATATTTTCACTAAACCACAGACAAAGTAATGAAGAGTGAAGTTGGTTGATTGCTTTTATAATGTTAATTACAATTGTGAGGTTTCTCTCTGCCTTAGTCTACCAGCCCATTTGTAGCTCTCAGTTTATGCAATGTAAGCAATGATCAGATTATGTGCATTGTAAAATGTGGATTTAGGGTAACAGTAACAACCAGAGGAGAAACAAAGTGCTAAGGGCTAAAACCATTGTTGTATATCCTTTTTACCAGTAAAATGCATCATACTATATTGATATAAGGCAGCATTTTTTTAAAAAATTGCTGAATCTCACCCTAGGCTTGACTTTCCATTCATATGTTGGGATATTATCAAACAGTAATATAGATATTTGTTAAATTGTACTATAAATCTTGTATTTATATAGCACCTCACATCCTGAAGAATTACAAAGTGCCTTATTCTTTTGATTCTCTACACACATAGTTATATGTCATAGATATGGAATTACCTGTGGGGTGGAATACACAAGCCACTCAGTGCCAATGCAGTTTTTAGGAGAGGAAATGAACAATACTTTATTCCACTGAAGCTACAAAGGGGATTGGGGTGAAAATCGGTATCCCACTGGAAAACAAATGGGAACACTGGATTTAATACCCATATTATTGCTAAAAGTGTCATGAGATTTTATGTGTATAGATCATAGAACATAAATCAAGAATCTGTCATACCTCCTGTGTCCAACAGATGGATGAAAAACAGACTAACTGGCAAATTCCCAGAAAATGGCTCTATCAGATATTAATGTAGTAGCATGAACACAGATTTTCTAGTCTGGAAAAGTTAATTTGGGCACTTCATTCCCCATCCTGCAACGTTTTTCATGAGTAGTTTCACTGAAGTCAATGGAACTAATCATCTGAGAGGTGTAGCAAAGCCTGCAGGGCTGGGCTCTATCACTTTCCTTCAGAAAGAGAAGCTGAGCTGGACGGGAGAAAACCCTTAGTATAACACTCAATAATGCTGATTTTCAATAAGTCTTGCAACACCAGACATGTTCCAGAAGACTGGAAAAAAGCTGATGTTGTGCGAATATGTAAAGAGGGTAAATGAGATCCCCTGGGTGATTATAGGCCTGTCAGTCTGACATCAATCCTGGCCAAGATAATGGAGAGGCTGATACAGGACTCAATTAATAAAGAATTAAAGGAGGGTAATATAATTAATGTTAATCAACATGGGTTTATGGAAAATAAATACTGCCAAACTAACTTTATATCATTGTGATGAGATTACAAATTTGGTTGATGAAGGTAAATAGTGTTGATGTAATAGACTTCTTGAAGGTATTTGACTTGGGAACGCATGACAAAAAATAGAACAATATAAAATTAACATTAAATGGATTAATAGATGGCTAACTGATAGGTCTCAAAATGTAGCTGTAAATGGGGAATCATCATTGAATGAGTGTGTGTGTGTGTGTGTCTAGTGGAGTCCCATGGGGATTGGTTGTGGGCCTTACACTATTTAGCATTTTTATTAATAACCTGAAAGAAAACACAAATTCATCACTGTTAGAGTTTGCAGATGACATTTTGACATTCTGTACCCCAAAGCAACACTCTGGCACCCCCATATGTACCATGGTGATATATATTTTGTATAAAGTATGCTTTTGTGTGGTATCATTTTACAAGTCTTGGTCTGTTGTATATTCATATCCTGTTGGATTGTTTTTGCTGTTGTATCTGGTGTTATGAAGTTT
This sequence comes from Chelonia mydas, assembly GCF_015237465.2. Lineage (NCBI taxonomy): Eukaryota > Metazoa > Chordata > Testudines > Cheloniidae > Chelonia > Chelonia mydas. The sequence continues at coordinate 92,366,101 of NC_057852.1, read as the reverse complement.
TGCTATGTGTTTGTTACTGAAATACGTTGTGAGGTTAAAAACACCTAAAACCAGCCTTTCAGGTACAACAACAAAAAGGCCAAACAGCATTGATAGCCCATTGAGGGAAATACACATACTCACAAGGATTACCCCAAGAACTGTGTACAATGGAAATCTCTCAGAGATAACATATACAATGGAGACTGCTTGAATCATGTCACAGCAAAAGATCTTTCCAGCAAGCTGGAAGAAGCTATAAAAGGGGGAAGCGACATCATCACTGGGCCTCACTCCCCACACAACTAAACACCTGGAAACACCTTAGGAACAAAGACTGAACTGGTAATGTAGTCCCAGGTGGGAAAGAAGTAATCCCAGCCTGTGTATGGAAGATTGATGGACTGTTTATACCATCAGAGTGAGACACTTCTTGATTCAAATCCTGTCTAGAGTATAGAACTTACATTTTATTTCTTATGGTAATCAACTTTGATCTGTATGCTATTACTTATAATCGCTTAAAATTCATCTTTCTGTAGTTAATAAACCTGTTTTACATTTTTTACCTAAAAACAGTGTGGTGTTTGAAGTGTAAAAGAAATCTGCTCAGGAACGGGGGCTGGTGTATTGTCCTCTCCACGTTGAGGAAGGGGCAGACTGGGTAATAACTTACACTGGTTAGGCTTCTGACCAGGGGTAGGACAGTACAGATCTGGAGTCCTAGGCTGAGGTGCTGGGGGAAGTTGGCTGGAACCTCTCTGTTGTTAGTTCATGAGTGGCTAGGAGAAGCATTCATGTAATTGCAGCTGGGTGTGTCCCTGTTTGTATAAGGCTGTGTGAGTGCAGGACCTGGAGGGGTCTGCAGCTTGTCACAGCATCACAGTGGGAGAGGGAGCCCAGGCTGGGGAGATAGAGGGCTCAGCACTACCCCAGTTCCAGATTGAACCCTGGGGAAGTTCACCACAGACACAAAATTGGGAGAGGTAAATAATGAAGAGGGCAAGTCACCAATACAGAGCAATCTGGATCACTTGGTAAGATGGGGCAAGCAAACACTGTGCATTTTAATATGGCTAAATGTAAATGTTACCTATTTAGCAACAGAGAATAAAGGCCATACTTACAGGATGGGCAAATCTATCCTGGGATGAAGTGACTCAAAAAAAATTGGGAGTTGTGGTGGCTAATCAGCAGAATATGTGCGATGTTATGGACAAAAGGGTTACTGCAATCCTTGGAAGCATAAACAGGAATCTCAAGTAGTAGTAGAGAGATTATTTTACCTCTCTATCTGGCACTTGGGCAGCCACTGCTGAAATACTGTGTTCAGTTCTGGTGTCCACAATTCAAGAAGGATGTTGATAAACTGGACAGGGTTCAGATAAGAGCCACAAGAGTGATTAAAGGATTAGAAAACATGCCTAACGGCAGACTAGCAGAGTCTGGAATAACATGAGTGCCTGAAGCAATCTGCCTCCATTGACTTCCAAAACCTACTAAAGTACTCCTCCCAAAAAAATAGCCAAAAACAAGAGCACAGGAGTACAGAGAATGGATTCTCCAAGAAAATCTGAACATTTAAAAAGGTACTTCACCAAGATGAGTGTTTCTGGCTCACAGCATGGAGAGACCTCTCACACTTTATGTGAACACATGGCAGCCAAATCAGGCAGAAGTGCCAGGGTTGAGGAAAATCAAATGGCTAACAAAGCAAACATTCTGTAGATGATAGCTCAGCTTAAGGCCATGAGAGATGACCTGACGACCAAACTTCTCACAGTACTGCATGACACTGATGGAGCAGAGAGAGGGAGAAAGAGCTGCATCTTAAAGTGGACTATACAGAAAACAGATTCAGAAGACACATCATCAGAATTAAGGGGTTGCCTGGAAATGCTGAAGGAGAAAACCCAATCTGGGTTGTAAAAACTTTAATTGTGCAGCTGTAACATCCGAGCTCCCTGGAAGAAGTAAAAATAGAGAGAGCCCATAGGGCGCTACTCCCCCTGCCTTGGCCTCATAATAATACAGTAATAAAAACCCAGAGACCTAATTGTGAAACTTCTTAATTATCATCAGAAAAATTTAATTATGAAAAAGCCAGAGAGCACTCTGAGCTCATACTCAAAGGCCACAAGCTGAATTTTTTTCCATGAACACTCTGTCCTAACTTCACAAAGGAGAAGAGAGCTGGGAGAAATTACAGCAGCACTCAGCTGGGCAGATATCTGCTACAGATTGGTATTCCCATTTAAACTCTCAATCAGCTTCCAAAATCAGTATTATACAGTAAGAGACTTTAAGCAAGGAAAAAAACATACTCCAGTGGCTTGGAATAGAAATCCAAACCACTGATGTACAAAATAACTGTCCAGAGGGAGAACTCCAGATAAGTTTCTGAAAAACTCTTGGCAAATGGTGAAATACAGGAAAAAGAAGATAGGAAAAGACAAAAGACTCTAGCAACTGTATTGACAATGGCAGAAGTAAAGCTGAACAAAAGAATTTGGATACCCGATGAGTAATCTAAAGACCAACCAGAAGTGACTTTCTGGTAGTCACCAGGAGTGAACAGATGAACAATAACTATGTTACTGTTATAAAGAAAATAGCATAAAATTTGCTTTAATTGCAGTGATCAATAATAGCTGTGTTCTGTATTTTAAAATATAGAGGAAATAAAGGACGATAACAGAGGAGGGGGAGAGGATGGAGGAGACTAGAAAAAACAGAGAGGGAATGGCGAGGAGCCTTTAGGGATTCTCTGTAAATTTTTCTCATAACTCAAATGACCAGACAGTAATCCATCCCTAAGGGCAAGGTCCCATAGGTAGAAATTGCACCTCATTTGGATTGCAAGAGAAGCAGGCCAAGTGTTCTTAGGGAGAGTTTAGGATTCACAAAACACAGTCATTTGGGTTTCATTTCACATATTATGTTGGTAATTCATTTGTGGTTGGATTTAGGTCTAGTCTACACGACAAACATATCGGTATAACTACGCCACTGAGAGGTGTGAAAAATCCACACCCCTGAGCAACACAGCTATACTGACCTAACTTCCCCTCGTCCTCATGTTTCTCCCACTGACATATCTACAGCCTCTTGGGGAGGTGGTAGGCTGGCAGGAGAGAGCTCTCCCGTTGGTGTAGAGAGTCTTCATTAAAGACCTACAGCAGCACAGATGCATTGGTGCAGCTGCACCAGTGCAGCATTTTAAGTATTGATTTGGTGTTAGAGTAAGAGGAACACAGGAGAAGGGAGGGAACTGGGGAGATAGGGAGGGGGTTACAAACAGAAAACAAGTTATAGGAAATTGTTAAAGGAAAAGTTAAAGGAATTGGCGAATGTGATTGCAGAGCCATTGGCCATTATCTTTGAAACTCGTGGCGAACGGGGGAAGTCCCAGATGACTGGAAAAAGGCTAATGTAGTGCCAATCTTTAAAAAAGGGAAGAAGGAGGATCCTGGGAACTACAGGCCAGTCAGCCTCACCTCAGTCCCCGGAAAAATCATGGAGCAGGTCCTCAAGGAATCAATCCTGAAGCACTTACACGAGAGAAAAGTGATCAGGAACAGTCAGCATGGATTCACCAAGGGTAGGTCATGCCTGACTAATCTAATAGCCTTCTATGATGAGATTACTGATTCTGTGGATGAAGGGAAAGCAGTGGATGTATTGTTTCTTGACTTTAGCAAAGCTTTTGACACGGTCTCCCACAGTATTCTTGTCAGCAAGTTAAAGAAGTATGGGCTGGATGAATGCACTATAAGGTGGGTAGAAAGTTGGCTAGATTGTCGGGCTCAACGGGTAGTGATCAGTGGCTCCATGTCTAGTTGGTAGCCGGTGTCAAGTGGAGTGCCCCAGGGGTCGGTCCTGGGGCCGGTTTTGTTCAATATCTTCATAAATGATCTGGAGGATGGTGTGGATTGCACTCTCAGCAAATTTGCGGATGATACTAAACTGGGAGGAGTGGTAGATACGCTGGAGGGCAGGGATAGGATACAGTGGGACCTAGACAAATTGGAGGATTGGGCCAAAAGAAACCTGATGAGGTTCAATAAGGATAAGTGCAGGGTCCTGCACTTAGGACGGAAGAACCCAATGCACAGCTACAGACTAGGGACCGAATGGCTAGGCAGCAGTTCTGCGGAAAAGGACCTAGGGGTTACAGTGGACGAGAAGCTGGATATGAGTCAGCAGTGTGCCCTTGTTGCCAAGAAGGCCAATGGCATTTTGGGATGTATAAGTAGGGGCATAGCGAGCAGATCGAGGGACGTGATCGTTCCCCTCTATTCGACATTGGTGAGGCCTCATCTGGAGTACTGTGTCCAGTTTTGGGCCCCACACTACAAGAAGGACATGGATAAATTGGAGAGAGTCCAGCGAAGGGCAACAAAAATGATTAGGGGTCTGGAACACATGACTTATGAGGAGAGGCTGAGGGAACTGGGATTGTTTAGTCTGCAGAAGAGAAGAATGAGGGGGGATTTGATAGCTGCTTTCAACTACCTGAGAGGTGGTTCCAGAGAGGATGGTTCTAGACTATTCTCAGTGGTAGAAGAGGACAGGACAAGGAGTAATGGTCTCAAGTTGCAGTGGGGGAGGTTTAGGTTGGATATTAGGAAAAACTTTTTCACTAGGAGGGTGGTGAAACACTGGAATGCGTTACCTAGGGAGGTGGTAGAATCTCCTTCCTTGGAAGTTTTTAAGGTCAGGCTTGACAAAGCCCTGGCTGGGATGATTTGGTTGGGGATTGGTCCTGCTTTGAGCAGGGGGTTGGACTAGATGACCTCCTGAGGTCCCTTCCAACCCTGATATTCTATGATTCTATGATTCTATATTCAGGCACACAGTCATGAATGCAACAATTGAAAACAAGAGAGACATTGACAACACAAGGGTTCATGCCATCAGGTAGCTAGAGAATCTCAATAATTTCAAGTTTTTCAATAAGCTAAATAGTTACTTTCAATGGTTATTCCTTTTAAAGTGACATCTTTGTCAAAAGGCTAAATAATGTCATTAAAAGAGGGGGGGAATCTAGGTATAATTTATTTTTAAAAAACTTTCAGATTATTCAACTCCAAGAAACCCATTTTCAGGAAGAACAAATTATGAGCATGAAAAGTAATTGGTTTCAGCACACATTTTTTTGCTTCAGCAAAAAGAAAAGGGGAGTGGGCATTACACTTGCTACACATGTGCCTTTTCAAATTAAGGGTCAATTTAAGGAGAAGGAGGGACGATTTATATTGTTGAAGAGCACAATTGCTAGGTTAATAACAACATTGGGCTTAGTGTATGCTCCCAACCAAAAGCTAAGTAAACAAGAATAAATAAATAATAAATATTAAGGACATCTTTAAAACACTGCAACACTTTGGGGAAGGGGAAACTATACTTGGAGGAGACTTCAGTTGGATCAGCACAAATCTGATAAAAAAAGAAAAGGGGGATATGGAAGCAGATGAAGCATGGACTTCTCTTGACAACAATTTGATCTCTCAGATTGCTGAAGAGAATTGTACCCAGGAGAAAAAGATTACACATTTTATTCACACCCTCATCAGTTATACGCTAGAATAGACCTAATATTAATATCTAAATCCTTAATGAAAAAGAAAAGATCTGTGGAAATTGGCAACATGATGTGGTCAGATCATGCACCCTTGGAAGTAATATTGGTTGGGTTCTAAAGATAATTTTTGGGGGGAAAATGAACTGCTTGCTTCTCCATGACAATCACCGGGTTCCAGCAATTAAAGATGACATTGTTCAAAACTTTCAAATAAATAATACAGACAATATAAAAAAAAGTCTTTTCTGGGAATTAGGTAAATCAGTATTTAGGGGCCAGTTGACAAGCAATGCCTCTCAACTGAAAAAAAGAAAGAGCTCAAGAAAAAACAGAATTAGAACAGGAGATAAAAAGTTATAAGATATTCACAAAAACACAGATTAAAAAAAATACCAACAATTAACTAATATTAGAGGGAAGATGAATATGTTGCAGGAGAGATGCTACTGAAAAAGCCCTTGGATATACAAAGCAGAAGTTTTATGAAAATGAAAATAAAAGTGATAGAGTATTGGCTCAAAAACTTAAAGGGATTCTAAAGCAATGTATTATTCCACTCATAAAAAATGATCAGCAAAAGATAGTTACACACCCTGATGCAATAAGTGCAACTTTTGCTGCTTATTATAAAAATCTCTACACCTCATATACTGCAAGCTCTGAAGTTATTCAAAAATATCTGGAAGTAGAAGACTTGCCAAAGATAAGCAAAACTGATAAAGAAACTTTAGATAAAGAAATAACAGAAGAAATTCTAGAGACAATAGCAAGTATGAAAAGTGGCAAAACTCCAGGACTTGCTGTCTTTCCAGCTAAATTTGATAAGGTATTTAAGGAAGTATTAGTGTGTCTCCTTTGAGAGATACCTTCAATACTATTCTGTTAGGAATATGTTCTGGAGGCACTTCCACAACCAATGAAAGAAGCTGTTGTTGTTGTCCTCCCTAAAGATGGGAAAAGGCCTTACCTTAGGCAGCTCCGATAGGCCCATAACACTTTTAAATCATGACATGAACATTTTAGCAAAAATACTAGCTAGCTGATTACAGTCTTTGCTCTCAGCTTTTATAAATCCAGATCGAAGTGGATTAATTAAGGATAGACAAATGTCAGACAATATTTGGAGAGTACTTGGAATCACCCATAATGCCAGATCAAAGTAAGATCAATTTCTTACGTTATCACTAGATGCAGAGAAAGCCGTTGATAGAATAGAGTGGAACTGTTCATTTCAAGGCCTGTTCCATATAGATTTAGACCCCCCAGTTCCTGAAATGGATAACTGCTCTTTACAGGAGCCCAAAAGCAGCTGTGTGAGTTAATAGGGTCAAACCTCTCCTATTTGAATTGTCCCCTTTATTTTTCCCACTGGCCATGAATCCTTTTGCACAGAGGATAAGGAACAATGAATCCATCACAGGAATAAAGCTTACAGAAATACATCAGAAAATGATGCTATATGTAGATGATATAATATTATTTCTATTTACACCAAATATTTCCCTAAAATTAGTTGCTAAAGAAATCCAGGACTTTGCGAAAGCATCTGGTTTTAAAGTAAACTATGCCCAACCTGAAATGCTAGTTATAAATTTCTGAAAAGCCAGGTTCTGAAAAGTCACTTCTCCAGAAAACATTTGGGTACAAATAGGCAGCAACTACAATACCTCGGAATTCAAATCTCAAACAATCTAGAAGATCTCTATGATTTAAATATCAAACTACTACTTCATCAAATGAGCCGAGATCTGAATGCTGGGAGAAGTATGCAATTTCTTGGTTGGGAAGGATAGCCACAATCAAAAGGAATATTCTGCCAATATTTTTTGTTTCAAAATCCTTCTGTGATTATCCCCAATAAAACCCTAGCAAGAATACAGAGGATGTTGTTAGAATTTATATGGAACAAGAGAAGACCAAGCGTGAGTGCAGCTATTTTGTACAGACCCGTTAAACGGGGTAGACTGGCTGTTCCAAATATTCTGTGGTGCTATCAAGCCAGCCAGCTCAAAGCGGTAGTGGAGTTGGGGTGCTCTAACCCAGTCAAATACTGGATCTTTTTTAGACAAGAAAATTGTAACAGTGTAAACATCGCTAGGCTACCATGGATTAATAAAATATTGTGCCCTCCAGAAATTTACACACATCCTTTAGCAAAGTGTAATCTATGGGTTTGGGACAGAACTAGAGATAAGATAAATTCTTTCCCCTCACCAATGACACTCATTGCAAATAATCCAGATCTTAACCCAAATTGTGAACCAGAAAGCTGCACACATTGGAAGAGCTATGGAATACACATGGTTGGCCAGCTATTCAGTAAAGACAATTTTCTAATTTATTTAGAGATCAAAACTAACTTTAATTGGCCCACTCTACCCTGGTACCAGTACTTTCAGGTCAAAAGTTATGTTTCTCAACTTTCTGTAGAAGTGACAGTGTCTGGTCAATTTGAAAACAAAATAATTTATTAATTAAATTAATTTATATCCGTCTTTTCAGACAGCTTTTCTAACAAAAAAGTCTCCATATATGACACACTGGGAAAAGGATGTGGATAGATAAATTACCGCAGAGAAATAGGGTTTGACCTGGAAAAGAGGACCAGCAACCTCAATCTGTAGAATAATAAAAGAAAATGTCTTTAAGATATTGTTTCAATGGTACCTCACATCAGTCAGGGTAAAAAATATATATAGATTGAATGTGGATAAAAGTCAGAGAAACTGTGGTGAAATAAGAGATTTTATGCATGTATGGTGGATATGCCTGGACATTAGAAAGTACTGGGATGCAATTCATAACAGTATATCCCAAATTGTTGGAAACGTATTACCATATGATCCTTTGGTAATCCTTCTGGGGCTTCCTAATGGAAATGGTCACACAAGAGGAAATGAAGAATTAATCTCTCATATGCTAGTAGCTGCTTGACTATTGGTAGCCTCTCTCTGGGGAAAAAAATAGTCCCACCATAAAGGAATGGTTCAATATTATGAGAGGTTTTGCTTATGGAAAAATCAACACACCAATTAGGTACCCACCAAAATAGAGGACAGTTTGATATTTAGATATTTATATTTAGACCTTTTATTCATTACTCACACAAAGTACACTCACCTGCAAAAAAGCCCCAGCACACCTGTCCAATTTTTTTAATATTAATATTTGATAGATGTGCCTGGTATGTTAAATATGTTTATATTGAAATGTCACTTAATAAAATCACTAGAAATTACATATTATAGATGTTGTAATGATGCTCAATCTGTAATATAGTAACACCCTGTTAAATAGAAAGATCTGATGATGTATTCCTGTATAATGTCTCTTTAAACAAAAGCTAACTATTGTTATTCCTGTATTATGTATTCCTGTATAATGTCTCTTTAAACAAAAGCATAACTGTTTGTTATGATTCTGATATTTATATGGCAAGGCTTTATAAACCTGTGAAAACTTCCCAAATAAATGAATAGTTTTAAAAAGAAAAGAAAGGAAAACATGCAGTATAGTGATAGAACCCAGGAGTTCAATTTATGTAGCTTAACAAAGTCCCAGGGTAGCCTGGGACTGCAGCATAGACAGACTTGATTTCAGTCTATAAGTACCTGTATGGGAAACAGATATTTAATAATAGGCTGTTCAGTCTAGCAGAAAAAGGTATAACACAATCCAGTGGCTGGAAGATGAAGCTAGACAAAATCAGACTGGAAATAACTGCACACATGTTTATCAGTGAGAGTAATTAACCATTGGAATAACTTACCACAGATCCTGGTGGATTCTCCATTACTGGCAATTTTTAAATCAAGATTGGATGTGTTTTCTAAAAGATATGCTCTGGGAATTATTTCTGGGAAATTCTATGGCCTCTGTTATCCAGAATGTCAGACTAGATCAAAAAGAAAAGGAGTACTTGTGGCACCTTAGAGACTAACAAATTTATTTGAGCATAAGCTTTCATGAGCTACAGCTCACTTCATCCGATGCATTCAGTGGAAAATACAGTGGGGAGATTTATATACATAGAGAACATGAAACAATGGGTGTTACCATACACACTGTAACTAGAGTGATCACTTAAAGTGAGATATTACCAACAGGATTGAAATTAATTTGCAAACTGGATACAATTAATTTAGGCTTGAATAGAGACTGGGAGTGGATGGGTCATTACACAAAGTGAAACTATTTCCCCATGTTTATTCCACCCGCCACCAGTCCTCAGACGTTCTTGTCAACTGCTGGAAATGGCCCACCTTGATTATCACTACAAAAGGTTCCCCACCCCCCACCCCTGACAGCTCTCCTGCTGGTAATAGCTCACATTAAGTGATCACTCTCCTTACAGTGTGTATGGTAACACCCATTGTTTCATGTTCTCTATGTATATAAATCTCCCCAGTGTATTTTCCACTGAATGCATCGGATGAAGTGAGCTGTAGCTCACGAAAACTTATGCTCAAATAAATTTGTTAGTCTCTAAGGTGCCACAAGTACTCCTTTTCTTTTTGCGAATACAGACTAACACAGCTGCTACTCTGAAACCTGTCATTAGACTAGATCAGTGGCTCTCAACCTTTCCAGACTGTTGTACCCCTTTCAGAAGTCTGATTTGTCTTGCATACCCCCAAGTTTCACCTCAATTAAAAACTACTTGCTTACAAGGACATTAGACATAAAAATGCAAAAAGTGTCTCAGCACACTATTACTGAAAAATTGTTTACTTTCTCATTTTTACCATATAATTATAAAATAAATCAATTGGAATATAAATATTGTACATTTCAGTGTGTGGTACAGGGGCGGCCAAACTTATTGACCCTCTGAGCTGCATACGACAATTTTCATAACCTGGAGAACTGGGCATGCCTGCTGGGGCTCAGGGCTTCAGTCCTGTGGGGCTCACCTGCTGGGGCCTGGGGCTTCTGCCCTGCAGCAGGGTGCTATGGTTTGAGGCTTCCGCTTTATAGGAGGCACATGCCAAGGCTCAGGGCCCCAGCAGGCGCACCCACCGGGCTGAAGCCCTGAGCCCTCTCAGAGGCCAGAAGCCCCAAGCTCCCTTCCCTGCCAGTCTATTAGGCAGAGAAAGGGGGGGCATGGTGGGCTCCAGAAGCTGCATTTTAACTGTAAAAGAGCCACATGTTGCTCATGAGCTGCGGTTTGGCCACCCCGGTATAGTATATAGAGCAGTATAAACAAGTTGTATGAAATTGTCGTTTGTACTGACTTCACTAGTGCTTTTCATGTAGCCTCTTGTAAAACCAGGCAACTATCTAGGTGGGTTGATGTGCTCTCTGGAAGATCTCTGGGTAAGAACCACTGGACTGGATGATCCCAGTGGTCTCTTCTGGCCTTGGAATCTATGGCTGCTCTGCCCTGAGATGTGACTGAAGGACCTGGATTTTAAATCAAGTGGAGAATGGGGACAACATAATATACGACAATATTTACAAACGTTTCAGATAATGGGCTGTGTTAATTGTTTCTCGTGTTTTATTGTATGCAGTGTATAATTTTTCAATTAGTTAGTTTTTCAAGTGTACTAAACGCTATTGCTCTACAGCGCCAAAATGTAAAGTCGGTGTTTTGCGGTTCCTTCCTAGACATTGTGTAAGAAGCCATTAGCTACTTAGCTAGAAGTGAGTTTTGAAATGTTGCCCCCCACCCCCCCAGAAGGGCTCATTCCTTCGCTGGGAGTTCTGGTCCTCTCCTTAGAGCAGGACATTATAACACCCCGTGGGGAGAAAGGCTCTGTACATCACACGCGCACTGTTCAAGCTATTGCCCCAGTGGCGGTATATTACCGCTGAGCTGTGTGGCAAGTCGGGAACCCTTTATACATCTCCCTTGCTGCTCTTTAGGAAGCTCAAACGTTTATGTTCACGACTTCCCCTTAGTCTGCCCAGCAGCCCCTGACTTGGCGACCCTTCCTTCCCCGCGCCCTACCCCATTGTACCCCGAGTCTGGGGCTGGTGCAGGAGACCATAGCTCCGACACGCGCCCGCTTCCCTCGTCTGGGGTCCAGGGTGCACCTGGGCGAGCGACCGCGGGTTAACACTACGATTTTGCCCTGTCTACAGTAGGATTTTACAACGTGTTAGTTAACACGTGATCGCTGTCCCCTTGTCTCTCTTTTTCCTAGCGTAGCCAGGGCCCCAGCATTCTCCGGCCCAGGGAATGTGCCTAGAGGACTGGGAACACCCGTACTCGGCACATCTTCCCGTCTGGATTCATCACAACCGCGCTGTCCCGCAGAGCGCGATTAACTGCCCGTTTCCGCCTTGCATTTCACTCCTGCGTCTTCGGCGAGCCCGCACGAGATGGGCTCCGCACGCTGCCCCGCGACAGCCAGGAAGAAAAGTACAAGTGTCGCTCTAACCCTGACCGTGCTGCTGTCTAGTTCTGCCTCCCCCCCGCCTAGTCCTTGAGGAAGGGCAATAATCCCATTGACACTCACTCGGGACAGCGCGCAACACAAACGCCGGAGAGCAGCTGCTCGGCGCACACATGGCCAGACACGCGGAGCGAACTTGTTACCTGCTGCGCTCCGCATAACTTTTCTCAGCTCTCGCCAATCACCGGCCGCAAATGGATCCGATTAAAACCAAATTAACCCCCTTTGCTGCTCTCCTTGAGCCCGGGCCGCTAACAGACCGCGGCGGGGCTGGGCACAGGAAGGTGACTGCGGATTTATCCTCTGTAGGGCAAGTCTTACCCTGGACTTCTGTTCAACTCGGGGGCTCAGCCCTCGCCTGTCTCCAGGGTGTCAGTCCTGTCTGGGGCCAGTCAGATGCGGTGATATTTTATTTCAGCCCTAAAGGGCATGGCTATTGGAACACATTCATTTTGATCACTTCCCTGATTGCTAAGCGAGGCTGGGGACAGAACCACTGGCGGCATTTGTTGATTACACACCGTCCTCCCTTGACAGTGAAAGGAAACGAAACGTTCCCTGGTTACATTAAAGGGCAGCAGGGCGGTTTCTCCTTGCCAATGATTCGCCGCTGTAAGTTGGTGTGCCCTTGTGGTGTCTCGGCGGTGACGGGCTGAACTTTCTCGAGTGTCTGAAGTAAGCTAAAGTTAATTGCCCCTTTACAAAATATAAAGCGGGCGGTGGAAAGGCAGAGGGCGGCTACGCGTGCTGTGCAAGGTGCAGCGGCTCGGCCACCAGGCTGGACCTGCTCAAGAAGTTTCTCCTTTCCCCAGAGCGCTTCTCGAACACACCCGTCGGGCCGGAATGAGACACTCCGGTTTCTGCCCCCAAGGAATTATGGCCCCTTTAAATGGGATCGTTTCTGCAAAGCTAAATCGGCGTGAGCTGGTTTCCTTGGGACCGTGGGTTCCTCTAACCCGAACCATGTGGATTCCTACCCTGCTGCCCCTCGCCCCAGTCTGCGGGCGACTCAGCGAGGAGAGCGCTAGGCGCTGCCCAGACAGCTACGCTGCAGAGCGCTGCCGGAACCGCCGTGTTCTCGTCCCCCTTCTGCTGCGCATCTTGCGCGCCTCTGGGCGCGGTCCTCGGGACCCCCGGCTGCCACAGCCCGACACCCCTGGCTGGCAGCCGCTCTGGGGCTTACTTACTCATCCGGGAGGTGGAGATGACTACATCGGGACCCGATGGGCTACGAACGCAGCCCCGGGCACGCCAGGAGCCTGTGGCCACCGCTGGTGCCAAGGGGACGGACCCATGCGGTAGCTGCGTAGGGTGGCCGGGGAGCTGCGCTTGCCTTACCCGGTCAGTGGAGAGGACCTGGCGGTAACGCTCTTCTTCCTGAGGCAGGGCAGGGAACGGTTGCATCGAGAACATGCTCTGGCTGCTGCTTAGTCTTCTCCACCTTCCTCCCCCCACCCCTTCTCCTTTCTACATCTCACACGGAAGTGCCACGACTGCCTGTCTCCCTCCCAAACACACAGACTGGGCTCGGGGGAGGGAGGGGGCTCCGCATTTTGTCTGCTCCCCCCGCCACCCTCTCCCACCCAATAATAATAAACCTCAACGCGCAAGCCACCATTCCCCCTCCCCCCCTTTGTTCGCAAGGACTCGATTCCCTGGGAACAGGCTGGGAGCCAACTTGTTTGTTAATTTCTCCCCGAACTCATCTTACCGGGAGGAGAGGTAACCGGGGGCAGGAAACTAAGGCAGGAAGATTAAGAGTCAGGCAGATCAGCCCCAGCTTTTACCCCCATGGCAGATGACGTGCAAAGGGATCTAGGCTACGCCCGGCCACCACTAATCACTCGCTAAAGCTAAGGGACAGGGGCTGGTCACGTAGCTCACCCCACTTGTGTAGATGAATTTCTGTCACTCTGACCTGTCCTCGCCTTATCCAGGCTACAGGGGCTCTCCTGGAGAAAAGTGGCAGCACTGCCTTGCCCCGCCACCTGCCAATAAAACGATCCTATCGCCCTACCAAGTTCGGCCGGCTGGCAGGTAGCCTTTCCGGGGTCAGCCAGGTGCACAGCTCGCCCAGAGGAGCTAGCCCCCATTCCTTCCCCGGCTGATCACAAAGTAAAGGGAAGGCTGGAATCGATCCCTCCCCCAACCCAGGTTTATTTCACTCAGGCAATCTTGAAGAGGATGCCACTACTGGCTGCAAAGAATATTTGGCTTCTGGGTTTATTTTGTTTTAATGGTCCTGTCGCTGACAGTTTGATGAAGCAGGGGTTGCAAAGCTCTTCTCACAAGGGCTTTTACTCCTCTGTGCAAGGAAACCTGAAAGGTGGGGAGGTAATTGATGATCATATTTGATTAGACAGAATGCTGTGCTCTATTTCTACAGGCTCTTGGACAAAGTACACGTTGCCCGCTCTGCAGCCTCCTGAGGGACTAGAGAAGAATGGGAATTAAGCCCCATGGAAGTGCTGATTAAGACACCATTCACATTCCCCACCGAAGATGGCAGGTGGGGGAAGTTATCTGGGCACATTTGAAATTAACGATTGTCCTCTGAGCCCATGGACTAGGTGAAATTGAGGCTAGAATTCCACAGAGAAATGGGTTAGACGTTGCCAGTATAAAAGGAGAGCCCAGCCTGGGCAAGGAGAGAAGAAAGCTGGAGGAATAGGCTCCCGGGAGCTTGAAACAGGGCCAATGAGCTCCCTTCACCCTATCAGGGGCCTCCAATCCCAACTCGTTCAGGTACCTGAGCAAGATCCATCTCTTCACTTTATTTCCTAGGGGGTAAAAGTGGCATGTTGCTGAAGGACTCGAAATCCCGGAAGGGGGAAGAGCAAATCACAGATGGATGATTTCATATACAGCCTTCCCAGCCCATAGTCTAAACTCCAAGGCCGAAGAAATATGTAAAACAAATGTAAAGATAGTGTGACAGCTACCGTGCCCGGGACCTCAAAAGCTGAAAGTGAGAGACTTTCCACAGCTTGAACCACAGAGCCAGGCGCTCAAGCTCAGAGCTGTGCCCGACTGGCATCGCTGTGGGTGAGGCACAGGGAGAAACCTCACACACACTGAACAATGATTACAATCCATATAAAATTTGCACATATTTTGATTGGTTCCCCTTCTCCTTGTACGTTGCTTGTTGGCTCATGCTCCAATCCTGCAACTGGATCCATACAGAAGGACCCTTATCGCCAGGTGGAGCCTCACTGAAGTCAGTGGATCTCTGCAGGGTTCCCAGTGTCCACATATATGCATCTGATTGCAGGACTTCAGCCAAAGATCAAGGCAGGGAGTACCTGTGTTTGCGGACAATGCCTACTACACTGTGGATGCTACCAGAATATAAAAGGATCCAGTACTTTTCCAGGAGCTGCAGTCACCCTTCACTTAGAAAGGACACCATCTTGTGTAAGTAGATTATGAGAATATGCTTCAGCTCTACTTACTAAAACAAATAAGCTTCTACTATTGTACTTTAAGAATGTTTTTTAGCGCTAGTGCAATGTCACTGTAGTGATCATAAGAAAAAAAGCGAGAATCTAGCTCCAACTAAAAAAACCCCTTGACTTGAACCTAACTTCCATCACTGATCTCCACCCTGGCTCTCATTCCAGACACTACCCCATATTTTAGAGTAAAAGAGAGATCACCAAGATACTTAAATAAGCACATCTCAGGATCTTCTGCCAACCCATACTCTTCCCCAGCTCTCCTGTGTCACCATCCCTTGCTTTATGCCACGCCTAATTTACCTGCAAGCTCTTAGGGCAGGGAGTGGCCATTTTGTTTCTCAAATGCCACGCACACCAAACTGTACATAAATGCTTCCAATCCAAATGCTACGGTCCAATCTTGCATTTTTCACTTGGGCAAAATCCCCCAGTAGAAAATGAAAAGTAGAACAAGTTGCTGCTACTCCACAAATAACAGCAAATGTGTGGAATAAGAAACAGAGAAGCAAACGGTTTAAAAGACTTTGCGACTGCTGACTGTTTAACAGTAGACAGACACGGAATTAGCCTTTACACAGTGATTTTTCTTGGTTAATATTTTGTAAAGTATGTTAACTATTCCTCTCAAACGCCTAAGTTACGAAGAGGGTGAATAGTGGCATTAACCCCATTTTACAGATAGGGAAACTGAAGCCCAGAGGAGAAGTGTATTGCTCAAAGCCCACAGCAAGTCAGTAGTGGAGTTGGAATTAGAACACCTGGAACACCTCACTCCACCCACATTTTATGCTGCCACTCCAGTTGCTGAAGCCTCTGTGAAAACTATCCACATTTTTATTGTAAGGTCTGGAAGCCAGGGCAAACCTAAGCGAAGTTCTGTTTCTAGCAGCTATTTTAATGAGACCACTATATTCCAGAAATTAATATATTAACAAAGTGTTCTGTTATTTTAACATGCTCCCCTCCCCCCATTGCTTCGCTTATTAGTGGTTTCCAGATCAGGAACATAGCTTGCCATTTAGTCTGTCTTCACACTAACTAGATACCCACACACAGTTGGTGACATTAGTCTATCAGCGGAAAGCAGAACTTGTTTTCCAGTGGAATGATCTGTATACATTTATAGTACAATGCACATTTTAAAAAAACTGTTACTGAGGATAGTGAAACAAGGGAATACACATACATATTATTGTCTCCTAGCAAATTTGATTTACTAATGTAGATAATTTCTCTTTGATTTTATTGTTCTCAACCATATGCCTTGGCTTCCACTGCCTGGCAGAGTGCAGAATAATTTTGTTAAATTTATATGTATTGAAAGCAACTGGTTAGTTTGGTTGGAGCCAGAAGATAAAGACTAAAGTATATACTTGCATTTCAGTGCAGCTAGAGGGAGAAACGTCTAAAATGGCCAGAGCATGAAAAATAATTTAAGAGGAAGAGATTGGAGTAAACAATATTTAAGAGGAAAAATGGGACTACACTATGCCTGACCTTTGCCTGCGTATGCAGTCTTCTCCCAACCTGTGCATCACAGAACAGCAACCATACAAGAAGTGTAGTTAGGCTCTATGGCACAATTACTTCTGGCTAAGAGTATTAGCCATCCCACAAGTGGTAGGAATTAGCTCTGTCCTCATCTCCGTCCCACACCCCAGCAGCCAGATATAGCTGGAATCAGAAAGGAACACACACACACAAAATCTAAAAGAGTGATGTATGAGCTGCACCCCACCAGGCATCGTGGCTGACGCATGGCTGTTGGCGCCCCTACTGGGACGGTCCATGTTTGTACATTATCAAATATAGAGCAGTGTTTTAAAGCTTCAACTGAGCCCATAAACTTTGTACAAATAGTTTTAGTTTTGGTGTGCATACATAGTGAGATTTTAACCATGACTGTTTAATGCAGGAGGAATGATGGGATGTCTGTGTGACAGATATTGCAATCCCATGCAATATCTTTGGAGACCATATTTTATTAAGGTTATGGTTAATGTATCACGGTGGGCCAGGAACTGTGTGCAACTCCAAGAAGGAGGGTTATCACAGCTCCGAAAGGCGCTAAACACAGTGGGTCAGTGATTAAGGTGGCTCACTCAGGATGCAAACCCCACCAGAGGAGTATCACCCCCCCTACGGAAGGTTGCATATCGTGGATTCTCAGACACAGAAAAGGCATGTGGTATAAAAAGGCTGGGTTTAAACCGACACAGGGGCCTTCTCTCTGACCCAGCATATGGACCTTCTGTCCAAGGGAAGCCCCCAATCCTTCTGGAAGGGTGGGGAAGATTTTGGCCTACTAGGGCCCCGTAACACTGAGTGACTCTGGTAAGCTTTTAGCATGTATATAGGAACTTCCTCTTTTATGTTTCTTCTGTAATGCTTTAATGAACATGCTTGCTTAGAGCTGCATGGCAACTGGAACCTGTTTCTAATACGTTGTTCATAGCCCTTGGAGACAGAGCAATGCATGGGCCCTGGCCATTAGGCAGACTGGCTTGCTGGAGATACCACCGTGTAAGGCAGGGAGCTGTGCAGCCTTAAAACCCCTTGTCAAAAGAAAGTGCGAGAAAGGTCCCACCCCAGAGATAGGTAATGGCTGGAGTCCTGACACCTCACTGGGTGCTCCTGGAATGGACTACAGATACAGGTGCAGTTACCGTAAAACTGTTTGTATTTAAGTTGGATGTATATTTGAATAAAGTGCCTGGATAGGGATAACAGTGCTGATATACCAACATGTTGGTCAAAGAGAGCTGAAGACTATTAATTCCCTCCCACACGATCTACTTGAGTGGACTCCCCCTCTTTCAGGTCTCACTTTTGCCAGTGCATTAAAATGAAGAAATATGAATAAATAATTGCAATATTAAAGTTGCCTACTTTGTTGCTCTATCTACATTCTCTCCTCACCCCCCATTTCTCCCCTTTTCATCCTTTTAGTTATTAAGCAAAACCATCAAATTAACTTTATTGACAGAGAATGGATATTATAAAGGTTTGAGATAGAAGAGACCTATTAAGTCACCTTCTCTAACTTTGCAATAGTTCAGCATTGTTCTCTCGTCTACAGTAGACTGGATAAAGTCCTGGAGAATATAATTTTAAATGACAAGCAATGGAGCTACCACCACTTCACTTGAGAGAGTAATTCCACAGTTTAATAGATCTCAGTTAATTTTTTCCTAGAATAAATTTAATCTCCTTCCTCCTATTTATAGCTCAGGGACTGAAATGAATCTTCAGGAGGGGCAAAGAGAAAATCAGGGAAGTAGCCATCAAAAAGGGGGATATGACAAGTAGGAAATTAACAGTTTTTCTATTTTGATCCATATCAAAGTTTACTGTTTAAGTACTGTGCGTTCCTTTATCATATTACTACTTGAGAACAAATGAATGATCTAGATTTTATTCCACATTTATTGTATGGCTGGGTTTTTAACAGATGACTGTAAGGTATACAGTGCCAAAGGTATGCATGATACTTTACAGATAAATGACAGGTCTCCTGCTGCCAAGGGGCTTATAATCTAACGGCCCAATCCTCCAAAATGCTGAATGACCCCTGAAAGGTAAGGGAGCACCTTTAACTCCTATTAATACTAGTGGGAGATGAGGTTGCTTAGCACCTTGCAGGAGTTATTCAGATTTGGAAGATGCTTTGTACTTAAAATACAGTATATTTAGCTATATATTTAAGACTGACAAGTATGTATGCCAATCAGACACTTCCCTTCTAGTACTTATGTCACTTGGGCTGATATAGACTTCTCCATTCTTACTTTCTTTGCAAAATAAAATTCTTAATATTTGAATGTTTGTTCATTATGTTGTAATGTAGTAGAAACATACTATTTAAATGATTGCAAATAAGCTTCAATATTTTCCCTACACAAGTTATAAACAATTCAAGTACTGAGTAAATCATAAATGTGTTATCTGCATGTTGTACTTCCAAATACTTTGTTGCATCTATAAACAAACTGACTAGCCTCCTCATCCAACATTAAAATGTAAGTAATCAAATGTATAAGATCATATAAGTGGAAGAGAAGTTAGTAATCTGGTGCATTTAAGATGCGGATTGTTTTAACCCACTCACATTCCTTGATGCTAGGATTCATGAATATTTATTCAACAAGCACTGCTTGTAGCAGACCTACCAACTTTAGAGAGTGCAAATGACTAAGATGCTTTTCTGTGATTGGATTATACACCACTAGTTTTGATATTTTGTTTATTTTAAGTTCTATCTTTCTCTCATACCAACAGATCAGGAGATACTTAGTCCCTTTAATAAGAGGATGTGTCTTTGCCATTTTTAAATTTCTTTTCATATGTAAATGTGTTTTCCTGCCAAACAAGAAATACAAATATTTAACATGATCAATGAAGTTGCCAGTATTTCCCTCCAATATTTTACATCAAGTTGATAAAAAATACTCAAAGCAATCTACACAAAGCTTCTGCTGCAAGAGCAGACCATTTTCATACGGTTTCTCTATTTGGAGAGATGGATTCCTTCTCTTTTGGCAACAGAAGTAGAGCTAAGCAGGCAGACACTTTACAATGTATTTGTTTTAATGAAGAAATAGCCAACACTGTCATAGAAAAAAATGAGTTCATTTCAAGTAAGGTGAGAACTGCTTCAACAAAGCCCTGCTCACATTGATATGAACATTTCTGCTGCAAACAGGTCCGCAACATATTACTTGACAATGGAACAGACTATCTTCATACATCTGTTTAAGGAAAATCTCCTCCTCTCTTCATCAATAGGAGGATTACTTGGCATAAGTGTTCACAAAAAAATACTGCAGGCCAGAGAGCAAACAAGAGCAAAGTCTGCATTTATGGCATGGATTTGGAATAAGCCTCTACTTATCACTAAAGGAATATATGAAAGCAGAAAAACAAAGTGGGTTTTTCCTTATACTGTAAAGGAAATTTGTTCAAGAAAAAAGTGTCACAAGACAGCACACCTTTGAGAGCTCACTTCATTGTCAAGCAACTTCCCATATGATCAGCACAAGTCTGCGATTCCATTAGGCTTTTTATTTTTTTTGAGGCACAAAAATTAAGGGTTTGAAAAGTAACTATGTGAGACCCACTGTACTGTCTGTGATAGCGCAAGCGAAGTAAATAAATCTTTTGTGAGGAAAGCTGACATTTCCACTGTGGAAAGCCCAAGTCTTCTAGACCATTTGAAGTTCTATATTCAATAAAATTATTATTAAAAGTTGCCGAAGGATGGATCTTCCTATTTTGTTTTGTATGAATTATGATTTATCTAAATCAAAGACTAAAAATACTAACCTTTATTAAGAGTGGCAGCTCAAGGCAATCTGCTGCCCCAGGCGATGCTTCAGTGCACTGCCTTCACATCACTGAAATATGGCCTGGCCACTGCTCCATCATGACAGAGTGGTGGCCAGGCCAAATCTGAGAAAGTGGTATTGCAACCTAGAGTCACATCACCACTCAAATTTAGGCTGGCTATCCCTTCTGTCATCGTGGGGTCACAACGTCACTCAAATTTGGCCTGACTGTCCCCCATCATGACAGAGGAGCAGCTAGACTAAAATCTTCCTTTCTAGGCAGCTGCCCAGAAATCTGCCATCCTAGGCAGCTGCCTAGCTTGCCATACACAGAGTGGCCTCTGCTTATTAAAGTGGCAAAAATACAATGTTGATTTACTGCAAATATGGCTCAATTTAACCTTATCTTACAAATGTACTGGTATGCAGTACAACCAAATTAAAAAACCTATGCTTAACATTGCGAAGTGGAGTTAATGAGACATAATACAATATATTAAAACAGAGATGGTGAAACTGTGCAGGATAAACTGCATGACCACATGCACTGTACAACTTTAAATCATTCTACTCTGAATTCATATTTTTGTGCTGTTAACTTAGATTTAAAAGCTTCACATGCTTTTTGTTTTTCCCTCATGACGTCAATTAAATATACAACTGAACTATGAACATGAAGTTCTAGTATATACAGACTAACATTCTAGCAATAAGAGGTACCTAAAGCCCAACTGAGGAATATTACAATAGATCAAATTATTTCAGTTGTTGTAAGCCATGAGCCACGCAAGCATCACAACAGCAACTCCACATACTGGCAGCATGATAAAATTCTTATATTTTTGCCACACCGATTGCTCAACTTCTACGTCATCCTTTCTTCTCTTGTTTTTTCGTCGTCCTTTTAACCTGTTCTCAAAAGCCTCTAGTTCAGCCTAGGTAGGACAGAAAACAAATAGTTGACATGTTTTCAGGATTAAAAACTTGGAAATAATACATTTATATTTTAAATGTCAATTTATGACAAGTCAGTGGCTTATGAAATAGATCTATATACGATGGGGGGGTTGGCAGCACCACCTACTATTCAGATTGCCCCAAACTTCCCCTTTTAAGACCTTGTTGTCAGTTGCTTATAACATAGCTAAAGTTTAACCATTAGGGCTGAACTTTTACATGCCAGATGTCTGCCTCATTAATTAATTAATTTTTATTAATATTTTGGAGAGGGAGAGGGGAATTTAAGCCAAAACTGTTCAGTCATTTCAGGGAAAGGAAAAATACATTTTGTCCAGATTAAAAAATTCTGGAGACCTCTTCTTTGAACAGCTCTGGAGCACAGACCTGACGTTTTATAGGGGGTGACCTGTGTTTCAAGGATGTGCCTTTTGCCATCCCTGTAAAAGAACGCTCAAATTGCTCCAAATTATATATTTGGAAAAAAAAATCCTTTGGAAAAAAAAATCACAGTTCACACATGCTCAGTAGAGACTTTTCAGATTTTAATAGCTAAAAATCACTGAAGATTCCATCCTCGCCGAGTGCTGACTAGACTGCACATGCACCATCCCACAAAGCAACTGAGCATGCTTCCGACCAGGCAAACAGAGGTGAAGCCAGACTTTCCCTGTAATGGCTGCTCCAGGCCATTGTGGAGCTGGGCACCCGAACTGACAGCAGGAGGCCAATCTCTCCTCTGGTCTCAGTGACCCCATTCCTGGCACCCCGGCAGCAAGAGGAGGACCAGCTGATTTGAATGCAAAGGGGACAAAAGCCAGACAGGGGGAAGGAAAGGAGTATATTGGGAAAAGGAATCTGAAACTGGAACTGGTTGGGCAAGAAAATTAGGACTAGGAGCCAGGGAGGCAAATGAGCAATGGGGTGGGGAGATGATGAGATTAGAGAAGGGAGATCAGGATTCAGACCCAGGACATGTGAAGTGTGTGTGGGGGAAATGGGAGAGACCTGATAATGACCTGGATGCGGGAGAAAAACTGGGACTGGCTGGGCAAAGAGACAGACAAGGAGAGTGGGAAGACAGGGACGACAGATTGGATGAGGAGCCTGGGGAGGCAGACTAGGTCTATGAGCCAGTGGGAGGGCAGAGACACATCAGACAAGGAGCAGGAAGAGAAAGGGGGGTTTCACGGTTAGGGGCAACTGAATGCTGCACTGGATTCTATCCCTGCCTCTGCCACAAAATCCCTAGTAATGTAATGCTAGTCAAGCCCCTTAAACCAAAACTTTTCAGTTTTTCATAGGTGGCCACTAACTCCATTCCTCATTTTCTAGGTGTCCAATTTGATTCCCTGTGGTCTGATTTACAGAAGTGCTGAGCACTTACAGTTGAAACTTAAGTTATCTGGAGCTGAGGTTTGAACAAGTGCTATATAATGCTAAGTCCTCTAAATAACTGGGTTGTACATGTCTAAAATGGGGCACTCAAAACTTAGTGGAAATTTGACCTTACTCTCTCTGTGCCTTGATTTCCCAATCTGTATGGGGACAGAGCCACCTCCTCACCTAGTAAGATGTTGTAAACTTAAATTAACCAAAGGGCTGTACACTTTGTAGCTTCTCTAGGCTGAGCTCATTGCCCTCTATCTCCCGCCCACAAGGTCTCTCTGCACAATCCTTCCATCACCCTCTATTTCAGGGACACCCTGAAACCCCCACCTCCACATTCCAGGACCTGTGCACCCCCCTTCCCCTCTCCAGCATATGCTGAGGCTCTGTGTACCCTCTATGTCCCCCATTTCCCTCCCATGCCAGGGGGTAGGTGTGCCCTTATTCTTCCCATGCCCTCATCCCCTCCATTACATGGTATCTGTATCCTCCCCAGCCCCGCCCCACCTGTCAGGGATTTCATGCAACTCCCATTGCCCTCATGCCAGGGTCCCAGTTCCCATCCCTCCCACTATGCCAGGGGTTATGCACACTTGCCCTTTCCCTCCTGCCCCTGCACCATTCTTATTTATTTTTATTTCTGGGAGATAAATCATTCATGGTGTCAAGTGTATTGGGAGGATCAGCAGAGCTGAGATGGGGTATTGTTATGCTGGAAAGTGTTAACGGGTTCTTTGATCTATAAGCAAGGGTCCACAAACTTTTTGCTGCCATGACCTTGTTTTAATGAAGTATTTCCTGCCAGGACCCCCAGACAACATGGAGGACACTATTCTGAAGAGCAAAATGGCATTCTCAGCCCAGTGGGGCCTTGCACACACTGTACGTTGAGGTCATGCCGATCCCTATTGTGTGGAGGACACCTTTTTCCTCTGCAGAATGTGACCTTGTACATATGGTGCATGTGAGGTCATGCTTCATCCATTGTTATCTCACATTAACCATACACGTAAGGTCATGTTGTGCAAAGCAAAAGGACATCTTCCATATGTTAAGGTTCACCATGACCCCATCTGCTGATAGCCTGACCCTATTTGGGGCTGCATTCCACAGTTTGGAAACTGCTGCTCTGTAGACAACTGCAGACCTGGATGAAGCTGCTGGGCCTGCTAGCCAGATGCCAAAGGCTCCATATGTCCCCTATTTCCCCCTTCCAGTTTTTCTCTCACACACCAAAACCCACCAATAGGATCCTGCCCATTGATGCCTACAATATTCCCATAAATGTTGCGATTTAGCAGATGTTGTGTTCAGAAGTTATCACGTTACTGGGGCACTTCTCTATCTGAGTTGAGTGTGAACATTTGTCTACACATGAAAATTAATTCAGAAAAAGGTAGTGTGTAAATTTAAAGCAAATTTACTATTCCTGATTAATTCTAGGAGTGGTGGAATGGTCTAATTCCAGAGGCAGAGTGACTTGTTTATATATTAGAATTAGAAAAGGTACAGAGAAGAGCAAAAAAAAATAAAAATAAAAATAAAATAAATAAAGGACAGGAACCAGCTTCCATATAAGGAGAGATTAAAAAGACTGCAACTTGGAAAAGAGATGACTAAGAGGTTTACATAAATCATGACTGGTGTTGCGTTAGCGAATAAGGAAGTGTTATTTACTCCTTCATATAACACAAGAACCAGGGGTCACCCAATGAAATTAATAGGCAACAGGTTTAAAACAAACAAAAGGAAGTACTTCTTCACACAACACACAATCAATCTGAGGAGCTTGTTACCACGGGATATGGTAAAGGCCAAAATTATAACAGTATTCAAAAAAGAACTAGATAAGTTCATAGAGGATAGGTCATCAATGGTTATTAGCCAGGATGGGCAGGGATGGTGTCTCTAGTCTGTGTTGCCAGAATCTGGGAGTGGATGACGGGGGATGGATCACACAATGACTTCCTGTTCTGTTCATTCCCTCTGAAGTATCTGTCATTGGCCACTGTCAGAAGACAAGATAGTGGACTAGACGGATCATTGGTCTGATCCAGTATGGCCATTCTTATGTTTCAAATTAGCTTAAATCAGAATAATGGCATGGAGTTAATCAGGAATAGCTATTCTGGAATAACTCCCTGTATAGCCAAGCCCTTAGACCTCACTGTGCTTAGCCAATTAACATTTATTAAGCA
Organism: Chelonia mydas; assembly: GCF_015237465.2. Lineage (NCBI taxonomy): Eukaryota > Metazoa > Chordata > Testudines > Cheloniidae > Chelonia > Chelonia mydas. The sequence continues at coordinate 92,340,808 of NC_057852.1, read as the reverse complement.
CTGTGATTCTATAGTGATAGGCACCATAAAAAAGCCCACAAGGAAATTAATAATTTTATTGTCAGAGCTGGGTTTGACTAATGCACAGTAAATAAAGCCTACAGTCAAATCAGCAAGGGAGGTTAAAACAAAATATTGAATAGCAGCTGACTAAGTGAGCTCTATTCATCCTGTGTACTAAATGAGACAGGGGTCCTGTAGAAAAAAATAGTATGTGATCATGTAATTAAAAATGGAATCATAATGTGCGCACACACGGGGGGGGGGACGGACAAATTTAGTTTGCATGAGCAACTATAAATCCTAACTTGTTAGGGCTTGACTTTTCACCCTTTCTAAAATGTTTTTAAAATCTTTTTGCATACATAAAAACATTTAATTACCTATCATCAGCAGGGTTTGAACCCTGAACCTCCAACACTGCAGCAAAAGACCACCACCACTTGCGCTTCAGAACTAAATACATTAACTGCCAGCTGCAGAAGTCTGTTAACGCAGAATGAGGGGTGGACAGCTGGATCTACAGGGTTGGGCAGCCCAGCCTGGCATTGCCCCCACATGGAGGAAGAGAGCACTAAGAAACTCCGGCCCCATGTGGTGCCTCTGTGTTAGGAGAGGAAAGGAAGATGGGTTGCTGGATCCAGGTGCTGGGTCTAAGGGTGGTCTATGGTGAGGGCAGGGAACCTGACCAGGCACTCTTCCCCCCTCCACTGGGAAGATGAGGGCTCCTCCCCTATATGATGTCCTCAAAGGGGCTTGGGCACTGGGGCCATGCGTGGTACACAGACCAGCTCTCTCCTGCCCCATCTCTCTGCTGCTACAGTACAATCTGCTGCTACCACTATTTTGGCATCAGCTCAACCTTAGAATTTTTTTGTTCAGTTATCTTGGAAGGCTACCAAGATTTTCCTGGGGTATGTGAACAAGAGAAGAAAAATTGCAATTTTAAACAATTTCAAGCTCCAAAAGTGTGAGCAAGGTTTCACTGAAGAAAAGGCACTTCTGCAGCCTGAGTGCTATCAGGCCTGCTGCAAAATAATGGAGGTGCGAAGTTCTCAAAGAATAGGTTGCAAGAATATTTTATAAGTGTAAAGTGTTAGAGGGGTTGCTACGTCAATATATCTAATCAAGCATAGGCATTTATTTTAATAAAATATGTAACTTTTATCTTGTCAGAAGGAGAAAGCACAAACAGGTGATGTTTTATTGTACTACAAGGTCCCTAAGAAAATTGCAGCCTCCATTTAAATGCTTACAGGGTCTGTTTCTGCAACCAAAACTACATTTTCCCAAAGTTTATTTTTCTTATTTTATAAATGTTTGGCAAAATGTAAAAGAGCAATTACATACAAAAATACTAATTTAATACAATACTTAAGATATTTTAACTCATGAAACATGAATAACGCGTTAATCATTTATACATGATTTTGCACATACTTATAGATGTTTGGTGATGTGGAAGAACACTTCGGCTTTACTATTATAAGTCACTCATAACACAGGCCTGAGTTCTTTGGGCCAGAATCCTTAGCTGGTGTGAAAAATCTTGGCCCTTAGCATCTGAAGACAATGTACTGCAAACCTTTAGCTATGCATAAATTAACAGATTTACCAAGAGAACTAAGGCTATGTCTACACTACAGTTTATGTCGGCATAACGTATCACTCGGGGATGCAAAAAAATCAGCCCCCCGGAGTAATGTAAGTTACACTGACATAAGCGCCAGTGTGGACAGCACTATGCTGGTGGGAGAGCTTCTTCTGACAGCACAGCTTCTGCCACTCACAGGGGCTGGAGTAGTTAAGCTGACAGGAGAGCTCTCTCCCCCATCGGCTTAGAGTGGCTACACTGGAGAGCTTACAGTGGCGCAGCTGTAAACTCTCTAGTGTAGCCCTGCCCTAAGACTTGGGGAGAGGTGCTGGGGTCAGAGGAAGAAGGGTTGGTACCTGTTGCCTTCGCTTTTCTTCTTCAATAGCAGCTTTGGCTTCTGCCTCTTTTATCTGTTCAAACACATACAAAATAATGGGTAACTGACATTGTAAGTTACTGATTATAGTATAAATTCTGTTTTCTGATTTCTCACAGGATCATTTTGGCTTTTCACAGAACGAGACTCATTAGAAAAATACCAAAAAAGTGTAAACTTCCTCCTGGGTGAGCTTCTAATCTACTACTTAGATTGTAAGATACTCAGGGTAGAAATTGCATTGTCATATATTGGGGAAGTATCTAGCACATAGTGGGGTGCCTTTAGTTTATAAATAATAATAGCATGCTGTGATAATTTGTGAATCCATCTATACAATTTATTAATTGCGTTTGATACTGGGGGCTTTGTACGTATCTGTGTCAGACTGCAAATTCCATTTTCAGTGTGCAGCCTTTTGCCTTCTCTATTACTTGTTTGCCTCCATGCTGGACTGAAAATTTCAAAGACTGGTGGCAAAAGAACAACAGAGTTGTTAAAATATGATGCTCAGCTTTCCAAATGACAAAGATCAGGAGAGAGATTGCCTTGACTACAAAGTCAATTGGCAGGGCTCTCTGATCACCTGGGGATGCTGGCAACAGGGTCACCTGACATAGGGAGCCAAAAGTTATACAAATGGGGGGATCGGAGTTTTCTCGGCCCTTTGGCCATTTTGTCTCCAGCTAAAGAGGAGAGAGAAGCATCCCAGCATGTAGGTACCTGCAGGAGGTAGGGGCCCTGCCCAGTTCTCCCCACTCTCATGGGAAGGGTAAACTATGAGAGGCATTGGGGTTAGGACGTTTTTCGTCTTCTAAATGATGAAAGAAAAACGACATTAGACTCTGGTAAAGTAGTAAATACTTTACAACTATCCTGTTTCCCCCTGAGAGAGTTCACTGATAAAGCAGAAGGCTCAAACCTTGAGGTGGGATTCTCTGAGAGGGTGTCTAAGTACAGGGGAGTCCGAATGGTCAGCCACGAATCTAAAGGGGCTAGGCTGCTGAACAGCAGCTTTCAGTCCTCAGGATGGTGAGACAAAGGATCAGAACCCTACAGAGTGTGCCTATGGACCCCGAGATTGGGACAGTGACTGGACTCTGTTCAGGCCTAAAGGCTTAACACACCTGGGGATCCAGTGACCCAGAGGCTTGGACTCCCTTCACAGCAGTCTTGTGGGTGGCCACCAGGGGCACTCAACCAGATCTGACACATGCAACTTTCAGCAGCTCTTAAGTTCCTCAAAGATGTACTGAGTTTCCTGTCACACACATACTTCTGGAACACCATTTCTCAGAATACTATAGTGTAAACACTGAACTAGCAGCAAGTAGGAAAAATAAAACATTAAATATATATAAAATGAAACTATTCCTTGTACCTGAAATCAGCAAAAAAAAAATCTCACTCACTAATGCGAAGTCAGGGTTTAGCTTTAGCTCTTGGCAGTGTTTCTTGAAAGCAACGGCATTTCTAGACCTTTAATATTTTTAGCTATTGTATTACTCTGATAAAGTTACATTCAAAATCTGGTTAATAACCTGAAAGCAAGCACCATTTAGATCCCAACATTAAACTTGAATAGATATTTCAATTATTTGCATTCGGACAGTGACAATGTGCTAAACATTGTCCACATAGACAAGTCCCCTGTCCCAAATAGCTCATAGTCCAAGAAGAAATGTTGAAGACAAAGTGGAACTCTCAGAAATTTACACAATATAGTACACCATGTACATGCTCATCACTGAAGGCAATTTAATAAGCAGCCCAATAACCTTTGTAGATTTTCATGTACCCTTTTAAACTGTTGAGGCAGGAAGCTTAAAAAGCCACAAAAATGGCTTACAGAATTAAGAACTGCAACAAAATGCAAAGTGAAATAAAAAAAAAGACTTTACTGGAAAAATATTTCAACCACATATAGTTGTACCCAAAAAGTGTGGCGTGAATAAGTGTACAAATTCCAAGTGTCTGATATTTTACTGCCACCTATTGGTAAGGCATCAGCTCTGAAAGATGAGTTAGCCATCCATGATACAACACAGCTAACAATCTGAAACAGAGCAGCAGACTATTGTGGTTGAATTTGAACCAGGGGGAGAGGATTAACCAAAATGATCAGTGTATGTTCCACGGAGAAAATGAGGTAGAGTCGGTAGAAAAAATGTTCTTAAGAAAAGAATGTGCATTAAAAGAAATCTCAAACTACTCAGCCGTGTTTCAGAGTAACAGCCATATTAGTCTGTATTCGCAAAAAGAAAAGGAGTACTTGTGGCACCTTAGAGACTATCCAATTTATTTGAGCATAAGCTTTCGTGCGCTACAGCTCACTTCATCGGATGCATACTGTGGAAAGTGTAGAAGATCTTTTACACACACAAAGCAGGAAAAAATACCTCCCCCCACCCCACTCTCCTGCTGGCAATAGCTTATCTATAATTAAGTTATAATTCTTCACATCTTTTTTGTGTCCATTTATTCTTTTACGTAGAGACTGTCCAGTTTGACCAATGTACATGGCAACATTCCACACAAAGATGGACTACAAGCCGTCAAGAACACTATCCCCGATAATGTCACGGCTAACCTGGTGGCTGAACTTTGTGACTTTGTCCTTACCCATAACTATTTTATGTTTGGGGACAATGTATACCTTCAGATCAGCGGCACTGCTATGGGTACCCGCATGGCTCCACAGTATGCCAACATTTTTATGGCTGACTTAGAACAACGTTTCCTCAGCTCTCGTCCCCTAACGCTCCTACTCTAGTTGCGCTATATTGATGACATCTTCATCATCTGGACCCATGGAAAAGAAGCCCTTGAGGAATTCCACCATGATTTCAACAATTTCCATCCCACCATCAACCTCAGCCTGGCCCAGTCCACACAAGAGATCCACTTCCTGGACACTACAGTGCTAATAAACAATGGTCACAAACACCACCCTATACCGGAAACCTACTGACCACTATTCCTACCTACATGCCTCCAGCTTTCACCCTGACCACACCACACGCTCCATCGTCTACAGCCAAGCTCTGCGATACAACCACATTTGCTCCAACCCCTCAGACAGAGACAAACACCTACAAGATCTCTATCAAGCATTCTTACAACTACAATACCCACCTGCAGAAGTGAAGAAACAGATTGATAGAGCCAGAAGAGTACCCAGAAGTCACCTACTACAGGACAGGCCTAACAAAGAAAATAACAGAACGCCACTAGCCGTCACCTTCAGCCCCCAACTAAAACCCCTCCAACGCATTATTAAGGATCTACAACCTATCCTGAAGGATGACCCAACACTCTCACAAATCCTGGGAGGCAGGCCAGTCCTTGCCTACAGTCAGCCCCCCAACCTGAAGCAAATACTCACCAGCAACCACATACCACACAACAGAACCACTAACCCAGGAACCTATCCTTGCAACAAAGCCCGTTGCCAACTGTGCCCACATATCTATTCGGGGACACCATCACAGGGCCTAATAACATCAGCCACATACTATCAGAGGCTCGTTCACCTGCACATCCACCAATGTGATATATGCCATCATGTGCCAGCAATGCCCCTCTGCCATGTACATTGGTCAAACTGGACAGTCTCTACGTAAAAGAATAAATGGACACAAATCAGATATCAAGAATTATAACATTCATAAACCAGTCGGAGAACACTTCAATCTCTCTGGTCACGCGATTACAGACATGAAAGTTGCAATTCTTCAACAAAAAAAACTTCAAATCCAGACTCCAGCGAGAAACTGTTGAATTGGAATTCATTTGCAAATTGGATACAATTAACTTAGGCTTGAATAGAGACTGGGAGTGACTAAGTCATTATGCAAGGTAACCTATTTCCCCTTGTATTTTACTAACCCCCCCCCCCCCCCCGACGTTCTTGTTAAACCCTGGTTTTGTGCTGGAAATGGCCCACCTTGATTATCATACACATTGTAAGGAGAGTGGTCACTTTAGATAAGCTATTGCCAGCAGGAGAGTGGAGTGTGGGGAGGTATTTTTTCATGCTTTGTGTGTATAAAAGATCTTCTACACTTTCCACAGTATGCATCCGATGAAGTGAGCTGTAGCTCACGAAAGCTTATGCTCAAATAAATTGGTTAGTCTCTAAGGTGCCACAAGTACTCCTTTTCTTTTTACTCAGCAGTGCACATTCATTAGGCACTATTATACTGGCTTGTACAGTTAAAATGTCAGTGATTTCTGGAAACTGATGGTCACCTTGTAACACTGCAAGAATATTTCTTTTGTAAATGTCTGCAGTCTTAATCAAAATGCTGCTCAGTCTTGATATGCTGCTCTGAACTGTAATTATGTGGAGTGTACATAATAGGAGTTAATTCTAGTTTGTCATTATCAAGCCTTCACATGTTCCAGAATGTTGCCTAATAATAAGCACTTGTATAACACTTTTCAACTTCAAAGCACAGAACACTCAATTCTGAGGCAGGTACTCAGTTATGCCATGCCCAACATGTCCGTGGCACCGCATGCAGTGAAACCTGGGAGTGCTTGGCTACTAGTCTTATGCTCTGTGCACTAGACAATTCTTCCCTGCGGATTACAACAAGAGCAGAGGGCGTACAGCCAATTTATGCTGTCACTTGCTAGTGTTTAATTTTGAGTCTGAAAATCTCAGCTCTTAAACAGAAAAGGTCTAGTCTGAGACTGTTGAAATGACTCGTAAGATAACCGAAGTATTTTTCAGCTAGGCCACGGACATAAGTGGCCAGATTGCTTGTCGTCATCTGATAGCTGTTCAGCTGCTACTGAGTTAGTGGTTTCAGTCCAGTCTCTAGTGAACATGTGCCCACATCACTAAAATTACGATCACAAATTGTGGTCTTAGCAAAGGTGCCAAGGACTGAACAAATTCTCCTATTCCTAGTGACTGATTTCTAGAGCAAGGTGGAGGCATATTGATAGCATGAGAATGCTAGTATTACAACTACACGTGAGGACAAAGGATGTCAGTCTCCTTAGAAGTTGCAGTCACGTTGGCAATCTTTATCAAAACATTTTAATTGAAAAGCACCTGTAGCTAACAAGACTTGTTCAAAATCCTTCATTATACAGAGAATGGGCCAAATTCATCCGTCATTTACACTTTCATAAATCCAGAATAATTTCACTGATTTCAGAGTTATTCCAGAGTAAGGTCAGAATAAATGAGATCCCAGTTTAACCCAATGTATTTTCTACCAGCTATTGAGAAAGTTCTACGATTTCCCAAACAGCTATTCTAATTAATTGCAACAGGGTATACTGAAACCATATGGCTACCTTGCACTGCTTCTGACGAAGAGGGATAATTTTGGCCATTCATTGTTTCTGAGTTAAATTCATTCTCTGACATGACTGAAAATCAGTGGTAACATACCTTGAGCAAGCAATGTTCCTGGGGGACAGTTAAGAGGTGCCCCAGAATCAGAGTTGAATAACTATATAGTTTGAGGATTTCAAGGGCACGTCCTGTTCCCATTCCACAAAAATACAAAACCCTCCCCTAACAATAGTATAAAAATGGGTCCTCCACAAGGTCAACTGTGTACAGACTGAATCATTTTTCACTCCCCTCAAAGGCTTTGCCATAGTAGGGCACAATTTAGCCCATGAGACAGGCTAAGACACACGAGAAAAAATTACCGGAGTATTATTCTAGCATAACCCAAAAGTTCACTAACTCATAGTTATGTTAAGTATTAGCATTCTGTCTACAAAAGAACTATTTTTCCACATTTAACCAAAACCAACAGTCTGAAGCAGCAGCTGTTAAACATGTACATTTGATTTGATTACATGATATTTCTTGCTGGTATTGTCTTGGAAAATAAAACTGTATTCATTTCTTTTTTTCTGAAGCAGTGAGAATATATTATAACCACAAGAGACACATTACCTCAGATGCTTTCCGTTTCATTTCCTTACACAATGTGTCACATTCTAGTGAAACCTGGCCTTCTCGTACCTTGCTGCACTGTAATTCCTGTAGGTATGAAAAAACTTCAAATTTAAAAACCACTTCTCTACATAAAGTATACAGTTTATTAATTATCAACATAAAAGATATGATAGATTTCTATTTGATAAAACATGCTCTAAATGTGTTTTATAAAATGGAAAAAAGCTAATTAGAACATTTTCAAGTCTATAATTTTATTTTTGTAATTCAGTGAAGATCAAAGTATCAATACAATTAATACCATGCAAAGTGATTTTTTTTAATTAGTTATGTTTATTATTTTTTTAATTAGTTAGTTATGTTCACTATTTTCATTGTCCCCTCCACCCCGCACAGCCTCAGAGGTGGGTGGAGGCCTTTGTCTGGGCCAGCAAGGAAAAGAAAATCCTTGGCCCTTTTAAAGAATTACATCCTTAAGTGTAATGCAACTAGCACCTTGAACATTCAGGTATAGACTGGGGTGTGAAAGCATTTACTCCACTCCATTTGAGAGCAGAGCGAAAGCTCTCTCAATCTGACATTACAATCTTGGGTGTCATGGGTACACCCTGGGCTGGCATCAGACACTTATTGGGTTGTTTATTGAGCAGCAGACTTTGCAACAGGGTATCAGACTACCAGTAACCGTAGCAGGTTCTAGCTAGGCTATTGGAGGGGTGAAATCTACCAGGGCTAATAAGGAGACAGAAGGGCAGATTCACATGGGGACTTTGGTGTTTAGGGGTTTACAATGGGTTAGGAGAGAGATCTGCCAACCTGAATCTCAGAGTGTCAAAGAAACCAATTAAGGGCTGACAAGGTAAGTCATTATACTAGGAGTGTTGGGAGGCTGGGATTTGTCCAACCAAAGCAGTATAAACTTGCTGTGCATGGAGGCTGCTGGTGCCAGGATGCTCTTCCCTCACCGGGAAAGAAATTACCTCAGAAAAGGAAGTTTCAGATCACAGTGATGTCAAAGAAGCTGTATTTTTGAGGTTCTCCTATTGAACTGGGATCCCATTTGTTCATGACTGGAGTGGTTGGAATAGGGGCCAAATGGGGTATCTCTATCAATGGTGGCATCCAAATGCAGAAAGGAGCATGGAGACCCATCAGGGAGGATATTCAGTGCCTTGTATGTACTAAACTCTTCCTATTTATTCTTTCCCTCACAGGAGTTGGTGACGGGATGTTTGGGCACAACACTGCATTTGACTCATAGGTAGGTGGCCGGTTCATGCTGGAAGTTCACTGCTGGGCCTCAGTGGTGAGGCAACTCTGTGTTGGTCTGGGTGAAGGGGCATGCTCTGGTGCCAGCAGATGCCCTTTTATGTCTGTTGGCTAGGGAAAGGCCACATGAATGGATCAATCTATTACAACCTAATGATGATGCCACCATATTTGCATTCAGATTTACACAGAAACTTAGCTGTGTCAATGGATTTTTTATGTAATTAAATATACACTTCCCTGATCTCTGGTCAGAAAAATGTACTTTGTTTCTTTTATCTGAAATAGTTTTGAGTGAGACTTATCATATACTAGTCTCCCAGTGGAGTGATAAAAATCTAAGTGTATTTGAAACAATTCATTGCAATATTACAATATTTGTAGGTTACAGAACAATTTTACATCTTCAATGAATACTTTGATACTAACGGTAGGCTCCTCAGCTGACATAAGTGATTTAGCTCCATTAAAATAACTGGATCTACTGTATACCAACTATTTACTCCAGTGATGATCGTGCCCTGTGGATGCAGAGATAAAGCAAAAAGGAAGTTTACAGCTACAATTCTCTCAAAATTACAACATGGAATTTACCTTTTTCATTCTCTTGCATGGACATCTGAGTTTAACCTTCTGGTTGCAATTTTGAGGACAATCACCCGAATGGCAAATCTCTTTACATCGATGACCACAGGGCAACTGAGAAACAAAGAGACCGGTTCTCTGCAACTGGACTATAAAATGTTTCTATTTCAAACACAGCATTTAAAACAGAAGTAAAGTCACGAAAGCGCAATTAATGTATCAGTTTCCCACGCATGTAGTAACTAACTACATGAAGCTGGGAATGGACGACAGAGGACGGATCACTTGATTACTTGCTCTGTTCATTCCCTCTGGGGCATCTGGCATTGGCCACTGTTGGAAGACAGAATATTGGGCTAGATGGACCTGTGGTCTGACCCAGCATAGCCCATTCTTAGGTTCTTAGCTTGTTCATTAATATTTGCTTTTTATTTATTCACAGCATTTTTAGTTCCTATTACTAGAAACTATGCAACTTGCAAAGTATGATTTTTCTTTATGAACTTCATTTTCACAGTTTGATTGAAAACAAGATCCAGTTATTTTAAATACAAGTTTTCAGTAAGTACAATATCCCCTTTAAAATGATACACACAACAACAATATACAAGTCCAGCCATGTGTATTTTGGAGGGAATAAGGTCTGGAAGAAGGGGAAAAGGAGGGAAAGAAAAAATTAGAAGCTGTTGTTCTGCATTCCATATCTTCAAGTTATATTTCAAATGGGCGAGAACAAAAACAGAAGGAAATGGAAGTTTCTACTATGACGTATTTTGAACCATAAACTGTACAATAAGGATACACTACATCAAAGGCTTTTTTAGCCTCCTTTCAAATTCAGAAAATCTTAAGTGTGAGGCTTTGAAGGACTATCCCATTTCTTGTCTTTGGGATATGGGGGACTACAAACTTTTTTCCTATTATAAAGTAGAAATCCTTTAAATAAGACTACAAAAAACACAATTCAACTGCTTTTTTAAAAAAGATATTTTTATTATCCTATATGACAGACATTTTTTAATGTTAACTATGCCTGTTCTTGTAAGTGCTCATTGAAGATTTCACTAACTTCTTACAACAGTATGGTGATTATAATTAATTTAGGGATGCACCAAACACTGTATTAGATTCAAAATGCTAGAGGACAGAGACATTTTTCATTTAAGGTAAAGAACTTAGTTTCACATAACCCTTTACATATATATGAAAATACTTTTTTCACCCCTCAACTGCTAAACATGCTTTCAATAACCTAAGCTGCTACCTAAAAGGTAGCACATTTGATTAAGTGATTTATAAATGAACTTTAATTCCCAAAACTGTTCAAAAATTTTATCTGGAGATACTCATAGTTTAAAGTAAACTTTCAGTTGTAGTCAAGTGATTAATACACTCTGGAAAATGTCAAAGGGAGCCACAATTATTTTAATATTTAGGATGTGTGTTTTTCACATTTACTGGTAACTGTAAGTTTATAACATATTACATGAATAAATCCAGAAGAATTTAACATTACGTACTATTATAAAATAACCCAATGAAGTGCATCTATATGTTAGTAAATTCAGATTCACAGACTTAAAAGAAGTATTGATTAACTGATTTAGCCAAGAGTCTATAGACACAGAACACATGCTTCAATCACAGAACTTGCATGATCTTTAGATAGAAAGTTTGTGCACGTACCTGTTCCTACTATGTCTCAGACAAAATTTCTTTGTGTAAGTAGGTAGCCCTAGCAATGTCCATCACTACACTATTAATGTACCTATCTTTTTGAACGGAGTACAGTTGACATTATGCAACAGTGTTTGACTGTGTTTACCTGCTGGTGAGCATAAAATTTGTCTTTTACAGGTTCTGACAAAGTTTCCTTGCACTGCTCAGCAGTGCAAGAGTCTCAAGGAAGAGCAGAAGGAACTGTGTTTGCCTCCAAGACAGAGAAATAAAATGTCAAAATATATCTAACAAACACTGCATGGCACAGCAATATTTGTAGCCCAATATTGCAGTTCTTACTCACGTAAATAGTTCTGAAGTGAGTGAGATTACACACAAGTGCTACAGGACCAAGCTCCAAGGCCTACAATGTTTTTTCTTAAAGTCTCCCACTGTTGCACTGCTAGTGTAGACCACCTGCTGGCATTTTAATTAACATGGGCCGGGTTAGATAACAGTGGTAAAAAACCCTGTGCCTTCAATTTAAATTAGATCCCACTGTTGCTGCCGCCAAATTAGATCACCACTAGTCCAACTGTGGGAGAATTTTTTTTTTAAAAAAAGCTTAGTGTATATACTCAGATCAATCAAGAATGCAATGTCTACATTCCATTAGCTCCCTTTTACACTATGCAAATCACACTCTCAGTAGTCCATAGCAACTAGACCAAATGCTGCACCTATCTGACTAGGTAGTTGATAGATGCCAAACATTTTAAAAAGAAAATCCTTTATGAAAAACAACAAAACCAAATAAACCAAAAGCTACAAGTATGAAAACACAAAATTCCAAAACTTCTTTCATCTGGGCGCCCAGTTCAAATCCTGTTCTCTGCTTCATAAGGAGTGGAAGAAGGGTTACTGCAGTTTGCTACCTCAGCAGAGAGTGAGGCCACACCACCAGGGCGCCCGCCCATGGATTAGCATACAGATCTAGATACTGGGAATTGAGGTGATCATTTTGGTTGGCTGATTCTAAAATTTTTCCTCAAGTGCATGATCTAACTATACTATGCATAGGTCAAGGTGGACAGTGGGAGGAAGCAGCTGGTTGTTTCCCACAGGGTCAGAGCACCTGAACTGTCAGAGCTGGATGAAGGGATTTTTAAAAAAAAAACAAAAAAAAGGGATAGAATTTATTTATCTTATATTATACTAAAAAATAAATAAGAAAGAAACTAGAGATAGAAAAGAACTAGTCCATCATGTGCATATCCCTGTCAGGGTCCTGTGTGTGTGAAAATCAGTAGTAATCTGACTGAAACAGTCACCATTTTTGGGTGTTCACTGGTTTCCATAGTTCTAGTGAACAGATGTCTGTCTCTTAAACAAAACCACCACTCCTGAATGGCACTCTTTTTGGCAGCCTCAGAGGCAAAGTACAAATGGAAACAAAAATATTCTTCCTTTCAACCCGAGTTGTGGGCCCTCAAGTTTAAACGTTAAAAGACCTATTATGTGGGGCTATGTGGGAAAGCTTATATTCCTCCTGCCATACCTTGTTCTGTGTGGCCTTTATCCACGGGAAGTTTCACGAGTACTGCATTTACTTTTAAAAAAATTTACAGCAAGCTGCCTAAATTGTCAATATTTTATGTTACAGCTCCAGTAATTAAACTATAGAAGGAGAAATTTTATAGCTGTACATCAGCAGGTAAAAGTTAGAGCTACTACAGGTTTTCAAGTATGACTTTTACCTTTACAGTGCTGGAACGTTAAAATAAACTATGCCAAATCACAGGTCACGTATTACTGTTAAATTGAAAACCACTCTCCTTTGTAATAGTAAATTCTGATTACAGAGAACACAAAAGAGTACAATGAGTAATATGTTTAAGCAAAGATTGATATGGACATACAAACTTGGAAAAGTTTCTAAATTGTGAACACTTCCCTTTTAGAATTGTCCTAAACATTTACAAAATGTGTTCTGCATAAGAATTTGAGTAGTCATTACTGATCTATAATTTCCTTCCTCAGGATATTTGGTTTTACTGCCAAATAAAAAAAGCACTTTAAAAATGTTTTAACTTTACTAGCATCTCTGGCAAATCAAAGCCTTTGCTATTCCCTAAAGCAGAAAGGGCATCTGAAATAAGAGAATACCATTTGTATCAGACTATGGAAGTCCTCTGAGTAGTTTGTATAACCATAGCCAAAACACAACTACGAAACTTGGCAAAACTTTTACAGTTACTGCTATATCTTTTAAGCCACCAGTCTACGTAATTAAGGGTCTTTCACAATTCCCAACAGTAATATCAGACTTACAATTCAAATATTGCATGATTCTGTCTATTACAAATTGCATCAATTCTCAAGTTAAAAAACAGTAGTGCCTAAAGGCTATGACTTAAGAAATAAAACAGTTATTACATTTTAGAGAAGTAAATTTTTATTACTCTGGACTTCAGTGGACGTTTCGTTACAAAGCAATGTGCAATGTGCAACAACAAGCAACAAGGTCACTAGGCTTTTCCATACTAACACGGGGCCAATCACTGGCACTTATATGAGGATTTGCTCTCACAATAAAAAGGAAAATTACATTTGGATAAAAGAAAACAATCAATTTAACATGGCATTGATTAGCTTTTTTTTTGACTTTGTCACAACAGTATGTGAACTCATGGTGCAATGGTATTAATTACATATTATGGAGGCATTGTTTGCAGCACCATTGTTAAGGCTGAAGTGAGTTTCATACCTGAAACTCACACTATCCTTCAAAGAATCTTTCCATTTACCATTGGCCTTTTTTGTAAGCCTAAACCATTCAGCTCCCACTATCCATATCACCATTCTGACCTGTGGCTTGTCTATTAAAATTTCTGGTTTCTGAAAGATTTCTCTGCCATATTCAGTAGCTGATTGATTTGCATTATATTGTCAGTCTCTGATTTTCAAATTTACCTAAAATTCCTCTAATGGTTTTTGTGCCTGTCCAGGTCCTACTTCCATATATTAGAATATTTTCAACTTGATTCTTTTAAAAAAAAACAAAAAAACCCCACAAACTTGACAGACCTACTTTCAAAGCCTCCCACAGTGTGCAGTCCTATCTATATCCCCTAATCTTTGAACAAGTCACTTAACCCTTGCCAGAAGGGGGCCACAATTAGCTTGGTCTTTTCAGACTGCAAAAGGTAAATATGTTCTGAGCCTGTTCCTTCATATTTTGCACCTGTCTTACATATTCATATTTCCTTTAAGGTAGCAAGAGCTGCAGAAAGATTTTCTAGAAAATGGTAAAATATGACAGAGTGACAGGAATAAAAACAGACTAAGTTTTATTCAACTCCCATTTAAGTCAATGGCAGTCTTTTAATTAACTTTGCAGATTTGTGGCCTTCTCCAATTCCAGTGAAGTAGATTGGAATAATCCAAGAAAGTTCTTAAAACAAAAAGAACAATTTTAAACTGGATCCTAAAATATGTGGGGCACCCACTAGAATTTTTAAGGTTGTAAGTTATGTGGTCTTGCTTTTTTTGTGGGTTTTGCTTCTGTGTGTGTGTGTGTGAAGCTGGGTCACTGAAATCAGAGAAGTGAGTTACAATAGTCAAGATGAGATATAGAGGAGGTTTCAGAAGAGGTGGAGTTGAAGCACTGGATTATTCAGTAAATGTTGCAGAGAGACAGATACATTAGTAGACAGGAGGAGGAAATTTCAGAGCAAAGGACTCCAAGATTACAGAGAGTCAAATGAAAGAACTGTGTTAAGGAGGTAGATGGAGGGGATAAAATTGTGTTTGAGAATGCTCCTCTTGCCCCCAAGAAAGCACTTTCAGATACCTAGCTGAAGGAAATTGTGATAAATCTACTTATTTACTTGCTCAAGATAAGGAGAGACTGAACAGGGAAGAGTCATTAAAAGGCACAAACATGGGCTGAAAGCAGCAGAGGGAAGGAAGTAAGAGGAAAAATAATTCTGAGCCTGGAAGGCTGGTTATGTGTTTCTTGTGAGCCTGGAAATATTGGATGGGAGGATCAGAGCTGTGAAGAGGTTAGGCAGGAAGAGAGGGATTCTCAGTCTGGGGTTTATATATAGATGTATCGCGTTTCTGAGTAGGCTCGCTTGAAGGGAGCTGGGGGAATTTGGAGTCTGAGCTGGCAGGGTTGTGTGAAAGGAAATGGAGTTAACTGATGAATGAAGGTTTAAGTGAACTGGTGGGTGTATGTAGGAGATAAAGGGAATTTGTGGGGCAGAGGTAGATTGGAGAGGGACAGCCTGAGGCTAGGAGAAAACAGTGAAGGGTTGGTAGAAGGATAAATATTGTCCTCCTGTCCCACCCCACTACCCTTTAATGTAAAAATGCGTCCCAGTTTTTCACTCTCAAGTGGGGAAAAGATTGCCCCTTCTTCATACCCAACCTCCTCCTCCTATCTCCCAAGAGGACGGCTTTTCTGTAATCTCCCTGACTGCAGTATCCCGATTTCCCTTCTTGAAAATCCTACCTGCATTTGGGAAGGGAAGGAAGAAATTGCTATTTGTAGCCCCTCCAGTTAATTTGGCACTAGCCAAAGAACAAGGATATGATAACCCAGAGAAAGGTGGTGGACAGAAAAAGAAAAGAATAAATTGCTTCCTGGGAATGCCAAAGAAGAATCAAAGTAAGCATTAATTTACCAATACAGCTTACCTCTTTTGGACACTGATTTTTGCAGGAACTGAGAAGATCCTTTTCTTTTAAGTCAGCACAAGTTATTTTTCTATTAAAAAAGAGAAAATGTTTAACAAGGCCAAATTAAAACTAATTCAATCAAGTATAGTTATGAACACATTTAACTATATATTTTTGCGCGGCAAAGAGATAATTTCAGCTGCCTGCATGTTGTACAAAGAGAAACTGTCTCAAATAAAAATTCTTTAAGATCAATTGACTTTCTGGACAACTCAGATCACCACCATTATGCTGGCAATTTAATAACGCAATCAGCTTCTTCACTGTCAAAGCTTAAAGCAATTGTTGACGCAGCTGACTGAGAACATTTAAATTTAAAGTGCGAAGTGTTAACAAAAACAGGGAATTGTTCAAAGATATCCTGCTGGATACCCAAAACACCCAATTCACCAGAGGTGGAAAAAAAGCCGGACTGGTTAAAAGGATATGTGGAAACAACGACATACACATGAAGCTAAAGGAATCAATGAAACATCAATGGCCAAGAAAGTTAAAGGCATTTTAAAAAACATTAAGAACCAGAAAAGCCCTGGTCCGGTCTATGTCTATCACTAGATATAGACAGTGGAATAATAAATGTTGATGTAGAAAAGACAGAAATGTTTATCGATATTTTTGCTCTATACTTGGAATGAAGCAGGATGTTGTGGATGGAACAGAAAGTTTACCATCTGTAACAAAGAATAATGTGAGGGAGCATTTGTTAAAATTAAACATTTTCAAATCAACAGGCCCAGATAACTTACATCCAAGAGTTTTAAAGGAACTAATGGAGAAGCTCTCTGACAGGACAACTCTCCTGCTGGTAATAGCTTATCTAAAGTGACCACTCTCCTTACTATTACCAGCAGGAGAGTGGGTTTGTGTGTGTGTGTGTGTGGGGGGGGGGGGGGGGGCGGGTGGTGAGAAAACCTGGATTTGTGCTGGAAATGGCCCAACTTGATTATCAGACACATTGTAAGGAGAGTGATCACTTTAGATAAGCTATTGTCAGCAGGAGAGTGAGGTGGGAGGAGGTATTTTTTCATGCTTTGTGTGTATATAAAAAGATCTTCTACACTTTCCACAGTATGCATCCGATGAAGTGAGCTGTAGCTCACGAAAGCTTATGCTCAAATAAATTGGTTAGTCTCTAAGGTGCCACAAGTACTCCTTATCTAGGAACAAAGAATACAAGGCCATACTAACAGGACATCCTGGGAAACAGTAACTGAACAAAACCTGGGAGACTATGGTAGATAATGAGCTGAACCCAAGTGTAATTCCAGGGCAATGCTGTCACCTAAAGGCTTATGCAATCCTTGGATGTATAACAGGGGAATATCGAGTAAGAGTAGAGAGGACATATTTGAGTGCTACTCAAATTGTAGACACAAAAACTAGACAGTAAGCCACAAGAGTGTTGGTAAATAGGAGATGGTTCATGGAAAAGCCGCAAGAATGATTAAAGGATTGAAAAACATGCTTTATAGTGATAGTCTCCAGAAGCTCATTCTATTTAGTTTAGCAAAGAGAAGGTTATGGCGTGACTTGATCACAGCCTATAAGTACCTATCATGGGGAACAAAAATTTGATAAAGAGATCTTCAATCTAGGAGTGAAACACATAACAAGATCCCGTAACTGGAAGTTGGAGACACATATTCGGACTAGGAATAAAGGCACACATTTTTAACAATGAGGATAATTAACAATTTGAACAATCCACCACAGACATCCTGGCTTCTCCACAACTGGCAATTTTAAAAATCAATGCTGGACGTTTTTCTAAAATATAAGCTCTAGTTTAGAAGGTAATTCGAGAAAGTTTTATAACCTGTATTATGACTATAATCTATGAATTACAGAGTTTTAATTGAAAAGATCTTTACAGAACCTAGTAAGTCTGTGTACTACATTCTAAAACTACCCAGGAGAATAAAGTCCATTTCTGACATATGTTACCAAAAATTCAACTACATCCACAAACCAGTTATGCTCTTAACACTGTTGTAGAGTCTTAATATTTTAACTGGCAATAGTGAAACAGATCTGAATGGACAGAAAAACAGATGGAGTTTTTTTTAGTGCTGCTTTTTCTGAGCCACCACCAATTGTGTAATCTTCAAATAAAAAATTAAAAGACCTGACCAAGAGACATTTTAAATGCTTCCTTCCAAGTAGTCATATTTCTGAATTCAAACTTCCCCTTTATCTACTTACATGCATTCAATATACAGGTTTGTGAGTTTGCAGTGACACTTTATTTTAAGCATTTGGACACATGGTGGACATTGGTCAGGATGACAGGGCAAAATGCACGAGTGAGGGCAGCCTGGTGGTCGTGGCTTGGTACACGCCTCCTCACAGTGAGAACATTCTGGACTAGCCTAATAAAATACAAGAAAAATTATTGAACCAAACAGTTGTTTTGCTAAACATCATTTTAGTGAACTATTACATCTAGGGAAAAATTTATGTAAAGAGGGAGCTTTGTTCTTCAATGAGATGTCTATCAAACTAAATACTAAAATATGTTTTTAATAGAATGGAAGGAATGTCTGCAATCGGTAGTCAAAGAGAGAGGCTCCTACTTTCCCTCCCGGACATAAAGAGGGCCACTTAAGGTTAATACTTTGAAAAACTGCCACTCAGCACTACTGTATTAAGTTTGCATCGTTAAAAGTAGTTAGTCAGGAAATGCTGAAGTTAAGACAGCATATACAAAACTTTAACTCTGCACCCCCAGTGTATATTCATCATGATGCGGTAATCTTGTAACATACTACTTCTGAAATACATTATTTTTTCTATAACAGCTTTAAAATACACTTGTACTAATGTAAGTTTCATTATCGTCCAAAAACTACTGATTTAGTACCACGTTTTGAGGGCTGCTGAATACTGCCTCAACTATGTACAAGTTACAAAGTCTACAAGAGCGCTAGTCAACAGGGCAGATCACATAGAGTTCGCGTTCCTTAGATGCTCATTTAGCCCTTGATTGTGCTATCAGATCCACACGGATGAGCAGATCTGACTGTACAGATGGGGCCTTAATGAGCACAGCAAAATATTTCTACACATGATCACACTCCAGTTCATAAGTTAGCCAAATTAAAGAATTTCCTAAAGAATTAGGCTGTGCATTGCTCCTCCAGGAGGACTATCTCCAAGCCACATTTCAACTCCATGATGTTTTCACTGCAGGGCTGTTCAAAATAAGGTCATAAGATTTTTTCATTCATTCAATAAGGAAAATGCCATTTCCCTCCAATCCCTCTCATTCTGCTCACACATGGCTGAGCTGTTTTCACTAACATTTAAAAGAAGTAGGCACCTCTGGGTAGTGACTAAGCATGGAAAGCGTCACCCCAAGAAGTACACCTTCCAGTTACTCTTAACTTTCTGAAAGCAGGTTGTAAGGTTGCATAACAGCCTTCTTTAATAATAGCAAGTTAACGAATAGAACAGATACTAGTACAGTGCTTTTCACCTGCAAAGTACTGAACAAACTTTAACTTGATGCAGGAAGGAGTCGTTGCTCAGAGATCAGAAAAATAAAACTAACCAGGCTTTTATAATAAGCCTGTAGTTTTGTATCTGCCAAACAGCAGAGGAAAAGTCCTAAAAGTAAGGGGTTAAAAACTTTATTTAAAAAAGTATTCAAAGCAAACTTTACCATTTACTGATATTCTGCACTTTTTGCATTTCTCCCCCCTCAAACAGCAGTTTAAACAGCATTGGGAGGGAAACCTACTATATAGCAGGCTGAAAAATTAGTACATCAGGATTATTGTATGATTAAAGTATGCATTTCAGAAAAAGGACAAAGACTCAATTCCACACAACATGGAGAATAATCTTTAAAAGGTTAAATTTTTTTTGTCTGTATTGTAGTGAGGTTTAAATTTATTCCAATAGGGTTATTTACTTAGCAAATTCTAATCTACGTTAGCACAGAGTCAAGGAAACAAGCACTATTTCCTTCAGTGGTTAATATAAATCTTATTACTGAACAGATAGAGATGGGCACATAAAGCAACAGACAGTTTTACTTTCATTCATACACTAAATGTGCCATTTTTTTTTTTTTTAAACTTTAAAACATTTACTTTAAAACATTTGTGGAATATAACAAACAGTTAATTAATATTTAACTTTCAGAATTTTATAATAGCATTTGACTGATAAAAAGGGTAACATTTACTTCTGTTGTTCTCTGAAGCCAATATCTTCCAGTTAGGCTTATTCAGATGGCCATCAACATGCCATCCAGAGAGCACTTCAAACCATATAATTTCCTAGCTGCCTTCCCTATCCAGTGGGAAGTAGATCTCAGGGAGGGGCCTATGTCTCACCAGCAGAGCTTAAAATTGAGTAATGGTGAGTAATAAGGTGCTTTTTCTCACCATCAGCTCAATTTTGAGCTCAGCTAGTGAGACAAACCTGATCTATACACACAATATCAACTAAAGGGTGTTATTATAGACCAATTTAGTCACACTAGTGCAAACCACTACTCTTACAATCAGTTTAAACCTGGCATACGTTGGGGTTTACCTTGTGTTGGTGAATTTGCAGTTGCAAGCTAAACATCTACATAACCAGTTTTATACAGATTGGGGAGTGTCCAAATAGGGGTTTACACAGTTTTAACCTAGTTTTTTTTTTTAAAAAACAGTTTTTAGTTAAATCAGTGTAACTTATGAGCACAGACAAGGCCCTATACAGATTATTTCTTTCCAAACAGAAACATACAATTTCAGGTAAGTAATTTGTCCTCATTCCAAGAGGCAAGTACTGCTGGAGTGTTCCACTTGTGAAGATTAAAATTTTACAGTGAGCCACGAAATGCATATAGTTAAGCTAGACTCAGAACAGAGAGTAATTGAAGGAATAGAGTAATAACCTTTATAATAATTTCTTTGATGAGACATAAAACGAAAAAAGACAATTTATTTAAAACTTACAGGTATCCCACAACACTAAGATTCCATTACCTCTATTGGCTCCGTTTTATACTTACAACAAATTCTGCATATCCTCATCATTATTGCCTTTTGAAACTCCGCCCCTCCCTTTTTTCCATTTTAAATGAGTTCTGCCCCTTCCACTCCAACAATGCTATGCAAGATCACCAGTTTGTCTATGTCCCCAAAAAGCATATTCACACTTCTTCCATGCTGCTTCTTAAATGTGGAATGATCTTCTTGAGTTAGCCCATAAACTCCTCCTCAAAACACACTTCTACCATGCTGCTGACAGGAAAATGCAAATTCATAATGGCTAAGCAGACGGCCAGCAGGGATCACTGATACTGATTTTGTTTGTACTTTATGATTTAAAAAAAAACAAGCAATTCATCATCATCTAATTGTGCACAGCTAGCCAAGGCAACCATGTATTTTAGGGAATGGAATGAAGACATAATGATTGTTACATCAGCTTGTTGCATCTTGTCTTAAATTAAGTAGTAAGAACCAACACCTATCCTAAAGAGCTAGTAATGTGTTAGTACACTGCCTAGCACATCAGTGCTCCCAATCCAGAATGAGACTTTTGGATGCTACCATAACAAATAAAAGCCAGAATTGTGTAACATGGAATTAAAACAGGACAGTCCATCTATAGGAGGCAGCATGAAAGAAACTTGTCAGAGAATCGGGAAAATCTACACTAAAACCTCAAATCGCTGACTTGGTGGTGATAAAAATTTAGATGAAAAAGGTTCCACGCAGTTGGCCTTATAGCTCTCATGGAACGAGGTGACAAGTTGGTTAGCATCACTGACAGGTTCTAACTACCTCTTGTTCTGTGGTGGCACTGCTTCAAGAATCAACTGACAAACAAATAATGTACTACTGGCTAGCATCAATTTAGCCAATGAAGATGATGGGTTTTTATAAGTCTGCCTCAGAGAAAACCCAGGGTGCATTTTTATGTCCAATTTACAGAGCCTGAAGAAACCTACACTGGTAGGTGGGTTCAATGGTTGTTAGGATCAAGTTTTACAGTGAGTCCTCCTACCTCCTTATCCTGTTGGGAGTATAAGATCAACTTTCAGAATTAAAGTTATATTTTGTACCCCAACTGAATGCTGCTCAACTGTCCAAATTTCTAGCATGCCCATGTAAGTCCAAGATCTCTGGACTAATCATTGGACGTGAAACCCTTCTTGGTGAGCTGCTCAACTGAGGTTAAGCATACTGGAATTAACAGAACCTGTATCTGAAGAGCTTGTAAAGTTGTCTTTTCATACCCATGAATGGCTCAAAGGAACTGCTGAAACAGTCAGCTCCAAAACTTGTGCCTTTGTTCTAACTAGAATTTTACTCTGCCCAAGTCAGTAATTCTCTATTTGGAAGGCCCTAATAATTGGAACTTGTTAGTGTCCAAAATCATCTTGGTTGTAACATACTTTGCGAGGAAGGAACAGATCATCTAACAGACCGAAATGTTCAATGAGAAAATTTCATGAGTGGTTCCCAAATCAAGAAGGAAATGTGATCCTTTGTGAACTGAGACAATCAAGATGAACCTTTGCTACACCTCAGCAAAAGATTTACACTCTTCTCCATGCAGTATGAGGGTTCAAACACTTTTTCTTCCTCCAATTTTTGCGGGCGCACCGACCCTGTGACCTAGGGACCTCTAGTGCCAAATGGCAGAGGGCACAGGGAGTGCTTAGTTTTAAAGGGATCCCCTGCATTGGATATATGCATAATACTTCACTATGGGTGGCATCTACTAAGAGCCCACTGGCATCATAATCATTGCAAAATGTATGAACAGATAATGTCTAAGGAATTATGTATCTGTACTGAAAATTATGTTCCTAAGGTATATGAGTTAAGGCAGGTCACCAGAAGGTGATAAACATGCTCCTTTCAGGTAGGAGGGAGGAGATTCTCATCTCTCCTCTGTCTGGTCACACATGTATTGTACACTTCACAACAGAGGCCTATCTGCAGTCTGAGCCAAATGCCAATCAAGAGATTGTGAAGTCGACAAGAAAGAGGCAAACAGGAAAAAGCAATTAGCAGCGGGACTTCCTGTTTACGAGTAACAGCAATGTTTTAGGGGAGTATTGCTGGGGGTATGGGAGACACCCTAGAGCTTTTCCACTGAGGGAAGCAGACAGCATGACTTGCCATATGAATGAAAGATTACAGCCAACCTGGCTGTAAAATGCTGGAAGGACTTTGGGGGTAAGCATTAGTTACGTAAGTCTAGGTTTTAGAATGCATGTTATGATTTTATTTTATATGCAACCATTTATTTCCAATATTTCTACCTGCCACCATTTGGATCTCTTTCCTTTGTTAAATGAACTTTTTAACTTATGCTTTAAACTTATTTAAGTGCTACAAGATAAGCAGAGCGATGAGCTCAGTGGTAACTGGCAAGCTGGGGAGTACTGCTTCTTTGGGAGCAGTGAATCTGTAACTACTGTAAGTGTTCAGTGGAACAGGGACTGGACACTCCAACGGGACACTCGGAGGGCTCAGGGGTTGAAGTGTGCCCATCACTAGCCTGCAGAGAAACATTAGAGCCTGCATAGGCTGAGAGGGAAGTGTTTGTGTTGCCTGTGGTCAATGGAGTCAAGAGCTGACCCACAACAGACACAAACAAGGCTTCCTCACGCTAAGAGCTGGCGGTAGCAGGGTGCCTCATAAACCTAGGCAGACCCAGGAAGGACCACCAACCCTTAAGTGAGATTAGGGCAGACACCGTGACCTTAGCTGCCTTTACTGGCTACAGTAAGTTTTGTTTCCAGTCCTGCTGGATCTGATCAGGCTTTGAGTATGCCACTTCTGATGACTAACCCCCCTTTTTGTCCTGTTACTAGGGTGGTGTTAGTGGACCACCTTCACCTTGAAAGGGCCCTGGTAATGTGTGTTACCTACTTATGTTTAACAATCTGTTCCACCTAGTATTTAGCTATGACACTTTGAATACTTTTCCCAGACCTGAAGAACTGCTATGTGTAAGCTTCAAAGTTGGTCTCTCTTACCAACAGAATTTGGTCCAATAAAAGATATTACCTCACCCACCTTGTCAACTCAAAACTAGGGCAGTTCTTCATCCCTCCCCAATCTCTCATTTTTGTTTCATCGTACCTCCAGCAACTACAATCTTCTAGCTCCTGGCTTCATGTACTCAACAAGCAAATAATCTTATAGTGTAGGAATTTTTTTTAAATAGTCTCTAATGGTCTCTTGATGGCTCTTAACATGCAGCCTCACTACTTTTTTGTGTGTGGAAATCTCAGCCTTGTGGTTCTGACATACTTCTAGTGACGAGGTAGAATTTCTCTACTGTTAAAGCGTTTGCTGGCCTTCTGTACTGCAAGTTTGACTGGTGAGCAATTTCTCCCCAACAGACTATAATGCGGTTTCTGAATCCCCCTTACCTCACCCCTCAAGATAAACCTGGATTTCTCCCAACACTACATCAGTAGGCCACACAATACCCAGAAAGGGTTGTCATATTTGACTTTGGAGGAAGTTTATAAAAATACAAAAAAGTGATACTGGATGGGGGGGGAAAAAAAAAAAAAAAAAAAAAAATCTACATGACTACTTAGCTTTAAATGTTACAACAGAAATAATAACAGTGCTTAATATTTACAAAATAGCTAATTAACAATTATCCCAATTTTAAAGATGAAATGAAAACACAGAAAGGTTAAGTGACTCGCTAAAGGTCGCCACGTAAGTCACTGATAGAGCTGGAAACAGAACCTTTGTTTCCTGACTGCAAATCTTGTGCTCTTGAGCCAAGAACAGACGAAAGAAAAATACAACCTCTAAAACTTACCTTTTGCCCGTCAGCATTACCATTTACAGTGGTAAATTTATGACATTCCTTCATGCAGGTATGATTCTGACAATCAAGCAGCCGTCCACAAAATCTTTTACATGAGTAGGGGCCCGCAGAGTGACATGGCAAAGGACTCACCTAAAAGGTTAAAAAAACCCAACGTATGGCATTAGTACCACGACAGAGAACTTCTGGTGCTTCTGAATGTCTGACAAAACCTTAATTAACACAGTAAAATGAAAAGTTCAATTAAGTTTATGTACTTGATTTTATATTATACCTAAGTAAATAAAAAAACTAACAAGCTTGCTTTCTGAAAACAGCTGCTGAATATCTGGAAAATAGACTATCAGTTGCAGACTCTCAGTGTGTTTTAGTAATACTTTGCACATCTATTGTGCCTTTTGCTAGAGACTTTCTAAGTGCTTTACAACTGTTAAAGAATTAAGCCTCACAATAACCCCGTGGAGACAATATGTATAGTGACCTCACTCAAAGTCCATTCTAGTTCTAGAATTAAGCTCCAGAATCTTCCTACACATAGGATATATCATTGGATACATCATCTCTAAAACCAGAACTTTAAGCATATCCACTGTAACGCCACAGAGAAACAGAAGGCAGAAAGGTGTCCAACTTCAAACAGCATGTCAGTGTCAGAACTAGAATTTGAACTTATTCACTCCCAGTTCCCATCCTTTAACTAATGCACCATGTTCACATGCAAAATTGTTTGTGATGCTGTCACCCATCCATTAGGAATTGAAAACTGATAATTTCACAGAGCACCGAATACAGATTTTGTCAGACTAGGATAACTTTCAGTAACTACTTACATTTTGGCTAGACTCCAACTGAGAAGTTAGGAGACTAAAGGCTCCATATTGTTACCTATACACTGACACTTCCAAATATTTTGTGGGCCTTATGCAAAGTTCTGTCCCCACCCCATATAACTGGGCTCTCCCCCCAACTCTCACATACACCTAATTTCTATAATAATTCATTTTTGTGGCTGTGTGGACTTGGTGACAGCCCTTTCAGGGGCTGGGAAGACAGAAGATGGAACTGAAGTAGGATATCCTCAACAGGGAACCTGAGAAGAAGTGTTCTGGATGGCGGGTTGGTTATATGATTGTGGCATGGGACATGTGGAAGGCTGTCATTGCCAAATTACTCCACTTCTCCACAGTATCATGTGGAAATTGAAGGTATCTATGCTGGCTGAAACGTGAGCCATCTTCCCAAATACCTAGAAGTAGGTGGCTCTTTGGGGTAAAAAAAATTACACTTTAATATTTTAAGTTGCTTCCTTTTCTTCTCAGGTTTCACTTCCACTTCCTGACTTCAGGCAGGTATCAGTCATTCTGCTGTGAATGTCAGTGACAGATCAAAAGAGCATCTTAAAGAAAGCATTCTAGTTTAGTCTCCTGCTGCTGGAACACTATAATGACTAATATAATTAATCTCACTACCATTATCAGCACAAGAAATCCATAGCTTCAAGGAGGCTGATGGGGTGGAGATAATAGGAAAAAAGTTGATGAGAGTGGAAGGTCACTTTTAGAAACTGATTAGGAACAAGTAAATATGGCCTCACCATTTCCCGGTACAGATCTACCAGAAGGAGACTGCAGAGGGACAGAGCTAAAAGAGGAAGTACAAAACCTTCTAAATTTGAGCAGTTCATCCCAGTCTTTTCTGCATGAAAAGTGGTTTTGATATCAGCAACAGAACAACCTAGAGACCTGCCTGCAACTGGAAAGCGGAATTAAAACCAAAGACAAAAATATAGAGGAAGTTTAAATACTTGACATGGAGGATTTAGGAGTGGATGGACTGTTTGTTTTTGGTTTTAAAGTTAGTATTTGATTACATTTTAAATTTTAAATAGGTAGTTAGGGAACTAAAACCACAATAACTGTACTTTAGGCTAAGACTGAACCACATCTAAAAAGGAGCTAGCATAAAAGAATGTACACATGCAGAGTCAGATTAATATAATCGATTGCCACAGAATTCAAAAATGAAATTAAAATTATGAGAAAAACAAATCATTAGAACAAAATCAGAACATAAAACCACAATGGAAGACGCCACCAAAATGGTTGAACAAAAAACAAAAGCCTGGCTGTTCTTTGCATACAGAGGTCAGAACATGTAGGGATAAAGTGAGAAAGGCTAAAAGTCAAGTAGAGTTGGACCTTGCAAAGGGAATTAAAACCAATAGTAAAAGGTTCTACAGCCATATAAATAAAAAAGAGAGAGAAAGAGAGAAGTGGTACCACTAAACACTGAGGATGGAGTAGAGGTTAAGGATAATCTAGGCATGGCCCAATATCTAAACAAATACTTTGCCTCAGTCTTTAATGAGGCTAATGAGGAGCTTAGGGATAACGGTAGGATATGGGAGGTAGATATTACCATATCTGAGGTAGAAGTGAAACTCGAACAGCTTAATGGGACTAAATCAGGGGGCCCAGATAATCTTCAACCAAGAATATTAAAGGGACTGGCACATGAAATTGCAAGCCCATTAGCAAGAATTTTTAATGAATCTGTAAACTCAGGGGTTGTACCATATGACTGGAGAATTGCTAACATAGTTCATATTTTTAAGAAAGGAAAAAAAATGTGATCCGGGTAACTACAGGCCTGTTAGCTTGACATCTATAGTATGTAAGATCTTGGAAAATTTTCTGAAGGAGGAAGTAGTTAAGGACACTGAGGTCAATGGTAAATGGGACAAAATACAACATGGTTTTAAAAAAGGTAGCTCGTGCCAAATCAACCTGATCTTCTTTGAGAACGTAACAGATTTTTTAGACAAAGGAAACGCAGTGGATCTAATTTTAACCTAGATTTCAGTAAGGCGTTTGATACCGTGCCACATGGGGAATTATTAGTTCAATTGGAAAAGATGAAGATCAATATGAAAATTGAAAGTTGGAATTGGTTAAAGGGGAGACTACAGCGGGTCATACTGAAAGGTGAACCGTCAGGCTGGATGGAGGTTACCAGTGGAGTTCCTCAGTGATCGGTTTTGGGACCAATCTTTTTATTACTGACCTCAGCACAAAAAGTGGGTGCGTGCCAATAAAGTCTGCGGATGATACAAAGCTGGGAGGTACTGCCAATTTAGAGAAGGACCAGGATATCATACAGGAGGATCTGGATGACCTTGTAAACTGGAGTAATAGTAATAGGATGAAATTTAATAGTGAGAAGTGTAAGGTCATGCATTTAGAGATTAATAAGAATTTTAGTTATAAGCTGGGGACGCATCAATTAGAAGTAACGGAGGAGGAGACTGACCTTGCAGTATTGGTTGATCACAGGATGACTATGAGCTGCCAGTGTGATATGGCTGTGAAAAAAGCTAATGCGGTCTTGGGATGCATCAGGCGAGGTATTTCCAGTAGAGATAAGATGGTGTTAGTACCGTTATACAAGGCACTGGTGAGACCTCATCTGGAATACTGTGTGCATTTCTGGTCTCCCATGTTTAAGAAGGATGAATTCAAACGGCAACAGGTTCAGAGAAGGGCTATTATGATGATCCGAGGAATGGAAAACCTGTCTTATGAAAGGAGACTCAAGGAGCTTGGCTTGTTTAGCCTAACTAAAAGAAGGTTGAGGGGAGATATGATTGCTCTCTATAAATATATCAGAGGGATAAATACCAGAGAGGGAGAGGAATTATTTAAGTTCAGTACCAGTGTGGACACAAGAACAAATCGATATAAACTGGCCATCGGGAAGTTTAGACTTGAAATTAGACAAAGGTTTCTAACCATCAGAGGAGTGAAGTTCTGGAATAGCCTTCCAAGGGAAGCAATGGGGGCAAAAGACCTATCTGGCTTCAAGATTAAACTTGATAAGTTTATGGAGGAGATGGTATGATGGGATAACATGATTTTGGCAATTAATTGATCTTTAACTATTCATGGTAAATAGGCCCAATGGCCTGTGATGGGATGTTAGATAGGGTGGGATCTGAGTTACTACAGAGAATTCTTTCCTGGGTATCTGGCCGGTGAATCTTGCCCACATGCTCAGGGTTCAGCTGATCGCCATATTTGGGGTCAGGAAGGAATTTTCCTCCAGGGCAGATTGGAAGAGGCCCTGGGGGTTTTTCGCCTTCCTCTGTAGCATGGGGCACAGGTCACTTGCTGGAGGATTCTCTGCACCTTGAAGTCTTTAAACCATGGATTTGAGCACTTCAATAACTCAGACATAGGTAAGAGGTTTATTGCAGGAGTGGGCGGCTGAGATTCTGTGGCCTGCATTGTGCAGGAGGTCAGACTAGATGATCATAATGGTCCCTTCTGACCTTAATATCTATGAGAATCTATCCATCTATGAATCACAGTATGAACACCCCATTATACAGGGAAAAAACTGTCTAGAATACCCATAATAGAAATCACTAAATCAAAGCAAAGTGGAATTCTTTTAAAATTACCTCTGAATATTTAATGAACTTAAGCAAACTAGTGGTCTATGAGTATCTAGTGTTGTAGGTGAAAGCAACTTTTGCCCTAGTAATTTAGTATGTGTAGTAACCTAAATGAATACCTAATCATATGACAATTTAGAAAAGGTGACAAATTTAATCCTCTCACTTTCCAGACAGCCAAACAAATGTTTTTAAGGACAAAGATACTTATCTACGGTCTTTAAATACTGTGTCAATGTACTAGATATTTATTTCTGCGTGACTGATATAGGGACTATTCAAAATAAGCCTATTTTAAAACATTCTGTGATATTTCTAAACCAAGTCTGGAATGAAAATTAAAGCCTAAACCATTTAGTGCTAGGAAGTATAATGCATTCTAAATATACAAAAAGTAAATGCTATTTGATACTCTATCTGGTTAAGGCATACTTGGCTCTGTTTCCATCTGCAGTGCGAAGGTTTTAATTAATGCATCCCAGAAGGATAGACTTTGTTCAAACGTATTCTTTTTCCCAATTTCAACCATCAAATGACCATAAGTTGATACATCTGTTGTTACAGCTACGAGAAATGAGTTTTCACACCAATCCAAAGTTGAAAGTAATCAGTGAGACAAAAAACTTTCAGTTTAGATTGCAACTATGATTTGTTAGGTAGTTTTATTACGAGACTATAACTTGATAGTTAAGATTGGAATGCAGCCTTTTGGTTTCTATAAACCTGAAAGTGAAAAGCTATTAATTGTTCTAAATATATATGAAGACTTTTAAAAACCCTAGGAAGTGACATAATTTAAAGAGCAACACTAAGAAAAAAGTTACAGCAAGCATTTATAGAAATTGTATTCAGTAATAGGTTTCAGAGTGTTAGCTGTGTTAGCCTGTATCATCAAAAACAAGGAGTCCTTGTGGCACGTTAGAGACTAACAAATTTATTTGGGCATAAGCTTTCGTTAGTCTTGAAGGTGCCACAAGGACTCCTCGTTGTTTTTATTCAGTAATACTACATTGTAGACCACAAGGAATCTCATTTTAATGTAAGTCTTATTGAATCATACTTCTTATGCTTATATTTTGCTGCACGCATGTTGTCTGGAAATAAAACTTGTAAGTCTGTGTCCCAAGTGGTGGATCAGTTACTAGAAATATATCAAAGGTACCCAAATTCTCTACACCCTACTTCTCCAAAAAAACAAAAACAACCCCCCCTCCCCAACTTTCTGAAAGGAAGAAATACTAATACAAAACAAGCAACGCAAGGGAAAGGATCTACACTACCATGTTTATCAGCACAACACCTAAATAAATTAAAATAAGTGCTCAATTCAAATTTTATATATGTAAACAAAATGAAGTCTATGTTTGATAGCATGAATATCTACTTCTTGAACTATTCTTCTCTATCATCTCTTACCTACTTTTCTTCAGGCATTCAGTGTTAAGAACACCCAAATAGGATCCAAAATGTTTCATTCTTAGGGTCTTTTTCTTTTTAAATGATCACACTACTTGAAAATATCAGTAGCACAGTATAAATGATAATATATTATAGCAAGTGTTGTAATGAATTTGTAAATGGTTTCTCTGACAGGCACTGCTAAATTAACCAGAACTCCTTTTGCTGGGTGGCTGCCAGCGTAGCAGCAGAATATTGCAGATATACATTAACAATGTATTTAAGATCTTAGAGGAATCCATGAAAAATGTTTAATGTATGTAATATGCATCATAAATAAACACAGATTTCCCAGATAAGGGCCTCCTTTCTTCTTTTACTACCAAGCATCTAAAAGTTTAGGCTATTGTTCATTTGGATTCACGATACTGTAAAACTGAAGCAGGAAGAAATCTGCACTCTGCTGGCTGACAAAATACACAAGTTTATCCACTAAAGTACACAGAACAAATGCATACAAGCCACTAGGATTTAATAAAAGACTTTCACTACCATATATTCACAACAGCTTATATAAGGATTGGGGAAGGGAAGATAGAAAGTTCCCTTTTGTGCTGAATGCCACTCTTATGGTAGTCAAATGATTCGGGGGGGTGCACCATGTTAACCTAGACACATTTTCACTCCATTTTCTCTGTAGTACCCAATCAGTGTAGTATTTAAGTGCTTTAAGAAGCTACTTGCAGCTATCTTTAATGAATAATTCTATGGAATTACTTTTTGTTTAATGAAAAATAAACTCAAAGATGGACTCTTCCCATTGTGAAGATGTAAATTCATGCACTTTCTCTCAATATAGATTTGAGTCTAGCCATAAATTCTGTTTTCCTTCCATATAGGTATAAAGAGAAACATGATTAAATGACATAACTGACATCGGGTCTTTATACAGGCTCAAATTTTGTTTGCGTATCAATCTATGAAATTTTAGTGATGCGTCAAATCCTAACCACGATGAGAGATTGTTTTGGATTGAAATAAACTTTACTTATAATAAACCTACAAGTTTTAGCATTGAGAGTATTCCATATATGAAGATGGAAGTCTATATTTTGACAAAGATATGTGCTCATCATCTCCTCCCATCCATTCTTCACAGCATGCATTTATCTTACATGATAGGCATGCTGCCTGAACAGTAATCTGCTGAAAAACCCAACCTAATTTCACATAGGTATTCAACTGGTTACTTAGATTACTGTATGTACTGCAATAACAGTGCATTTGTTCTTACATTGTCTGCACAAGTGAACTATTATTTGTAGTAGAGAGTGAATAAAAAAGCCAACAAATTTCTACTCTATCATGTCAGGTTTATCTACATAATTTATTAGATTGTGTTTAGTTGCCGTATATATGTTTGGGGAAGTTTTAGCTTATGTATTTTTCTGTAGTGGCTATTTTAGAAGTCTATGCACCAGCCTTTAGAAGTCACGTAATCAAAGGGGTGCAATAACATGCAGATTTCAAATACGATCATGAGGATTTATTTATGGCACACCTTTGGAGTTCATGACAGAGTACAACTTACATGATTTAGTACTATAAATTTGTCCCAAAGCCCACAAATCTCTCTAATGTGGGTGGGGCAGGGGGAGGAAGGATGACATTGGCTTGAAGGGGTCTGTGCTATAAGTAGTGACATACGTAGAACACAATCCTATACAGCAATGACATATAAAAGGACACACGAATTCCAAAATCCAATGAGTGGGATTGTCCCAGCCACGCAGGAAGGAAGGTAAAATGCAGCAGATGTGATTTAATTAGGTGGCAATTTTATTAACATACCTCACCTGGAAAATACTCTACAATAGGTTGTACAGCACAGGCCACCATTATTTCCTTAATCATTCCCACCTATTTGGGAGTACTGTTGTCAGCCCTCACCCCTCCTAGCCTGGTCCTTGCCCATTGTTGTGACCATACCACCCCCTCACATACGAGGGTAGGAGAAGCAATTGGAAAAGGGGGGTTGTCTCCCTACTGTACCAGACACTAAGAGAACCAAACCCTTTTCCCAGCTTCATTAAGGGATGCCTTTCCCAAAGTCCATTTCCAATGTCAGTTTTATGAGGGAACTGGACTCCTTACCTGCACTGGACTCTTGCTACCTGCTAGGTTGAGACAACTTGACCTAACCTCATTACCTACCCCAGTACACACAATGGCCAATGTCCCACCTGAGCCAGCCTCTTCCAGTTGCCCTTGGCTTTGGAAACTGTCCACTTTGCTCTCCCTGCATAGGGAAAACTTAAAGGCAGTAGGGGAAACTTAAAGGAGCCACAACCCCTTTTCATCTTGCTGAGTGGACAAAACCCCACTATACTGAGACTGCAGTGAGTACAGACTCACTGCAGTCTTTCAGAAATAGCTTGAAGTGGTTGAAGTAAAACAGAGAGAAAGTTTGAGAAATGGTTGACGTAAAACAGGTAGAAAGAAGGTGTGCATATATGATGTTGAAAAGGAGACTACTTACCACAAAGAAGAAATTTAGATCAGCTATAAAATTACCGAGGTCAGTAAAAATACTGATTTTGGTTGCACACATTAAGTCTATCTGTACAGAAGGCTATTTCTATAAAAAAATTCTAATACTTTGAAGAAAGCACATGTGAAATGTATATCTTTTATCTAACCTCTGAAACTTTTCCTCCCACTGAAATTATGCACACACAAAACCATAAACCTAAATCTTGACTCTCACATACTTCACAAGTTTCCACAGATAAGCACTAAATGACCAAGGAAAAAAACACCAATTTCATTTAAATCAAAGGAGACATACCGTACATATTTTCTTCATTCACACTACAGAACAATGTGTGCACAAGATTAGAACAGTTGTTTGCCAGTATTAAATATTTACTTAGTCTTTTAAAGACTACATACATCTTTGTAACATTTGACCTTCCATATTACTATACAAGACGGTGTCATTTCTACTTCAACTTTCAAAACTAATTTGTAGATGCACTTACATGATATCTACATCATCAAGCCAACAGTACATGGTGTACCAAAACTCAGACACTCATTTTATATAAAAACATTCCAGCATAAATTGGAAATATATTGAGGAAAGTTATATGGGAACAACGAACATCTGATTTAAAAATCTCATGGTTATGATTACAACAATTATGTGAATTATGAATCATAATGACCGCTAACAAATAAACTTTACATCTCGATTGTCTAATTTAAAAGGGCTCTAAATTAGAATGTCACTGATATTACAAAAAGGAGTACTTGTGGCACCTTAGAGACTAACAAATTTATTTGAGCATAAGCTTTCGTGAACTACAGCTCCCTTCATCGGATGCATTCCAAATGCATTCAAATAAATTTGTTAGTCTCTAAGGTGCCACAAATACTCCTTTTCGTGAATACAGACTAACACGGCTGCTACTCTGAAAACTGATATTACAAAAACTTGACATTAGTGAAAAGTCTGCAATAAGCCTAACAAAACACCTGCTAATACTATCATTAAAATGTAGCTGTAATTTTAAAATTAGTGAAAATTTAATTATAAAAAGTGGTAAATGATTTTTGGATTACTTTTCTAACTGTTAAATGATTGTGAAAATTAATTACATTTTCCTCTAGAGCAGTGGTTCCCAAACTGGGCTTCGTGAAATGTTACAGGGGTTCTCAGGAAAAAATTCCCTAACGGCGGACAGAGCTGTCCCTCGGGACCCCGGGGCCAGCAGCCCAGAACCCCTGGACTTCCAAGAGCTAAGCAGATCAAAGCCAGCATATCTAATACACAGAGGAGATTTAAACTTCAAGACTCCTTATAAGAAATACAAAGGGAGGTAGATATTTTCTGCTGTTCTTAAAATGAAACAAGCAGCTAGTATTGTTTTTAAAATGATGATGAACAAGTTTAAGCTTCGTTGTAACCTGAGTGGTTTGCCTGGACTGCTCAAGACCTGAATGCTTGTATAGGAGGAATTCTTGATTTGACTTGGCTTTTTTAAATCCCTACGTGCTGTTTCACATCTGATACTCCTTGATGAAAGCTAGGAGCCTTGTTGTTTAACAGGCTTATTCAAAATGATACAAGCGACAGAAGTGAGATCTCAGAAGAGTGTTGCCATTTTCATAATGTAATAAAGATACTATAATGATAAATAATAATTAATACATAGTGTGTGATCAGGACGTCATAAAAACCAATTTTATATTGCCAAGATCACTGCTTTTCTAATTTATACTCAGGTAAAGGAGAAAATCCCTGGAAATGTTCATTTTTAGGAGGGGGTTCGCGAGACTTGGCATTTTAGTGAAAGGGGTTCACGGGTTGTTAAAGTTTGGGAACCACTGCTCTAGAGTAAATGGGCACAGAAAATCTCTACTACTAGATTACAGAAGGCTGCACCAAATGAAAAGTTAATTAGCTGGATCTCTCATAGGACAGTCTCCACCCCACGTCCAATCTTCCCACTCTGCATCTAAATCACACAGTGGCATTACCATTTACTGTCGCATATGCAATGCAAAGCCTCCATCCCTTCTGAGGGATAGTGTAGTGATGGCAGCTACTTGGACAAGAAAATTTGATGGGGGAGAGGAGGAACATTGCTTACATATAAGCCAAACGAAAAAAAGGAGCAAAATATTTAATGAAACAGACAACATGCAATTAAATACACTCACTAGTCCAAGAGCATTTCACCATTATAACCTGTATAAAATGTACAAAAACAATAATAATTTTGTGGATACATTTTAACACGGCTACCCCAATACTTGTATAAAATGTTGTTTCAAAAGCCAAGAATTTAAACTTTGATCAAACAACCTAAAATTCAACTGTTATACATTTTCTAATACAGTGCTATAATACTGTCCTAATGAACACGACAGCACTCAAATAAAAACACTTCATAGATTTTAATACAAAAAATACTTTTTGTAAGAACTAATTAATCAAAACAAAATGATGCACACTTCATATTCACTCAAATGGTCATTTCTCTGTGACTCACCTCATGCTGCCCAAGACATTCCCTGCAAAGAAGGGAATAAAAAAATTGAGAGAATTGCAAACAGGTGTACTCCTTAAAGCAATAAGGCATCTGAAGCAGTGTCAATGTTTTGCTGTGGGAAATAATCCGTTATAAAACATCAGTTCCACAAACGCATAGAACTTCTGATGCAGCTGTGCTGCTACAAGGTCTCCTCCATAGCCACCCTACGCTGATGGGAGAGAACTCTTCAGTCAACATAATTAAAACACCTCAACAAGCAGCGGCAGCTGTCAACACTGGTACTTCTGTCAGTGCAACTTATGTCGCTCTCAGGGGTGTTTTTTTCACATCCTTGAGTGATGTAAGTTATACCAACAAAAGTGCTAGTGTAGACATAGCTTAAGTCTGAGAGTTCACATGAATTTAAGGGCATTCCTAGATATGGCCTCAGTTAGTAGGAGTGACCAGTACCTTTTAGCAAAGATGCTCCCTAATCCACTTGTTCTAATTCTCCCCTAACACCACCCCCTTTCAGCAACAGTCTCATGGAGGACAGCTCTACCTGGCACCACATCAAGGTCAAAGAGTGGGTCCAACATTCATGCTGCTTTTGGAGTGCAACTACACTGTTAGATCAATGTGTTAACCTCTAATTTTCCATTCTTACTTGGATTCTAATTTATCAGTTTTATAGACAGAATAAAGTATTCCA
Source organism: Chelonia mydas (assembly GCF_015237465.2). NCBI lineage: Eukaryota > Metazoa > Chordata > Testudines > Cheloniidae > Chelonia > Chelonia mydas. The sequence continues at coordinate 92,304,237 of NC_057852.1, read as the reverse complement.
ACTGCAGACTCAGCAAGGCTGTATAAAGAAATGTATTATCTTTATTGCAGAAACTTCTGAATTATTGTTTTCTAAGCATACTCCTTTGAGTCTTTTAATAGGCATTATTTTCCCTATTTCACAATTTCTTTAGAGGCTTTTTCGTAAGCGGTCTACTCCTGTAGAAATTTATTTCTTCCTTCAGATGGTCAAAGATACAAAACAATGGCGGAACCCAGGAGAGCCTAAATCAATCTTCTGCTCAGTTTGTGTGTTGATGGTGCTTACTTTCTACGATTCACCTGTAGCCAGTTAATCTGGTTTACAGCATCTTTGTCCTTCACATCAGCACAAAATCTGTCCTAGTGCAGGAGGAAAAAGCTGGCCTAGTACGTTCACAATACTTAACTTTCCAGACATTCCTTTTAAACTCTTCATAAAGGCTGATATTAAATTTGTTTTTATCCAGCCCTTTGGCCTCTCACCTATCTAAAGTTGTCAAATAACGATTAACAGAACTACTGACAACTGTTTATGAACATGGTTGTTTTGCTTTATCCTGAAGTGTGCTTTCTACATCTCCAAGCCCCTTTCACCTCCAGTATTGAACAGGCCCAACCCTAATTAACTTTTAAAACCAGATCAGATCATGTATGTTCATCTGACTAATATCAGCTGTTCTTCAAAATATTTTGCATTTAGCCATTGTCTTTTCAATTGCAAGTTTCTCCCAACCTCAAACTATTCATTCCAGGATACCATTAGGAATGTACCATATCTGATTTAAGGAGATGTATATTTTGTGGTAAGGCACTTGACTGGAACATTGACTAAGCAGGGCAGAAATATTAATATTTATAATATTACTATTCATATTAAGTCATAAACAAGAGCTCAGACCCAATTTAACATTCTATTTTGAGAATGGTCATTTCCTTATTTAGGCCTCAAACCTGCAAATGTTTATTCACATGAGTAGTAACAATGAAATCAGTAAGAACGCTCACATGATTAAAGTGAAGCACATGCTTACATATTTGCAGTATTTTAGTGAACTCTGAATGCTCAATATCCAACCTTTAGATATCTGTAAATGTCTTCAAGCAAGGCAAAGCATGCGTTCTTCATTCAGAGCTATATACTGTAGCTCACAGAGCTGTCTTTAGCATTTATTTTATTCAGCAGTAATGCAAGGAAACTACAGGCCTGTTTCCTGTAAGACATTGGCTTTAGCATTTAACATCAGGCTTGAAGCCTATTAACTCTGGCACAGATAAATAGCCTAATGGTCACCCCTCAGTTTTGGGGAACTTGGACTAGAGTGCTTACGGGGGAAGTTTGTCCATAACACCACCAGCCAACAATAGGAACATGAGCTAACACCAGCTTTTGGATACTGTAGGATGGGAACCTCTGCAGATGTCTGACGTATAGGATAATAAATTGAGATCATTAATATACTAACCTATAGGAGAAGGGCACCCCAAAATTAATAGGGTGAGGAAATACAAATAAGGAAGAGGGGAGAAACTCCTACTGAATATGCATCAGACACAGAGGCTTCGGCGTAACATATTATAAAAGCGTATCCCACACTGTGGGCAGGAGGAGAGAGATATCCTTGGGAGGTGCCAGGATGATGGCCACTGGTGGTGATGAGGAAAATACTGACTAACATTTCAGGTTGTTCTGCAAGATCTGGTGCAAGTATATGAATGTTCAGATATACATTCTGTATTATCTCTATCTACCTTGCTAGGTTAGAATGTTTGTGACTTTGCTAAACGTATGAATAAACTATTGCAAATACAGAAGAGTTCCTAAAGTGAGCATGTTGTAACTGCACATCGGGGTTCTCAACTAAACAGTAATTTTAATAGTACTGGTCCTGATCTTGGGACAAGAACCTGTCAAATCTCAGAGTGATAATTGTGAATTCTTAACTAATCAATATACAATTCACAGATCGGGCTACAATATACGTCAAATCTGAAATGAAACAAGTGTTCAAGTTACACAACAGCAATAGAATTGACAAAAAAGTAAAATATTAAATAGGAGGATAGGTATTTACTTTCCATGCATGGTTATTCAAAATGACTGGACAGGTGAGTTTTTAAGGAGAAAATGTAGCTAATTTTATTCTTGTTCTCAGCACAAAACTGTACTCTAGAGAAAACTGTCTTAAACAGCAGTTTAACACAGAAACGACATCTATATCAACCTTAAATACAGCACTGTTATATTCTTGTGTGTGTATTTAGGGGGCTTATAACTTTACCTAACTTTAACTAATCAGGCTGAATTTTTCCATGCGGGGTGTCTGCCTCACGTGAAATCTGGGAAATTCAAGGACAGGGCTATGGAAAAAAGGGAAAATATGTTTTGTCCATGCTAAAAAAAATTCTGATATTTTATTTGAAAAGCACTTGCAGACCCATGCTTTAGAGAAGGAATGTGAAATTTTGCAGCGGTGTGACCTGTGTTTCATGGATGTGCATTTTGCTGTCCCCATGAAAATCCATCCAAATTTGGCCAAGTCATAAACCTCTGAAAATGTGGGAAGGAAATGAAATTGGAACTAGAAGCCTGGAGTGGGGGCCAGGACAGAATCTGGGCCTAGCTAGGCAAGGAGACTGGGGATGAAGAGCGGTGGTGGAAGGTGGTGAGAGGAGACAGATTTGATGAGAACCCTGAAGAGTGGACAGTGGGACTGGCTAGGTGAAGAGAATGGAACTGGAGTGGGGAACAGACAAGACTGGGATAGGGCAGAAGAGGTCACACTGGGGGGAAATGGGTAGTGTGCCCACTACCCCAGCCTGGAAAGGAACCCAGCTTTCCTGAGTTTTGTCATTTCTCTGCTATCAGCAAAGGCGTAACAAAAGTGTTTATTCGCCCTCTAGTGCTGGTCCATTTAGATGATAACTACCTTATGGCTATTAATTACTCCGATAGTTCAAGTGCCATGTCTGTGTGGTGGATATAAAAGCTCCAACCCACCTGATCAACCATGCTGGTGTCAGTATGCTGCCACGTGATCAGATTTGTTTTCCAGTTTGCTAGGAAATTACACACACAAAATGTCTAAAAGAACATTAAGTTTGCAAAGTCAAGTGCTTAAAAACTAAGAAATGCCAGAATTAAGGTTGCTGGTGCCACCTGAATTTGTCCCCCCTTGGGTGTATGCACTATGTAATCACATACTATTTTTTTCCCACTGTAACCCTGCCTCATTCAGCACACAAAATGGAGCTGCTCTAGGTAAAAAAAAAAAAAAATCATACTTGTTTAGCGAAGGAGGCTGTTGTCTGTAGGACCCTGCTTCATTTGTTCCAGAAGCTCGAAAGTGAGTATTGAAAGAGGCAGGAGACTACAGGAAGACAAAGGAGGGTTTCATGGTAAAGGCAGTTAAATGCTGCCCTGGAGAAATGGATTCTATCCTGGCCTCTATCACGTATCTGATTGGGCTCTCCCCGCTGGCAACCCCCCACCAAACTCCTACGAAGGAAATCCCAACCTCTGGATCCCTGTGTGTTAAGCTTCCCTGGGTCTCAGAAAGTTACAGCACTGTTTCCTTCCTTCATCCCTGTGGCACATTTCCTGCGCACTAATTCTCAGTCTGCTACACCTTACTGCCTTAGGCCCCAGGACCATGCTGGCCCCCCAAGATACCCCAACAGCTGGAAAATATACTCTCCCAGAATCCCATCAAATGCACAAGCCTTCTGGGTTATAGTTTAACTTTCGATAGAGGCATGTTGTAGTCGTGTATGTGTTATATGCTTCACGTTTTGCACAAAGACATTATTTGCTCTTTAATTACTCAGATGAAAAATATATGGATCTTTAAAAAATAAACTCTACGTGCATTTCCCTTCACTGTAGCTCACCCTTTCCTTGGGAGTCCTTTGGGGACCACCTGCATTGGTGGTTCTCCAGTCCCCTTGCCTCTGCCAGGGCCTGCAGTAGCTTCCATCATCTTGAGGTAGTAAAAATGGCTGAAGAGAACCCTGAAGAGAGCAGTTCCTGTATTTTTATAACCTTCCTGTCCCTGTCAGGTGACTCCCAGGATCAGACTCCTCAGGTGATCACAGAACCCTGCCACGTAACTTCCAGACTACATTTCCCACAATAAACCAATTCCTGATGGGGATACAGTGTACTGTTTAGGGATATTCCTTTTCAATGGAAGGGCACTTCAGATTTAATGACCTTCTATTGGCAATCCTATCCCACTATGCTGTTGGAATTTCAGTCCAACATGGAGGTACACTGATAATAGAGAAGGACAAAGAGGATGTACATTCAAAATTGAGTCAAAAGATACATACAGAAGGTTCATAATTTCACAGAGAATTAGAATGTATCTGTACTATCTTTTACGTCATCAGAGCCTCTGCAACGGAGTTCCTATGTGATGCTAGTCAAGTCATTTAAACCAGACTTTTCAAAGGTGGTCACTAATTCCTCATTTTGTGGGTAACTGACACAAGATACTGGATTCTAATTTGCAGAAGTGCTGGGCATTCAAAGCTGCAAGTGAAGTCAATGGGAGCAGTCCTTTGAGCATGAAGTGCTATATAATGTTACATACTCTGAAAAATAAAGTCCTACGTGTCTCAAACGGGACACCCAAAATTAGTGGATTTTTTGCTCTCTGTGCCTCAGTCTCCTATCTGTAAAATGTTCTTTTAACTTTTAGCTTTGTGCATTTGTTTATACAGATTTTAAAATCAGGCACTTATTTTACTCTTCCTATCCATCCCTTAGTGCATTGAGCAGACCATTCTAGGATGCTACCTATTGGCCACCAAAAGAAATTCCCTGCCTTTAGAGATACTATGTTTCCACAAAAATGTAAGTCAGACATGCTGCATCAGTACAAAACCTTGTAAAATTCTGAAGCACAAAAAGTGATGCCTTCAAAAACACATTATATAGCAATGTAAAATTTGATACAACTTCAAAGCAAAACTCCTTTTATACTTACGTTAGTAAAGGAATCTGACATGGGGGGCAAGGTAATGCAGTTTGAATAAAAGCTGGCTCAGATGGCTGTTCCCAGGGCCCGGCAGGTTGGTGCTGAGAGCAAAACAAATACATTGCTGTGTTTATATTATTGCATTATATAAATTGTGGCGACAACTCTGAGTCATCTGTTTAGCTATAAATATCCATAATGCCTGGTAAGATCTTAGTTCTAACAGGTCTATTTTCCCCCAACTGAAGAAATTCTATTACTAGAACTAAGACATGAATGCAGTACATGCCTGGATAATCATTTCATTTTCTGTCATGGCTAAGAATAGGAGACTGAAGGCCAAGTGGCTTTATTATACCACAAGTCACGATTTCATTCCCTTACTGTTTAACCTGAGGACAAGGACAAGTCAAAAATTAATAAAATCATTCTAAATGTTGAACAACAGAGGAAAGGTAAGTAAAATTAACAGTACATTCTCACCTGTTCAAAATACTCTACTCCAGGAGTATGATTACTTTGAAGTTCTCACTATACTTTGCACATGAAGTTTAAGGTCTGAAAGCTTCAACATAGAGTTTCCTATTTTGAAATGTACAGTTTCCTATTTTGCTTCCTAATATGATAGTTTAGCAAATACCTGCCAGCTAACCATCAGTTTTAATACAGAGGCAAATAAAAATTAAGTTGACAGCTGATATTAAAAGCAAACAAGATATTAAATAAAATTGTTGACAAAAAATTAAACATGGGCGGGGGGGAAGAGGAAGAGGAAAGAAAAGGAAGACTAGATTTACCTGTGGAAATACATGAAGAATCGAGTATCAGTTATGGCCAGGATAAAAAGCAATTAGATTTTAAACAAGGCAACTAGAAGCAGAACCTTAATTTTTCAATTAAGTATCATGCAGCATATCGATCCCTAAATATTTACTCCTAGTAGCTATACTTTCCAACATAAAATCAGGGACAGAAGTGTTCCTCATTCTTCTTGTTAAACAGAGTGCTAGTACTTAATACATTTCTGGCTATTGTCTTACCAAGCCAGTTTGCTTCACAAGAGCTTCATCGTGGCAAGAAGCAGGACACAAGTGACCGCACTTTAACACTTTCTGGCAGGACTGACGACATGCAGGGCAAGGGCCAAAGTGACAACTGTGTTTCTCTTGGCTGGGGTGATGGCAGGTTGGTGGCCGACTAAAGTAGAAAACCAAGAACAAATACAATATGAAACATGTAACTGCAGTCCCTGGGTATATGCATTAATACAATCACAAAAAATTAGGGAGTATAGTTTACTGTACTTAATAATTTTAAATAAAACCGATCAGTTATATTTAGCAGTGCTTTGATATGCCTATATAAAGCCACACACACACACACACACAATGTATTTCACTAACTCAAAATGACCTTAACACATAATGTCTGATTTGCCATACTAGAGAAAACCACTGGTCCATCAAGTCCATTAGCCACTTCAGGGGAAGGTTAAAAAAAAATTTTTTTTTATTACACACACACACACATATATACACATACATACATACATACATACATACACACACACACGTACGTGTATGTATGTATGTACCTAGCCAGTTATAAAAAACTATGTATTAGGGAAATGCCTTCCTTCACTTTATACCTTGAGCAGGATTAAAAATTTACACTGAGCTTAGTAATCATAAAATTATCCAGCAATAATATTTGACTCTGGGCCCCCTGTGGCAGTGAATTCCAAAGGCCAACAAAACACTGCAGGGAAATGCTTCTTCCCACATCTGTTCCAAGATGCACTAACCATTGTGGAACATCCATACCAATACAGACAGTCCAGCACATACAGTGTTTTCCAGTTCCACCTATTAGGAAGCAAGGAGGTAAAGAATCTAACAAGACCCCAGTTTGTCCACTATGTTCTTATATGGCCTCAAACTCTGTGGAAGCCAAGCACCTCACAAAAAAACACTGATGATTCACAAGTTCATCCTCACAATGATTGGGAAGAATGATCTCCAATTTATAAATGGGCAACAGACATGGAAGGTCTACAGAAAATGAGATACAGGAACTGAATGCAGATTTCAATGGTCACTCAAGTACTCTAATCACCAATCTTCCTCTGCCTTCCACTCCAATTTAGACAGTGCCTACTTCTCACATTTTTGCAAACCAGCCTTTTGCTTTCATGGTTTCCCCACCATCTTCTTCTCAAGACAAGCTGCACCCAAGAGACTTCAGCAGCCCCATCACCTCCTCTGCTGCCTACTAACGTAAGCAGCTCTACTGAGATCAGGCTGGCTCAGCTTCCACCTTTGCTTTAAGTGAAAAGTCAAACGTAGCACTTCAGGGACTTCAGCCACTTCTTCTCAGGACAGCCGAATGAGCTATTAACTTGAAAGTGTTACGCTCTTCTTGGGCACTTTCACTAGTGCTTTCTCTCCATCCCTGTAAACCCTCATGAACCATCAAAAATTTAAGATTTTCTGGATAAGAGAGCCATTCAATCAGTTGCCATAGGCAATCGGGGTAGGTCAACTCAGTATTTTACTTTCATTACTCTTTCAAGCACAGGAATATGAGGTTTTGCAGTTGCTTCCTGAACTTGTGCAAATGAAAGGTTTGGATGGAAGCCTTCGGTCTCCTTGCCTCTCTCTCTCTCTCTCTCACACACAGGAAAGTTTCCATTGCTCAGCTGACCTTCAGGATACTTATCTCCATGTCCCCATCCACCTGGGCCACTGGAATGTTCTCTACCTCGCGACTGACAAACACTACCAGTTTGTCCCTCACTCCTTCAGTCTGTTCTATATAGGTTTTTTACACCATCCTCTTCCCTGTAGCATCTAAGCACTTTCCAGTAGTGCACTATATGACAAGATTAACATCTGTCACATGTGGTTTGTTCTCAATCCTCAGTTTTTCCATCTATCCCCCTGGAGCTTCACAAGAACCTTGCAATTCTAGTGGCCAATTTTGATCAGTATAGGATATACTTGTTTCCCCCTCTCAAAGGCATCCTGATCAGAACCCTGTTGAAGTGGTTATGGGACAAGGTTCTGTAGTACCATGCAACCCAGGGCTTCCTAATCAATCAGGACAGTTCACATTTGCTTCTTTCAGGCTCTTCTGATCCTGGACAGTAGAGTGGCAAAATGGACACACTTCTCCAGATAGGCTTTAGGGCTCTACTGAAAAGACCAAGACGTGAAATAATCTGGTCAAAACCTCTCTTTTTCTTCTGAACCACGTTGTAGCCTGTGGTGAGCTACATCCTGGGTTTATTTTCAGGATCTACAATACTTCCCTCTGGCCAGATGGCATTCTGCCTCTTCCTCCAAGAAACTCCTCTTTTCCACCAGCTGTCTCTTCCTTCCTTTCTAGATGTTCCAATTTACCCGATAACATGGTGGACCTTTCTTTTGCTACCCTTTTCTAGTTTCTGACTATGGATACCAGTCCCAGGATATGACTTGCACCAGCATTCCCGCATACTCCAGCGGACTTGGTTCCTTCACAGAGACTGGTCATCAGCTGACTTGAGTCTCAGACCATCTTAGCCCTTCAGACACAAGAAGTATTGTACTTTCAAAAGTACCTTCTGATTCAGCCTGGCAACTAGGCTGAGCAAGCAGGGACCAAGTGCACGCTTACTTTCAGAATCCCTCTCCTGGATCTGGGAAAGAGTGGCACTTCTTGTCACTTCAGGCAGTCTATTTGCAGGGGAAAATTGGAAGGGCAGTTCAGCTAACACCAACTGACAATCAGTGAATGACATTTCATTACCCTCAGCTTCAAGCAAATATGCTGCATCCTGGAATTTCAGTGATTGACTGTTACAGAATAAACTGATCTATCTTCCTTGCTCTCTGTACACTCAGGGCCTCATGCAAATATGTTAATCTTTAGCCCAAAGTACTAGGCAAAGAGCCAAGATTCTGCTCCCCACAACCTTACTCCTCCCACTCCCCTCAGTGCTTAAGGTGGTGAAACAGGACAAAGAAGAGATAATACTGTTAGTCTCTTGGTGAGACAGACACCCCTGGTTTCAGGAGCTGATGAGCCTGCTGGCAGATTGGGTCAACCTTCGAATCACATCAAACTATCATTTTCCCACTCTGCCAAATTCTGCTTTTCCCAGACAGACTTCACTTCCCAGATAAACAGGCTGACATTCTTTGTGTCTCATTCACAAGCATTCAGAGAGGTGTAGCAATTATTTTGAGAACTGTCATAAATCCATCACCACCAGACAGTATCTTCCTTGCCCATGAGCAAGTAAAACACCAGGGTCACAAACTGGTCAAAGATCAGTCTGCTAGTCACAGCCACTCCCCAGACTGAGAGTTGAAGACCCCATTTCAAAGGTGTTTAAGAAGCAGTGCAGTCTTCTCTACAAGTGGTAAAGTGCTGTCAATCCAGATCTGTCCATATCTGAGAACTGTTCCTTCAGACGCAGTTCTTCACAGGGTAATAAGTTAAGATCTCTTTCATATGGTAGTGCTATAAAGTTTGCTGTGCGTCAGTGACTGTCCCTACTGCTGGGGTGAAAGAAGAGCGATATACAAAAGAAGTTACTCATTGGCAATTTCTTGTGTTACTGTCTCTCCCATATTACATCTCACTCTTTTTCCATAAGATGAGATGCTCCCTTATATACTTAAATCTCTTTCCTTCAGTTCTCTAACTCTCCTGCAGAAAGTCACTTCCTAAGAAGGCAGGACTGTGACCTTATTTATAGTTTGACAGATTCTTTGCCTCTTTGAGGTAGAGCCATGACACTGTATGTCCTGCGCTGTTCCATAATGGTAGAAGAGGACTGAAAAAAATAACTGCAAGCAAATAGTTTTCCTTTAACATTATTTATTTTAACTTCATAGTGAGACAGTCAAGCTGGATCTTTCTAACAATTCAATAGAACCATTAAACCATTTAAATATATATGTACTTAATTATTAAAACTGTTTTCCTTGAACAAAGATAGTTGACCAAATTGTTTTTAGGCCTATGCCACACAAAAGCCTATCAAGCTATTAAGCTTTAAAACGAGCACATTCAAATCAATAAAATAAATTTTCTATGGATTTCAGTGTGTTTTCCTCTTCCCATACCCAAAGGCCACTGATTTCAGTGTACTTTCATATCATATACAGATTTTTTTTTAAAATGCCAGCTCTATTGGCAAATGAAAAGATTTCAGTAATGCAAGGTATAAACCACTAAAACCATACTTCAATTGTAAAAATGAGAACATGGCCTTTACTCCTCAACATCAACAACTCTGACCAATTAAGAAGGAGAATTGTTGAGCTCCAAAGAGATGCAGTCTTCTGAGGACAGAAGAATAAGAGCCAGCCAACTAAAGGGGGAATCGGAGTGCAAAGGACATTGATGCAATCATCTGGTACAGAGGAGTATAAAAACAATCCTTGGAAGACAATGGTCTTACATACCACAAATCTGACATAATGCATCCTAACGCACAGAAATAGCAGCAAGTAAGTATTTAGATGCATTCAAATCCTTTAAGTCATCCAAAGAACTGGAAATTAATGTGTGCGCATAAGTCTTCTGTACCAACCTGCATAGCTCTTTGCATTTTGGAGGCTTGGTGCTACGTTCTCTGCCACAGGGAACTTTGAGAACAGTTTTACCGCAATTGCACAACACATCTACTGTCTCTGGGCATGGGTAGCAACTACCTAAAACAAATACATGAACAGAGTGATAGTCAAAATATCCCATTGCTTCTAAAATGGTAATCACCACAATTCTGAATTTGGGAACCTTTTTGTACTAATCTGTCTACGCTGCATGGTCTGAAGAAAAAAAGCCTGATGTTACACTTGCATCTCGATTCAAAGTTTCAAGAACCAATTTGAAGAGACAATTTCAGACGTTTGAAACAAACATTAAGTTTGACTGTTCTATAGTGATATAACTACTATCCAAGAAAGAAAAGTTCAATTTGTAGACTTAAAATGCAAGGCAGTATCATCAATGCAAGACAAGTCATCCTGACCAAATGGCATTTACATAATGCTATTTATATTTCACAGACTCTTATGAATGTGAAGACAGATTATAGCCTTTCATCAATTTCTGAAAGGTCAACAAAGAAAATCAGATTTCTGACATTTATAAGATGCCATTTTGCAACTTTTATCATGCTTGACAAAAATGCAAATTTGTTGCTTAACTGCACAGAGGCTGATAAAATGCACCAATCTAATAAGTCTTCCTCCTTTTTAAATGATTCATATTAGGAAATACTAATACATATTTCAAAATTAAAAAGGTAAAGATCAGAGAAGGTTAAAACATCTTTTTTTAAGACTCTTCCACTCATTTTATTTATCAAATACCGAATGTAAAGTTTTATTGTGTGTGCCACTCCTGACATCCATTGCATAAGAAAGCAGCTGCAGAGATGGAAAGATTCAGGTTTCCACCCAATATCTGTAACTCTATTTTCTTGTTAAGTTTATGAAAAAATATGTATAGTTTAAAACCATTAATGAGGATATAACTTTGCGGATAATCCTGGCTGTCTCAATGGTATCGGAGATGCAATATTTCTAGAATCAGGAGTCCTCTCACTGACAACACAAACAAACTGCCCAAAAAGGATATGCAAGTGTCCAGTTTTTATAAAAAATTAAAAGCTCTATGGCAAGACTACACCTCAGACTCTGGATAATGCGTGTACAACTTATTTAAATATTTGCATCAATGGGGACAAATACTAGCATTTCTAGAAAAATGGAAGGGGCAGATACAAGATTTGACACATTTGCGGCTTTCCACATTTTGCATTCCTATGTTTAATACATACTTCAGAGGGTCATTCATATTTCTGCCTACTTCTGTCACTTTTCAGCTGACAAATGCACCTTTCCGTGAAGAACAGGTGATAGCCATCGTGCATGCAAAAGATTCTGGAACTGCCCTATCAGCTATGCAGCAGCAGAAACGGACACACCCAAGTTAGTGATGAAAGGGACTAGTGCCATTTTCTTTGGGAAGGACATTTTTGCTGTCAACAAAAGAGGGCAGCAAACAGTACCATGCTAATGCATAAAAAGTACTTTGCCAGGGTTTGAAGCATTTTCTCATCTGTCTTGCACTCATTAAAACAGTGGTATTCCCGAGGTCAGTGCTCTTCCCTCCCTCAGTACACAGAGCATCAAGAGTGTTAACTCTGCAGTTACTCTTGCATTCAGCACCATGATGTTTTTATAATTTAAAAGTGAAAATAAAGTTTACATGGTTTAGGTAGGAAGAACATACATACATTAGGGAACAGTGTAAAAAAGAAAGAAAGAACAAAAAATACTCGAGGAATCACTCCTTGTTTAACAGGTTTCAGAGTAACAGCCGTGTTAGTCTGTATTCGCAAAAAGAAAAAGGAGTGGCACCTTAGAGACTAACCAATTTATTTGAGCATAAGCTTTCGTGAGCTACAGCTCACTTCATCGGATGCATACTGTGGAAAGTGTAGAAGATCTTTTTATACACACAAAGCATGAAAAAATACCTCCCCCCACCCCACCCTCCTGTTGGTAATAGCTTATCTAAAGTGATCACTCTCCTTACAATGTGTATGATAATCAAGTTGGGCCATTTCCAGCACAAATGGTTAACACTTGTTTAACACTACTTCTCGTCAGTGCTAGAAAACGGACCTGTTTAATAATTTGTTCCAGATTTTTCCAGGTCTCACAGGTCTATAATTCTCCAGGTCCTCTTTGTTCCCCTTTTTAAAGCTTGGTAGTATATTGGCCCTTCTCTAGTTCTCTAGGAACTCATCTGTTCTCCCTGAGTTCTCAACGACAATCGTTAATGGTTCCAAGACTGCTTCAGCTAGTTCCTTAAGTACTGTAGGATCAATTTTATCAGACTCTGCCAATTTGAATACGTCTACCTTACCTAAATATTCTTTAACCTATTATTCCCTCCCTATTTTGACTTGCTTTCCTTTCCCCTTGTTAATGCATATTGTGTTAATTATCTGGTCATACTCACAATTAACTTTTTTTTAGTGAAAACTGAAGCAAAATAGACATCCTGATAGTCTTTTACTCTGCAGTTATAAGGTAATGATACTATGAAATAGCTTGCACTAGAATAATGTATTTTTGCATTTAAACTTGAAGACCTGATTTTAGACCAAGTTATTTTCAACTGAAAATGTTCTAAACCATTTTAATATCCTTCCCTGCATCCTGAACTAGCAGTTTTCTAACTACATGAATGTTATCTTGTTCCCTTCAAACAAAAATGCATGGTTGTCAGGCAAGAAATAAAGAAAAGGCCACTTAAAGTCTCCACACATTCCAAACCATAAATGAATGACCTCCTGTTCTTTATTCCCAGTTCTCTTTGTTTATATTTCTATTTAACACTTTGAATAAGCCTGTGTTAAAACACTACACTAATAAAGTTGGAAACAAGATTTAACACTCCAAAAATGTCTTAAAATATACTTAGTATCAAAACAGAGCTCTCAATTTGTGACACAGAATAAGCTATACATTGACAGAGAAACCTACATAAATAATACTAAAAGGAACAAACTTTTCCCACACTAAGAAGCTATACAATTAAAGTTTGGACAGCAAAGTGAGACCATAAACCCGAGTGTCTGCAAAATAAACGTCTCCAAAATTGTTTTGGAGAATTTATCATCTTTCAGCAAACACTATTGATCCCAACACAGCCACTAATGCATCTCTTAATGTGCAAAGGAATTAATTAATTTAAGAAGTAATCTCACAACATCCCTTAATTCATAAATTAAAGTAAACAACCCGTGTTTTAGCCATCCATAGAACAATAAAACTTTAAGGCCAAACCTCATTTTATGACATTCCTGTAAAAACGTAAGGAGTTCAAAGGCTTTCTGAAATGAAGTGGCCATTATGGAAATATATATGGGGTGTGTGCGTGTGCATGTATACACATATATATACACACACACACACTTTTTTACTAACATATTTTAGAGGTTTTGGTGTATAAAATTTAGTGTATGTGCATATATTAGTAAATCTAGATATGCTGTTTTAACAATTACTAAGTTATAGTAGAAGACATTAACATGTGACACTAATGTGTTCATGTGACTACGATACTATTATGATAAATCAGAACTGGCATATGAATTTTATTCGTATTTCACAGCACCTATAAATGATCAGATCTCAAAGTTTTGCTTCTACCTCATGTGTTTTTCCCTGGACATCCACATACTATGTGATGACAGGCAGTAGAAAGTGGAATATGATATTAGTATAAAATAATTTTAACCAGGCTGCAAGATGCATCAGTCACATTGGATTTTTATTATTCAATTTAAGCCAAAAGTTAAAGAGTCTAACATATAACAGACTAATTAGTGTATGCACTATTATTAAGGCTAAGAGTCTGTCATGGATTCCATTACTTTCCGTGACCTCCATGACTTCTACAGTGGCTGGTGCTGGCTCAAGGGCTGCCTGAGCTGGGCAGCCGCAGGGCCAGCAGCAGCAGTTTGGGTGTGTGTGGGAGAGTGCTCAGGGCTAGGGGCGGAGGACTGCAGGGGGCGCTTACTTTAGGGTGGGGGACTCCCCAGTTCTCACTGGCATGGTCCCCTTGCAGCTCCTAGGCAGCAGAGGGGTCTCCGCACCATGCGCTGCCTGAGCCCACACCCAGAACTTGTGGCGGAAGCAGCGGAGCCCCTGTATGGCCCCTGCCTCCGTCGCCTATGAGCTGCAGGGACATGAACCGAGTAGGAAGCCCCCTGCCAGCCCTGCCAACCCCTCCCCCCAGCACCAGCAGGAGTCCCAGGCCACCCCGCCCAGCACCCGCAGCACCCCCGGATCGCCTCCACCCGCCCAAGTTTTAGTCAGGGTGGGTATTTTTAGTAAAAGTCATGGACAGGTCACAGGCCCATGAATTTTTGTTTACGGCCTGTGACCTGTCCATGACTACCAAAAATACCCATGACTAAAACATAGCCTTAACTATTATTCGCTTACTGTTTTAAAAAAATATAAAATGGTTCGCACAACTTATTTTCTGCAATTTGGCTGCACTAGTACAAACTACTGAGGTAGCAGTAACACCCTGTTTTTCCCCACAGAACAAAATTAGGGTTTCCACAGTTTTGGAACCTACTAGCACACCATAACAATGAAACTGCAAGCTGAACTATAACTGAGCTGGAGTTCAGGCTAATGCTATATTCCTTCTGAGGGGCACATCACACACAGAGATAGCTCTGACAGACTGCAGACTCTAGTCAATATAAGAGAGACAGCTTAATAATGACAAAAGCTGCCAGGTAATTTGTTATTGTTCTTGTCTTTTTCTTTCACCCAAGAGTTCTGAAGGAGCTCTGATATGGAATTGCAGAACCCATCACTTAAATTAGCCTCTGTATGAAATGATTGGAAGATAGCTAATGTAATACCAATTTTTATAAAAGCCTCCAGAGAGGATCCTGGCAACTACAGGCTATTAATCCTAACTGCAGTACCAGGCAAACTGATGGAAACCTATACTTAAGTACAGAATTACCAGATACATAGATGAACACAATATGTGGAAAAACAGTCAACATGGCTTTTGCAAAGGGAAATCTTTTAGAATTCTTTAAGGGGGGGGGTGTGTGTCAACAAGCATGTGGACAAGGGTGATCCAGTGCATATAGTATACTTAGATTTTCAAAAAGCCTTTGACAAGTCCAGCTCCAATGGATTCTAAGCAAAGTAAGCAATCATGGGATAAAAGGGAAGGTTCTCTCATGGATCAGTAAATGGTTAAAAGACAGGGAACAAAGGGCAGGAATAAATCATCAGCTTTTACAGTGGAGAGAGGTTAATAGTGGAGTCCCTGAAGGATCTGTACTGGGACCAGAGCTGTTCAACACAGTCATAAATGGAAAAAAGGGATAAACAGTGAGGTGGCAAAGTTTTCTCACAATACAAAATTATTCAAAATAATTAAGTTTAAAGCTAAATGTGAAGAGTTACAAAGGGATCACGCTACACTGAGTGATTGGGCAACAAAATGGCAGATGAAATTTAGTGTTGAAAATGCTAAGTAATGCACGTTGGAAAACTAAACCCAATTACACAAACAAAATGATAGGCTCTAAATTAGGTGTTACCACTCAAAAAAAAGATCTTGGAGTAATCGTGGACAGTTCTCTGAAAATATCTGCCTCAATGTGTAGCAGCAGTTAAAAAAGCTAAAAATGTTAGGAACCATTAGGAAAGCGACAGATAAGAGGACAGAAATTATAACGGCACTATATAAATGCATGATATGTCCACACCTTGAATACGGTGTGCATCTCTGATCTCCCCATCTCCAAAAAGACACATTAGAATTGGAAAAAGTACAGAGAAGGGCAACAAAAATGGTTAGGGGTATGGAACAGCTTCCATATTTGGAGAGATTAAAAAGACTTGCACTTCTCATCTTGAAAAAGAGAGGACTAAGAGCGGAGACCAATAAAATCAGGACTGGTATGGAGAAAGTCAATAAGGAAGTATTATTTACCCCTTCACATAATACAAGAACCAATGAAATTAATAGGCAGCAGATTTAAAAAAAACAAAAACAAAAACAAAAATACAGTAACTCCTCACTTACAGTCGTCCCGGTTAACATTGTTTCATAGAATATCAGGGTTTGAAGGGACCTCAGGAGGTCATCTAGTCCAACCCCCTGCTCAAAGCAGGACCAATCCCCAATTAAATTGTCCCAGCCAGGGCTTTGTCAAGCCTGACCTTAAAAACCTCTAAGAAAGGAGATTCCACCACCTCTCTAGGTAACCCATTCCAGTGCTTCACCACCCTCCTAGTGAAAAAAGTTTTTCCTAATATCCAATATCCTTGTTACGCTGCAGATCAATTAGGGAACATGCTCGTTTAAAGTTGTGCAATGCTCCCTTATAATGTCGTTCGGCAGCAGCCTGCTTTGTCCACTGCTTGCAGGAAGAGCAGCCCATTGCAGCTAGCTGGTGGGGGCTTGGAACCAGGGTGGACCGGCAGTCCTCCCATCAGCTCCCCATTCCCCTGAGTTCCGTGGGTGGGCCCAGCAGGCTATCAACTGCAGACAGTTCAGCTGTCCCTCTCTGCACTGCCATGCGCTGCTCCTGCCCTCTGCCTTGGAGCTGCTCTCCAGAGCCTCCTGCTTGCTGTGTGGGGGAGGAAGAGCATGTTTGTGTGTGTGTGTGGGGGGGGGGGGGCATGCGGGAGAGAGAATAGAGGGACTAAAGTCAGGGTGTCCCCCTCTGCCCTGTTCCTGCACCCTGCTTACCCTTCCTTCCATAGAGCAAGGGGACACACACACACGACAGGGCTCAGGACGGAGGGCGCTTCCTAGCAGCAGCTGCTGTCTCAGCTTGCTGATTATCTTAAAAGGGCAGTTTACTTAAGAGTGGGGTCAGCGTACTCAGCCCTGGTCTACACTACGAGTTTAGGTTGAATTTAGCAGCGTTAGTTCGATTTAACCCTGCACCTGTCCACACAACCAAACCTGTTTTGTCGACTTAAAGGGCTCTTAAAATCGATTTCTGTACTCCTCCCTGGCGAGGGGAGTAGCGCTAAAATCAACCTCTCTGGGTCGAATTTGGGGTAGTGTGGACACAATTCGACAGTATTGGCCTCCGGGAGCTATCCCAGAGTGCTCCATTGTGACCGCTCTGGACAGTGCTATCAACTCAGATGCACTGGCCAGATAGACAGGAAAAGGGCCAGGAACTTTTGAATTTCATTTCCTGTTTGGCCAGCATGGCGAGCTGATCAGCACAGGTGACCATGGAGTCCCAGAATTGCAA